>NC_135902.1:24105068-24705068 GCF_964194155.1 Cetorhinus maximus | reverse complement strand
CCCTCACGCTCTCAAAAGTTTTCTCTAACTTCAGTGATTGAAACCACTGATCCCATAACATTTATCGCCACTCCTTCACTGTTGCACTGTGGGTGTACCTACACCACATGGACTGCAGCGGTTCAAGAAGGCAGCTCACCACCACCTTCTTGAGGGCAATTAGGGATGGGCAATAAATGCTGGCCCAGCCAGCGAAGCCCACATCCCGTGAATGAATAATAAAAAAAAACATTATTTTTCTCTTGCAGATTCTACAAATGTCGGATTAGGTTTCTTTCTTACGGTCCTAAAATTGAATTGATAAGCTTCAGGGACGCGCTCATCAGCATTGAGTATTGCCCTTTTAACTGCTTCATAGTCTGCAAGACCGTTCCTCTGACAGACTAGTGTACACATTGAAAGCTGTATTTGACAGGACATTTTATAACATTAAGTTCAAGCATCTTTTGGCCGCTTCAACTTCACAGCTACCTTTTCAAATGAGGTGAAATATCTTTCAAATCCACCCTCTGTAAATTTCAGCACTAAACGAAGATTTTTGGTTGAATCAAATTCCTCAGTGGTATCAGGATTATCCCCTGACTTACAACTTCATCTTTCTTCCTTTATCCTAAGCTTTTCTCCAGCCAGGGTACGTTGTCTGATTTCGTTCTCTCTTTGAAACTCAAGCTCAGGCTTTCACATTTCCATGTCTTTCAATCTTTGTTTTTGTTTTTCTTTCTCTTATTCCAAGTCAAGCTTTTTCATTTCCATTCCTCAGCCTCTTTCTTTTTCTCCTTTCTTTCTAATACAAGTTCTTTTTCATTTCTCTTTCTCTTTTTCCTCCAATTCAAGTTTTTTTCATCTCTTTCTCTTTCTCTATTTCAAGCTGCTTCATTTACAACTTAATTTTAGCTAACTTTAGCTGTGACACATCAATTTCAGGTGTCTCCCATTTTAATTCTAAACACTGCATAATTACTTTGAGCATATCATCCTTACAAAATCCTGCTTATAATTCTACGTTCAATTTATCTGCTAACTCTCTCAGTTTAGCCTTAGTCAAGGATTTCAAATAATCTACTGATACATTTTCTACTCCTAGTAAAGTCTTAGCAACAGTCAAAGCCATTTTTGAATTCCAACATGTGTAATATACTTCATAGCAATTTCTATTCCTATGCTCAGTATCTCCACGTACTCGTTTCTTTAAGGATTCACAGATCCCACCGAAATTTAAGGATTTTTAATCCCACAGGAGCCCCCACTTTATGATCCAAGTTGATGTGATTGGACAAGTCACATCCCAGAATGAAACCTGACTTGGTAGATCCTAACTTTGTTTCTTTTTGAGAAACCACAGAGATTGTTACTAAACTCATTCACAAGTGTCTGCCAGTGTACTTTTAACACAAAGAGTAAAATGTTTATTAAACAAGAAAAAATGAACTATATTACACTAGACAAAAAGGTTGGAAAGATTCCAGTACAGATACCAGAAAATGATACAAACCCACATTATCCCTTTTATCGCTGCAATCCTTACAGATACAGAGAATCCTTGAAATTTACCACTGTCTCAGCACCGAGGCTTCTTGTTTGGGTTAGCTCAGTTTTCTTCCGGTGGATTTCTGAGCATTCACTAGATGCCTTTCTTCAGTGTTACCTCTCCCTGCAAAAACCCCAGTCTAAATTCACTATTACTTTAACTTCAGAGAAAACACAAATTCCCTAAACTCAGCTCCGCACCAGGCTTGCGAGATTTCTTATTCAAGAGATTAGACCTTTTCCCTGCGCTCTCTGATGTACACACACTAACTGACTGCCCTTATGTGTTTCCCTGTCTCTCTGGACCCTTGTCGCTAGGCAACAGCACAGTTTTTTTTCTACCTTTTTTTAAATTTCACTACGAACCCCTTCATAACCCATCTCTTCACTTCAAGGGCAAGATTTTACCGTCGACGAGCGGGGCACCTGCTTGCCGACACGTAAAATGACGCGCGGTGACGTCAGGTGGAACTCCCGACATCATCCCGCCCCATTTCAATTTTCAGGTAGGCGGGGGCGCAGCAAAATCAGCTGCGCGCCCGCCGACCTGTCAATGGCCAATTGAGGCCATTGACAGAGTCAGTTAGGTAATTAAAGGACCTGCCCGTCCAACCTTAAGGTTGGCGGGCAGGCCAGGAGCCCCAGCAGGAATTAGAAAAAGCTTGAAACCTCATCCACTGGCGGGATGAGGTTTCATGTAGGTTTTGAAAAATTTTAATAAAGTTTTTGTAAAAATTATGGACATGTCCCAACCCATGTAACAATGTCACATGAGGGGACATGTTGGGAAAATTTTATTATTCTATTTTTAGCTTTTTTACATTTAGAGCCGATCTCCCTGAGGCAGCACTTAGCCTCAAGGAGATGAGTGTGTCCTTTCGTGCGCATGCGCGAAAGAGCCCACTCTCGATTTTGGGATTTCCCCCCTACCCGCACAGGAAGTACATGGCGCTTCTGTGCGGACGTCACATTGGGCAGGCCTTAATTGGCCCACTCACGTAAAATGGTGCCGCGCCCCCGACAGGGGATGACGATCGGAAGTGCGCCTGTGCGTGTCCGCCCTTCAACTTTGCCCCCGACGGGGGGAAAATCCTGCCCTGAGAATTGTACAACCTCATTAAAAATGCATGTATACAAACAGGGCCCCAGACTTCCTGGCACCCAACTCACAAAAATTTCTAAATTAAACTAAAGCCAGGTTTCACCTTTCTTAACACCCAAATACAAAATATAAATGAAACCTAAAGCTATACATTGTTCCTAACATTAAAAATAAATAAAATCTAAAATTTAATTAGGGAGTCGTGCAATGTCCTGCACTGGCCTGGCCTAATATCTCCTCCGTTGGTACCTTGGGGCACTTTACTCCATTAAAGATGACATATAATTGCAAGTTGTTGTTTGTAGAGGAGGAATGCATGATGGGTTTATGATGTCTAAAACTATTGAGGTTAACTAACATTGTTATTCATGACCATGTGTGTTATGATCTCAGGCCAAGAATTTCTTTTCTTCACTTCCATTAACTTGCTTTGCAGGTGTTCTGTTATTCAGTGTGAGCTAATCCCCCAGTCCGGTATTTGAACGCGAACCATATTCCCTAGCCCTTATCCTCACTGAATAAATTGTACAAACATATATCAATATTTTCACAACTGTCTATTTTATAATAGCAACCTAGAAACTGAAAACTCTGCATCCAGCTGCATTATCCAATGAAAAAAATTTGAAGGGCACTTCTTAATTAAAGCAGTTGAGAATATGAACGGACTTGTTATCCGTGAGCTATTTTTTGAGTCCATTATGCCCTCTGCTTGCTAATTCATAGCATATAATGGATTAAAGAAAGAGGCAGTGATCTATAATGGTGGGACTCCTCCCCTTTTGCACACAATGTGCCTTCCTAGGGGACAGAGAGTTATGTGTGAGGGCTTTACTATAACATTCAAATAGCACAGGAGATGCATTGTAATGACTTCCACTTCAATATATACATATGGCTAGGTTTATACCACTTTGAGATTACACCCATAAATAATGGGCACCTTAGGTTGCTTATTACTGAGCAAAGGATAAAGCAAGATGCTTTATAGCCCACACTGCACCACTTTTCTTCATTTTCGTTTCCTGCTGGCACTTAGATTCTCACTTGCCTTTGCGACATTTGGTGTAAATCCTCTGCCCTGCTCTTCTAATGACTGATCTATTTAATCTTCAAATTGTTGCAGGCAGTAGTGGCACCACTAAAGGGCAGGGTGTATGCAGGGCTTGGGCTTTTCCTTGTGGCACAAATGTTGCCTGCCGTTTGTCAGCCCTGACGTGGACGCTGCACAAGTCCTGTTGTTGGCTGGCATGCGGTGCATCGTTATTGGAAGAGTTGTAATTAGAGCTGAACATTGTAGAATCATCAATGAGCAGCAAAACCTGATATTGGTGGGAAGATCAACAGTGCAGCAGCTGAGGATGATTGAATGCACTAATGCACTGTCATGAGTAACTCCAATAGAAATATTCTGGGACTCCTGAACAGTTGCATTTTGGTGTGCCATGTATAATTCCAGCAAATGAAGATTTTCCCCTTGACCTCCATTTTACTTCTTGATGTTATCCTTGAATACTATCTTGAGCTACTCTCGTCACTTCACTGGCACTCAGCTTTTGTGTCTTATCTGCATCAAGGCCGTGACAAGATTTGGTGCTAAGTGGTTCATCAGTGCATCAGTGAACAGATTATTGGTGAACAGGGACTGCTTGGTGGCCCTATTGATGACTCCCTTTGCCACCGTGAAAATTGGAAAGAGCCAGTTAGGGCAGTAATTGCCCAATTATCCTTTTTTTCAAATTTTTTCCTTATGATAGAGCATACCTGGCAATTTTCCACATTGTTGGGTAGATGCCAGTGTCATAGCTGCACTGAAGCAGCTTGGTTAGGGTGGCAGCTAATTTTGCTGCACAGCTGTAGCCAGGATGTTGTCAAAGCTAATTTTCCACTCCAATCACCAGCATAAATGTGCACTTGGATATGTCAATAAGAATGCAAATGGGCTGATTCATGAAGTTGAACACCATTAAAACATTCCTGTTCTGGTGATATTAGCATCCTTTAATTCAGTACATGAAAATCAGTCTCTCTGAGTTTAATCTTTTTATCTAACCTTATTAATGTTTTAATTCTTTCATAAACTGCTGCATCTTATTCTCTGTGTTTTGCAGTTTAATTTTACCCATTCTGAAATGCTGCCTTGCCATGTAAATTTTTAACCACCCTTGAATTTCTTTTTTAAGTCTTATTTCTTGCCATCGCTGTTGCTAAACTCTCACATTCTGATTCTTGTGCACCCACAACTAATGTGTAGCCAAGAACAGTCAATGTGAAGAAAAATAGCATCTGTAAAATAATTGTGGATTTATTATGTAAGTTACTGTCTAAATTGATAATCATCACTCACTAGGGATCCTTGACTTTTAACATTTTGGTTATCTATATATTTTTTTCTTCCCCACCTCCAAGAATAGGTGAAGCTCTGAATTACCCCTTTCATTGCCTTTCCTCATGGCCTGCATTATAACCTGTGGCTTGTTGGTCATCCAGCCACTGTGTCAAATATTATTGAAGGGTGGTATGAGGCTATGCAACAGTACTCCAAGTTTCAGACATGACCAGAGAGCTCAGTGCATATGGTTCATTTTGCTAGCTGTCTATATGTTCAACTAATTGAATTGTAGAATGCTACAGCACAGAAATGGGCCATTCAGCTGAAGTTTGCACAGGAATTTTTCTCCCCAGTTGCACCCCAATCCAATGTCACTTTCTTTCTAGCTCCACATATCATGAAGTACTTTTTTTTCCAAGCAACTGTCTAATTCTCCTAATATTACAAAACACGTTCTGAAAACCATTCTGTTCACTTGCATTTTGGCTGCATTGCTAAGATACTTGTTTGCCTTAATACAGTGATTTTAGCAGCAAGGACAGATGAGGTGACAAGTAAGCATGGCCAAGGTGAGGCAGAATGCTGGAGAATGAACACTGTCTCCTAAAAGGACTTCTCTTATCTCTGAGGAAAAGCGGTTTTTAAGGAAGGTGACATTACGCGTATGTAAACAACAGTGGATCGTGCCTCTGCTGCTATTTTGGATAAAGTTCATAAGCATCCCCTCTGAATTTCTTAACATAAGAACTAGGAGCAGGAGTAGGCAATTCAGCCCCTCGAGCCTGCCCCACCATTCAATATGATCGTGGCTGATCTCATTTCGGTCTCAACTCCGATTTCCCGCACACTCCCCATAACCTTTCAACCCATTACTAATTAAAAATCTGTCTATCTGCTCCTTAAATTTATTCAGCGTCCCGGCATCCACTGCATTCTGAGGTAGTGAATTCCACAGATTCACAGCCCTTTGAGAAAAGTAGTTCCTCCTCATCTAGGATTTAAATCTACCGCCCCTTACCTAAAACTATAGCCTCTTGTTCTAGAATGCCCCAGGAGGGGAAACATCCGCTCCACGTCTACTTTGTCTATCCCCTTTAGCATCTTATATACCTCAATTAGATCTCCCCTCATCCTTCTAAATTTTAGCGAGTATAGGCCTAAACTGCTCAATCTCTCCTCATAAGACAAGCCCCACATCCCTGGAATCAATCTAGTGAACCTCCTCTGAACCGCCTCCAATGCAGCTACATCCTTCCTCAAATAAGGGGACCACAGTACTCCAGGTGCGGTTTCACCAATGCCTTGTACGGTTGCAACAACACTTCCCTATTTTTATACTCTATTCCTTTAGCAATAAATGCCAAAATTCCATTTGCCTTCCTTATTACCTGCTGTACCTGCATACTAGCTTTCAGCAATTCATGCACGAGGACACCCAGATCCCTCTTCACTGAAGCATTCTGAAGTTTCTCTCCATTTCAATAATAAGTCACCTTTTTATTCTTCCGACCAAAATGGATGACCTCACACTTATCCACGTTAAACTCCATCTGCCAAATGTTGGCCCATTCACCTAACCTGTCCATATCCATTTGTAAATTTCTTATTTCTTCATTGCAACTTACTTTCTCACCTATTTTGGTGTCATCTGCAAATTTAGCAATAGTACCGTCTATCCCTGAATCCAAGTCATTATTATAGATTGTAAGTAGTTGGGGCCCAAGGACCGAACCCTGTGGCACCCCACTAGTTACAGCTTGCCATCCAGAAAAAGACCCATTTATCCCGACTCTCTGCTTTCTGTTGATTAGCCAATCCTCTATCCAAGCTAATATATTACCCCTATATATTAATGACCTAGGCAACCATGTTGCAAAAACTGTATCACTGCCCGTGCAGATGGGAGGATATCAGCTACTCAGTGTGGCAGCGGCAATATTGGTTTGACATTTCTGTTTAACTGTAGGCTGAGGGGGTGCTGCTCAATGGAAACTGCTGCTCGATGCTTCAAATTTCCATGTTATTGCTTTTATATTGAAAATTTCAGCAGACTTTAGTAGTATTTGGTGGCAAATGGATCAGAAGCCACAAATCAGGAGCAGAATGGCTGCAACTGGTAGTCAGGTTGACCAGATATCATTTCTAGCTGTTATATGTATGAGAGGCAGCACAGTTAGTGACTTCATAAAAGTTTGCTTTTCCCAGGCCTAACTGGAAAATGGTACTTCTAGTGTTGTGCAACCAACCTGGTGCCAAAATTACACTGTTACCAGCATAAATCTTGCATCCACCATAACAGGATGAGAGTATGCCCACTTCGAGATAAGGAAGGACATTGCAATAACAGATGTGTGGTTTTATATTCTCCAGGCTTAAGAGCAATACTGGATCAGCAGCACTCCAAGTGTTTGTGCAGCAGTGTTGAATAACAACATTAGTGTCTTTCAAGGCATGTTGTATACAATGATTTTGCATACCTTGCAGATGTAAGCTATTTTACTAGAATTTTCTAGGGCCTGAAAATGGAAAATTTAAACAGCGTTGAGTCATGAGAGGTAAAATAACAAGTTGGCTGAGTTGCTAAATCGCCTCCCTTCCACCCCTAACCATCACCAACACCATCATTAAAACTTTGAGAAACTTTTAATTGAGTACACTATGAACCTTTCTAGAGTTGGCTGCATTCCTCACGCTACCTGAATCTGTGCACAGAAAAGGTTGAGCAAGCAATTGAACTCTCCAGAACAAAATCTTCTTCCATTTACAAGTATAGTGTTGAGCTCTCCAGAGAGTGTCCCCTTTGGCACTAAATTTGAAACTTAACTTAATAATCTGCTGAAAATGTCACTTTCAACTTCATTTGTAAGGAACAAGCTTTCTAAGTAAAATTCTGCCATCTCGTCAAAGGTGTAAACAATATTGGGGCTTTGCAGAGAAGAAACTGAATTCTCTATCAGGTTTTTGTTGCACCTTTGGTGGCCTCCTATTGCTGATCACTGTTGATACAGAGAAAGTAGGCTTCAAATCCCAAAATATCTGGATTTGTCCTTTAGTTCAGTAGCTTTCGGCTATGAGCTGCAGGAGTCTTATTATCTGTCTCATACAACCCGATGCATTGACCCATAGATCGCGGTGAAGCAAGAATGCTCATCACTGACCTTGAAGTAAGTCTGGCTGAGAGATGCAGCAGTCTCTCTGGCAAGAATTTCACCTCTCCTGCTGTGCGATGGTATTGCAACTAACTGCAGTGTTCTGTGTTGGGCAATCACATGTGAATGTCAGTAGGTTGTCCAAGCAGCTAATCGTATTAATGGATTTTCGCTGACACCCAATCAGAAAAAATAAAGCAGTAAAATAAAGTCACCTTTAAAAATATTCACATAGGGTAAATTAAAGATTGGTGTACACAGGGTGAAGGTAGAAGTTTTAAAAATTCTGAGGATACATTTTTTTCAAAAAATTTTAAAACTTTAGCTTAAAAAAAATCTGCCCATTAATCAGTTAATAGCACTTTATGATTATAAAAACACTTTTTTCAGGCAGTTCTGTTCATCAAATCCTATTAATCACATCATAAAAACCCAGTCATACCTGTTGAACAAAGTGAAACTTTCAAAGGGGGAGTATGAAGGTTGAAAGTTCCACTGATTTCAATGATTGCTGGCTCGGTTGAGGTTGGGGGGGGGAGAGGGGGGGCAGTGCGGATGCTGGGGTGAGGTTTGTCTACAGCATAGCCCGTGTCGGAGCCCTGAGTGACAGATCACAGCTTCAGGATTTCCACGCTAATCTGCGCAATCCTGACGCTTCAGTCTGTTTCATAGGGGTACTGACGGTGAACACTGACAGTTCGCTGTCAAATACCCCCATCCTCCAAGCTATTGTGTTTTCATGCATTCCTTTCGATTCTGGAATGGAGCATTTAACGGTACTTGTTGTTCCTGGCGTGCTCTGTCTGTCTTGTACATTAGCATCTTGCTCATAGTGTAAAGTGTGATTTGGGTGGCTGGCTCGATTCACGTATTCACTTAATTTGTTTCATCTTAAATTTATTGACATAGGATTTGCCTTTTTGGATTATTGGTGCCCTACAGCCTTGGATTTCACAGTTGATCCTTGAATCTGCTTTGTGGCTGGATGTACACTGGGATGGAGGCTTATATTTCTAACTTCCCTCCTGTTTCATTGTATGAAAATGGATGGATCGACAATAAGCACAGATATGCCACTGTCATCCCCCCGCCCTTGTCGCATATTATTGTTTGCCTATTTTCCTTACACTTTATTGTCCTATAAGCATTGCTGCCAACAATGCTCAGGCTTGCTCTGCCATCATAAGTGACACACCAATGATCTTCTCTTTTGAGTATCTGAGTTCTGCAGCATCTCAGATCAGGTGAGGGCAGAGTAATGAAGATGAGCTTGGCAAATATCTATGCCAGCATGGGTGCATCTTACCCACCAACCAGGCAGCTTGGGGTTAGGAAAAGTAGTGTTGGAAATCCGCTCGCTGAATGATCAGCAAGTGAATTTTTCCAGTCTTTGCTCAACCAGCTCCCCTGTCTCAGAGTTGGTATTATGCGAATCCAAGGCAAGGTCACCAATTTTCACTGCTGAGCTGTACACTGGGGTGAGGAAGTACCTGGAATAGGCATTCCCTTTCCACATCCCGCTCCTCCTGATGGAGGGATGGAGTCGGGCCTACCACCCAAGGTTGCTGCGTGGTGAAGCGGGCTGTTTAAAAGGCACGCCTAGGTTCCCTGGGATTTTGTCACAGTTGTTTTGCTAAATATTAGGCTCTCCAGCTCTCACCCCTCACACCACCCCCGCCCCCATGCCCCATTCAAGCCAACCCCCAGCTGTGCAAATTTCTGGCCCAGAGTTACTGTTTTTTTAATAAGCCTGTATTGTTCCACTTCCACCAGCAAACACAAGGATTTTTAACTCCATTGTGTTCATTACCCTGCACCAGATATAAATTTTATCTTGTTGGACTGATGCTTTGTGATCTGAAAACCATGTCATACGACCTTTAACTGATATGAATTCCACAAGTTAGTTTTCACGCTGTTTGTTGTATTTTTCAGGCTTTTAAGTTGTAACAGTTCCTTGTCTTGTTCAGCACCATGTGCAGTAGTCGATATGAAGGTCGAACTCTGTAGTTTCAGTGGGTATAAGTCACTGGGTCACAGGAAGCGCTATGCCAGAATCGATGGGAAAGTTTTCCAGTTTCTGAACTCAAAATGTGAGTCAGCCTTCTTCTCCAAGAGAAACCCTTGACAGATCAACTGGACTACCTTGTACAGGCACAAGCACAAGGAAAGGCAGACTGAAGATATTCAGAAAAAGCACTCGCATCACGCAGTGAAGTTCCAACGGGCTATTGCTGGTGCCTCTCTTACTGAGATTATGACTGAGAGGAATCAGAAGCCGGAGGTCCACAAGGCTCACCGTGAACAGGCAGTCAGGGCTGCCAAGGCTCACCGTGAACAGGCAGTCAGCTCTGCCAAGGCTCACCATGAACAGGCAGTCAGCTCTGCCAAGGCTCACCGTGAACAGGCAGTCAGGGCTGCCAAGGCTCACCGTGAACAGGCAGTCAGCTCTGCCAAGGCTCACCGTGAACAGGCAGTCAGGGCTGCCAAGGCTCACCGTGAACAGGCAGTCAGGGCTGCCAAGGCTCACCGTGAACAGGCAGTCAGGGCTGCCAAGGCTCACCGTGAACAGGCAGTCAGGGCTGCCAAGGCTCACTGTGAACAGGCAGTCAGAGCTGCCAAGGCTCACCGTGAACAGGCAGTCAGGGCTGCCAAGGCTCACCGTGAACAGGCAGTCAGGGCTGCCAAGGCTCACCGTGAACAGGCAGTCAGGGCTGCCAAGGCTCACTGTGAACAGGCAGTCAGGGCTGCCAAGGCTCACCGTGAACAGGCAGTCAGGGCTGCCAAGGCTCACCGTGAACAGGCAGTCAGGGCTGCCAAGGCTCACCGTGAACAGGCAATCAGCTCTGCCAAGGCTCACCGTGAACAGGCAGTCAGGGCTGCCAAGGCTCACCGTGAACAGGCAGTCAGCTCTGCCAAGGAGGCCAAAACTGCAGCAAAGAAAGTCAGCACAGCTACAGCTCAGGCTACTCAGAAAGCAGCTTCCAAACAGAAGTTTGCAAAGCCAATGAAGTCTCAGGTTCCATGTGTTGGTGGAAAAGGTTAAATATAATAATCAGTTGTTGATGTTAAATAAAACCTGAGTAAAATTCAGTAAAAAGAAAATAATTGCTCTGCAATTGCAGCAGTCTTTTTGAATTTGTCTGACTCATGTTATTGAGCAGGTGTTCCACGTCAGCATTCCTAGGTGCCATGGCAAGCAACCCAAAAGTGTATACAACAATAGAGATAGTGCTTGTTTTCTTCTCTGAGATTCTTCACTTCCATAATGTATTGTTAGTTGCTGCATTCGTTTCACCTGGCAACATTGTGAATTGATAATCCAGCATATCCTTCATGTTCCATTTTGACTGCCCTGTCATGGAAGGAAATTGGTCAACAAAGACTTGCTTTTGGTCACTTGCACATTTTCAGATTATAGGGTGATTAAGTTAAAGAAGATTTTATCCTGTAAAGAGATTTGTTGCAATCATTCTTGTAGATGCAGTGCATAACTTCCTTAGAAAGTTAGAAGTTTCATGTTGGTAAAAAGTTAGTATGCAAGTACACAAGGGTTTAGGCAGGCAAGTGGAAGGTTGCTGCTTATTGCAGAATCATAAGGACTCGAAACGTTAACCCTATTTCTCTCTCCACAGATACTGCCAGACCTGCTGAGTTTTTTCAGCATTTTCTGTGTTTATATTATAAAAGTAGGGATGTTTTGCCACAGTTGTACAAGGCAGTGGTGAGACCACATCAAGACTACTGTGTACAGTTTTAGTCACCTTATTTAAGAAGGGATGTGACTGTGTTAGAAGCAGTTCAGAGAAGGTTCACTCAACTGATCCCTGGGATGAGGGACTTTCTTATGAGGAAAGATTGCATGGTTGGCCCTGTATCCATTGGAGTTTAGAAGAATGAGAGGTGATCTTATTGGAACATAACGATCCCGAGGGAACTAGACAGGATGGATGCTGAAAGGATGTTTCCCCTTGGGGGAGAGACTAGAATTAGGGGACACAGTTTAAAAATAAGGCGCCTCCCATTTAAATTGGAGATTAGGAGAAATTTTTTCTCCCTGAGGGTCGTGAGTCTGTGGAACTCCCTTCCCCAGAGAGTAGAGGAGGCATGGTCATTGAATATTTTTAAGGCAAAGGTAGATAGATTGTCGACTAACAAGGGATTCAAAGGATATCAGAGGTAGACAGGAATATGGAGTTGAGGCTGCAGTCAGGTCGGCCATGGTATTACTGAATGGCGGAGCAGGCTTGAGGGGCTGAATGGCCTTCTCCTGCTCCTAATTTGTATCTTTGTATGTTCTTCACCTTTTAGTTCATCAATCAGTGACTTCCATTTTATATGAACAATAGCTGCTGACTTCATCCCCTATATTGATCTCTCTCAGTGTGATTCCTTGAATGACAATGAGCTTGCATAGGGATTTTCTAAACACAAGTTGTAGATCATCAGTTTGATCTCTTTTGTTAGAACAGCAAATTAAGTTAAAGAACATTGAGAATTTCATACTCCAGGAATATGATAGTCAGGGAACATGCTCACACCTCAAAATAGTCAGAATTCTCTGGCATTCAAAGAAAGCCTTGCGTTTCCCCATTGTCCAGCTGTTTGTGACTGTTTAATTTCCGAGCTTGCCAATACTGCAGCAAGGAAAAATAACAAAACCTTAATTTCTACTTTCTTTGTCCAGCAACTTTAAAAAAAAATCATTCATGAGATGTGGGCTTCGCTGGCTCGGCCAGGACTTATTGCCCACCCCTAATTGCCCTTGAGAAAGTGGTGGTGAGCTTCCTTCTTGAACTGCTGCAGTCCATGTGGTGTAGGTACACCCACAGTGCTGTTAGGGAGGGAGTTTCAGGATTCTGACCCAGCGACAGTGATGGAATAGCAATATACAAGTCAGGATGGTGAGTGGCTTGGAGGGGAATTTCCAGGTGGTCGTGTTCCCATCTATCTGCAGCCCTTGTCCTTCTAGATGGTAGTGGTCATGGGTTTGGAAAGAGCCTTGGTGAGTTTCTGCCATGCATCTTGTAGAAGGTACACACTGCTGCCACTGTGCATCGATGGTGGAGGGAGTGAATGTTTGTGGATGGGATGCCAAGCAAGCGGGCTGCTTTGTCCTGGATGGTGTCAAGTTTCTTGAGTGTTGTTGGAGCTGCACTCATCCAGGCAAGTGGGGAGTATTCCATCACACTCCTGACCTGTGCCTTGTAGATGGTGGACAGGCTTTGGGGAGTCAGGAAGTGAGCTACTCATCACAGGATTCCTACCCTCTGACCTGCTCTTGTGGCTACAGTATTTATATGGCTAGTCCAGTTCAGTTTCTGGCCAATGGTAACCCCAGGAGGTTGGTGGTGGGTGATTCAGTTATGGTAATGCCATTGAATGTCAAGAGGTGATGGTTAGATTCTCACTTGTTGGAGATGGTCATTGCCTGGCACTTGTGTAGCACAAACATGACTTGCCACTTGTCAGCCCAAACCTGGATATTGTCCAGGTCTTGCTGCATTTGGACATGGACTGCTTCAGTATTTGAGGAGCCGTTATTGGTGCCGAACATTGTGCAATAATCAGCGAACATCCCCACTTCTGACCTTGTGATGGAAGCAAGGTCATTGATGAAGCAGTTGAAGATAGTTGGGCCTAGGACACTACCCTGAGGAACTCCTGCAGTGATGTCCTGCAATTGAGATGATTGAGCTCCAACAACCACAACCATCTCGCTTTGTGCTAGGTATGACTCCAACCAGTGGAGAGTTTTCCCTCTGATTCCCATTGACTCCAGTTTTGCTAGGGCTCCATGATGCCACATTTGGTCAAATGCTGCCTTGATGTCAAGGGCAGTCACTCTCACCTCGCCTCTGGAGTTCAGCTTTTTTGCCCATGTTTGAACCAAGGCTGTAATGAGATCAAGAGCTGAGTGATCCTGGCAGAACCCAAACTGAGCGTCTATGAGCAAGTTATTGCTAAGCAAGTGGCACTTGATAGCCCTGTTGATCACCCCTTACATCACTTTACTGATGATCGAGAGTAGGCTGATGGGATAGTAATTGGCCGGTTTCGATTTGTCCTGCTTTCTGTGTACAGGGCATACCTGGACAATTTTCCAAATTGCCTTGTAGATGCCAGTGTTGTAGCTGTACTGGAACAGCTTGGCCAGGGGCACGGCAAGCTCTGGAGTACAAGTGTTCAGTACAATTACTGGAATATTGTCAGGGCCCAGAGCCTTTGCAGTATCCAGTGCCTTCATCGTTTCATGATATCGTGTGGTATGAATTGAATTGGCTGAAGACTGGCATCTGTGATGGGAGGAGGCTGAAATGGATCATCCACTTGGCACTTCTGGCTGAAGATTGTTGCGAATGCTTCAGCATTATATTTTGCACTGATGTGCTGGGCTCCCCCAACATTGAGGCTGGGGATATTTGTGGAGCTTTCTCCTCCAGTGAATTGTTTAATTGTCCACTACCATTCACGACTGGATGTGGCAGGACTGCAGAGCTTAGATCTGATCTGTTGGTTGTGGGATTGCTTAGCTCTATCTATCTCTTGCTGCATATACTGTTTGGCACGCAAACAGTTCTGTGTTGTAGCTTCAGCAGGTTGCCACCTCATTTTTAGGTATGTCTGGTGCTGCTCTTGGAATGGCCTCCTGCACTCCTCATTGAACCAGGGTTGATCCCTGGCTTGGTGGTAATGGTAGAGTGGGGGATATGTCAAGCTGTGAGGTTACATATTGTGGTTGAGCACAAATCTGCTGCATTTAGCATGGTGGTAGTGCCACACAACACGATGGAGGGTATCCTCAATGTGAAGACAGGGCATCAATTCCACGAGGACTGTGTGGTGGTCACTCCTACCAATACTGTCATGGACAGATGCACCTGCAGTAGGCAGGTTGGTGAGGACGTGGTTAAGTAGGTTTTTCCCGCTTGTTGGTTCCCTCACCACCTGCCGCAGACCCAGACCAGCAGCTATGTCCTTTAGAACCTAGCCAGCTTGGTCTGTGATGGCGCTACCGAGCCACTCTTGGTGATGGACATTTAAGTCCCCCACCCAGAGTACATTCTGTGCCCTTTCCACCCTCAGTGCTTCCTCTAAGTAGTGTTCAACATGGAGGAGCACTGACTCGTCAGCTGAGGTGGGGGGTAGGGTACACAGTTATCAGCAGGGGATATCCTTGCCCATTTTTGTACTGATGCCATGAGACTTCATGGGGCCTGGAGTCAATGTTGAGGATTCCCAGGGCAACTCCTCCCTGACAGCATACCACTGTGCCGCCACCTCTGCTTGTTCTGCTGGTGGGACAGGATATACCCTGGGATGGTGATGGTGGTGCCTGGGACATTATCTATAAGGTATGATTCAGGCTGTTGCTTGACTAGTCTGTGAGGCAGCTGTTCCAGTTTTGGCACACGCATCCAGATGTTAGTAAGGATGACTTTGCATGGTCGACAGGGCTGAATTTGCCATTGTTTCCGGTGCCTAGGTCGACACCATGTGGTCTATCCGGTTTCATTCCTTATTGACTTTTTAGCGGTTTGATACAACTGAGTGGTTTGCTAGGTCATTTAAGAGTCAGCTACATTGCTGTGGATCTGTTGTCACATGTAGGCCAGACCAGGTAAGGACGGCAGATTTCCTTCCCTAAAGGGCATCAATGAACCAGATGGGCTTTTACGACAATCGACAAAGGTTTCAGTGGTCATCACTAGACTTTTAATTCCAGATATTTTATTGCTTGAATTCAGACTCCACCATCAGCTGGTGACAACACCACTGGCTCCCCAGCATGGCAATATATTGGCAAGCTCATCTGCAATTCAGATTTGCCCCTCCTCCAAGGCATTGCACAGTTGATTACATAATGACATGATCATGTTATCATATTGTCTGCCAGCCTCTGTGTGATCTGTGCATGCAGTGTAAAATTTTATGTTATTCCCTATAAGCTAAATAGTCTCATAGACTCATAAATAGACTCATAGTTCACAGTCCCTCACAGTATTATTCCCTATAAGCTAAACCAACTGGAATAAATTTAAAAGAAGTCTTTTTCTGATGCAGCCAACACTGAACAGGATGGGCTGGATTTTTATGGAGTTGGAAGGGCTATGGAACCATTTAAAGATGGTGGGTAGGACCTGATTACGGGATTTCTGCCCCCATTTCTGGTGCCCCCAATTTTCACTGGCACAATACAGCGAGTAGTGAACAAGCACCCTGCACTCCTGACTTGGCTGGCTCCATTATAAGGGTAGGCATCTCCTAGCACCCAGAGCTTTTCATAAAGTAGGGCCAGCTTTTCAAGGACTCATAGTTCACAGTCCCTCACAGTAGTCACAAACAATAGTCTGGATTTGGGAACCTTTTGAGAGGCAAGTTCAAAAGATCTTACCCATGCCCCCTCCATGGGAACTCAATGCCAACTCATGCCCCCTGCCCACCCCATGACCTCTTATAGCCTCCATGCCAACTCATGACCCAAACCCACCACTATGGTGCCTTATTGCCCTGATGCTAACTCAATGCCAACTCATGCCCTTACCCCCTCATACCCTCGCTGCCAACTCATGGCCCTTCTATGTCCATTCCATGCCATTATGTACAGAACCAATGAACCTTACAGTAACTATGGCGTGTGTGTAACTGCTTAAAAAACACCCATTCGTTATTTTTTTGAAAAAAAACTGGTGTTCCTACATTCCTATAAAAGCATCAATCAAACAGACCATTAAAGTACCAATAACATAAGTTTTGAGCACTTGACATGTCTTAACCTTGTGCATTTCAAAATTAAGACATTGACAAAAGAGATCACAGGAAACAATAACTTACTATAACCTCTTAGAGATATCGATCAAGCAAAGTTTACAGTTCTCTGCACTTGTGTAAACAAACTCCCTCACATAATCCTTTTGTAAGAGACCGGTCTCTTAGCCGAGCATGAGGCTTAGCTGAGAGATATGATTAATTTTTCTCTCTTTTTTCTCTTGTTTTCTCCCTCCATCCAATTTTTCTTTCCCCCTCTCTTTATTTCTCTTCCGGTACTTGGTTTTACTCTATTCACCCTCCTTCTGTTTCTTTCTCAATCCTTAAATCTTATTGGTCCTGTAAATAACTAAGGTCCCAAGTGCTCTTTTACCTTCTCAATTAGCAGCTCATGCATTCTTCAGGTTGCAGCACGAGAAAACCTTGAGTCAAACAGTGCATGAAGAAGTCTAACAGTAGCATTAGCTGCGAGATACCCAACTGCAGTAAGATCCAGCGCACCTTATGTAATGTTCAGAATTTTACAGCATGCATAAAGACAAGTTACTTCTTCTTCGATTTGGGTTCATTTTTTATTTTGCCAAATCATTTAAAAGCTTGCTGGAGAGTTAATTTTAAAATCCTTTTTCAGATAAGTTATAATCAAATGCTTGAGACTTGTCAAGTGCTTCATACTTAAAGCACCTAAGCTTAACAATTGTTTATTCAAATGTTAATTATATAGCAGTGTTAGTTTACCCTAAGTGTAATGCCAGATAAATTATAAATAACAAAAGTCATGAGTAGTTGAAAAATATACATTTTTAACATTTTTATAAAGTCACTATTAGATAAATAATCTGAGTTAAGTCTTACTTAGAATTCTTTCTCTTCCTCATAACTGCTATTTGTGCCAGGTTTGTTGTTTCATACAAATTACATGTTTATTAAACCAACCTTTATTGTTTTAGAAAGAGAGAGAAAATAATAATTCACTTGCAGTGCATAAAGAAAAGTTTATTTTCCAAGTCACTGTCAAAAGTATGTTTCTGTATTTATAGGGGTGTCTTCCTGACACCTTTCCTAAGTACAGTGTCTCATTGCTGACGTCTACCCCTCCTCCACTTTTGCAGCACTGTACCCTCCTCCCTCAGAACAAAGTAATCTTCGATTCACCATGAGAAGTGACTTGGGGGTGCCCATTTGTATAGAATTTTGAGATGTATCCATAACACTAGATGTTCCTCACTATTACATAATACAAATTTCTGTGCCACCTTCATAAAGTAAGCATTTATGACGAGAGTCACTATGACCTCCAATTGATCCAAGGCTCTGCTTAGAGCAGTCTCAATTACAACTTGAGACATAAAGGGATACACAAAATTTCACATAGCTGCACTTCAGCAGACTATGACAGGTTAACTGATAAAGAAACTACATAGGCTGCAAATTGTAGAGGTTAGATATTTTACTTTGTTTCTGTTGCAGTCACTCATCAAATGTTCTTTTTTATTTTGTATTGAAGTAAGACCTGTAAATTACTGACCTAAACCGAATGGGGATGCAATGAAGCAAAACTATTCTTGAAGCAATCTTATCAATATGGCATTTTTGAAACTCCAGTGGAGACCATAGAGACTTTTACCAACAATAGCATTAGATTTTCACTTTCAGAAATTAGACATCGTGTTTTATCTGAAGGACATGTGCATTTTGTGAATTTTGTTTTCAGTGTAGCAGACCTGTAAAAGTTCAGCAGTTTGATGAAAAGTCACCTGCTGTAAATTAATGGAGTGAGCAGAATTGCTGAAGTATACTCTTTTAAGTTTACTTTTAAACGTATCAATTAGAAAGAAAGAACTTGCATTGAAATTGTGCCTTTCACGATCCCAAAATGCTTCAAAACCAATTAATTATTTTTAAAGCGTAGCCACTGTGGTATATAGGGAAACATGGCAGCTAACTTGTGCCTTGTAGAAAACGTCTCTTGGGGTTCATGTCACACTGTTCCCTTTGAATTCACATTGTTACCCTGACGGTTTCTTGGAGGTGTTCCATATCATCCATGCAGTCAACTTTTGCCATGTCTAGATTGACAGTGCACTGTAGTTTCATCAAAATGTATTTAACTTGCCAGGTGCATTGTTGTGAAAATAAGATCCAACATTTTAAAATATGATTTGTTGCACCAAGTTTGAGGAATTTGCCAGGTATCCATTTTAAATTAGTCAAATGAATTCTTTTTGTTTTAAAGATTTTTTAAGGTGCTTAATTGGAGTGATAGATTTGACTGATGTAAGTAGCATGGAAAACCAAATAAATAAAGACTGTCATTTTATTCATGATTATTTAATAAAGCTAGTTGATCATGCATGACTTTGCTCTTAGGGAAAAATAAATACAATGTACCCGTCTTTCTATGATTTCCTCTGCTTACTGCTCACTTTCTCATTCTTTTTATCACACTCTACCTTCTGTTTTGTCTCGTTCTTGCTCTCCCCATATCTTGTGTTTCGCATCCCTATTTTCTGTGCTTGTCTGTAACTCATTTGGGTGAAACTTGCTCCTCATTTAATGTCCTGCCATATTTTTCCTTTCCAGGAGGTAGGGAAATGTGGCTGTCAGTTGTGCAGAGCAAGGTGCCACAAACTGTGAGGAATAAATTGACCAGATCGTATGCCTTTTGTTGAGGGATAAATGTTGGCCAGAACAGTGGGAAAACTCTCCTGATCTTCTTTGAATAGATCTGTGGGATCTTTTATGCTCACCTGAAAGGGTAGGCTGGACCTTAGTTCAACACCAAATAACATGACACACCTGACAGAAGTAACACTCAGACCTGTGTGATAACATTGACTCCATTTGTCAATTCATAAAGTATTTTAGTCATAGAGTTCAGTTAGGTAAAGTTATTTGTATGGTAAGTTCAAATTGGAGCTCCATAAATTACATCTGGAGGAATTTATTTTGCCTTTATTTTGGGACTGAGTTTTAAGCAAAACTTATTTTTAGCTGGAGAATGGTTGTTAACTCAAGGAGAGATGTCTGACCTATGCTTGTCTGTAAACCTATTTATTGCCTATAAGCAAAACCTAATCAGGTCAAAGTCATCTGGTAAGTACATCCACAATGCAAATTGTTAATGTGGGCAAATTATCTTTAAGAAGAAACTGAACTTGGTGATTGAAACAACTCAAAAGGACTCTTTGTGACATATTCGAAATTTCAGAAAGTTTTGTATCAAACCTGACTTAGTGAACATGGCTAGATGGTGATAGGTCCTGTTATCCATGAACTAGATGATAGAAATAATGGCTTGAATCTTCTGAGCAACGGCAATGCTGCCACTGTGCGTGAAGATTTTCCCAACCCAGTGCTACTGTTCATTTCTTCTGGGATCTTCCAATCCCTGCTATCAAAGAAATTCACAGCGTAGTGTCCCCCGGGGAACTTTATTGGAGTGGAATGAGTAGAGTGCAGTTGACAATCCAGAGACTGGAAGCTTTGGGGCATTATCATCAATGATCTTTTACAGGAGGCAACAAATGAGGTCAAGTAGATCAATAGTCAGTAGGGATCATTTAGTAGATAGTGAACATACCTTAAGGTTTAGGTTGGCTATGGAAAAGGACAAGAAGCAACGCAGAGTAAAAATAATTCAATTGGCTCAGGGTTAACTTCATTGGGGTGAGAATGGATCTGGCTCACGTAAATTGGAATTAAAGATTGGCCAGCAAAACTATAGAGTAGATGGTTTGGGTACATTTGAGGTACGTTTCCAGGAGAGGGAAAAGTAAGACAAACAAAGCCAGAGCTCCCTGGAAGATGAAGGAAATAGGGAGTAAGATGAAGCAGAAAAAGGGTGCATATGACAGATGTCAGGTTAATAATGTAAGTGAAAACCAGCTGAATATAGAAAGTTTGGAAGAGAAGTGAAAAACTAAGAGAAGCTAAGACAGTATGAGAAGAGACTGGCTGCTAACATAAAAGGGAGTCCAAAAGCCTTCCATAGACATATTAATAGTAAAAGGGCAGTAAAGAATAGGTGGGACCATTAGTGCCCAAAAAAGAGGCATTGGGCATTGCTGAGGTACCGAATGGTACTTTGCATCCATCTGTACCAAGGAAGAAGGTGCTGCCAAAGTCGGCATGAAAGGTGAGAATAGATGAGATGCTGGATGGTCTAAAAATTCAAAAGCCTGGCTGTACTTAAAGTTGGTAAGTCACCCAGACTGGATGAGATGCAGCCAAGGATAATGAGGGAAATGAGGGTAGAAATTGCAGAAGCACTGGCAATAATCTTCCAATCCTCTCTGGAGTGACGCTGAAGGACTGGGGAACTGCAAATGCTACACTCTAGTTCAAAACATTATTTTCCAGGATAAGTCCAACAACAAAAGACAGTCAGTTTAACCTCGGTGGTGGGAGAGCTTTCAGAAACAATAATCAGGAGCAAAAGTAACCATCGTGTGGAATGGGCAGACATATGGCAGATGAAATTTAATACAGGGAAGTGTGAAGTGATACATTTTGGTCAGAAGAATGAGGATATAAAATAAAGGATACAATTCTAAAGGGGGTGCAGGAGCGCAAGGGACCTGCAGGTAAATGTGCATAAATCATTGAAGGTGACAGGGCAGAGAAACTGTTTGAAAAAGCATTTGGGATCCTTGGCTTTATAAATAGAGGCATAGTGTACAAAAGCAAGGAAAGTTTAGAAAACACTGATTTGCCCTCAACTGAAGCACTGTGTCCAATTTAGGACACCATACTTTAGGAAGAATGTGAATGCATTAGAGAATGCAGAAAAGATTTATGAGAATGGTTCCAGGGATGAGGGACTTCAGTTACATGGATAAATTGTAGAGGCTGGGGCTATTCTGATTTGATTTGATAGAGGTGTTCAAAGTCCTGAGAGGACTGGGCAGAGTGGAGAGAAAGAGACTGTTTCCATTGGTGGAAGTATCGTGAAGCAGAGGACATCAATTTAAGGTGAAAGGCAAAAGAACCAATGGCAACATGAGGAAAAGCCTTGCTTACACAGTGAGTGGTTAGGATCTGGAATGCACTGTCTGAGTGTTGAGAAGCAGATTCAGTCATGGCTTTCTAAAGGTAATTTGGCTTATTATCTGAAGAGAAAAAATTTCAGAGCTGTGGGGGAAGGAAGCCAAGTGGAGATAGCTGAGTTGCTCTTACATAGGAGCTGGCATGGGCATGCAGGGCTGAATGGCCTCCTTCTGTACCATAGCCATTCTATGATCCTATTGACATGGAACTGGAGAACTTCTTTCAAAGCAGCCACCTTCCATTTCAAAGAAAGTGGCGTGAATATTGAGCAGCTCTTGAATGTCTTGTTTACTCAGTATGATTGCATTTCTGTGCTGCTGGAATGAGACCGGACTCTACGGCAGAGAAGGGCACCAATGTAAAAGATTATCAAAAGAGCCAGTTCTAAGATTCAGTAAAAAAGACTCCAAGGCTGCAAATGCTTTGTTATTCCGAATAGAAAGTAAGCGGTATGCAAGTTCAATATTATTCTGTTGAATTCATTTTATTTCTTGCAAAACTACTTAATGTAATAAATTTAATTTATAGTTTCAGACTGAAATATATGGTGTGTCAGAATGATGTTTTCTGTCTATCGAAGAGATCAGAACTGCACAGTTAGCGTCTCATGCACTAATTGCTGTGAAGTATCTGAATAAAAGTTATGTTATTCCAGGGACATGCTCACCACTCACTTAACAGAAAGGGTTCTAAGTTTGGAGAAAGTCCAAATTGTAACAGTCAGGTCCCTACTTACTGGGTTGTGGGCTTTGGAGGGCTGTTGGTTTGGTATCTGATTGATTGAAGCAATGCTGGTCCTTATATCAGATCAGTTAAAAATTCTTGTACCAGTTTGGCTGAAATGATGGTCATCTGTCCTTCTGTTCTGATTGGACAAAGGGGCTCGATAATATTACATTTTTGCATTTGAATAACATTTTTTTTATTAATAATACATGTAGCCACTATTTTTCTTTCTTCATTTCCATTTTACTCAGGTTTAGCCTCCTCACTCTCTCTCTCTCTCTCACACACACACACACACACACACACACACACAAAGATGCTGTTGTCCAATGCACTCACCACTTGCCACATGTGGCGAATTGGCCACAAACATGACCAATTGATGCTGTTCATTTTTAGAACCACACAATACTGAGTTGGTTTAAAGTTTCAGCGTTGGGTATGATTATGAGAGTCACTCACTAGACCGCTGTTCGTCATCCGTTCCTAATTGAACAAGGAAGCATCAACCATGCTGTTGTTAGCCAGGAGTCATATATCGGTCAGTCCGTGACTGTGTTTATCAGAATATTGATCAGTTGACAGGGCTCTAGTGACATGGAAATTGAAAGTCCACTTGCTGAGTGAAACAAGAAAAATAGGCTAAAATAAAAGCAAAAAACTGCGGATGCTGGAAATCCAAAACAAAAATAAAAATACCTGGAAAAACTCAGCAGTTCTGATAGCATCTGTGGAGAGGAACACAGTTAACGTTTCGAGTCTGTATGACTCTTCAACAGAACTAAGGACAAATAGAAAAGAGGTGAAATATAAGCTGGTTTAAGGGGGGGGTGGAACAGGTAGAGCTGGATAGAGGGCCAGTGATAGGTGGAGATAACCAAAAGATGTCAGACAAAAGGACAAAGAGGTGTTGAAGGTGGTGATATTATCTAAGGAATGTGCTAATAGGTGACATTAAGGGTAGAAAGCAGGACGAGCAAGGTACAGATAGCCCTAGTGGGGGTGGGGTGGGGGGAAGGGATCGAATAGGCTAAAAGGTAGAGATAAAACAATGGATGGAAATACATTTAATAATAATGGAAATAGATGGGAAAAGAAAAATTTATATAAATTATTGGAAAAAAGGGGGATCGGAAAGGGAATGGGGATGGAGGAGAGAGTTCATGATCTAAAATTGTTGAACTCAATATTCAGTCCGGAAGGCTGTAAAGTGCCTAATCAGAAGATGAGGTGCTGTTCCTCCAGTTTGCGTTGAGCTTCACTGGAACAATGCAGCAAGCCAAGGACGGACATGTGGGCATGAGAGCAGGGTGGAGTGTTGAAATGGTAAGCGACAGGGAGGTCTGGGTCAGGCTTGCGGACAGACCGAAGGTGTTCCGCAAAGCGGTCACCCAGAAAAATGGGCTGCTGTTTGTTACTAGCTCTGTTCCTGTTCTCTGGGCACCTTTAAATGATACATTCAGAACTGCTCTGTGAAAGCAGGGCCAGCCTTGGGAAGGATAGCAATCCAATTGCTTTCAAAATTTTCTTGGGGATCCAGCGACACAGTGGATGCTAACTGAAAAACTTAGTTTCATCTAGCTAGCAGTTTTCACAAAACAGTTGAGGTGCATGAGGTACGGACAGCTCTGCATGGCTGCCAGTGAGGGTTGAAATTTGAAATTTTGGCAAACTGGTTGCTGCAGCAACTTCCAAATATGATGGGCAATCCAGAGTAAGAATAATTAACTGTACAAGAGCAAACTTCAATGGGGCGAGAACGTGGCTGGGCCAGATAGACTGGAACGAAAGATTGTTGGGAAAAACTGTAGCGGAAAATGGACTACCTTCAAAAAAGAATTGGCTCGGGCACAGTCAAGGTATATTCCATTGAAAGGGAAAGGTAGGGCAAACAAATACAGAGCTCCCTGGATGAAAAAGGAGATAAAAATTAAGATAAAGAAGAAAAAGTGTGCTTATGACAGGTGTCAGGTGGAAAATACAATTGAGAACCAAGAGGAATACAGAAGGTCCAGAGGGGAGGTGAAAAAGCATATTTGAGAAGTGAAGAGGGATTATGAGAAAAGACTGGCAGCCAACATAAAGGGGAATCCCAAAGTCTTCTATAGGCACATAAATAGTAAAAGGGTGGTAAAAGAAGGAGTAGGGCCAATTAAGGACTAAAAGGAAATTTACACATGGACAAAGGGGCCATGGCTGAAGTATTAAATGAATACTTTGTATCTGTCTTTACCAAGGAGATAGATGCTACCCAGGACATTGTGACAGACGAGGAAACTCTGTCACTAGAAGGGTTCAAAATTGATAAGGAGGAAGTGTTGAATAGACTGTCAGTACTTAAAGTTGAAAAGGCACCGGGACCAGATGAGATGCATCCAAGGATATTGAAGGAAATGAGAGTAGAAATTGCAGGGGCACTGGCCATAATTTTTCAGCCTTCACTAGACTCAGGGGAGGTGCCAGAGGACTGGAGAATTGCAAACCTTACGCTCTTGTTCAGAAAAGGTTATAAGGATAAGCCCAGCAATTACAGGCCAGTCAGCTTAACTTCAGTAGTGAGCAAGATTCTAGAAACAGTTATTCAGGATAGAATTAGTAGTCACATGGAAAAATATGGGTTGATAAGGAAGAGCCAGCATGGATTTCTAAAGGGGAAATCGTGTTTAACTAACTTGCTGGAGTTTTTTGAAGAGTCGATAAGGATAATGCGGTTGATGTGGGGTACATGGACTTTCAAAAGGCATTTGATACAGTGCCACACAACAGACTTGTGAGAAAAGTTGTTGCTCATGGAATAAAAGGGACAATAGCAATGCGGATACAAAATTAGCTGCAAAATAGGAAGCAGAGAGCATTGGTCAATGGACATTTTTCAGGCTGGAGGAAGGTTTGTAGTGGAGTTTTCCAGGGGTCGGTATTGGGACCCTTGCTTTTCATGATATATATTAACGAACTAGATCTTGGTGTGCAGGGGACAATTTCAAAGTTTGCAGATGCAATATTACAAAAGGACATAGACAAGTTGGTGGAGTGGGCAGATAGGTGGCAGATGAAGTTCAATGCGGAGAAGTTTGAGGTGATGCATTTTGGTAGGAAGAACATGGACAGACAATATAAAATAAGGGGTGAAATTTTGAAGGGGGTGCAGAAGCAGAAAGAGTGTATATGTGCATAGATCATTGAAGGTGGCAGGACAGGTGGAGAGAGCAGTAAGCATATAGTATCCTGGGCTTTATTAATAGGGGCATAGAGTACAAGAGCAAAGAGGTTATGCTGAATTTGTATAAAACACTCGTTAGAGCACAGCTGGAGTATTGTGTCCAGTTCTGGGCGCCACATTATAGGAAGGATGTGAACACATTGGAGAGAGTGCAGAAGAGGTTTACAAGAACGGCTCCAGGGATGAGAAACTTCAGCAATTGGAGAGGTTGGGACTGTTCTGCTTGGAGAGAAGAAGGCTAAGAGAGATGGAGATGTTCAAAATCATGAGGGGGCTGGACAGAATAAATAGGGAGAAGCTGTTCCTGCTGGTAAAAGGATCAATAAAAAATTATTTGCCAAAGAAGCAAATGTGACGTGAGAAAAACCTTTTCACACAACAATTGGTTCAGGTCTGGAACGTAATGCCTGGAAGTGTGGTGGAGGCAGGTTCAATCGAGGCATTCAAGAAGGCATTAGATGATTATTTGAACAGAAACAATGTGCAGGGTTACGGGGAAAAGGCAGAGCAATGACACCAGGTTATAATGCTCGTTTGGAGAGTCGGTGCAGACGCAACGGGCCGAATGGCCTCCTGCACCGTTAAAATTCTGTGATTCTGTCAGAAACAGAATTCTTTAGTTAACTGATTGTCACCACCCTGAGAGTTTATACAGCAGGCTTGCAAAACCCTTTTGAAACTCTCCTCTTGGCTCTGGCAGTGAGTACAGGGGTTTTGATTACTGATGATCTAAAACCTCAAACCCATTTAAAAGATTAATATGCATAGATTTTCTATCCTGACACGAATATGATGACCTGACCACCATAAGAAGCAGAGAGCATTGGTCAATGGACATTTTTCGGGCTGGAGGAAGGTTTACAGTGGAGTTCTAAGAGGGCAGGCAGAGCTGCTTCCCAGTGATGGCTTTAAGTTAGCTGCTGGGCAATGTCCGATTAGTGATCTCACTGTTCCCTGGAGTCTTTCAGGATATTTCACTTGATTGTAAGAAGGTTTGCTTATGAGTTGTGAGTGGCAACCCTTCGAGATCTCTGTGTTCCTCTAATTCTGGCCTCTTGAGCATCCCCCGTTTTAATCATTGTACCGTTGGTGGCTGTGCCTTCCGCCGCCTGGGCCCTAAACTCTGGAATCCCTCCTTACACCTCTCCACCTCTCTCTCCTTTGCTTTCCTCCTTTAAGATAGTCCTTAAAACTGAGTTGAAGAGTCATACGGATTTGAAACTTTAACTCTGTATTCCTCTCCACAGATGCTGTCAGACCTGCTGAGTTTTCCCAGCTATTTTTGTTTTTGTTTATCAAGCTTTTGGTAATTTGCCCTAATATCCTCCAGTGTTCAGCAACATATTTTGTTTTACAATGCCCTGAGAAGTGCCTTTGGGCGTTTTGTTAGATTGAAGGTGCTATACAAGTACAAGCCGTTGTTATGCAAACTACATCCTACCACTCCATGAAAGGTAAAGTTAGTATCTTGCATAACTGGAAACTCAGGTAACTTACAGCTTGAATCAATCTTCATAACTTTCATTTGCTGACAGTTAACTTAAAAAAAAAATAATTTATAACTATATGTTTAATGAATGCACAGACAAGTCTGCACATCAGTGAATAAAATCAGGGACACAACCATTCTTTTGGTATTATAATTTAGCAGAAGGCAGTATGCTGAACTGCAGGTAACTGAATTCATAATGTGTTTGGAAAGCAATCACATTTTTCATTCCATCGAAATATGATGAGATTTTATAATCTATTTTAAGAGATAGATACAATTGATTTTTTCTTTCAAAAAAAAGAATGAAGACTCAAATCCTTGCCATTCTAATTTTCAATCATGGAATCATGTTTTGAGATGAACAAACTGGAACTGATACATTTGTGAGAAATTTTTCTTTTAAGCTATTAATTCCTTCTTCAATAATGAGATGCCATCCTTTATTTATAATCCTTTCTCACATATAGTGTACTGACTGATTTAAAGTAAGTGTCATGTTAGTCTGGTTATTTCATAAAAATACACTCTACTGCCAACCATCCCCATTGATGTTCTTCAATTTTTTTTTAAGACCCCTTTATTTTTCTGCCACTTGTGTAGACAGCTGTCTGATGCCTTCCCCAAGTGACCATTATTCCTATGTTTAATTAATAGTTAATATGTTAGCTTTATGCGAGAGTGTGAAATGAGTGGTAGTGATTCGGCAATGGAAGCAAATATAAAACCGGGTTACCCATTTACCATCACAAATTTTACACTATACTCCAAAATCAAAATCTTTGCCAATGAGTCTAGTAAACTATCCTGTCATGGGGACATTCAAGTACAGACTAATTTGCCCTCATCCAATATTTATCCATTGTCCAACAGCTCCTGCTTGAAGACAATCAGGAATAAAAAACCTGGACTTTTGCTCCCAAGGCGGCTGCACTGAGCTAGGAAATATCCAAGCTTGTCATTCCCGCCTTGGGAAAAAGTGGTCTTAATGGTGGGATCTTTGTTCCGAAAGGTTGGGGGCGGTGGGGGGCAGGGTTGTGCGTGGGCAAGGCAGGGGCGGGATACAGTTGAGTCCACCACCCCCGCACGCAGATCAGAGGCGGCCTTAGGGGTTCACCCAGTATCTACCATGGGTGGACCTTAGGAGCCATGCTGAAATGAAATAAAATAAAGTTATAAATATCTATTACAGGCTTCACTATGTAAAAACCTCATTCCTGAAACCCACTCAATACATTTTAATCCCCTTAAATACTTAATCCCTTATATAAACAAACATTTGTTTTTAGCTCCAAGGAAGAGTCATATGGACTGAACGTTAACTCTGCTTCTCTCTCTCCACAGATGCTGTCCAGACCTGCTGAGTTTTTCCAGCATTTTCTGTTTTTATTTTACATTTGTTTTAAAACCTCTTTGAGCTGTCAATCAAGCTGTGAATTTACAGGTCCCCCCCACCCCCCCACTATGATAATGAAAGCTCTGAAGAAGAGTTATACAGACTCAAAATATTAACTCTGTTTCTCCCTCCACAGAGGCTGCCAGACCTGCTGAGTTTTTCCGACAGTTTCTGTTTTTATTTCAGATTTCCAGCATCTTCAGTACTTTGCTTTTATGATAATGATAGGTTGTGGAAAGCAATCAAACGTTAATAATACTATAAAAGCCCTTAGGGTTATGTCAACAACAGCTATTGAAACTGCCAGAACAGATTTTCTTTAAACTCTCACAGTCAGGTTTTTTTCAATTTTTAAAGGGCTGGCCATTTAAATAGCTTGACACCATGACAGCCGTACAGACTTTATCCGCTTTTCATGAGCATTTACAACTTTTCTAAAGATATGTAACCTTCACACTGCGGGTTAAGGCCCTCGCTGCAGCAAAAATGGGATCTGTTTGAATTCAGCTCTGAGTTCAAATGACCCTGCTGAGTTTGGGTTTCTCATGTGGGAATCATGCCCCACCCTGATTTTCCCCTCTCCTCCCCCACCAGTGAAAATGGTTTTGCTGGATATAAGGGTGGGACTTCCAGATCCAAGGTCTGTCCGCCATTTTGGATTCGCACTGGGTCTCCACGACCCTGTGAAAACCCAGGGTGTTTTGTTTTCTCTTCCTGAATACAAATAAAGCTGAAGGGCAGGCATAGAGGTTGAGTACAAATGGCTTTAGTGGGGACTTGTTGCTTCACCTTACACGTCCTAACTGACTGTGCAGGAGAACGTGATATTGCAAATCTTTCTGTGATTACATACATGTTAGCATAACCACATATTAAATTATTGTATTTTACATACTAACAAAGGCACTAATACAAACATCTCCCTTCCGTTAAATAACATCCCCATACAGTATAACATTAATATATATATGAATAAACATCCCTAATAGAATACAACAAATTTGACAACTATAACACTATTGACACAAAACATTCAATTGTAACAAGGGCACTTGGGACACTCTTCTACAAGGTGTTGTCTACATTTGGAACTGTACCAGTCATGATTGACTCAACCAGGCCTTGTGACAGTGACATTTAGGTGTGTTCTTGAACTGTCCATCCTCGCCAATTGAAAATTGTGTTTGGGAGGACTGTCCTCAGTTGTCAGTATATTGCTTGTTTCTTCATCCGCATAACCTATGTGGGCACGCTTAGGTGATGCTGCTTGGCAACCTTGTGCATGGCAAGCAGAAAGTTTCCTGGGGTGAGATCAATTTCTTTACATTACTGCACTATTTGGTGTTGTCACCTCATACAAATGTGGTTCTTTGATCACCTCTGCTGGAATCCATGTCAGTTCTTGTTAATATGATCATCACCCGCTGGCCAACGTATAGTGCAGAAAGTCTGCACCTACATGCACATCATGTGCGTCTTTCATTGTTTCTGTTGTAACCGGTCTGTGATCAACGGCGACTTGTTGAGATTATAGCTTAGTAATGTTGTTCTCATAGGTCAATCAAACAGAATCTCAGCAGGGGATGGTAATCTGAGAATGCAATAACGTAACTTGGATGTGTTGCCCAGTTTCTAAACACTTTGATCAACAATTTGACTGTGCTAATCAAAGGTTCAGCTATCCCATTCAAACGAAGATAAAGGGGTAATGATGTAACATAGTTGATAGATCATTGTTCAAACATATCCTGGAACAGTTTTCCCATGTATTGTGGACTATTATCGGATGCCACTTCTCACCGAGGCACCAAAAAGACTAAAGATGGCACAGTGTTGGGCATTGCTGCACTTGATACGTCTCGAAGTTTCTGTATAATAGGCCAATTGGAGTGATAGTGGCTAGTGGCTAGCAGATAGCCCTTACTCCCCCAGAGAACAAATCTGTTGCTATCTTGGTCCATGGTGATGACAGTATGTGATGTGATAGGGAGGGTTCTTTCTGTTGACTAGCTTGGTGTTCCTGGCATGCATCATCAGATTTCACCACCTGAACAATGTCCTTGCTGATGCTGGGACAGAACACCGACTTGCGGACAAGTTACCTTGTCCTCTCTATTCCTGTGTGCCCTTGGTGGAGCTGTCCAAGTATGTCAGACAGAAGTGGCACCGGAATGACCGCTTGACACCCTTTGAAGAGTACTCCATTGAATTTACCAATTTTGTCTTGACATGGCCAATGCGTTCTCAGAACCGTAGGGGTCTCCTGGATAGTCTCAGGCCAACCCTCTAACAATCTGCCACAGAGCTCAGAGTATCTGGGGTCTTGAGAAGTGTCCCCCTGGAGCTCCTCTCTCTTGTTTTGACTGTAGCACATGGGATCTATGTTGTAGACATCCTCCAGGCTTGCACAGACTTCGTCCTGCTGGACGCTGAGCAGTAGGCTTCGCACCTTCCCTGGGCTGGGCAGTCTGCTTAGAGTGTCTGATAGGGCCATCTGACTATCAGGTTTGTATCTGACATCATGGTTATAGCCCTGAATCTTGATTCGAGATGGTGCACTCATGAGCCATTTTCTACAGACCATCTCAGGCGGCTTATGATCTGTCTCAATCGTGAACTTTTTCCCGAATAAGTATGTGTGGAACCTGGTGATCCCAAAGATACGAGTGAGAGTTTCTCAGTTGATGTTGGAGTAATTCCCTTGTACTGGTCACAGCCTTTTTGAACTAAATGGGACAGGATTGCCATTTTGAAGAAGACATGCACCATGACCTTTCTGCGATGCGTTCTCTTCCAATGTTGTTGCCTCCCGAGGATGATAGTATTGAAGACATGACTTGGCTGACAGCTCTTGTTTCAAAGCATTGAATGTATGTTGCTGATCGTCCTGCCATAGGTCTTTCTTCAATTCTCTTTGTGGAAATGCCTTCTCTGAGAAGCTTGGTATGTATGGAGCAAGGAGATTGAATAGACCTGGACAACTTTGGAGGTTGTCCTTCTCCTGTGGTATCAGCGTTGACTGGATGCCTTCAATCTTCCCAGAATCTGGACAGATACCAAAGCTTGAGTAAATGGCACCGAAAAGATTTGTGACCTGCCTTAATGGAGCACTTTTTACTGTTGAAAACAAAACCTATGTGCCTGGTGGACTCGAGTAACAAGTGTAGTTTTCTGTCATGCTCTACTATGGCAATGTTGTCCACAATACACAGACAGCCCAGAACTCATTCAGTTATCCGGTCCATATAATGTTAAAATATATCATGGCTAAACAACATTCCAAATGGTAAATGGAGGAAACTGTACCTGCTAAATATTGTTAGCTCTTGCAACTCTCTTGACCAGCATACAGACCAATATCCATTTCTTGTGTCTAATTTGGAAAAGTGTTTCGCTCCAGCAAATGTTGGATTTATCTCTCCTAGCACTGGTATCTTATGAGGGCAGCTGTTTCAGGTTTGTTTAGCCTCCTCAGGTCTAAGCACAGTCGAGTTGAATCTTTCTTCTTAATTACAGTAGTGATGGAACTGCACCAATCGTGTGATATAGCACTCATGGAATGAAAGTTATTGATCTAAGAACAAAGAAAAGTACAGCACAGGAACAGGCCCTTTGGCCCTCCAAGCCTGCGCCGATCATATTGCCTATCAAACTAAAACATTTTGCACTTCCGGGGTCCGTATCCCTCTATTCCCATTCTATTCATGTATTTGTCAAGCTGCCTCTTAAACACCACTATCGTACCTGCTTCCACCACCTCCTCTGGCAGCGAATTCCAGACACTCACTACTCTCTGCATAAAAAACTTGCCCTGCACATCTCTTCTTAAGTTTTCTTCTCTCACCTTAAATCTATGCCCCCTAGTAATTGACTCTTCCACCCTGGGAAAAAGCTTCTGACTATCTACTCTGTCCATGCCACTCATAATTTTGTAAACTTCTATCAAGTGCCCTTCAATCTCCGTCTCTCTAGTGAGAACAATCTGAGTTTCTCCAACCTCTCCTCATAGCTAATAACCTCGAGAACAGGCAGCATCCTGGTAAACCTCCTCTGCACCCTCTCCAACACCTCCATATCCTTCTGGTAATGTGGCAACCAGAATTGCACGCAATATTCCAAGTATGGCCTGACCAAGGTTCTATACAGCTGCAGCATGACTTCCCAGCTTTTATACTCAATACCCCTGCTGATGAAGACAAGCATGCCATATGCCTTCCTGACTACCTTATCCACCTGCGTTGCCACTTTCAGTGACCTGTGGACCTGTACACCCAGATCCCTCTGCCCATCGATGCATTTAAGGGTTCTGCCATTTACTGTATAATTCCTACCTGTATTAGACCTTCCAAAATACATTACCTCGCATTTGTCCGGATTAAACTCCATCTGCCATTTCTCCGCCCAAGTCTCCAACCAATCTATATCTTGTTATATCCTTTGACAATCCTCTTCACCATCTGCAACTCCTCCAACCTTAGTGTTGTCTGCAAACTTACTAATTAGCCCAGTTACATTTTCCTCCAAATCATTTCCGTATACTACAAACAGCAAAGGTCCCAGCACTGATCCCTGCGGAACACCAATAGTCACAGCTCTCCATTCAGAAAAGCACCCTTCCACTGCTACCCTCTGTCTTCTATGACCAATTCTGTATCCATCTTGCTAGCTCACCTCTGATCCCGTGCGACTTTACCTTCTGCACCAGTCTGCCATGAGGGACCTTGTCAAAGGCCTTACTGAAAGCCATGTAGATAACATCCACTGCCCTTCCATCGTCAATCATCTTTGTCACTTCCTCGAAAAACTCGATCAAGTTAGTGAGACACGACCTCCCCTTTGCAAAACCATGCTGCCTCTCACTAATACGCCTATTTGCTTCCAAATGGTAGTAAATCCTGTCACAAAGAATCTTCTCCAATAACTTCCCTACCACTGACGTAAGGCTTACCGGCCTGTAATTTCCTGGATTATCCCTGCTACCCTTCTTAAACAATGGAACAACACTGGCCATTCCCCTGTCCTCTGGGACCTCTCCCATTTCTTCTGGCTCTACACACAGATTCCCACCTCTGCCCCTGAATGGGCCTACCCTTTCCCTGGCTACCCTCTTGCTTTTTACCTATGTATAAAAGGCCTTGGGATTTTCCTTAATCCTGGTTGCCAATGACTTTTCATGACCCCTTTTAGCCCTCCTGACTCCTTGCTTAAGTTTCTTCCTACTTTCTTTATATTCTCCACGGGCTTTATCTGTTCCCAGCCTTCTAGTCCTTACAAATGCTTCCCTTTTCTTTTTGACTAATCTCACAATATCCTTCGTTATCCAAGGTTCCTGAAACTTGCCATACTTATCCTTCATCCTAGCAGGAACATGACGGTCCTGAATTCTTATCAACTGGCGTTTGAAAGTCCCCAAATGTCAGTTGTTGATTTGCCCTCAAATATCCGCCTCCAGTCTAGATTCCTCAGTTCCTGCCTAATATTGTTATAATTAGCCTTCCCCCAATTAAGCACTTTAACCCGAGGACTCCTGTTATCCTTATCCACCAGTACCTTGAAACGTACTGAATTATGGTCACTTTTCCCGAAATGTTCCCCAACTGAAACTTCGATCACCTGGCTGGGTTCATTCCCTAATACCAGTTCCAGTATTGCCCCTTCCCTAGTTGGACTATCTACATATTGTCTCAGGAAGCCCTCCTGGGTGCACCTTACAAACTTTGCACCATCCAAACCCCTAGCCCTAAGTGATTCCCAGTCAATATAGGGAAAGTTAAAATCACCCACCACAACAACCCTATTGCTTTTACAACTTTCCAAAATCTGCCGACACAACTGTTCCTCAATCTCCCGCCGGCAATTGGGAGGCCTATAGTAAACCCCCAACATTGTGACTGCACCCTTCCCATTCCGGAGCTCTACCCATATAGCCTTGCTGCATGAGCCCTCTGAGGTGTCCTCCTGTCATACTGAAACAAAGATGAAGTCTGCATCTTTAAATGATATTATTCTATAGCCTGTAATGAAGTGTTCTAAAAGTACAGTGAATGAAAATAAGCCAGAACAGTACTCTTCGGGGGCAGGGTATGTCAGGTGCAATAGAGTGCATTTCTAGATACCATACTTTAGATTAATGTAGGTTAGGGCTCGATGCTAAAATTCTGAGATTTTAAAGTCAGCCAATTGCCTACTGGTATATTTTATGCTGTTTTAGTTTCACTTAAACTTGCACATTCTAGGAATCCCAACATTCTTGCTCAAGCTTTCTTGTAGAACCTGCTTTTTTGTAATTTCAAAACATGCAGCTTTATTTGGACAGCATTTTAAGTACCCTATGTTTTTGATGTTCTTCTATTTGCTGCACACACATGCAATCAGCTGCAGGTTTCCAAGAAGTTGACCAAGAAAAATAGTTACCAGAGTATGTCATGGAAATGGGTGATAATTTCAGAAATTTACTCAACTATTCAAGTCACAAATTTGTTAATGTGTGACCTTACCATTTTTGAAATTTGTGTCTGTAATTTACCTTCAAACTTTCAACTCCAGTCAAAAGTATGGACATGGGATCGCGATGCTGTGGGAAGGGGTCATGGAGGCAGATTCAACTGTGGTTTTTGAAGGGAATTAGATAAGTCCTGGGGTGGGGGGGGTGGAATAACAGGGCTATGGGGAAAGGGCAGGGGAGTTAGAGTGGCTGGATTGCTCTTGCCGAGAGCTGGCCTGGAATCGAGGAACCAAATTACCACCTCCTTTGCTGTAAGCATTCAATGATTCTATTTGTTTTCTGACTGAATGTTGGCAGGACGTTATATGAGCGGTCACCAAAAGGTACAAAGAAGTTAAGCTAATGGAAACATTTAAAAGTTAAAGTTTGACCAGCGCGCAGCCACACAAGAATCTGCGAGGCCTTGTCCTGCTGCAGCCTGGACCTGATTTTAAAAAGCAGTGCCTTTTTCCTGATCGTTGGAAGTTACATTGATAAAGAGTCAGAAATCTTTGAGGTCACTTTAAAAAAAATCTGTGGGCAACAGCACTGGAGATAATTGATTCTAATTATGAGCTTTTAAGAACAAGCATTTGGTTCAATTCTCTATTTGGGAGGCAGCCAGCATATGAGATCAAGGATTGGACTATAATTGATGTCTGATGTCAATCACAAATTTTACAAGCTCTCGAGCACCATTGTCCACTACAGGTATTACGGGTATTTATTGATGGAATTTGATCCCTTCCTCCATGCCGAATTTGGTGGTGGGGGGTCATTTAATCAGGCCGTCTTCCCGTCTTGACCCCGATTAAGCCCATGGCAGGAAGCCTCGTGGATGACCTTCCCGCCTGCCACCAATTGAGGCTCCGAGTGGGCAATTAATACCCACTAGAGGGTCTCATCCCGCCGTTGCTGGTACTAACCCAGCAGCAGGCTGGGGGCGCGGCATGCGGGGAGCATGACGAGCAAACCCGCCATCACTCACCTGTGACCTTGGATCTAGCAACGATCCTAAGCCTCAGGTGAATGTCGTACCAGCACCAGTCATCACCTCCCAGGTGGCACTTTCCGATAGGCACTGTCCGATAGAGCTGCTGGCCTCTGATTGGGCAGAAGGAAAGAACAATTTGGACCAGTATTCTTATTTCCCTGTTTTTACTGTTTTTTTCGTTCAGGGTCTCGGCAGGCAAGACCCAGTAAATACCGTTCATTCTATCTATACTTATTATGAGATTACTTAAATTGGCAGTTACCTTATTCACATTTTAGTGCAGATAAGGTTGGTTGAGAATCAATAGCAGAAATTACAATATTGACAGTTTGATAATAGCACTGGAAATATACAATTTGGCTCTGTTTCAGAAACTCTGGCAATACAGTTGGTCAGATTTTAAAATAATACCAAACCAGGAAGAGCAATGAAATTAAAGGAGGCAGTCCAAAAACTGCAGAAAGAGTGAAATGAGAAATGTGGGTGGATTGAATATCAGATGAAATTTAATGCAGTTAAGTGCCAACGTGCTGCACGAAGGAAGGGAACAAGGCGAAATGATTTGAAATAGCTGAGGATGAAGTTGAAAGAGACGTCAGAGCTTTAATATAAACACTTCTCATTGCCCGGATCCAGTGATCCCATTAGAGGTGAGTGCTGAGACATAACAGATCCACAATTTCCAGCAAGCCCACTTGTGCTCGAATGCAGAAGTTGTGGTTCACCTGAATGGGTTCTGAGAGAGCGCAAGCTGATGGTCCTGTCAGGACCTGTCAACACAAAAACGCAGGCTGATTGCCCTGTACTTAGACTTGTATTTCGCTGATCTATTTGGGGCTGCTCTTAGCAGCGTAGAGGATGCCCAGGAACGCAGCTGTTTAAATCAGCAGGAGTGTCAAAACATTCCCCCACCCCCAGCTCTGAACTATTCCCTCCCAACCCTTACTCTCCCGCACTCCAGCTCCTCAGTCCCCATTGCATTGATGGACATTTTTCAATTATCTGTACCTCGGCTTTGATAGTTGCCGCTGACTACAAGACCCTGGCCAATCTGTTCCAGCAACAGAGTGCAGCAATCAACAAAGCCAATAGAATATAGTCAAATAGAAGGGAGAAGGAGCAATAATTAAGCTTTACCATACCCTAGTCAAGCCATACTCTGAATGCATTATGTCCCTCTGTGATCACTGAGAAACAGTTGAGAGGCATTGAAATGCCGGAGGTAATGTAGAAAAGAGCCATGAAGCTTATCCCTATTATAAGTATCTGAGTTGTCCAGAAAGTCTGGGGAAACGTTTTTTTTTTAAGCCTGTATAGGAGACATCGTATAGAATCGTAGGGTAAAATGTTTAGCTCAGCCGAAGTTGGCAGCGCGCCAGCCAACAACTAAAAGGCCTGTTAAGGCCATTAAATTATCAATTAACTTGAATTAGGCAAAAAGGCCAAGCGGCCTTTGCACTTTTTAGGAAACCTCATTCATGGATGGGATGAGGTTTCCTAAAGCAAATAAAAATAAAATAAAAATTTTAAAACTTAATTAATAACATGTCCCTGCTCATGTGACAGAGTCACATGAGGGTACATGTTTCATTACATTTTTATTTTCTTCTTTTTAATAGCACTTCATCTCCCTGAGGCAGCTCTCTGCCTCAGAGAAGTTATGAAGCACGCACGCGTGAAGGCCGTGTTTGCCCCACCCACACAGGCAGCGCTGAACGTTGCCAATCGCGTTTCACACTGGGCAGGCATGAAATCACCTCCGGCCCCGATCGCGGGCGGCTTACCGACCTCCCCACCCCAGCCGAGCCCGCCCAACGTGTGAAATTCTGCCTGTAGTAAGATACAGAAGGAGGCTGTTCAGCACATCGTGGCTGTGCTAGCTCTTTGGTAAAGCTATCTAATTAATTTGACTATCCTGCTCAAATACTTGTCTCAATTCTCCTTTGAATGTTCCTATTGAATCTGCTTCCAGCACTCTTTCAGCCAGTGCTTTCCAAATCACAAAATCTTCCTGTTCTCTGCCCTATTGTTTTGTCCTGTGTCCTCTGGTTATCAACCCTACTGCCGCTGGAAACAGCTTCTCCTTATTTGCTCACAAAATCATTCATGATTTTGAAGTCCTCTATGCAACCTCCTCTTCTCCTCCTCTGCTTTAAGGAGAACAGTCCCAGCTTCTCCGGTGTCCCCAGTTGACTGAAGCCCCTCATCCCTGGTACAATTCTAGTAAATCTCCTCCCTGCAACCTCTCCAAAAGTGTTGAGCCCAGAATTGACTGCAGTGCTCCAGCTGAGGCAGAACAAATGTTTTATAAATGTTAGTATGGCTTCCTTACTTTTGTACTCTATTCCCTTATTAATAAATGACAAGGATTCCATTTTAACAGCCTTCTCAAATTGTGCACATACATCCCCAAATCCCTCTGTTCTTGCATCCCCTTTAAAATTGCACCGTTTAGATCATGATACCTGTCCTCATTCTTTTGCCAAAATATATCCCTTTACACTACTGTACATTAAATTACACCTGCCATTATCTATCTGTTTTAACAGCCTATCCTTGTTCTCCGGAACTCTGTTACTCTCCTCCTCAGTTTGTATTATATTTGTCGGTTTCTTATCACCTGCAAACTTTGAAATTATGCCCTGGGTACCCAAGTCCAGGTCATTCATGTATGTCAAAAAGAGCCTGGGTCCTAATGCTGAGAACCCCTGAGGAACATCACTGCATTCTTCCCTCCAGCCTGATGAATTCACCACTACTCTCTGATTTCTGTCTCATAGTTTAGCATCCATGCTGGTATCCATTTAATGCTATTGGCTTGAATTTTGTGAACAAATCTATTATGTGGTACTTTGTCAAACACATTTTGAAAGTCTAGCCCAACTGCATTACCCTCATCAACCCTCTCCATTTTCAATCGTTAATCAAAGACAATTAACCTTTAATGTTAAAAGTGTTTTTCTGAATGGGGAGCCGTGACTAGTGGAGTTCCGCAGGGATCAGTGCTGGGACCTTTGCTGTTTGTAGTATACGTAAATGATTTAGAGGAAAATGTAACTGGGCTAATTAGTAAGTTTGCAGACGACACTAAGGTTGGAGGAGTTGCAGATAGTGAAGAGGATTGTCAAAGGATACAACGGGATATAGATCGGTTGGAGACTTGGGCAGAGAAATGGCAGATGGAGTTTAATCCGGACAAATGCGAGGTAATGCATTTTGGAAGGTCTAATACAGGCAGGAATTATACAGTAAATTGCAGATCACTTAGGTGCATTGATGGGCTGAGGGATCTGGGTGTACAGGTCCACAGGTCACTGAAAGTGGCAACGCGGGTGGATAAAGTAGACAGGAAGGCATATGGCATGCTTGCCTTCATTGGCAGGGGTATTGAGTATAAAAGCTGGGAAGTCATGCTGCAGCTGTATAGAACCTTGGTCAGGCCACACTTGGAATATTGCGTGCAATTCTGGTTGCCACATTACCAGAAGGATATGGAGGCGTTGGAGAGGGTGCAGAGGAGGTTTACCAGGATGCTGCCTAGTCTGGAGGTTATTAGCTATGAGGAGAGGTTGGAGAAACTCGGATTGTTCTCACTAGAGCGATGGAGATTGAAGGGCGACAAAATTATGAGTGGCATGGACAGAGTAGATAGTCAGAAGCTTTTTCCCAGGGTGGAAGAGTTAATTTACTAGGGGACATAGATTTAAGGTGAGAGGAGAAAACTATAGAGGAGATGTGCAGGGCAAGTTTTTTACGCAGAGGGTAGTGAGTGTCTGGAATTCGCTGCCAGAGGAGGTGGTGGAAGCAGGTACGATAGTGGTGTTCAAGAGGCAGCTTAACAAATACATGAATAGGATGGGAATAGAGGGATATGGACCCTGGAAGTGCAAAATGTTTTAGTTGACAGGCAATATGATCGGTGCAGGCTTGGAGGGCCGAAGGGCCTGTTCCTGTGCTGTACTTTTCTTTGTTCTTTGTTCTTTAACAAATACATGTTGCCTTTCATTTATTAGCCCACACTTTACCAAATGCCAATTAATTTTGTCCCAGATTATTCATTCTCAATTTTTCCCACTCACTGACTTTTGGAAGCATTATGCTGTTCAGAGTCAAACCCAAATCACAAGATGGGAATCGTACATGATAAAATTACGCTATGATAACAAACAGTGGAGGAAAGTGTAATCTGGGCTATTTTAAAATAAATGGTAGGAGCAGGACAATGAGATAGAGGTTCAAGCTGGTAACAAGGTAAATTTTAAAGTTGATATCAGGAAGTTCTTCATATGAAAAATATTCAATACATGGGGATGGACTTGGCACAAAATGATAGAAGGGGAAACTCATTTAAAATCGACATCGTTGGGTCTTTCTGAGTAATGGATTAAGATGAGCCAAATTGCCTTCCTCATCCATATTTATCCTGTGAAAAAAATGTCTAAACTGTTTTCAAAAATTATTATACTGTTTTTAAACATAAAAGATTATAGTTGGTGCTAGACTGATCTCAGCAATTTTGTTTTATTTTCATTTTTTGGTAAATGAAAAGAAATATGATGTTTACACCAAGAATCTTAAATTGTTTGTCTTATTGCAAAACAGGGCGTTACCAGAGCATGTCTGCATCTTCTTACAAGGCTGCTTCCGATGGCTTTGAAACAACTCCAGTCGAGTTAATTCAACATGGCGCAACTGGCAAAGTGCTTCTTCTCATCTGCAACTCAGCAGGGACAGGGCAGCAAGCTGTCAGGTAACTAACGGTTTTGGGAGTGAAATGCTTACCCTCACTAATTTCAGTCCAAAAAGTGTTCATGAACAAAAAGTCGGGTTTAATTACTTCAAATTTGTTCCTACGTTTTTGTTAAAATTAACAATGACAGGAATTTTACCCTCTCTGTATTTAAACTTGTGAATCCTCCGAGTTCTTGAACTTTCCCTGGAAAAATATCCAACGTGCTACATTGAGTGATTTGCAATTCTTATTCATTCACTGAACTGGCTGTCAAAGTTAGCAAAGTCCAGAGCAAGCAGACTGAATTACTATCAGTTGGATTTTAGGCATCCTTAAAGAAAATAGGATGCTTGTGGGACAGGACTTTGCCCTTGGCGCGTGGGGGCAGTCAGGAAGCTGCCTGCTGCCCGAGATCAGGACTGGACCACAATTTCACACTGGCGGGCCAATTAAGGCCTGCCCAGCATGAAACACGAGTGGCAGCACTTGGCGCTGCCTTGCCGAGGGCGGAGGGAAGGAGGGTGAGCGGGCCAAGCACGAACTTCATGCATGCGCATGAGTGAGTGCTTGAAAATCTCCCTGAGGCACAGAGCTGCCTCGGGGAGATGAAGCGTTTTTAAAAGGAAAATAAAGAAAATAAAAATGTAATAAAACATGTGTCCTCGTGTCACATGAGCAGGGGCATGTTATTATTTCAATTTGAAAACTTCTATTTTATTTTGATTTGCGTTTAGAAACCTCATCCCGCCTGTGGATGAGGTTTCCAAAAAAATGCAAAGGCCACTTGGCCTTTTCACCTGCCAGCCAACCGTTAGGCTGGACGGGCAGCAAAAAATTTAAGTTAATTGATTATTTAATGGTCTTAACAGGCCTTTTAATTGTTGGCGGGCGCGCTGCTGACTCCGACACGTGCCGACCGAGCTATCGTGCAACTGCGCGTTGACATTGGCGCGCTCGGCCGACGTCATTTCACGCTCGAGCGGCTTGGGCACACGCCTGCCGCCGAGCAAAAAATCCTGCCCATGGGCTTTATTTCTATATTCACATTGATCTTTAGACAATTAAATCAACAAACTCATTGCCGTAAGGTTATTATTTCTGATACTATCTGAGGAAAGCTGCATTTAAAGCTGATACAGTTGGAGAGGTTTCCTGAAAATGTGGGCAAATTAATGACAGATAATGAGGTGATTATATGCAGATTCACTCCTGATGCAACACATCAGTTCAATATTTTGTCTCCACATCCATCTACTGGCAGAGATGAAGGTGAGATATTCTTTCATGTTGTGATGCATGTGCACAAAGCAACACCTACACACGGTGCTACCTGGTCAGTAGGCACTGATGGTTTCCCACCATTTCCATCCATATTTAACATGCGGTTTTCAAAATATCTGCCTCAAGACAATCGGACTTTGCAAATGTGTAGCTTATAAATTTTATAGAAACTGCTGATCCTGGCTGGAACCTCAGATCTGGCACCAGTGACAGGGCCTTGCACACAGTGAGTGACTTATTAAAAAAAAACAAATGCACTGCCAACAATTTTCCATTGAATAATATAAATGGAGAGAAAATCGGAGGCAAAGCACACAGGACTTTGTAAGGTGTCACATTGAATTGTTTTGCTTTGTATCTTTTGGTAAGTGAGGGAAATGAAATGAATATGAAGTTAAAACTTGTGTAATAAAAGCGCTGTGTAATTTGGGAGTCTAAACTGCACTGATACAGTGGCCTGCAGTGTTCGAGCTCCAGGGCAGTGTAACTCGGGGGTACCCCAAAGATCCGCTGGGGAACACACACACACACACACACACACACACACACACCCCCAACCCCACCCCAACCACCACCACCCTACAAAGAAGTTCCTAGGTAAGGATTGCACGGAACTGCCCAGGAAGATCAAACCTCCAATGGGCAATTGCCCTGACTAGGAATCACCCAAAATTGCAATTTAAATTGCAAACTTTGGATGGTTCTGACTGTCATACAGAAATAGTCACCCAGAAAAAGTTAGAGGAATTAAAACCACTTCTAGCTTCCAGACAACTATTGTACTGGTTCCCGCCCCCACCACCCCCTGCCCTCCCACCAAACACAACAGCCACCTACCCGCATTTATAGCAGCCCACTTTCAGTATCATTATGCAAGGTCCATGAAAAATCTGTCATGCCGTTGGATGTAGCTGTAAACCTTTAATTACTGACTGTGACAGGAGAGAAAAGATATTTGTCACTTAGTTCCAAGCAAATGAGTGTGCCCTGCGGATAAGATGCTGATCGATATCTGCTTTAAGCTGTTCTTTCAGCTAAGTGTGGCATTCTGAGACCAATTAATACATATTTAAACTGTACATTCAGACTAGACCTTGCAATTCACTTGTGTTGTTTAGTCCACTGCGATGCATTTAATAATTGCATTGTACTGTTGCTCTGGGCATTTCCTGTTACAAACGTTGTTGTCATCTGATCTATTTTCAAGACCCTAAATAAATCACTTGAGAAAGCAAATTGGCATGACATAGCATTGTAGACTTTTCAGGCATGCAATCTATCCTGAATTTAAAAGGTCACTGCTGCTTAAAATGCACCAAAATGTAATTTGAAATTTTTTTTCCCTTCATTTGCCTGACCTTATCGATGTAGATTCAGATTTCACTAGTGCAAGCACTCACAAGAGATGTTTTAAATTAAACATCAGGCACAAAAAGACCTACACTTTATCCACAGGACGTGCACTGGTCCTCTTGAAGGATTTTAATATTTTATCTTGCACTGAAAGAAAGTTATCTCAAGTGCTAGTGTTAGATGCAGTGTCATATGTCTCTGAGTGGAATGTCACATCTGATAATGTTATGATCATGGAAACTTTTTTTTCCCACACAAAACAGCCTGGAGTTGCTGGCCATCAAGAATTTATCTGAATCTTTGTTAGCTATTTTAATTAACTGCTTAAATGAGGTTACATCAATAAACAACATGCATTTTAAAACCAGAAGGACCAAACTATTTGGTGACTTTAATTGTGTTTAATGTCATACATGTATCTTTTTTTCTTCATATACAACCTGCAACTTTTTCACATTTATATTGTAAACTTTCTGAAACTTTTTTTTATTTCCCAAAGTATTTGTTTCATAGGGGTATTAAGGAGTAATTATGAAATGAGGTTACTACTTTTGAAGATCTAACTGGATGAAAATGTTGATTCATAGACCAGTGGTCTGATATTACAGTGAATTAGAATGGGCTGTTCTTGCTGGAGCAGGACACCCCATGCTGTGCATCTTTCTTTCCTGCACCCTTTAGCTTGAATATAGCTAGTACCATAACTGCTGAAAGTGTAAGCTTATGACAGCAGGGTGAGGAGCACTTGGGACCTGAGTGAACAATGGGACCAACAGAATATCTCCTCCCTCCTAACTCGCATCACGTCCCGTTCACCTGTCCCAATGCTTGCTGATCTACATTGCTTCCTGGTTAAACAGCACCTTGATTTTTCACATTTTCTTCCTTGTTTTTAAATCCCTCCATGACCTCATCCCTCCTTGTCTCCTCCAGCACTAATCTTTGCAATCCTCCAATTTTAATTACTGCACCATTTGCATTCATGCCTTCTTCTGCCAAGGCCACGGGATTTCCCCCTAAATCTCCCTGCCTCTCCACCTCTCTTTGATGCTCCTTAAAACCTATTTCTTTAACTATGCTTCTGGTCATCTGTCCTACTATTTCCTTAGTGGCTCTGTGCCAAAACTGGGTTTGATAATTCACCTGTGAAACACCATGGAATATCTTAATATGTTAAAGGTGCTATGAATGCAAGCTGCTGTTAACCAATGAAATTTAAGGATTGCAGAAGAAACAGAGAATGACAGAGGATGATTAGAGCAAATCAGGTGTAGAAAGAGAAAATAAATATTAGACTAAGAGAGAGAGAGGGAAAAAGAGACAGAAAGAAAAGAAAAGTAAACTATTTACTATCTGTAGAAATAAGACTGCACAGTTTAAATTGTTCCCTTTCTGGGCCAGAGAGGTCGATTAGCATTTAATTCATAATTATCTGGTTCAGTGGGTGTTAAGCCTGAGCTTTAACTTTGTGTTGTGAGCTTATTTGGGAATTAATGTACAAATCCAGCAAGTTCTTAAAAGTAACCTGGAGTTGAGGATAAGCCGCCATTTCTATTCAAACCTATTCGCATATTGCCACACACAAAACTTGCCATGAACCAGTGTTATAAAAAATATGCTTAAATAAATTTTTGCTTCAGAAATATTTTTAAAATATTTAAATGTGTTAACTTCTTGCCGTTTGATTAATATAGCTGATAATGGGCTTATCAGAAAAATAAGCATTTTTAAACAGAATCAATCAAATTGTGGGTGACCTGGTTTTAAATTACTGAAAATGACTTTTAAAAGCTATATAGAATCATCTGTTAATTATACTGCAGTAAAGTAGTTGTAGCCTGTTCCTTAGTAAATTAGAAAAAAAATGTTCAAAAGCTTTTAATGCATACCTATTGGTGTCACTGTGCCCAAAAGGAACAGCTTAAATCTTAGACCTTCCCAAAATCCTTCAAGCAAGGGTAATTATTAGAAACTCCCAATCATGATTAATTTACCTGAAGGTGCCGAATGTTTTGTGCCTGGAGTGTTAATGGTATGTTAATTGTTTATCAAGGTTAGGGATATACAAGTGAAAAGCATTGATTGATTAAGCACCTTGAGCATATATAAAGAAAGACAACTGGGACACTGGGTGTTGGTCAGGGAGGAGGCAGACATACGTAGTGCTGCATTCTGTAAATAAAGCTGTTGTTAAGTAAAGAAGATTGGCGTCTGGTTTCAGAATGAATTAACATGTTAGCAGAAAATGGTTGCCTATAGGTGAAGATTGGAAATTAAGATTATTTTTAAAACAGGAGATTATAATCTGAGTTATTTTGTGAAAAATGGCTGAAGGCAGGTATAAAGTGTCAGGGTATGACGCCCACAATGTTCTCTGAATCCGAACCTTATGACCATTGGGAAAATAGAGCAGAGTGGACACGGGTCACAGCATTACTGAAGAGAGTAAAAGGACTGCTTTTGCATTGTCACTACCTGGCAAAAATAAAATCAACAACAAAGTATTTCCTGAGCCTGATGCATGGCAGCTGGATACCGATAAAGATTTGGATATTCTATTAAATTTCATGGATAAAATTTACAAGAAAGATGCCTACAAGGCACAGTCAGACTTCGATAGATTTTAAAAGATGGATGATTATTCCATAGATGAATATATCAAGGACTTTAACAGACTATCTAAAAGATTGCAGAAATTCAATTTGGAAATTCCTTGCTCAGTGCTCGCTTTTGAACTGTTGGATTGTGCTAAGGCGTCGCATATTTCCTAGATTCCTGGTCTTATTTGGCATTAGATTCTAAAAAAGAAGCACCCTTTTGAATCAGATGTCTGATATTTTAAAAAGCATTCCTCAGGAAGCAGTCATTTTCAGCAGCTTTGATGGCACAAATAGAACGTTCTGTGATGTCACAAAGGATAGAGGACTCACTGATTGCAGCATTTTGAGATTGTTCAGATATGGGATTCAGGCATCAGTACAAAATAGTGACAGACAAAAGACATGGGGATGAAGGCATTTTTGGCGGATCTGTCAGATGACAGTATTAGGTAGTAAATAAGGGATGAATGAACCCCAGGAATGCCTGAGGAACTGTTAACCAGAGCTTCAGATGTGACTCAGAATATCATTATGTAATGAACTGCCCAAAACGCAACAGCAGCATTTTCGAATCAACACATGACACAGAGAATTTTGAAGTTGAAGGTGATGAAAATGATCAGTCTGAGGGAATTGTACTAGTCACAAGAAGCTTTAGCCCAGTAATGAGTGCATTTGTCGCGGATTCATTTAATCGGATAGCGGTTGCACCTTGACAGTGTGTGGAATAGTTTGGTTAAAATGTTATTTAGATTCACGCAGTAGTAAGGATTGAAGTGAGGTCAGGGAGTATGAAAGGGCTACTTGTTTCAGGTTTAGGGGTGACAACCCCTATTTCTATGCAAAATAGCTGGAATAAGCCACTTTATTAGTGCAGATATGTAGTCTCTGGTGAGATACCCTTGCTGCTGAGAAAGCCTTCCATCGAAATGGCACAGGTGAAACTGGACATGGAACATAATAAAGCAATTGCTTTTGTAAAGTCAGTGGATCTGCCGTTTACCCAATCAGGGCATTATTGCATCCCTTTTAACAAAACCTGGCGTTTCAAATCGGCGTGTTGAAGAAGTGTTAATGGCATCAGCTGATAAGAGTTTGGCAGAGAAAAAGCAAATTGTCTTGAAGTTACATCGACACTTTGCTCATCCTGCTTGTCACAGTTATAAATCCTACTAAAAGATGCAGGAGTGGTTGATTATGAATACACAAGGCTCATCGAAGAGATTAGTGAAAAATCCAAGATACGTAAAAAGCATCTGAGGACGCCACCACAGCCTATTGTAGTCTCCCAGTGGCAGGAAACTTTAATGAAGCAGTAGCCATGGATTGAAAGGCGTGGATCAAGGAGAGAAATTTTTTCATTTTACGTTTTATAGACATGGTAACCATGGAAAAATGGATAGGGACCAGACTGGGAGCACCAGCTAAATTTCTGACTGACAATGAGGGAGAGTTTGCCAATGACAAGTTTAGAGACATGTGAAAATATGAACACTGTAGTTATGAACACCACAACTGAAAGTCCTTTCAGTAATGGACCCTGTGAAGGAAATCACACGGTGATCAATGAGATGCTTCATAAGATCTTAGCAGATCGACCAAATTGCAAACTAACAACTGCCCTGGCGTGGGCAGTCCATGCAAAGAATTTGCTTCAAATAGTTGGAGGCTTTGGCCCTTATCAATTGGCCTATGGGAGGAATCCCAAAATACCTTGTGTGCTGCGTGATATTCCCCTGACCCTAGAAAGGACTACACTTAGTTCCATTTTTTGTGCACATTTGAACGCCCTACATGCAGAGAGAAGGACATTCATTGAGGCAGACGTCTCAGAGAAAAATCAACGAGCCTATGTCTTTCTGGGTAACTGTTACAGGATCTCTCCCCCTCATGATCAGAGGCTCTGTCGCCAGTGCATGATCATTCCCTGGTGCCAGAGTCACACTCAAATCCAGATTTGTCCACAGATAAACTTTAATCCTGGGGATTCAGTATACTATAAAAGAGAGGGTCAGAGAGAGAGTCAAAAGGTCTGGCTAAGGTGATAGGGTGTAATGGGAAAACAGTGGTTCTCCAACATGCCAGTCAAGTTATTATGGTACACTCAATCAGTTAACACAGATTGATTACAAGCTTTCAGAACTGAGCAATTAATAGAAGGTGATGAGGCCCCTTGTATCTCACATACTCGTATGTTTGATGGTTTGTGGAACAGAAGCAATAGTTAAGGGGCCGGATGGTGATGGGCAGAATGCTGCCGATGCACAGGACAGGGTTATTGTATCCAAAGGACTGCCTAGAGTCAGTACTAGGGTGACGTACATACCAGAAGGCTCCTGTGAATGGAGATATGTGACCATTGTTGGGAGTATAGGGAAACTGCCTGTTCAAACATTGGCTAAATGTCAAAGATGTTGAACAAGAAGCATGATCTATGGACTGGCAAAATGAGGTGAAACAGTGGAAAGCAAAAAAAATGTAAAAATGCAGTGCGAGTTCTCATGGTGGATTAGAGTGTGACTCTGGCACTAGGGAATGATCATGCACTGGCAACAGAACCTCAGATCATGAGGGGGAGAGATCCAGTAATAGTTACCCAGAAAGACATAGGACGATAAGTAGAGGCTGTAGCTTGACCAGATTATGCAATTGAATAAGGATTTATAGAATAATCTAGAAATACTACTTGAAGTAGAAGCCCTTACGATCAGGAAGTTTTGGTGTCTGCCAACAAATTAAAAGATAAATTAATAAGAGAGGCAAAACAAAAAGAGTTCCATTGTTAGAAGGAATTTGGTGTCTACTCTGTAGTGCCAAATAGGGGACAGCCAGGCATATCTCACAAATGGATATGAATGAAAAAGCCCTTCCAGATGGGGACAAAGTGACAAGGCTAAAATAACACTAGTGGCTCGGAATTTCAAAGAGAGACTTGGAGATCAAGGTGTTAGAATGGACACCCCATGGTGGAATAAATAACCTTGAAAGTTTTCTTATCTCTTGTTGGTTACATATTTGTGGAAATGTAGGTCAATGGTATAAAAGCCACATTTTAGCAGGTTTAAAATTTTTAAAGAATTTTAGAGAAGTGTTTTTGAAACCAGCTAATGATGCAAGCGATGTAGAAGGGAAGCTGTGCAAATAAACAAATGCGTATACGAATTAAACAATGCATCAAAGGTAAATTATGGGTCTGCCTGGCTGAAAGTAGGCTGCACTCTACTGAATGCAGATCCGGTAATGTTTTACTGGTACCAAAAACGAAACTCTCAGGCACCTTTATGATGCAATGCCAATGATTTTCTATGGGGAGGATCTGTGGAATTTGAGCAATATGTTACAAATAAGATTAAAGGGGAATTTAAAATTGGAAGTCAGACTTCGGGGGACTTTAAATATATAGGCTTAGAAATTAAGTAGAACAGGTCAGGAGTACCTTGAATCAATAAACATAGCAAAAAGTGTTACTCGTAACCCAATAAATTGTGCTAGGTCATCACAGAAAGATGATCTTATATCTAAAGAAAAAACAAGGTAGTTACGAAGCTTGATTAGACAGTTAAATTAGCTATGTACTCAGAGAAGACCCAATGCCAGTTTTGAAGTACTATGATGAGCTATCCTTGGGGGAGAATTTTTTCCCCGTCGTGCAGGCTGGGCGGGCGTGCAGCCGATCGCTGCCCGTGATCAGCTGTGTGCTGCCATTTTACGTGGGCGGGCCAATTAAGGCCCACCCAGCATGACGCGCACCCCCGAAGCGCTCAGCGCTCCCTGTGCGGGCGGGGGAAGGAGGAAGAGTCGGGGCCTACGCTCTTTCGCGCATGCGTGCGAAAGAGCGCAGAAGTCTCCCTGAGGCACGGAGTTGCCTCAGGAAGATTAAGTTCATGTTTAAACTTTGAAATAAAGGGAGAAAAAAATTATTTACGCGTGCCCCCTCATGAGTGTCACATGAGCTGGGACATGTTTATGTATTTCAATAAAGATTTTTATTTTGATTTATAAAGCCTTCATGAAACCTCATCCCACCCGTGGATGAGGCTTCATGAGAAATGCGAAGGCCGCCTGGGCTCTTCGCCTGCCCGCTAAACTTAAGGTTGGAAGGGCAGCCCTGTTAAAGGCTTCAATTGATATTTAAATGGCCTTAAAAGGCCTTTAATAGTTCAGCAGGCGCACAGCTGACTCTGGTGCACGCCCGCCGAACTGAAGATCGGAATGACGCTCGGTGATGTCGGGATGCCCGACGTCACTGTCCGTCATTTTGCGCATCGGCGAATGGGGCCCGCCCCGACAAGCCGACCAGAAGATTCAGGCCTTGAGGATATTTCAAGGGAAAATAAAACATTAAAGAAATCCAATACAGAGAAATGCGTACTCAAGTTTCCAGCCTTGGGTGAACTGAAGGACATGAAATTAGTCCTTTTTACTAACGCTTCCCACGTCAAACTTCTGAATGGGTATTCAAGTACATCTGGATTTATAATATTCTTGGTGGGTGAAAATGGAAAATGTTGTCCTTTGGCCTGAGATGCAAAGACAATAAAAAGGTTGGTTAAAAGTACCTTAACTGTGGAAAACACTGACTCTAGTAGAAGCAGAAGATATGGTGTTTTACTTTTCAAGTATTTTGAGTGAAATCCTATATAAGGGATATATATGCTAAGAATAACTTGGCCATTGAATATTATGTCGATAACCATTCCCTGTGGATAATGTACGTTCGACAAAGAGCGTGACTGAGGAAAGGTTAGGGTTGACCTGCGAGTATAAAAGAGATATTAGAAAGAAGAGAGATCTCCAAGATAAAATCGATCGTGCAAGTCACCAACATTGGATTACTTTACAAAAAAGAATGCTTGCACAAAGAAATTATTGGAGGTCTTGTATTGTAAATGTGATATACATGATATGGAAAATCATTTATTCTTTTTCTTTTCTTCAATTTGTTTTGAAATATGTTTTTGTGTCAGAATACTTTAATTTAAAGAGAGAAAATCTGTTAACGGTATGTTAATTGTATTTATCAAGGTTGAGAAGGGCATTGATTAATTAAATATCTTGAGCACATAGAAAGAAAGACTGCTGGGACACTGGGTGTTGGTCAGGAAGGAGCCACATATATGTATTGCTGCATTCTGTAAATAAAGCTAGTATTAAGTAAAATGATTTGGGTCTGGTTTCCTACTTCACCATCTGGCTTCAGAATGAGGTACCATGGTTCAGCTTCTCTCACTTTTTTTTAAAGTGGTAGAAAAGATCCCAGGAAGAATTTGCTCTTGAAATTCTGCAATCTTTTGCGCTGGTTCTGTCGATTTCGGGTCAATTGTGCCAAAAGAAAGCAACTGAGTAGAAACTCCCGTGTTTAACTCATTACTCGTGAGTTATTCAGTGTACCTGATTCTCAATCTAGGCTGACTAAGCTGATTTTAGCCTGAGGACAGGGACACATGCTACAATTGGCTTTAGTGCAACTGGGCCTTAGAGAGATATGGCCAGCATGATGCCTACTCCTGACTGATATGCAGCCTATCATGTTTGGATATAGGATGAATGTGGGACTGAACTTCACTATGATGCCCAACAATTGAATAGCCTGTCGACACTCACAGTGTGAACACAGCACTCAGGCAGTTTCCAGAGGGCATCTAGCACCTGAGGATCCACATGTAGAAAGGGAGAAAACCCTTAAGCAAAAAAAGAGGGAAGATCAAAGCCTTGCCAGTGAAGGTAACAGGTAAATTGGAATCAAAGTTTGGCAGGCAAAACTGTAATTGAACAGTGGACTGCCTTTAAAGAGAAGTTGGTTCAGGTACTGTCAATGTACATTCTCACAAGGGAAAAAGTAGGGCAAACAAACCCTGAGCGCCCCAGATGACAAAGGAGCTCGAGAGTAAGATGAAGCAGAAAAAGGGTGTGTATGACAGATGTCAGGTGGATAAGACACTTGAGAACCAAGCTGAATATAGAAGGTGTAGAGAGAAAGCGAAAAGACAAATAAGAAGTGAAGAGGAGAGCATGAGAAGAGACTGGCAGCTAACATAAAAGGGAATCGAAAAGTCTTTTATTGGCATAGAAAAGGTGATTAAAGGAGGTCTGGGCCAATTAAGGATCTAAAAGGGGATTTGTGCATGGAGGCAGAGGAACTAAATGAGTATTTTGCACCTGTCTTTACCAAGGAAGAAGATGCTGCCCAAGTCATAGTGAAAGAGGAGGCCTTGAGACACTGGATCAGCTAAAAATTGAAAAAGAGGAGGCTGGTTGTACTTAAAGTTGATAATTCATCAGGCCCAAATATGATGCATTTAAGGGTACTGAGGGATATGTAAGGGTGGAAATTGAGGAGGCACATGCTATAATCTCCCAATCCTCCTTAGATACAGGAGTTGTACCAGAAGAATGGAGAATTCCAAATGTTACACCATTGTTCAAAAAAGGTGTAAGGCTAAGCCCAGCAAATACAAGCCAATAAGATTAATCTTGGTGAAAAGCTTTTAGAGATGATGGGCGGAATCGTCCCAGATTCGCACTAAGTGCGGTAGCAGGCGGGTAAAAGAGTGTTTTACTGCAATGCTGCAATGGTGGCTTTTCACACAGAATTGCCTGAAACCCACATTATTAATCATGCATTCCTGGGAAACATACCGTTTCGATGCCGGGCGGGCTTTCATTTTCCCACCACACCGTCACCTCGCTGCCTCCTCATGCTAGGCGCCATATTTAATGTACAGCCGCACGCACACCTCTCAGTGCTTCCAGCCCAGGACTGCTGCACAGAAAACATGGCCCCAAAAGGCAAGAAGACTGAAGGCCCCCTGATTTAGTGACACATTCCCGGAACGCCTTTTGGACGCTGCGGAAGCCTGTCATGAAGGCCAGCGAGCATGATCACCAACCCAGCATGGGACATGGTGGCAGCGGTGGTCAGCACCAATGCCTTGCAAAAGAGGACAGCCACCCAGTGCCACAAGAGAATGAGTGGCCTCAATCATTCCACCAGGGTAAGTCACTCTTATTGTCACTCACAACTCACACACTCTCAAAACCATCACACATCCACAGGGATTTCACACCTCAAGGGATAACACCATTAACTCTATCTCACACTCTCACATCTCCATCAGGCTCATATTCTCCCGAGCTCGCGTTTTCATCCTGTCCATGGCTCCGCTCATCACACAAACATTCCACACAGTGCCATGTGTCCTGCTCTCACTCTCTCCATCTGTTTCCATGCAGGAGAAGCCTGCTCACATCAGCAGAGGATCCAGACATGGGTTGGAGTGGACCACATTAGCCCCCTCACTCACTTTGAGGGAACGTGCATGTTCACCTAGACATTGCGCTGACTGGTGAAGGTGTGGACGCTGCCTGCAGTGATGGTGAGGTTGGCAGCAAATACCCAGGTGAGGATCCTGCACCGGATCATCCCTCTCTCAATACAACTGAGTGTTCTCTCTCCTGCCTTTGACTCTGCTGCCACGCACTAAATATCTCTACTTTGATTCACAGGGAGCTCTGCTGAGTGACTGACACCCTCAGCCAGCCAGTCCCTCAGCTCCATTCAGGTCCGCACCTTCAGCCAAGAGGACTCCTCCACCATTGAAGAGCTGGAAATAAGCAGCCTGGAAGACCCATCACTGCTTACCCACACCCTGCACCAGCACAGAGAGACACACCTTGGTGGAAACCAGATCTGGAGCAGGCTCGGGTTCACAATCTGGTGGTCACCACATGGACATGTGTCTACAGCAGGAGGAGGCAGGTTTAGCTGAGCTCCCGGCACTTGGAAGACTCCTGGGGAAAAGGCATCTGTGAGGTCCGAGTCAGATGACGAGCCTCTGGATTTGGCCTTTCAACTCCGTGTGGAGAGTCAGCAGAAGGCAGAGAAACATCGAAAAGTGCTTTGGAAACCCTCAACAGAGTGGCACGCGAGTTGGAGGAGTGTGTCCGCCTGCTCCCTGATGAAGTGGTGCCCACATGTGCGTATAGAGGCCTCCATGGAAAGGGTGGTGGACACCATTGAGACTCTGGTGCAGCAGAACACAGAGATGCACATCGACCTGCACTCCATTGCGGTAGCCGTGGATGAGTTCCTGCAATGGCAATGCGAGAGGGAAACGGGGCACCCCGATATCCCTTCAGGTGCTCCTTCTCCACCGGCACCCAAAGGGAGGAGGAGTGGCAGCTGGACACCCCTGTGTCACCCACTCAGGAATCTCAGAGGCTCTCCTCTCCCTCCATGTCCCCTTTGCCTGTGACCCCCCTCAACCTCACCCTCTGTCACCGCAGAGGGAGCAGCTGGCCCACAAGAGGACAGCCAAAGCAAACCAGCCCCAGAAAACCCTGGCTCTCCAGAGGACCCACGCCGAGGTCACTGGAGGCAACAGGGCCAACAATTGCCCAGACTGTCTCAGCCCCTGCTGCAGATGTCAGGAGCACCTAGAAAAATTAAGAATTTCTGATCACAAGTGGTTGCACGGGTGAACACATTTTGTCACTTAATAATCTGAAAATATATTCACTTTCACTGAATAATGTGTAATGTTGTCTTTCAGCTTCATTTACAGGCTTCACGAGTCCTCCCCCGCATCCCCCCAATTAACAGTTCAGCTGCATGCAGCCGGCCCACGAGTGATTCTGGAGGGAGAAGTGTGTGTGTGGCAGGGCCTTTCGGAGCCTCGTGCAAGTATTCGCCCATGTTCATGGTGCCTTCCTCAATCACACTCATCTCAATGTCCCAAGCATTTTCAATGCTGCCTGCTGGGCCCGCTTTCAGTTGGGTATCTGAGCTGACCTGCATCTCCGCCTTCCCACGGATCACACTCCCATGAAGCACCTGTTCCCACCCACCACGAATCTTCTTTTGCTTTCGGATTTGCAAGCATGGAGCGTTTAACATTCTTCTTCAGCTTCCCCGTCCTTTCCCCTCTGCCAGTCACCCATTTCCTTTCCCCCATCACAGTTGACCCCCAGCATCACCTTCCACCTCCCCACCGTCACAACCACAACCAGCCACAACCCCTTTTACTTCGGGGATGCCCAGGTGAATGTGCACATTCCTCATCTTCCTGAAAATCCCACCCCCATCCACATTAAACTCCCCAACCTCCTCCTTCCCACTCCCAGGGTCCGTGTCTGCCTCTGAATCCCCACCAGCCACCCTCGCCAAACCTTCTATCGATACCATCTCACCCTCACCCTCGCACCCTACCACCTCACTCTGCCCTCTCTTATTCTCATTATTCCCTCCTACCATGCCCACCTTCATTTCACTCTCCAAGAGGCAGTCATCAACTCCACATACCCCTCCCTTGCACATTCACCTGGATATCTCTCCCCTTACCCCTCCCCAGACTCCTTCACCCCTTCTGGACTCCTCCCCTTATACCTTCCCCTCCCCTTACACCTACCTCCCCAGTTGCCGAATTCTCCCCATTACCCCCTCCTCCCCCAATTCTTCCTCCCCCCTCCTGACCTCACCAACCTGGCACCTTTGTATCCCCCCCAACCTCATCTCCCTGACACCTTTGTTCCCCACCCCCCAACTTCACACCCGCTTGACACACCTTCCTCTCCCAGTGAAACCTAGACCTTCCTCTCCCATTAGCCCCCCACCCGGTACACCTTCCTCTTACACACACAGCTGGACCTTCCTCTCCACCCCCTCGACAACCATCTGTAGCAGACCATGGCCAAGACACTGATGTCCCGAAGCAGACCCTCAACAGTGACCTTCCACCTTCCATAAGCTGCTTCGCAGCAGAGCCATGTCCATGAGAATCCACCCAGCATGTCATGGATGTTCCTCCAGGGTTCTGTTGCTGTCGGGCTCCAGCATCTTCTCCTCGGATGTCAACGATGTGAGCAAGGCCCTGACGGAGAGTCCCGACTTCTGCACATTACACTTGTCAAGATGTGTTCTGCACCAGTGTGTTTTCTCATTGATGTGGGCGGTAAATTTGATGTGGGGGGAATGATTCCAGCGAGCTGGGCTTTTAATAACACACAGATGTGTTATAAGGAAGTTCCAGATGTGCAGCGGTGGGAAACGCGGTCTGCCATTGACAGGCGGAGTGGACGATTGCAAATGCGTTTCTGGATGGATTTTTGGCCTTCCCACTAAATTCTTCGCTCACGCCCATTATGACACCCAACGCCAACAGGCACGGAAAATTCTGCCCAATAATTTGGGACAAAATTAACAGTCACTTGCGGATTAATTAAGGATTGGCAGCATGGATTTGACAAGGACAAATCATGTTTAACTTGCTTGAGGTTTTTGATCCAGTAATAGAGAAGGTTGATGTGGTGTACATGGACTTCCAAAAAACATTTGATAAAGTGCCACATAACAGTATTGTCAGCAAAGTTAGAGCCCATGGAATGAAAGGAGCAGTAGCAGCATGGGTTCATAATTTGTTGAGTGACAGGAAGCAGACAGTAAACGTTCAATTTTAAGACAGGAAGAAGGTATAAAGTGGGTTTGCCCAGAGGTCAGTGTGAGGAGCCTCGTTTTTCTCGATATACATCAATAAGAGTGATTAGGATTGGAATCCACTACCTGAGAATGTGGTGGAGGCAGATTCAATCCCAGGGTCTTCAAAAGAGAATGGGATAATTATCTGAAGAGCAAGAAGTTGCAGGGCTGTGGGGAAAAGGCAGGGAAGTGGGACTAAAAGAGTTGCTCTTGCAGAGACCCAGCATGGACATGATGGGCCAAATGGCTGCCTTCAGCATTGTAATCATTCTATGATTTTATGTATACCAATGCATGTGAAGAGTGCTTTATCACTGTATTTTTGTTGTGGCTGATTTGCCATTGCACATTGGGTAAAATTATGCTGGTAGAAGTGAGAGGCTGTCTTCTGTGGTCGTTCCAGGAAGCCTGTGACAAATGTATTGCTGCAGGGGAACAGAAGTAGTTTGTTACATTAGAAGCTGAGGCACAGAAAGTCTCTTAAGATAATACTTGGTCATTTTATGTGCATTAGCTTTGAAGATTGAGATGAAAACAAATTACAGAAATCACATTTCGTTTTAACAAAGGAAGTTTATAACAATTTTTATTTTAATGCCAATGAATAAATTCTGCTTTTTTAATCTCATTGCAGATTGATAATGGAACTGGGAGGCTGCTCTGTCTCTCTCTCTCTCTCTCAGTTCTGCCACTAAACTTTGTATTATTTAGATAAAAGAGCCTGGAGTTTTATTTTTTAAAATATGAAGGATCTTAATTGCCTTCATTTCATTGTAAACAGTGCTGTAGGACATATGAACAATATTGGACAAATGTAACATAGGAACATGAGTAACTGACCTTACGTTTCTTGAGCAAATTTGTCCTTGCATTTTCGGTTTAATATAAAGTAGAATTACCAGAATTGCCTTGTTTTTATAATTTTAGGAGAAATTGGCAGAAATATAGGCTGTGTATCAGGTCAGGCTCAAGAAATTTTCTGGTTGCATTGCAGTGCCGAAGACCATTGTCGGTTCCACTGGGCTATCTGCTGATTGCTTGTTCCCACCTCAAGTTACCTCCCTCCCTTCCCGTTTCCCCTCCAACTCAATTGTACTCCCATTCCAGGATGTACTTGTAGACTGTGCTCGTAGAGCAGTGGTCTTAAATCCAATGCCAATTCATCAACAAGCTGCTTAGGGATAGCAACATGAGTCTACAGTTTTTCGGTTTCATTTAAATAATGCCTGAGGTCCAATATCAGGTGTTCCTTCAGCCTACCCATTCGGGTGCACACCAGCCCGTGTGTCCAGTTACTTGTTTCCAGCAACTTGGCTTCATGTTTGGAAATAGACTGATACGATCATTTGTGCAGCTGCTGACAATGATATTGATTTTCCTATTCAGCTTTTAGCACTTTCACTATGTAGGTTGTTCGAAAAGATTTGTTCATATTAAGAACAGTTGAACAGTTGAATAGGAATTCAGAGATCCCATGGAATTACGTTGTAGTTTTCAAGCTTCATTTACACAGAGCATATTGCTATATTCTAACCAAATTGCTTTATACTTAGTGCACTTAATACCAGAAAATAAATGAGAGTATGAGCATCATAAGTGATATCCATTATCTCCCCAGGCAGAATGTATTGGTAAGTTAACTTCCACCAAGAAAACTAACCCAGGACGGCATCAGTGACTTGAAAAATGGGATAACTAGGGCTGCTAATATGACTTGAAACTAAAAGGGAGGTGGGATGAAGAGGAATGGTTCAGGTGAAGGGAGATTTAGGAATCTAAAGAGAAAAGTTGAGACATTGAAACAGAATTGAGTAAAACCAAGCAGAATGGGACAGGAAGGGACAGAATGGTAATGATAATTAATGGTAATAGTGCGTCAGCGAATAAGGCCTCCACAAATAAAAAATAAAATTAAGGCTCATCCTCTGAATGCGGAATAAGATAGATGAACTAGCATAAATAGAGATAAATGGTTTAAATGTAATCACCATTACAGAGATATGGTTACATGGTAACCAAGGTTGGAAAATAAATGTTCCAGGCTGCACAAGGGACAGACAGACAGACAATGGCAAAGGAGGAGGAGTAACCCTGATAGTAAAGGATGACCTAAGGACATTACTGACAAAAAGATCTTGGCTCAAGGAAGATTAGGATGTAGAATCCATATGGGTGGCGATTAGGAATATCATAGGTCAGAAAATACTGTTGGCCTTCTAAGAGTAGTTAGACCATCGAGCATAGTTTTAAGCAAAAAATAATTGTGCGGGGCTTTAACCTTTGTTTGTTCTGGACCATTCAAATTGGCAAAGCTGGTGTAGAAGGTGCGTTTGTAGAATGCTTTTGTGACAGTTTCCTGAAGCAATACGTCGTTTAACCAACGAGGGATAAAGCTAGTTTAGATCTAGTATTGTGCAATGAGGCAGGGTTAATTAGTAACCTCATAGTAAAAGGTCCACTGAGAGAAAGAGATCATAATACAACTGAATTCCATATTACATTTGAAAGCAACATACTAAAGTCCTAAATAAGAATCTCTAAACTTAGAGGGGTAAGAGGGGAGAAAGGCTTAAGGTTGATTGAGCAAGTAGGTTAAAAGGTATACTGATAAATAAACAGTGGGAAACATTTAAAGAAACAATTCAAAATGTTCAACAAAAATACATTACGTTAAAAAACAAAAACTTAGCAAGCACGATCCATCCATGGCTTACTAATGAAGTTAAGGATCATATTAGATTAAACAAAGAGGCTTATAATGTTGAAAAGAAAAATATGAAACCTGAAGATTGGAAGTATTTTAGAAACCAGCAATCAACCACTTCAAAGTTGATTAAAAGGAGGAAATAGAATATGAGTGTAAACTAGCCAGGAATATTATAATAGATTCTAAGAGCTTTTGCAAGTATATAAAAAAGAGAGTAATTAAAGTGATCATTTGTCCCTTGGAGGCAGAGAAAAGAGAAATTATCACGGAGAATGAGGAAATGACATGATGATGGACACAAAAAATTTGTTCACTGTAGAAAATGCAAATTACGTACCAGAAAAGAGGGACTAATAAGGGTAAGAAACTTAAGGTAATTAATATCAGCAGAGAGGAAGTATTGGAGAAACTTAAGGGATTAAAAGCTGATAAATCCCCAGGACTTGATGGCTTAGTTCCTAGGGTTCTAATCGACGTTGCTGCAGACATAGTGGATGTGCTAGTCATGATGTTCCAAAGTTCTCTAGATTCAATAATGGTCCCAGCAGATGGGACATTAGCAAATGTAACAGCTGCTTTTCAAGAATGGAGGGATAGAGAAAACGGAAATACAGGCCAGTTAACGTGACATTGGGAAATTGCCGGAACCTTCTATTATTATGGAAGTATTATCAATGCACTTAGAAAATCATGGTATGATCAGCCAAAGCCAACATGGTTTTCCCAAAGAGAAATTATGTTAACAGGTTTATTAGTGTTTTCTGAGGATGTAACTAGTAGGATAGATGGAGGGGAACCAGTAGATGTAGGAGACTTGGATTTACAAAAGGCATTTGATAAGGTGCCACACAAAAGGTTAATATGGAAGTTGGGGGTAAAAATGAGCATCGGTAGAGGAACGTAGGAAAGAGGAACAAGAATAGGCCATTCAACTAGATCGTAGCTGATCTTCTACCTCATTGCCATTTTCCTGCCCTGTCCCCGTATCCCAGCTCTAGAGAATATAGGCCCAGTCTCCTCAATTTCTCCTCTTAGGGCAATCCTGCCATCCCAGGGATCAGTCTGGTGAACTTTTGTTGCATTCCCTCTGTGGCAAATATATCCTTCCTTCGGCACGAGACCAAAACTGTACACACTAATCCAGGTGTGGTCCCACCAAGGCTCTATACAGCTGCAGCAAGACTTCTTTACTCCAGTACTAAAATCCTCTTGCAATATAGGCCAACATACCATTTGCCTTCCTAATTGCTTGCTGCACCTGCATGTTAGCTTTCAGTGATTCATGAACTAGGGCACCCAGGTTCCTTTGGACATGAACACTGCCCAATCTCTCAGCAGTAAAGAAATACTCTGCATTCCTGTTTTCCTACCAAAATGGATAACTTCACATTTTTCCACACCTTTCCATCTGTTATGTTCTTGCCCACTCACTTAGCCTGTCTAAATTCGCTTAAAGCCTCTCTGCGTCCTCCTCACAACACATTCCCACCAAGTTTTTTGCCTTCAGCAAACTTGGAAATGTTACATTTGGTCCCCACATCCAAATCATTGATCGAGATTGGGAATAGCTGGGGCCTAAGCACTGATTCTTGCGGTATCCCACTAGTCACAGCCTGCCAACCTGAGAATGACCCATTTATTCCTACTCTGTGTTCGGTCCGTTCCCAATTCCCAATCCATGCCAGTATATTGCTCCAAATTCCATGTGCTCTAAGTTTGCTTACCAGTGTGGGACCTCATTGAAAACCTTCTGAAAATCCAAAAACACCATATCCCCTTATCGATTCTGCTATTACATCCTCAAAAAAACTCCCAACAGCTTTGTTAAAACATGATTTCCCTTTCACAAATTCATGTTGACTCTGCCCAATCCTACCATTATTTTCTAAGTGTCCAGTTATCACATCCTTTAAAGTCCCTAATTCTGATGTCAGGCTGACAGGTTTACAGTTTCCCGTTTTCTCTCTCCCTTTTTAGTTGGGTTACATTTGCTAACTGCCAATCTGCAAGAACCATTCCAGAATCGATGGGATTTTGGAAGACGACCACCAATGCATCCACTATCTCTGCAGCCACCTCTTTCAATGCAGATCATCAGGTCCATAAATTTCTCCAGTACTACTTTTTTTACTCATACTAATTTCCTTCAGTTCCTCATTTCACTAGCCCCTTGGTTCTCTAGTGTTTCTGGGAAGTTTTTTGTATCTTCCTCCATGAAGACAGACACAAAGTATTATTGTTATTATTATTAATAAATAAATTATTATTATTTAGTCTCTCTGCCATTTTCTTATTAGCCATTATAAATTCTCCTTTCTATGTCTGTAATGGGTCCACGTTTGTTTGTGATAATATTCCTTCTTACATGCCTATAGAAGCTTTTACAGTCTATTTTTATGTTCCTTGCTAGTTTACTTCCACATTCTATCTTCTCTTTCTTTACCTATTTCTTGATCCTCTTTTGTTAAGTTCCAAAATGCTCCCAATCATCAAAAAAAGTAGTAACTTTTTTGGCAACTTTATAAGCCTCTTCCTTTGATCTAATAGAGGATGGAAGATTGGTTGGCAAACAAAAACAAAGAGTAGGGGTCATTGGGGCATTTTCATGTTGGCAGGGTATGATTAGTGGAATGTCACAAGGATCAGTGCTGGGGCCTCGATTATTTACAATCTATATTGATGACTCAGACAAGAGATGAAGAGTAATGAGTAATATATCTTAAGTTTGTTGATGATAATAAGCTGACAGGAAGGGATAAAGAGGCTGAACAGAGATACAGACAGGTTAAATGAGTGTGCAACAAGGTGGCAAATGGAGTATAATGTGGGGAGGTATGAGATTATTCGCTTTGCTGGTAAGAATTTAAAAAAGGAATATTTTTGAGATGGCGTGAAATTTGTAAATTACTGAAAAATGAAACATGCTGTCAAAGCTTTTTATTTTGTACTCATCAGGACAATGCAAGAATGCCAAATTTCAAAGGGAGCAGTAATTTATACTTAATGAGAAAAGAGTGATTGGTTGGCAAGTCGACTATTGCCATGGAGAATGCACCAGGAAACTATTGACCCCCCCACACTTTTGCTTAATTCAAAAAAGGCACAATGCCTGGACATGTTCCTTTTGCCTGCAGAGGACAGAAAATATGTTAACAGTAGTTGAGAAATCCACTAATGGGTTCTCTACTGTTGTCTATCGCAAGCCTACCTTCACTGGTCAATATACGCATTGGGATTCCTACAACTCCACATACTAGCAACACGAGTGATATTTTCCACTAACAGGATTTTTCCGTCAAGCAGAAAAGACATTCTGCCTATCACACAAATGAGTTATATGAGTTTCAGTGCCAGTGCAATGCCAGGCAAGTAGACCATACATCCCAATGACTAGCAGATCATATCAAACAGCACGTCCCTTTGTTCCCCCCTGTTCACAAAAGGCAGAGTTCTAACCATACTCAGCCAGCCCATGCTTGCAAAACTCAGAAGAGAATGTCTAATGTTAGATGTGATTCCGTGATTGGATGGCACTTGCTGAACAATCTTGAGTGTGCTACAAATTACACTAAAAACCAATTGAAGGTCGTCAGTTGGGCTCATAAGGTGGCTCACTTATGCTTGCTAGAAGCTACATATATTCAGATACAGGGACCGGTCCTCAGTAGGCAAAAGGAATATGTCCAGACATTGCTCCTTTTTTGAATTTTAAAAAAAGCATGGGAGAACAGTAGTTCCCTGGTGCAATTTTCATGGCAACACCTCATCCAGTCAAAGTTGACTTGCCAATCAATCAGCACCTTTTTCTCATCCAGGAAAATTTGTTGCTCCCTTTGAAATTTGGCATGCTTGTGTTGTCCAGGAGAGTGCAAGATGAAAAGTTTCGAAAGCATGTCTCTTTTTTTCAGCAATACTCAAGTTCTGTACTACCAAGCGGAAACTTGTAAATGTTAATGTTCAGAAGGACTTGGGTGTACTTCTACAGGGAATCCAGAAAGTTAACATGCGGATTATCTTCTTCTTGAGTTATCTGCCCGAAGGCAGGTCCTTGGCGATTATTCGCCGAACCACGGCAACGTGCCATGATTTTTTTACCGTGGGTAGCGTGAGGAGGCAGACCCCAAGTCTACCTCAGCCAGAATGAGGATTGAACCCTATGCTGTTCACATTAATCTGATCCACATGCTAGCCATCGAGCCAGCTGAGCAAATGACATGTTGGCCTTTCTTGCAAGGGAATTAGAATACAAAAATAAAGAAGTCTTGCTACAATTCGGTGAGACCACACCTTGAATACTATGTGTAGTTTTGAACCCCATGTTTACGGAAGCATATACTTGCATTGGAGGCGGCACAACGAAGGTTTACTATAATGGTTCCTGGGATGAGAGAGTTGTCCATAATGAGAGTCTGAGTGAATTGGGCTGATCCATATTCCCTGGAATTCAGAATAATGTAAGGTGATCTCATGAAAACGTTCAAGACTCTGCAGAGGTTTGACAGGGTAGACACTGTGAGCTGGCTAGGGAATCTGGAACATGGGAGCACAGTCTCAGTAAAAGGGGCCGATCATTTAGGATTGAGATGAGGAATTTCTTCATTCAATGGGTTATAAATCGTTGGAGTTCCTGACCCCAGAGGGTTGTGGATGCTCCATCATTGAATATAGTTAAGGCTGAGTTAGACAGATTTTTGGTGTCCCAGGGAATCGAAGGATATGGGGAACAGGTGGGAAAGTGGAGTTGAGACTAAAGATCAGCCATGATCATTTTGAATGGCAGAGCTGGGGGAGGGTCATGTGGTCTGCTGCTGCTCCTATTTCTTATGTTCTTATCTAAATGTCCCAGTGGAATTTGATGTCCATTCTTGCAATTTTATTTATTTCCCTTTACTTGGGGAGTGCCTAGCTCCTGCTCAGTGTCTGTCCTAATGCTGATATCAAGGTTAATAGCTTTAGGAATTGTGACTGCAAGTTATGAATGATCATGAATTGTGGCTGTAACTTCTTTTCTACAACTGTTGGCACAACACACTCATGTACAACAAGCAGGGTACCTTACCATAGTTTGAAATACTTTTAAAAAGCTACAAAATAATGCTTCAGGGAAGGTTGGACAGACTGGGCTTGTTTCCACTGGAGTTTAGAGGATTGCGGGGTGATTTGATCCAAGTATATAAGACCCTGAATGGCCTTGACAAGGTGGACATTGAAAGGATGTTTCCTCTTGTGGGTGAGTCCAGAACTAGGGGGCACTGTTTTAAAATAAGTGGTCGCTCTTTTAGGATGAGGAGAATTTTTTTTTTCTGACTGTTGTGCAACTTTGGAACTCTCTGCCTCAGAAGGCAATGGAGGTGGGGTCATTAAATATTCTTAAGGCAGAGGTGGATAGATTCTTGTTAGGCCAGGGAATCAAAGATTATTGAGGCTAGATGGGAATGTGGAAATTGAAACACAAACAAATCAGCCATGATCTTATTGAAAGACGGAGCAGGCTCAAGGTGCCGAATGGTCTACTCCTGTTCCTATTTCTTATGTTCTATGTTCTTAATTAGTCACCAGGGGCATTTGGCATTTGTTGTATTGTCAGATGTACACTTGGCCTTGTTGGTGTGTAAATCGAGACGAATGATCTTTCCCATCCATTGGTCCAGGCATTTATAATGTCTGCCTTTGGGAATGATATTTATACATTGTTGTTGCCTTAATCTAAGGAAGTAGGTCAAAGAGAAACAGGTTAGTGATAGTCATTTTTAACACCAGTGACCATTTAGTGAACACTAGAAAAGTGACCCTTTAGCATATCACTCTGCGAATTTTTTTCCTCGCTCCTGTCGCCTGAAGGAGTAACTTGTGTTTGGGTATGATCCCATCCGTTGACATTTGGCAGTTCCCTGCTGCTTCAGTGTCCCACTAAAATGGTCTTTTTGTATCCAAGTCTGGACATGGACTGTAATTAACTTTGTGGAGTGTCAGACTATGTGCAATCTTCTGCTTTCCACACAAGGCATGTTTCCCTGTGGATAGCAATTGTGATCAGGAATCCTCAATGAATTTACCCCTACATGTCCCAGGGGAAGCAAAGTCTATTTTATTCTTCCCTGTGTCTTTCTGGTTGAGATCAGCTAATGCAGGAGAGATCAGGAAATGAACCCAGTGCTGGTAATACTTGTGACTTGCACAGATTGGAGGATTTATGAGTAAGTTTTTAAGTACTTTGCTTCACGTGGGAATTGCAAATGTTACTCTCTTTGTTTAACTTTCCTGCATAAGTACAGGGCACTATTCTAGTCTTTGATGTGCACTTTTGAATCAATTGATCACCACTCTGATAACATTAAGTATGCTATTAAATACTTGACAATTGGAAAAGTAACTGTAAATGGAATAATCTTTGGAATAATAGAGCAGTGTGGAAATCACAGTTGTATCTGTTTTAAATTCAAATTATTTTGTTTCAGCCAAATTTAGTGGATGCATACGGGGATTTGGATGTGCATTTCATGCTTGTCATTTTCAGCGTACAAACAATATCCTACTGTTAGGCTATGAAGGATTAGAAGACTAAAATAAACCTTGACGACTGGTTTCTTATTACAATTTATAGTAATGGGACATCTACTGAATCCCATATCACCTCACAATGTACCAAGTGTTAAGTTTCCTGGAGTCAATCTATAATGGGAGTGCAATTGTAATTGTTTATGTAAAATAGTGATATAATAAGGCTTTTACTGAATAGATTTTTTTCTTACTGGGAGGCATCCAACAATCTCTGTACCAACATAGTTCAGCAGAGTACACCATTGGTCCTATTGTTTACAGAGTTTGCATAATTATACAATATTTTACAATATCGTAGCTGTGAAATCATTTGCATTCTCCTGCAGTACACCATGTTGCTTTAATCTTACTGTCAGCTGCACATGTTTATTCAGGACTGGAAGCATGTAAGAATTACCGTGAGGTTGCTCTAACTGTGCCACATTGCAGTACATCTGCATTGAGACCATTTTTTTGTTATTCTTTTGCTAAATGATACTTTCAGAGCTGTCATACGAAGATGGTCATTAGTGGCAGGATGTGGCTATTTTTATTCCATTACCTGTTCCCTCTGACCTGTTATTTAATAATAATAAAAAAATCCACCTCAAGGGAAAATTCTCGCTTGTCTATTTTTCAGAGTGGCGGATGAATTAATAATGGTGCCAGCCCCCTACTTTGAATAATTTAAATACTTGGGGAATTAATTCTTTAGCATTTTGAACTTCCTAAAAATACATTGAACCTCTTAAAAGTACATTGGTATTGAACCTTTGAAAATGTAATCCTTTGGCAATGCAGAAGCACAAGGCAGAATCTTCCACTCTGAAGTCTAAACTCGGTGGCCAAAGCAGAAGTTGGAGTGATTTCCGCTGGGCAGTGGGACGGCTGACTGTGCGATCTTGCAACGTTCAGCTCATTACTTATGCATCTGTGCATAGCACAGTGAATCTCAGGGTGGGGGGCAGGCAGAAAGCTGTCCTCCCCGCCATTACCTCACTGGGTCGTAGGTCCTGGCACCATATTTAAATGCCACCCGAACAATCATTCATTCTCTTGCGGACCAGGAGCTCCGGATTACTCGTCCACGATGTCACAGAAACGCAAACAGCATGCAGCCCCACGATTCAGCGAGGCCTCCCGGAGACACTCCTCCAGGCCGTCCTGGAAAGGTGGGAGGTGCTATTTCCCCGGGATGGCAGCAAGAGGCCCTCCTGTCTGACCACGGTGGCCTGGGTAGAGGTCACAGTGGAGCTGAGTGCCTGCGGAGCCCAGCGCAGAGCTGCCCAGCAGTACAGGAAGAGGATGAATGATCAATCTGCTGGGCTCTACCAGGGTAAGTGTACCATCTACTCACTGCAAACTGATACCCATAAGGGCTTCAGGAAGTTTGGGTTGCGGCACACCATCAGATAGGATATCTGTACTGAATCTGTGCCAGCCACTTTATGCTCTCAATCTCATCAGTTGTAGGACATCCTTCTTAATCAGTTACTGAGGAGGGCTCAGCAGCTGCCATAGGCATGCATGCTCCTGAATTGCTCATGCAGCCATTGGGATGACAATCAATCCTTCTGTCGTTCTGCTGGACAAAAACGCCCACAAGTGGGAGCGCTCCCCGACTGGAGGCAGCATCCAGACATTCGATTCCTCATCCCATATGAGGATCGGGCCACAGAGAGAGCCAGTGGGGAGCAGGACCATGCCTGTGCTGAGGTGCGATAGAACTCCCCCAGGAAGCCAGCGAAGAAGCCTCCAGTCTGCAGTTGCCAGCTGTGCCCACTGAGTGACGGATTTATTGAATTAAGGAGCCTGCTTAATCATCTCAAAATCTTTTTTTCTCCATCCCAGATACCAGCATGAAATGGGGAAGGCCAGCAACCTGATCCAGCCACAGCCCCAGCCCCAACCCCATGTCTGAGGAGGATGCCTCAGATTCCTCAGAGGATGCACCATCACGCTGTTCCCCTGCACCCTCCACCAGCACAGACACGCACCTTGTCGGTCCACGTTCTAGAGTAGGCTCGGGGTCACAACCTGATGGGCACATCACTGACAGAGATCTACAGCTGGTGGAGGAAGGGACAACTGAGGTCTCTGACACTCGGTGGACTGCTGAAGACCAGGCCCTTGCTCAGACCCATGCAGGATTGCAAGCACCTGGACTCAGCCCTGAGAGACATGATGGAGATGCAGAGACAGGCAGGGGAACAGCAGGCAGAGATGCCAGAGGCCATGCGCAGACTGGACCAAAGATTGGAGGAGTCCATTCCCATTCTGTCCGATGTTGGGACATGCAAGCGCTTGGCTGCCTCCATGGAAGGGGTGGCGGCTGCCTGAGACACCGAGGTCCACCAGTGGCTGCTGGATATACAGTCGGACTTGCACTCCATCACTCTAGCCATTGGTGCAGTGCAGTAGTGGCTAGGCATGAAGGGGAGGGACCACCTTGACCTCCCTCCAGGTGCCTCTTCTCCTCAAGGAGTCAGGCAGGTGCCTTGTGCACCCACCCAGGCAAACCGGGGGCTTCATCCCACAACATTCCAAGAGTGCCCTGCCGCTTCACCCCCCCTCTGCTAGTGACCCCCATCGCCTCCAGCAGGTCAGGCCGAGGAGGGTGCACCTGCAGCTGAGCAGGAGACCCTCAGCATCCCTCTGCCTTGGGCCACCAGAGGACACCTGCCAAAGCCACCACAGTCAACAGGACACAGCAGTCAGCAGGCTGCCTCCACCTCAGCTGTGGATGTCAGGGCTGCATTTAGACGTAGTGATAGGCAACCAAAGATTAAGAAGTTTTGAAGGCACACTGATGTACAATCATTGTAGATATTTTTAGCACTTGTAAATATGTGTTCACTTGCAGTGTTTGGAAGTTTCTTGGATTCCATCTTGCTATTAGTTGCTTCAGCGTCCGTGGGCATTTAAGGGCCTGGAATGTGGGCCCCCATCAGAGTCTGATAATAAATTCCTATAGATTCAGTTCTCCCACATTATCAACATGGCGAATACTCAATAATCCCACGTGTGCAGGATTAAGCGCTGGCTATAATTTGTGAGTGTGCGGCCTGGTCATGCATCGGGAAAGCTATTACTTGCAGTGCGCCATGTTCGAGCCTCTGAAAATGTGTGCAGCGAGGTCACTGTATCTCCTGCTGCTGCTGCTGCCCTGATGTGAGATGTGGGTGGATGCCACATGTACTCAATGGGAGTTAAATCTGCTATCTGAGTGGCAAGGAACAATGTAGATGCAGTTTTAGGGCTGACAGAATGAAGCTCTGCTCTCTTCTTAACAGTAGAAAGCCAGAGGCTGCCCTACAGATCTGCAGAAAGCTATGGTGGGCACATCCAATCGGTAATGGCCTTCCTTGGTCATTTGTCATTTTGAGCTGACATGCAGGGTAAGGCTGCAAGTAAGGAGGCAATGGGCGTATTAGCCTTGACTTAAGAGGGATTTGAGCGTAGAATTTAAGAGATGTGTGTGCAGTTGCCTCAAGCCTTTGTCAAACCTCACATGGAGATTTGTGTGACCTGCTCGTCATCTTATCGAGCTCAGCCTCCCTTTGGGAGAGGTGTGAAGGTGACATAACTGCATCCCTGCAGAGGTGAGATTTGATATTGCTTCCAAGTTGTCATGTGCATGGACTTTGTAAGGACATGTGTAAAATCACAATTGTACTTACAGGTTCCGGAGGTTGTGGGAGAACTGAGTGCTGTTCAAATTTCAATGCATGCATTTAGCATAGTTTGGCACATGCAAAGGAACAGACCACCAGCAAGGCATACAGTAACTAGTGCAATTTAATTCAGCTTTCACAAATCAAGGTACATTAGAGCAAAGTATGATGTCTACAACCAAAAAGGAGCTGGGGCCTGCCAGCCAGCAGAGGATAAAAAACCAAGATGTCAAGGAAATGTGCTGGCAGTTTACTCTGCCTGGAATCTGGTAGCTATCAGATTGACACAGGCTGGTCTGCCACATTGTAGCCCTGCTATGGCCTCTACATGTGGCTCAGTGAAATACTGGCCCTTGTCAGTTCCGTTCACTGTCCTCCTTGCCGAAGGAGACATCTCGGTCCTTCATATCTCCCTCAGCCAAGACATTCCCCACTTCGTAATGTTAGGTTGTGCAGGCACAGTAGACAACGATGATCCAGAGAGCCCCACCTTAGGGCAGACCCTGGCCTTTCAACTGTGGGCACTGGGTTCAAATCTAGCCCAGACTGATGGGACTCATGTGCTGTTTATCCGCTGGCTGAAAGATCCTATGTGAAATAAATTTGGGCTGTCTCAATCCAATTGCTCGATAGTTGAAAGCACAAAACTGTTTTCAAAAAAATACAACCATGGATAATTGACATTAAATTAGTAATCTTATTCAGTGAATTCACAAGATGGTTGGTATGGAAACTTCACCCTGATTAGGTAGGATGTTCTCTTCTGAGTGTAAGACTGAGGCAAGCTGCTGATGTAGAGTACATAAACCAAGAAATGTTATGTCACACATAAGTCAACAGACAGAAAAATGTTTATGCTGAAGCTTTCGGGTTCAGTGTAGGTGTTTCTTTTGATGGTGGATTTACATTGCATTTACCGTTCAGAGATGAAAATCTGCAGCTTGAGTTTTTGCCAGGTATAACCTTGTTTAAGCTGCCTTTGTAAATTTGAATTTTGTTGTCAAGGAAGTGTACTACCATGCGTGCAGAGTTTCATGTTACAATTTTTGGTTTTGTCTAGATACTTGTCTCACACTCAGCACTAAAAACTATTTTCATAAATATCTCTTTCTGAGCAAGAGTTTGGTTTCATCTGCACAACATCCGGTAATGTAACATTGCTCAAGGGCAAACAAAAAATCCTTGTTACTGGAATTAGCTCCCTGAATTGACACAAGCCTTTGTTCTTTCTCTTGTCTTCAGAAGGATAAACACTCCAACGACCCATGTAGTTTAAACTAAGGACTACGGTTTGTGAGCAGTAACAACTGAACAATGGCAGAAATCAATACAGCAGTTTTCAGTTAATTACACGTTCGTTTTTAAATTTGTACCTCTTCCAGTACAAAATGAAAGATGCCATATTTTGTTCACTCTCTTAATGACGTCAGATCTAGCCCAACACCCATAACTTCGCTATGAGGTTTCTTCTACCAGCTTTAAGACCGGACTGTACTTTGAGCTCAAAACTACTTGAGGTGGGTGTACACTGCCTGACATATACCTCTCTTGCCCTTTGAACTTCAAATTGCACCATGCAGAAAATCAAAAGATGATTCCTGTAGTTGAACAAAGCATATCAAAATTCAAAGGTTGTTTTCTTTGAACTGCACTTAGTCCCGATGTAGGTGCACGTCTACTGTTTCAGCGTTGCTCCTGTTTCTCTGATTTTCACAGGGTTACAGCTGCCATGACAGTTCCTGAGTTGAATCTCCACGACTTGTACAACAATGTTGCAAAAACCAACAGCTATATCCTAAATGAACCGTGTAATGGTCACCTTTATTTTCACAATCATTGATTTCTTACTCCTCCCCCACAGCAGGAAATTATTTTTGTCTAATTTTTCCCAAATCTGAAGTAACCGAAAACAGTCAGTCAAGAGATCAAAATCTGAAAGAAGCTTGAATTAGTTGTTGTGGAACATAGGAACAGGAGTAGGTTATTTACCCTTGAGCCTGTTCTACCATTCACTGAGATCATGGTTGATCTGTGGCATAACTAAAAGTACCCCATACACTAATACCTTTGGTTATTAGGAATCTATCAATCTCAGATTTAAAATAGCTGCGTTTGGTGACCCTGAACTGCAGAAGATACAATTCCCGCACATGTAGTTGCACTGCCTGTGATGTCCAGGCCAGCGACTCAAGAATTCTGATTATTAAAATACAGCAAGTATGTAGAAAAGCTGAAACAGATTAATGGAATTCCCTCTTGGTTAGAGTGCTATGTTAGCCTCAGTAGAAATAACCCAAGCGGCAGTCAGAAAACTCTGCTTATTTGGTTACGTTTTGCTGTACTTTACAGTAATTCTTCACTTAACCTGGCAGTTGCATTCCTGAGAAATGCAACTTTAAATGAAACAGCTTTAAGCAAATCAGATTTTTCCATTACAACCAAAGTAAAAGCTGTACTTAAAACCTGTAGGACCTATCTCATCAAGAAAAGTTAAAACTTTATACCCTGTAAGTTGAAATACTGTATATTCCTAAATTGTTACATTTGTAAATTAAATAACTATTAAAATAAAATGAATGGAAAAATATAAAGAAATGTGTTAACTCTTTTTACTTGCTTCCTCATTATGAGCGAGAGCTTGGGAGAGGGAGGAAGTGAGCGAGGGAGCAAGAGGAACTGAGAGTGGGAGAGAAGTGGCAAATCGGGGGTGTCAGTGAGTGGGATGGTCGGGGTACAGGAGGGTTGATGAGCGGGAGAGGGGGCGAGCAGGAGCATCGGGGAGCAGGAGGGTCGGTGAGCGAGAGAGACGGCAAGCAGGAGGGTCGGTGAGTGAGAGAGTTGGAAAGCAGGAGGGTCGGTGAGTGAGGGAGGCGGCAAGCAGGAGGGTCGGTGAGTGAGGGAGGCGGCAAGCAGGAGGGTCGGTGAGTGAGGGAGGCGGCAAACAGGAGGGTCAGTGAGTGAGGGAGGCGGCAAGCAGGAGGGTCGGTGAGTGAGGGAGTTGGCAAGCAGGAGGGTCGGTGAGTGAGGGAGATGGAAAGCAGGAGGGTCGGTGAGCGAGGGAGTTGGAAAGCAGAAGGGTCGGTGAGTGAGGGAGTTGGCAAGCAGGAGGGTCGGTGAGTGAGGGAGGCGGCAAGCAGGAGGGTCGGTGAGAGAGAGACGGAAAGCAGGAGGGTCGGTGAGTGAGGGAGATGGAAAGCAGGAGGGTCGGTGAGCGAGGGAGTTGGAAAGCAGAAGGGTCAGTGAGTGAGGGAGTTGGCAAGCAGGAGGATCGGTGAGTGAGGGAGGCCACTCCAAAATGGCACAGATCAGGTAATACACATTACTTCAGCCAGCACGAAACTACACTAAAATGGAAATCCCAGCACTAAGTGTGCATACCAGCCCTAATATAAACATGATGTTAAAGTGGAACAACTTAAAATGGGGCACTTAAAATGAGGACTTGCTGTATTTCCCAAACTGCAGACATGTCCACGTGCTAACATTATATAATTTCCTGCATTGGAATTTTACAGAAGTTGTTTGTGGTGTCAAAGGTATAAAAATTGCCATGCGTGTAGTGAGATGCAGTGTTATTTTGGTGATGTGCAAGACTCAAAATTCATGAACATCACAGAATTATAAAGATCTTTTCTATCCTAAAATACCTGGACATCATCACTGCCAGGGAAACTGATTAAGTTCATTCTGTGACCGTTAACCAGCGACTGGGGAACTGATATTGATGGGAGCAACGGTGAATACTGTGGTGCCCAGAAGGAATAGTAACCAGGTGAGATGGTGTTTGAATTGCTCATAGAGTAGTATAAGTATTGACAACAGGGAGAGCAAGTTGGAGCCCAATAGAGTGGCTCGCAATGGTCAGAGACCAGAGCATCGTATAGCATGGACTGGGGAGAAAACTGGTAATGCATCAGGGCAGCAGAGGGAAATGGCCCAATGGCAGACAGGGCACGCCAGAGAGAGGGGCCAGCAATTACCAGTGTGTGATAATGTCACCACACACAGGCGCACAAGAGTACTAGCACTGGCTGACGGCTGCACACCAATGAAATCAGCAGCAGGCGAATCTGAGATGTGCCAGTTTAGCATCAGGTGTTACAAGTGATTTAAAATTAGCAATTGATCTAGTATCAATTGCTGTTTGTGGAAAAGAATTCCAAACTTCCGCCTCCCTTTGTGTTTCGAAGTGTTTCCTAACTTAACTTCTGAAGGACCCGCCTCTAATTTTTAGGCTATGTCTCCCAGTCCTAGACTCCCCAGCATGCAAAATTGGTTTCTATCTACCTTGTCAGTTCCCTTTAATATCTTGGAAACTTCGATCAAATCACCTATTGAGCTTTCTAAATTCCTGAGAATACAGCCCCCGTATGTATAATTTCTCCTGGTAATTTAGCCTTGGAGTACTTATCCTTGGAGTCGTTCTTGTAAACCTACCCTGCACTCCCTCCAAGACCAATCTATGCTTCATCAGGTGTGCCTAGAATGGAACAATGTGCTCCAGATCTGGTCTAACTAGTGTCTGTATAGCTGCAACATGACCTCTAATCCCTTGTGTTCCAGTCCACTAGAAATAAAAAAGTGTGCTATTGGCCTTTTCTATTATTTTTGTTCCTGCCCATGAAGTTTTAATAACCTGTATACATCGACCCCTAAGTAGCTTTGGACCTCCACTGCTTCTAGCCTTTCACCATTTAGAAATACTCTGTTCTATATTTTTTCAGTCTCACACTCGCTTATATTAAAACCCATTTGACATCGTTTTCCTCACTCATTTAATCTATTACTATCTCATTGGAATTTTATGATTCCATTTGCCTACTTATAATGTGGCCTATCTTTGTGTCATCAGCAAACTTGGATGTGTGGCTTTCTACTCTGTTATCTAAGTTGTTAATAAATACACTGAATAGTTGAAGCCTGAACACGCTCCTTGCCGGACACTGCTAGTAACATCCTGCCATTAAGAGTACCCACCCAATATCCATACTCTTGGCCTTCTTCTGCTCACCCTGTCTCCTAGCCAGGTCAGTAGCTTGCCTTCAATTCTATGAGCTTCAAATTTAGCTTGCAATCTCCTGAATGTGAAAGAATTTTGTCTATCAGTCCTCCTTAATCATAAGTACAAGCCTCACTACAAAAGTCTTTCTTCTATGAACTTGAAAGAAAATCAGCAAGAAAGCATAAATTGTAAATATTAAATGGGGGAATTGACATGAAGTCAATTAAGGTTTTTTTGTGGCAGTACCAATATATCAATGCAAAAACAACAGGGGAAATGCATGCCCAATAAATCATTCTTTAAAACAGCGCTTGGTAATTGACTGGGACCCTGAAGGATCAGGATTGCATTCTGAGAGTGTACATGTTCCCCTGCCTTTTCCAGCAACACCAAAGAGCTGAGATTTGTTTAAATAGCCAATGTACAGTGAGAATTATGAGTGCCTTGAGACAATGGCTCCATTTTAAATACTAGCTTCTGAAAACTGGATTTTTCTGTTGTTTATGTGGTGTTAACTCTTACCATGAAGACTAACTTGCAATTATAATAACACTGCTTAAAAACAATTTATTAGATTTAGGTACAATGTAAATGAATCTCTCTTATCAGCTTTCAGTAAAGGAAGGAAATGTTGGAAATTATCAACAACTTTCCCTGAATACAAATTTCTATGATTGTATCAAATTCTTTCAAAACTTCAAGAGTAACTTCTTCCAAACAATCCTTTGTTGGGTTTTGAACAGGAAAGAGAGAAAGACGAGTATAATGGATGATTGTAAGTGCCTATAAAAGCTCAAGTGGCAGTCTGAGTGGATTAAGTTTAATAAGTGGAAGACCTTGTACGAAGTTCAAGGTGTAACTAAACATTTCTTGTTCTTTTTGAGCTTTTTATTGCAGTTTTTGTTCATGAATCATTGAACAGCTTGACAATACTTGGTTTAAGAAGGAAAGTATGTAGCACCTTTCATGTCTTCAAGGTATCTCAAAGCACATCACAGCCAATAATGCATCTTGAAGTGCCATTACTGTTGCAGGCAATGGCATCGGTCAATTTGCACAGAGCAAGGTCCCACAAACAGCAATGAAATAAATAACCAGATAATCTCTGTTTAGTCATGTCAATTCCAGGATAAATGTTGGTCAGGACACTGGCAGAATTTTCCTACTCCTCAAATTGTTGAGCAGGCCAAGATTACTTTAATTTAATATCTCATTTGAAAAAAACACATGATGATGCAGCACCAGGTCCATATTGCACTGAATCATCGGCCCAGAATGTGTCCAGAAGTGAGAGTTGAATCCATGGCCTACTGACTCAGAGGCACAAGTCCCAGAAATTGCCTTTGACCCCCTTCTATTTCTCACCTGCATGCTGCCCTCAGCAACATCATCTGAAAACACACCTTCAGTTTCTGTATATACACTGATGATACCCAGCTCCATCTCACCATCACCTCTCTGAATACCCACAACCCTAAATTGGATAACCGCTTTCCCGATACCTAGCATTGCATGAGCAGGAATCACCTCCAACTAGAGTGGAAAGACTGAAGCTATTGTCTTCGGTACCCACTCCAAACTCCATTCCGCAGCTACTGACTCCAGCCCCCTCCCTGGCAACTAAATCAGACTGTTCACAATCTTGGTGTTATATTTGACCCCGAGATGAGCTGCCGACCACATATCCCTGCCGTCATTCAAACTGCTGATTTCCACCTCTCTATCATTGTCCAACTTCACCCCACCTTAGCTCATCTATTGCTGAAATCCTCATTCATGCTTCTATTACTTGTGTATGAGTCATTGACTTCAGGGCAAGGCAGAAGAAAAGTATAAAATATTGGTTTATAACATCATGTTTTGGGCTGTATCATGCAAGTTATTGTTTGGCTATGGATTGTCAGGACATGCGGAATATTTATATTAATTGGGTTATGCACCTGCCTCGTCAAGTTGTTGTCAATTTTTTTTCTCTGTTTAGACTTTGGAACTAATAAATTATGCCATTCTGTGCCAATGTTGATTGTGATATCTGTCATAGTTAGAATGCAATGGCATTGCTGAACTGTTTTGATTTCCATGCTGCTGGTAGCAGAAACCTTTTTTTCATTCATTGATGGGATGTGCACATCGTGGCAAGACCAACATTTATTTCCTTTTGAGATGGTGGTGGTGGTGAGCTGCCTTCTTGAACTGCTGCAGTCCATGTGGTGTAGGTACACCCACAGTGCTGTTAGGGAGTGAATTCCAGGATTTTGATGCAGTGAAAGAACAGCGATATAGTTCCAAGTCATGATGGTGAGTGAATTTGAGGAGAACTTGCAAGTATTGGTGTTCCCATGCATCTGTGCTGCACTTCCTCTACCAGGTGGTAGAGGTTGCGGGTTTGGAAGGTGCCATCGTCGGAGTCTTGGCTGCAGTGTATCCTGCATATGGTACACGCTGCTGCCAATGTGCACAGTGGAGAGAGTGAATGTTTAAGGTGGTGAACGAGGTGTCGGTCAACAGGCTGCTTTATCTTGAATGGTGTCAAGCTTCTTGAGAGTTTTTGGAACTGCAAATGTCAAGGCAGGTGGGAAGTATTCCCCATCACACCCCTGACTTGTGCCTTGTAGATGGTGGAGAGACCGGGGAGTCAGGAGGTGAGTTACTCAGTGCAGAATTCCTAGCCTCTGACTTTCTCTTGTAGCCATAGTGTTTATGTGGCTAGTCCAGTTCAGTTTCTGGTCAATGGTAACCTCCAGGCAGGGGAGTTCAGCAACAGTAATGTTGTTGAATGTCAGGGGTTTGGTTAGACTCTCACTTATTGGAGATAATGATTTGAAATAGTGTCTACATCTTCCCTGGCCCATTCTCAAGTGGTTGAGCATTGTCCAGATTTTCGGTGGAAGGTTGCAACCGGGAATTTCACCATGCGGGTCAGTTATCAGATTGTAGATGGTGATGTTTGCAGTCAACCAGAATGTGGGGCTGCCTGAGTTTGTTGAGTGTGGAATATGTTCCAGTATGGGATTTCAGATGGGTGTGTAGATTTTTTTGAGGCCCTGAGCCAATGGGAGTGCTTCATTATCTGTCAGCCAGTGGTTTTCTTTGAGGATGTTTTGGGACATCAGGAGGTTCACTATGTGATATCACCAGGGGACCACTCAAATTATGTTGGTCTCAACGTTCCTGAAGTAACCCTGATGACTTCCTGGATGTGGATATCTGCCACATTTGTGTGGCAACTCCTGAGCCAGATTGAGCAGCAGTACTTTGCTGTTGGGTAGACCAGGGCAAGTGAAGCAGAGTGTAGTGTGTTGGCTCTGCTGCCCCTAGTGGTCCCCACCAGTCTCCATATGAGATTCACTCTCGTCTTGACCTTGACTCTGGAGCTCTGGAGGTGTTCCCAGTTGATCAATGTAGTCAAGAATGATGCCAAGGTATTTTGGCATTGGATTGTTGGTGAGTGGTCAGCCACAGAACTGAGCTTGGAGTTCTTCCCTGGCCTTTGAGTTGTTCAGGTGAAAGGCCTGAAATGATAGTCCTGCTAGTGTTTGGTCAAAGTCTGCATTTTCTGAAGTAGGGTTCCAAAGAACATAGATCTTCAGTGAGTGTTTTCCCAATGCCCTGAAGTTCTTCAACCTGGAAAGCCAGGCTCAAGTCATCAATATATGCGAAGAGCGTGACTTTGTGGGAGGGAGGTCACTGGTATATATGTTGAAGAGAGCTGGTGCGAGGACTGATCCCTATTGTTGGTTAGGTGTGGACAGAAACATAGAAAAATAGGGGCAGAATTTGATCTCTAAGGTGTGCACATAACTGTCGGTTGCTGATCATGGAGTTGATTGGTTGTAGGGTTTACACAGCAGATGAATTTGGAGAGTTTCAGCAGCATGCCTAAGTGCCACAATGTCATAGGCACAGGATAAGTCGACAAAGGCCTTTCTGGAAACCGGCCTCAGTGTGTGAGGTCAGTGTCAGGAACTGCTTGGAACAGTTGCAGCCTGTGCAAAAACCAGGAGCATTGCTACTTCCAAGGTGGGACTCAGTCTGTTTAGAAGGAGGCGTACATTAAAGGAGGTATAGAAATACAAGTAGCCGTTGCTATTTATGACACTGATCAGTTTGCTGGTTTGAGTGAAGGTATAATAGTCTTTAAGCTTTGGAATTACTTTGAAACCTTCAAATTTGTAAAAATTAATAGATGCTAGTTAGATTGTGAGATGCTTTGATTATCTGTCCTGCGGACTTGCAGTGTTGTGGGCTAACTGTCTAGCACTCACTGTCATGCGATGTCACAATGTTCTATAGTGATATTTTGCACTGATTCTGAGGTGATCTAATGGCCATGCAGCAATCTTCTGGAATCTAGAAGTACCTTAGCACCAGCTGTAAAATAAGTTATACAAATAATGGCACCAACTGTAAAATAAGGTTTACAAATAATGTTTTGAATTAACAAATGCACAATTAACAGAATAACAATTAACCAATGTATGGAGTCTGTTTTTAATCTATAATCTGAGAACACCCACATCTACCTTTTCACTGGCACCATCCATGGCCAGAATTTTCCCCTCGGCGATTTGGGGGTGGGGCCTGCTCGCCAGCAGGAAAACGACGCGGGATTGGTTGGCGGGCAGGCCAGGAGCCCCAGCCACTGGCGGGATGAGGTTTCATGTCCGTTTTTAAAAAGTATAATAAAGTTTATGTCCTTTTTATTAACATGTCCCATCTCGTGTGACATTGTCACATGAGGGGGGCATGTTAATAATATTTTTATTTTTCTATTTTTTAAGTTTTGTGCACCGTCACTAATCTCCCTGAGACAGCACTTAGTCTCAGGGAGCAGTGCACACTTTTGTGCGCATGCGTGAACAAGCGCACTTTGATAGCTGGGGATTCCCTCCCCCCCCCCAGCACAGGAAGCGCATAGCGCTTCCTGTCGGGCAGCCTGCTGGGCAGGCCTTAATTGGCCCGCCCACTCAAAATGGTGGCGGGCCCTGTTTCGGGGGCGGGGGTCAGCTGTCTGCCCGCCGCCGAGCCGGTGGAGCCCTCACGCCCACCAACGGCAAAATTCTGCCCCATGACTCTGTGACCAGTTCCGTCTGTCAAGTTGCTTGCTTGACATCAAATTGTGAATGTGCCAAAGCTTATTCCAACTGAACATCAAGATTGAAGCTATTCAAATTAAGCACCTAACAAAAACGTACAACCTTTGTCCCTTATACTGTCCACTTTCTAGCTGCATGCTTAGGCTGAGCCGGACTGTTCACAACCAAAATTCATTCTTGAGCTGAGATTCAAACCTCACAGCTGATCCAACACCAAGACTACCTTGAAAGCATCTTTACTCGCCCCAGTTATTGCTGCACAACTACAGTTTTGTTACCTCCGGACCCATTTTGTTTTCAACATCCTCTTTATTTTTTTCACACTTCATCCTTTGCAACTTGTTCCTTAGCCTCCATTCACTCCATCATCAATAGCAGAGTCTTCAAATACCTCAGCCTACTCTCTGGAATTTCATCCCTCAACCTTTCCACCTTATAACTGCTCACCCTGCCTTTTAAAACCTCCCCAAATCTATTTCTGTGATCGAATTTTAGGTCACCTCTGCTTACTTTTCTATTGCTGCTTTGTGTCTTGTTCTCTTCTGTAAAGTACCTTGGGATGCTTGACTGCATTCAAGAGGCAACATATGGGCCCAGAAATAAAAGGCCAGAATTTAATCCACTCAGTCACGGTTTTTGTTTTGAACGCCTTTTTGAGATCCAAAGCTGCAATTTGTGATTTAAAGATCTGTAGTGAAGCATAAAATTAACTCAAGGCATTTTCCTTTATCAATAAAACGTGCTCAGTTCTAACAATAGTCACACTATTCAAATTATTGATTAATCATTGCATTGACATATATGTTCCATACACAGCAGTAAATTGCATTTATTATCAGTGATGGCTTTGAGTGATTTGTACAGAGATTTCGATGCCTCTTTTAATTAACAATGCCTTCACAAAACTTACAAACTGTAAAAATAGCTTGGTGGTTTATGCATTGGTATTCAATAGAAAATGTACTCTGTTCAACTCATTCTAACTGAAGAACTTACTGGGATGTGGATTATCACCACCATGGACAAATTTACCAACACCTAATTCAATTGGGTTTCACTGTGGGAATAAAAATCTCTTGCAGCAAAACCCACTGTGGTGATATTGTTGTTTTAAAAACCATTTAATGCATTTATAGCTTGATGCGACTCTACAGCCCAATCAATATCTATCAGTCAACTAACATTTTAACTGTATAATGTGTTATGTTGATCATCTTAGGTTTGGTCCACCATTTTTGGTAAGGGAAGATCGATCTTTGAGCTGGGATCAGCTGCAGCACTGCATCCTGAACAAAATTTGCTACCTGATGAGAAACGAGACCCATTCACAGGTCAGTCGAGTTCAATTTAAATTAGGAAACTTGGAGCTTCTGAAGTTGTTTATCATAAAAGAAGAAAAATAGATGTATCACAAGTCCAGACTAAGCTGGTAGTATTTCATTTAAGTTACCTAACAGGTTACTTATTTGTTATTGTTGTTGATGTTATATTGTTATTTTCTGATTTTGTACTTGCAAAGTCCCTATCACATGACTTGATGTGATTCAGATCATCAAATACACTTGGTGTTATATTTCCCACTTGACATAAAGATCAGAATAGTGTGATGGTAGCCTTCCCATATCTACTAAACTTTACAGACCTGTAACTACCATTAAGCACAAAGATAGTCTAACATACATTATGTATACCAAACTTGGAGTGAGTTGTCAACTCTTTCCATGCAGCGCATTATTTCTGAAGCAAGCACTTTGCCGACATTATACTGCACGGACGTAGACACAGTGATCATAGCTTTCAAAATGTATCTCCCTCAGCTTAATATTATGTGCTGAGGTTAATCATTAATTGTTACCTTGCTCCAGCGTCCATTTCTGACATTTATTGTTAGAATTTGTTTAATTAAAACGTCCATTGGTATTTTCTACCACCCAGTATTCTGTAATGTACACACTGGCTAACTCAAAGACCACATAACTGCATCAGCAGCTTTGTACCTCAGAGAGGAGAGAGAGCAGTGTTTGGAAGTCCCTGCAGAATAAAGGCATAAATAAATCTTGATAAATTTTTAAAAACACTTCAAACTCATCAGACATGTGATACGGGAAAAAAATACACAAATTCTGGTTATGGAAAAAGAAACCACCAGTGAATTAGGTCTGCAGTGCTTACAAACCGAGCTCATTAAGTTATGCCTGAAGTCATTTCATGGCTTGGATTTACATCAACCATCAAGTTGTGTTGAGTATTTTCAGAATAAAGTAACAAATATAAGTAGGCGAAGGGCTGTTGCATACTCTTGGGGTTTAGATGACACTCATAAACAGTTCAAGGTTATTGTTCATACTATATATTGTTTTAACTGTTCAACTACATTGCAGGCTTGTATCTCACTTCAATCAATAGTTCTACAAATGGATATAGACGGAGAGAGAATGTGTATTTGACATCCAGGAAACTGACATTATACCTAGCAATGTGTTTTTTGTGCACGACCAATTCACACGCCCCTCCCCCTTCCCCATTAAAAGAAAATGTGAAAATGAAGCTATAAGTATTGATATCAAGAAAAGACATTTGGGTTTCCTAGCGGTTACTTTTCAAGTTGGTGCTTAATGATTTAGAGCAGACATGATTTAAAATATTCAACATTGAAAGTTCTATTAAGCATGCCTCCTACAACTTGCATGAGAATGACATGAGTGCTATGCTATTGCCTGAAACAAAGTCAGTTCAACCTACTTTTGAATATTTGAAGATAAGTTGGATTCCTCCCAGTCTGCCAAAAAATAAAAGCAATCAATATCTACCCGAATCTCTTGGGATACAGGACCATACTTGGTCATTGCTTAATTATTACAGATATAAATTTTTAATTCCAACCAACTTTGTGAAGAGAATACTACAATCCTGTGTTTCTACAGCTACTCCTACAGCTACTCGTACTCTCTTGCATCTGTACATTCATAAACTGTCGAACCCTTAGCCACTTCTTTACTTGGACAACATAGTCCTTCTTGCCAGCACTTGGATGGATTGTAGGATGTTTATTTCTTATGTGCCAAGACATCTGTTCTGATGTTTCACAAGTACACCTTGAAGCCACACGGTGTGCATTCCAATAATTCATGAGATGGTGGCTATAGTCTATCCCAAGGCTGTGCCATAAAGTTATTAGTTAAGGTTTGACATCTGGGAAAGGGAAAAGTTATTGCAACATTGATTAACAAAATACTGGGTTCCATTAACTTACAATATAAATTTTTCTGAAGGTTTTTCAGTGTGACTGAGGCAGCTCTGAATTGGCAACAAGATTACAGCTATGTTTTCTAAAAAAAAATGCAAAAGCAAAATATGGCAGATGCTAGAAATCTGAAATAAAAGCAGGAAATGCTAAGAGTACTCAGCAGGTCTGACAGTATCTGTGGAAAGAAACAGAGTTAGTTAATGGCCAGAATTCCGTCGGCGAGTTGGGGGCGGGGCCCGCTCGCCAATGTGGGATGACGTCGGGGGGAACTCCCAACGTCATCCTGCCCCATTTAAATATTCAGGAAGGTGGGCGGACAGCGAAATCAGCTGTTCACCCGCCGACCTGTCAATGGCCAATTGAGGCCATTGTCAGGATCATTAAGCCAATTAAAGACCCTGCCCGTCCAACCTTAAGGCTGGCGGGCAGGCCAGGCGCTCCAGCGGGCTTCTGAAACAACGTGAAACCTCATCCACCGGCGGGATGAGGTTTCATGTCTGTTTTAAAAAACTTTAATAAACTTTGTGATATTTATTAACATGTCTCATCTCGTGTGACATTGTCACATGAGGGGGACATGTTAATTTTTTTTATTTTTCTATTTTTTAAGTTTATAAAACTTTCAGCGCTCTCCCTGAGGCAGCACTTAGTCTCAGGGAGCAGTGCGCTCTTTCGTGTGCATGCGCGGAAGAGCACACTTTGACAGATGGGGAACTCCTCCCCCTCCTAGCACAGGAAGCACATAGCGCTTCCCGTCAGGTGGCCCGCCCACTCAAAATGGCGGCGGCGGCGATAGGCTGCCCGCCCGCAGCCGAGCCGGTGGGGCCCGCCCGCCCATCAAGGGCAAAATTCTGCCCAATGTTTCAGGTTGTGATGACCTTTCATAGAACATTCTGATGTCCTGATGAGAACCTGAAACATTAACTCTGTTTCCCTTCACAGATGCTGCCTGACCTGTTGAGTATGTCCAGCATTTTCTGGTTTTATTATGTTCAATGAAATGTCTGGATTCCAGTTTGAGATCCCTCTTTCTCATCAAACTCATCTAAGGCACATCATTTTGCACCTTCCAAAACCACTGAAGTGTCACTTTAATTTCCCCTAAAGCATTGAGGAAGAACATAGACTCTTACAGTACAGAAGGAGGCCATTCATCCCATGGTATCTTTGAAAGAGCTGTCCAATTTAGTCCCACATCCCTGTTCTTTTCTCATAGTCCTACAAGTTATTTCCTTTTTAAGCCTATCTCTATTTTCCTTTTGAAAGTTACTATTGGATCTGCTTCAAACAACTTTCTTGTTTATTTTTTCATTCGCGGGATGTGGGCATCACTAACTAGACCAGTATTTATTGCCATCCCTAATTGCTCTTGAGGAAGTGGCGGTGAGCTGCCGCCTTGAACCGCTGCAGTCCATGTGGTGTACGTACACCCACAGTGCTGTTAGGAAGCGAGTTCCAGGATATTCACCTAGCAATGGTGAAGGAATGGTGATATAGTTCCAAGTCAGGATGGTGTGTGGCTTGGAGGGGAACTTGCAGGTGGTGGTGTTCCCATACACCTGCTCCTCTTGTCATTCTAGGTGTTGGAGGTGCCAGTTTTGAAAGGTGCTGTTGTTGAAGCTGCTTTGTCCTGGACAGTGTCGAGCTTCTTGAGTGTTGTTGGAGCTGCACTCATCCAGACAAGTGGAGAGTATTCTATCACACTCCTGACTGGTGCCTTGTAGATGGTGGACAGTCTTTGGGGAGTCAGGAGGTGAGTTACTCTGCAGAAATCCCAGCCTCTGACCTGCTCTTTAGCCCAGTGTTTATATGACTGGTCCATTTCAGTTTTTGGTCAATTGTAACCCCTAGGATGTTGATAGTGAGGATTCAGCGTGGTAATGCCATTAAATATCAAGAGGAAATGGTTAGATTCTGTCTTGTTGGAGATGGTCATTGCCTGGCACTTGTGTGGTGCAAATGTAACTTGCCACTTATCAGCCAAAGCCTGAATATTGTCCAGGTTTTGCTGTTTTTGGACATGGACTGCTTCAATATCTGAGGAATCGCGAATAGTGCTGAACATTGTGCAATCATCAGCGAACATCCCCACTTTTGACCTTATAATGGTCATTGATGAAGCAGCTGAAGATGGTTGGGCCGAGGACACTAGCCTGAGGAACTCCTGCAGCAATGTCCCAGGGTTGAGTTGATTGATCTTCAACAACCACAACCATGGTTTGTGCTAGGTATGACTCCAATAGTGGAGAGTCAGGCAATGCAATGCAATGGAGCTCATTAGAAGTTGCTGAATAAAAGCAATACTTCTGATCTTCCTTGCTTTTTCTCTGCCAATTATCTTAAACCTGTACCTTCTAGTGAGTGATCTGCCTGCTGGTTGAAAGAGTTTTTCCCTGTCTACTCTTTCAAAACACCTCATAATTTTCAACACCTCCATGAATCTCTCCTTAACCTTCTTTGCGCCAAGGAGAACAATCGCAGCTTCTTTAGTTTCTCAACATAACTAATGCCCTCATCCCTGGTACCATTCTGGTAAATCTCCTCTATACTCTCTGTAGAATTGGGCACAATACACTGAGGATGGACCAGTGGCTATGGGAATTGGTGAATTTTCAGTGGGTGTAGAAATAACATTCAAGATCATGCAGTGATTTAACTATGCGTCCTTACGTAATGATTCCTATGCGAAGATTAAAAGTAGCTTCCATGGTTTTGGATCATCTGCAAGTCTGTTAGCAGTTTATTTAGCTTTCACCTGTGTGGATATCAGCCGTATAGATGTTAGAAAGCTTTGATGAAACAGACGAGGCCTGTGATAAAGCACCATTGTAAGTTGAAAAAGAACAAACACAAGAATTAGGAGCAGGAGTAGGTCATTCAGCCTCTCGGGCCTGCGGTGCCATTCAATAGGATCATGGCTGACCTGATTGTGGTCTCAACTCCACTTTCCTGTGTGCCCCCCATAAACCCTTGTTTGAATAAAGTTAACATCCAGAGGGTGGGATAAGGACCAGCAGGACGTATGGGCAAGATGGGGATGGTTACCCAGATAAGAGTTCTGTGTTCAAATGCACATTGCACAACCAGTAAGTTTGAAGAACAAGTTTAGCTGAAAGGTTATGATGGAGTAACCATTACAGGGATATGGTTCCAATTTGAGCATGATTGGGAACTAAATGTTCCAGGCTAATCTCAGTAGCGCCCTGAAATATAATATATATTTCTTGGGCTTTGCTATTTCGTTCCCCATTCCCCTCAGAATGCGCGGATGTGTCCTACCAGAGCTTGGCACTTTGTCCTGTTTAGCTTAACAAGCTTCTCTGATGCTTTCCTATTATTTAAAATATATCTCCTCTTGTTTTTAACAAATTCAGGATTTATCTACGACCTAGTATCTTTCTGTTTTGTAATTATTGAAGTAAGTCCTTGTTAAGTAATCCCACCATTTCCTTTTACCCTTGACGAACTGGTAATCTTCTTTTCTCAGGAGTCCTCACAATGAACACAACTGTTGTTGATGTATTTGTGCAATATTTCACTCTTTTCAACAATTTTTGGAGATTTCTTCCTCATACTCCCTACTTGTTTTCCCTGTCCTCTTTTTCTTTATTTACATTCTGGACGGGATTCTTTGGATGGCAGGAAATCTACCAGCCGAAGAATACCCAGCTGTCCTGCAGCCATTTAACATTCGGCAGGGTGCTAACTGGCTAAGGGTGAGACTTCCAAACCCATCTGGGGAAGCAGTCGTACCTTAGAAAGCTGCCAGCCTTTCAGATGGCCAGCAGCTCTGCAATCCCAGCAGCTCTGCAATCCCAGCAGCTCTGCAATCCTCAGCAGCTCTGCAATCCCAGCAGCTCTGCAATCCCAGCAGCTCTGCAGCCCCAGCAGCTCTGCAATCCCAGCAGCTCTGCAATCCCAGCAGCTCTGCAGCCCCAGCAGCTCTGTAGCCCCAGCAGCTCTGTAATCCCAGCAGCTCTGCAATCCTCAGCAGCTCTGCAATCCCAGCAGCTCTGCAATCCCAGCAGCTCTGCAGCCCCAGCAGCTCTGCAATCCCAGCAGCTCTGCAATCCCAGCAGCTCTGCAGCCCCAGCAGCTCTGTAGCCCCAGCAGCTCTGCAATCCCAGCAGCTCTGTAATCCCAGCAGCTCTGCAATCCCAGCAGCTCTGTAGCCCCAGCAGCTCTGCAATCCTCAGCAGCTCTGCAATCCTCAGCAGCTCTGCAATCCCAGCAGCTCTGTAATCCCAGCAGCTCTGTAATCCCAGCAGCTCTGCAACCCCAGCAGCTCTGTAGCCCCAGCAGCTCTGCAATCCTCAGCAGCTCTGCAATCCCAGCAGCTCTGTAATCCCAGCAGCTCTGCAATCCCAGCAGCTCTGCAATCCCAGCAGCTCTGTAGCCCCAGCAGCTCTGCAATCCTCAGCAACTCTGCAATCCCAGCAGCTCTGTAATCCCAGCAGCTCTATAGCCCCAGCAGCGTGGCCACTCAGATTACAGCCAGAACCTGAAGAAGGAGGAGCTAATGATGACCAGACTGAAGGGTATCAGTGGGCCATGGCTGACAGGCCATAGTGAGGGGAGTGGTGGGGTTCAGGGGCCAGGCTCAAGAGGCCAATCAGGGGTGGCTTAATGGTGGGGGATATGATTTGGGTGGGTGGTGGGGCTGGCTCCGATGGGCACAGAGGACCCCAAAAGGAAATACCCACCCCTTGCCTGATAATATCCCGCACAGCTAAAGCTTCGGGCTACTTACTTGGTGTGCCCTCGCCCTGCTATGGGTAAAATAGCAGTGGGGGCAGGATGAGGCACTTATGTAGCTGTTAATTGGCCACTTAAGGGCCTCAGTAGGCCCAAGGGCATGTGGGCCGCCCAACCCCTTTACTGCCCGTTGTAAAATGGGACACAGGTCAGGGACTGGTGGTTAGGCCGGGCAGACTTTGCTCTAAATTTGACAAACTCACCAGGTCTTCAAACCCACCATGAAATTCACGCTGTCTTTTACCATTCCTATAAACCTATACGCTCTCTTCAAGTTTAGTTGATATCTAACCTGATTAAGGCTCTGAACAAGTTGTAAATTTCTAAGATTCAATGAAACTATTGTAGTTGTTTGCGGAACCTTCCAGGGCCTAAAACTAATAATATGTTCACCTTCTCGGATAATAATATAGTTTGGAATGTGTGTGGTTGAATGTGTACACGATGGTTGCTGCGAAAGAGCAAAGTTTGTAGTAGGACTGATAAATGATTCTACAACTTTATAGCAATGGCAGCCAGTCTTGCAATATAATTTTGCCTGCAGAACTAGTAATGTCATAGATTTAACCTGCACTATGCTGTACTGAAGTATATAAAGTGACTTGGGTGCAGTAAGGCATACAGTTGAAATACTATTTTGCAGGTGACAGCAAAAATAATGGAATAAATCCTTCTTGACAGCAAAACCATTTAGAAAGTGCGAGTGTGTTGTTAAACACCTCAGGGAGTAGACCCTAGAGCAGAAGACAACAGCCTGTAGTGAATGCTTGGGCCATTACGTATTGCAGGAGAGACTTCAAACTCTAAATCAAATCCTGCTTGCATGTAAGCTTATTAATGTCAGCGAGTTTGAACTTGGTTGCTGCAGCTGCTAAAGAACCAAAGTTTGCAAACTTTTATTTGTTACTGTGGCCTGTGACTTAAGAATCGCTTGCTGCAGGTTATTTTTTGCCACTCAGGTCAATTTATGAACTTCCCTGCAGCATTGAGCAAAAGCTACATCATTCCAGACAGCACAAGCAATTCTGTTTGTCTTTTTACAAGCGCATGTTCTGAATTACACATAAGTGTATTGTGAGCCTCAATTCTGTTGCAAAATAGAATGGGATGATGAAATGGAAAAAAAGCATTGTCATTCAGTCAATTTTCACCACCACCTCCTGAAGGACAGCAAAAGATGGGCAATCTAATTTCTAGCCTTATTCCAGCAATGCACACGCCCCGGGATTTGATTTTGCAAAAAGCAGTTAATAGCAAAATTTGTTGGGCTGGATTTTGTCTGTTGGGTTTGGGGAGAAGGCGGCTTTGATGGTGAACTATTAGGGTGATCTTCGTTACCCCTCTAAAACTGACTGCAACCGTAGGATATCGGGCATTCACGGCTTAACATGAAAGTGCTGAATTGCAGTCTGCCACTCAGGCTGCACTGTGGAGCCCGTGCCCACCCACCCCCCCGCCAAGCTGGCAATCACTGAAATCAGCAAGAATTACAACTTTTCCACTCCTGCATTGGTGTTAGAAACCCTTTAGAAAGGTGCACCTTGTTCAGTCAGGTGCAACTGGGTTTTTAGCAGTCATCTGAATAGCAAAAATTGATGAACAACAGAACAGGCCCTGAAAAATAATTATATAATCACGGAGTGCTGTTAAATGACTACTTTAAGATACATTTTTTAAAATTTACTTTTAAAGCATTATTTTTGAAGTGTTTTAGCTTCCACCATCACACCACATGTGTGACCCAGTCATAATTTGCTCTACGTAATTTTTTAAAGTGGTTTTATCTTAGTGCATTTGTTTCCTGTTTTGGAGGTTGGGGGGTGGGGGGGTGGGGTGGTGGTGGTCTTTAAATGATTGGCTGTGTGGACAGCCTCATGACATCACTGCAGCTCCTTGTTGTGAATACCCAGTAAAGAATGCTGCAGTCTGTTGCTGTACCACTGCACAGCAAGAAAGCTGACATTCTCATCAGAGAGATCGCTAGATCTCTCAGTGAGTCTTAACTTCATACTCAGCAGTGAGTGCCCTTGTTTGCTACTGACTCCATCCCATTAATTCCGTTTTATCAGAAGTGCATTTGACTAGCTTCTGAAGGCTACAGAAAGTAGCCCTTTCTAAAATAAAGAACAGCATATCTGAGGTAAAAAGAATATTCTAGCAACGCACAGCACATGACTCAATACCAAAAAGAAAAATGGAAATAGAAAATGTTGGAAATATCTGGCAGCATCTGTGGAGAGAGCAACAGAGTTAAATTTTCAGCTTTATGACTTTCCTCATCAGAAACTGGGAAGAGTTAGAAATGCAATATGTTTTGCGCAGGTGAAAGGGGAGGGGTGGGAAAAAGGTAGAAAGTGAAAGTCTGTGATAGGCTCAAGGGCAGGCAAGATTAAATGGCAAAAGGTTTAACCGTGCAAAGCCAAAGGGTCAAGTAAGGAAACAAAAGATCTGTCCAGAGGACGTGTAAATGGCAGGATCCTGAATAGCTTTCAACAAAAGCAAAAGGAAATAAGAAAGAAACAAGAGAGGAAAGAAAAGCCAGCAAAGAAAAATGGAATAAAATGAGTGCAGGGGATACAATGTAAAATTGCTGAACTCAGTGCAGAGTCCAGAAGGCTGTAAAGTGCACAGTTGAAAGGCAAGGTGCTGTTCCTCGAGCTTGTGTTGAGCTTCATTGGAACACTGCAAACGGGGCCGAGAACAGAGGTCAGAGTGGGAGCAAGGTGGAGAATTAAAATGACATGGATGCTGGGGGTCACGTTTGCCAACTGTTCAGAGGTGTTCCGCAGTGTGGCCACCCAGCCTGCGTTTAGTCTCCCTAATATAGAGGCGACCATATCATCAGCAAACGAATACAGTATACTAAATTGAAAGAAGTACAAGTAAATCGCTGCTTCACCTGGAAGGAATGTTTGGGTCCTTGAACAATGAGAAGGGTGGAGGTAAAAGGGTGGGTGTTGCATCCCCTGCACTTGCATGGAAGGGTGCCGTAGGAATTTGAGAGGAAGTTGAGGCTGACTGATGAGTGGACCAGGGTATTGTGGAGGTAGCAGCCCCTTCAGGATGTGAAAAGAGAAGGGGAGGGGCAAATACTTTTTGTAGTGCCATCACGCTGGAGATAGTGTAAATGGCAGAAGATGATTCAGAGACTGATTGGGCGGAAGGCAAGGACATGAGGAACCCTATTGTGGTTCTGGGAGGGAGGGGAAGGGGTGAAAGCAGAAGTGCGTGAAGTGGAATGGACACAGTTGAGGACCCTGCCAACCACAGTGGGAGTGGAGTGGTGGGACAGGGGTGTTATTCTTCAGTTGAGATAAAAGGAATACACATCAGGAGTGCTTGTATGGAATGCAAACAAATGCAACAGAGTCGCAGAAACATGGGAGAATGGAATAGAGTCCTTATAGGAAGTGGGATGTAAGGAAGTGTCATCAAGATTGCAGTGGGTGTCTGTGGACTTATAGTGAAGGTGGGCTGATAGCCTAGCCCCACAAATAGAAACAGAGAAGTTGAGGAAGGGAAGGGGAGAGTTGGAGATTAAGGCAAGAGAAGGGGAGAAATTGGAAGAAAAGTTGATGAAATTTTCCAGTTCGGGATGAGAGCGGGAAACCGCTCCAATACAGTCATCAGTGTATCAGAAAAAGAGGAGAGGAAGGAGCTCCGAGTAGAAATGGAACAAAGAATGTTCCACATATTCCACAGAAGGTAGGCTAGAACCCATGGGCGTATCCATAGCAACATCTTTTACTTGGAGGATGGGAGTGGAGTTGAAGGAGAAGTTGTTCAATGTGAGAAAGATTGCCAAAAAAGAGAAAGGTTAGTTAATATTGTGATTAATATTTGCATGCAGTGCATTCTTTCAATGCCTGGTACCTTATAAGTCTTTTTTTGTGCAGCGGTGCCCTTGCATTACTTAACCCGGAACAAGGCTTCCAGTGAACCTTCCAGGCTGCTGCATGGTCACACAGGCGCATGTAGCTTAGCAAGAACATTGGCTCCAATTATGGAAGATTTAAAATACCAAGATATCCTCCTTGGGTATTCCAGTCCTTTACTGTAGAAATATTTAAACTAAGCTTAATTAAAATCTGAAGACATTTCATTATTTTCAGAAGCTGCTGCCCAGTCTAAGTTGGCAGACAATACAGGAATTGAAGGAACTGATAGAAAAAACAATCGAACAGTGCTGATAATGTAACTGCCAGTTCATTTCTTAGATTGTACATTCGCTGACTGTGTAATTAACCACGGGTAGATTGAAGTCAGAAAGAATTTAGATTGATAGCCACATCTAGGATTGATATTGCCATGAACAGATAAAATATTGCCATGCTCAGTGAGCGAGACCATTTTGACAGGTTTGATATGAGGATTGTTTGAGTGGCAGGGAATGGAATGTATTGTGGAACTTGCAGCCTGTGAAGGAAAGTCACAATCTGTCAAACATTACACATACTTTCTGCAATTGGGTTTGAAATTTCTTAGGCGCTTTGAGCAGGAGATGAGAGCCATCTCCCATTTCTTTTAGCATCGCTGATTTTTTTTCTCTGACACTCTCTCCTGACAATGTTGACTCTTACTGGGGTATGATAAGACATTGATCTTTCTTCATGTATTAACTTGAAGAATGACCAGCAGCAGATTGTCCTGATTTTGGGAACCATAACAACTGGACCTGGCCCTGTTCTCAGCTGACATCTAGGTATTTTTCTGCCAAGCGTAAGGACCTGGAGTACAGGAACCTCTATGGATTCTCTTATTCTCTTTTTCATTATCACTCTTTAGTTCAGTTCACAAAAGAAATGGGGCATATCATTCACTAGATGTCAAAATCTCTGATCCTTTTTTCAACATGCTTTATTGCTGCTCAGTCCTCTAGGTAATGTAACTTAAGACTAATTGTAAAAAAAAAAGTCTACCCAAAACCCTAAGAAAGAGATCAGTGCTGTAGTACTATAAACCAAAGCTTTGGTAGAACAATCCAGAGGTACAATTATGTGGTTTTTAAAAAAAATTAAATTAAAGTTTTTACAAATCAATGAAACAGTCCCACCCCTATACAGATACAGTTCCCAAGTTGCATTAATTGACACAAGGAATCCATCACGTGTATTCATCATGGTGGAACCTGCACCTATTTGAAGCTGAGTCCAGAAGTCTGATTCCAAATGTCTGAAGATGAGAAAAATATGAAAAATTTGGCTTGTCAGCAAAGAAAACAGGTGACTGAGAGGTGATTTTATGGAAGCTGGTAAACAGCAAGGAAAAGGTTGAACCAGAAAATGATTTATATCTGCATTAGAGAGAAGAATAAAGAAGCATTCATTTGAACTGATAAAAGACAAATCTGGGACTGGTATACCTACTCTGGAGTTATTTCAATATTTGATCTGCTGGTGCTCAAAATCATAAATACGTCTTGTAACAATATTTCTTCAGGCAATCTATATCTTGGATGGTACAGTAAAATTGCACTTCTATGATATGGATTCAAACCCAGTGTCCACCAGCTATAAAGGTCTCACCACAAGTGATTTGAGTATCTCAATCCAGTTTATTTTGGACTTGTGTTCATAGCATTAAACTATGCCTAATTCAACATTAACTTGGCATTTTTACACTGAGAGGCTGGGTAGCTGGTGATGGAAATGAAAAATTGTCACAGTAGAGCTCAGTGCAAATTTTGTTGTTTGCCTCTTAAGCAAATCTCATAGTCAGTGACAAAGTGACAGCGTTCACCGCTGACCTCAAAGAAAGCTGCCCACAAAGATTTTGCGATGTCTGTGGCTTGGATTTCACCTTTCCCAATGTCAATGCCAATCCCAAGTCACAGGGATGTTCAGGTGTCTAGAAACAGCCAATCACATTGCAGGATTTTCACGGGCAGCAAACCAGGAAGTAAATTGCTCTGATTATTCTTCACTATTAATTTTACAAAGAGCAGAATAAAAATTGGGACATACACATTAGAAGATGAAGTAGCATGAACATATTTTTGAAAAAAATATTATATCAAACTATGGTGTTTTTATTATGATGGAAACTTTGGCATTACAGAAATATAAAATTGGATTTCTAGGGCAAGGGAAGCTATTCAGCGGTAGTTATGACTTAGTACACCTTAAAAAACTGAGTTGCATCTCATTAACATGGCATAACTTTTTAGGGGGGAGATTTAACATTATTATTCTAAAAGGGAAGTTCTCATCAGTTCTGTGATTTGTAAAGATTGCAGATTTCAGCAGCACAGGAGAAGGTGTGTGTGTGTGTGTGTGTGTGTGCTGTCAGTGTCACAGGTAATGATGGGAAACGCTGGCAATTTTGCTGTCATTACAACTGCAAAATCTGGCCAATGTTTCACAAAAATCACAACATGTTTTCCAACCTGTATGTTCGTGTAAAAGGTCAGCATGGACACGATTAAAGGGAGTCACTATATAAATCTCTTTTTAACTCAGAACTTTGGACATCTGTTCCGAATACGTGTGACTGGAGGACCGACAACCAATTGTTACCTCTCTCCTCAAGACATTAGACCACTCTGCCAGCCAGCAGTTGACAGGTGAGAATTGCTGTTTGTCACATAGTGCTTCCTTCAAACCAATTTAATGTCCAGTTCCCAAAGGAACTTTCTTTAAAATAAGTTTATAGAGCTTGGATTTGTCCTTCAAACCCAAGTCTGCATGTTCTTCCCTCTCCTGTTGTATCTGCTGCTTCACATCGTGCATAATTGACCTGATTAATTATCAAGCAAATAGCATCATATACACGTTTCCTGAACAATTAAGGAGAACTGTAACAATACACTTGAATAAATACAAGTTAAAGGGAACAGAAAGTCCTGTCTAGTTTGCCTTATGATTTTACAATACAGGATTATATTTATTTCTTGTATATTTTTAGTTTGGACTACAAAAATGCACATTATTATGATAATTACCATTCATTCTACATGAGCTGCTTTCACTTCTCTTCTGGGTTCTGGTAAATCCTCTTAGTGGACATTAAGTATTAAATGCATGGATCTGTTTAGGCCCCAAGTTCTGATACCTTCACCAGTGTGTGTTGGGATATCGGGAGAATTTATTCCCTTTTGTGGCACCAGCATCAACTTTATCTCCTCCTACATTGAAGACAATTCTCTGATGGCATTACCATCACTGAATCGCCCACTATCAACATCCTGGGGCTTACCATTGACCAGAAGCTGAACTGGACTAGCCATATAAATACTGTGGTTACAAGAACAGGTCAAAGGCTAGGAATTCTGCGATGAGTAACTCACCACCTGACTCCCCAAAGCCTGTCCAAAAAGAATATATCCCCAATGTACGTACATTGCACCTGTTTCAGCTCAACAAAATAAGTGACAGCTATTCGCTGACTCAATCCTCAGCACAGTGCCTTGGCCAATCAGGGTCAAGCTGCCTGGTTTAAATTTAAAACCATACTTGGCAGTTAACTGTCAGTCACCATCAGTGGTGTAAACTCTCTATTTTGTCTGATCCCTAATTTTAGACTCCAGAAATTAGTTTCTGAGGGGGGAGAAAAGCATCAAGAATTTATTTTATAGTGCAGTTTAAGCGATTTGTGGGAATTTAGTAATCAGATTGTGCAATCTCAGTATAAATCATGAAGCTGCAGTCTCCTCTCCAGGGTACAGGGCTCAGGTCTGGGCAAATAGTACGGAGAATATGAGTTGCCCAAGCATCAGGGCCCTTCTCTCGGCGTTGCTAGTATTGCCCAAAGGAAAGGATGAAATCAGTACAGTTTGGTAGCAGCTCTGCTGCATCAAGGAACCCTAGCAAAACTGGGGTCAGTGGAAATTAGGGGGAAAACTCTCCATTGGTTGTAGTCACATGTTGAACAAAAGAATCTTGTTGTGGTTGTTGGAGGTAAATCAACTCAGTCCCAGGACACATTCCAGGAGTTGCTCAGGGTAGTGCTCAGTACCATTCGCGACTCCTTAGATACTGAAACAGCCTGTGTCCCTATGCAGCAAGATTCAACCACATTCAGGCTTGGACTGAAAAGTGACAAGTAACATTCGCGCCACACAAGTGCCAGGCAATGACCATCTCGAACAAGAGAGAATCTAATTATTGCCCCTTGACATTCGATGGCATTACCATCACTGAATCAACCTCTACCAACATGCTGAGAGTTACCATTGACCAGAAACTGAACTGGACTGGACATGTATACTGTGGCTACAAGAGCAGATCAGAGACTGGGAATTCTGCAGCGAGTAACTCACCTCCTGAATCTCCAAATCATGTCCATCATTTACAAGGCACAAATTAGGAGTGTGATGGAGTACAGTCCACTTGCCCGGATGAATGCAGCTCAACAACACTTAAGAAGCTTGACACCATCCAGGAGACAGCAACCTGCTTGATTGGCAACCTATCCACCACCTTCAACATTCACTCCCTCCACCATTGACATACAGTGGCAGCAGTGTGTACCTTCTACAAGATGTACTGCAGCAACTCATCTAGGCGCCTTCAACAGCACCTTTCAAACCTGCAACCTCTGCCACCAAAAAGGACAAGGACAGCAGATGCATGGGAACACCATCACCAGCAAGTTCCCATCCAAGTCACACACCATCGTGACTTGGAAATATATCGCCGTTCCTTAACTATCGCTGGGTCAAAATCTTGGAACTTCCTCCCTAACACCACATGAACTGCAGCATTTCAAGAAGGCAGCTCAGCACCACCTTCTCAAGGGTAATTAGGGATAGGCAATAAATGCTGCACGCCCACGTCCCGTGAAAGAATTTTTAAAAGTTACCGGAAAGCTGCCTGATAGATGTCTGATCTATGCCTATGGGACTGCACTCTGGATTTTCTGTCAGGGTTTACTCCTTTAGCCCCCTTCTCTCCAGGGGCACCCACACGGTGGTGGGCCTATAGCTGGGGGCCTAGTTCATGCGCACCAGGACGTAATCACACGCTGGTGGGCCTGTATACCACATGTCTGAGGGCCAGCCTCCTTTGAAAAGATACCCTTAACTATAAGGTAGCAGCTAATATGGATCACATAGTGTGACACCTTTAACTTTAAAAATACCTGCCGTAGTGCAGTTTGCATGAATAGTAGTTAGTGCCTGTATTCACAGTGAGCTTTCAATTAAGCATGACCCCTCAAACTGACTTTCAGATGAATTGTTAAGCCATGGCTTCGTTTCCTTTTTCAGATGGACATTATATATCCTTGACATTATTCAAGGAAGATCGGGAGAGTTCTTGCTGGTGTCCAGGCCAATATTTATCACTTGACCAACATCACCAGATTTAATTATCTGATCATTATCACAATGCTGTTTGTGGGGCCTTGCTGTGTGCAAATTGCATGTTGTGTTTCTTGCATTAAAACAGTGACTTCACTTCACTTGTACAGGCCTTCATTGACTGTAAAATGCTTTCAGAAATTGAGAGTTCGCAGAGTTTGTGAAAGGCGCTATATAGATGCAAGTTTCTTTCATGTGGCAGCGTTTTTAATGGTGTAGATTTTGTAATACTAATTAAATAAGTTTTACACTTGCGTTGTTATCTGATGTTTAGTTCTGTTCTCACTCCTTTTAGAATATGTGTTATGCATGGCTTTTTAAAATGAAAGGCACATGGGATCACTGTGTCAAATTAGGCTTATGAATCGTGATAAATCAGGCATCACTCCTATATTTCTACCATAGTAAAAGTAATTTAAATTTGATTTATGTGAATGAGCTTTACTTTGAGATGGTTATTGGTGGGTTGAACCTCAATTAGTGGCAGATATTTAGTAGTCACTTTCAATGTTTAGACAACGGGTTTTGTATCACATACAGTATTGAGTTTTGTGCTGCTTAGTTTCTTTACAAATTACATCAGCACCATCTACTGGTAGAAGGCCAGTTATGTAACCTTCATTGCAAGAAATTTCAAACAATGAAACAAAAGATTTCTCACACAATTGAATGGGCTTTCATATCGCTATGGGCGTATGTGGCAATGGGTAGTGTAAAACCTCCCATGTAGACAACAAAGAGCTTAATCTCCTCTTCATCAGAGTTTAGTAGTTACCAATACATTATAGATATTGAACAATCTTAGAACTTATATTTATGTAACCCTATAGATGCTGTCCTATACATTACAGGTCCATATGTTAAACCTGTGCAAAATGGGAAAAAACACACACGCAGGCACATACACACATTACACAGCTAAGCTTCAGAGACTTAAATAAATCAGATGCCTTTCAATAAGGGACAAAATTATTCTAAGCATGACAGGCAGCTAATTAAATGTGCAACTTGTTGATGATTCAGCAATTTTTAGAGAATCGCTAGTCTATATGGACCAGGAAGATCAGAGATAAAAACAGAAAATGCTGGAAAAACTCAGCAGGTCTGGCAGCATCTGTGGAGAGAGAAACAGAGTTAATGTTTCGAGTCAGTAAACGCACTTCTAACATGTCTTCCTTTTTCCTTAACCAAGGCTCTCCCCCACTGTGTTGACAGGGCCTTCAACCGTGTCCGACCCATCTCCCGCATTTCTGCCCTCACCCCTCCCCCTCCCTCCCAGAACCAGCCTTTGCATTCAAAGGATCGTCCTCCATCATTTCTGCCAACTCCACCACCAAACACATCTTCCCCTCACCCCACCCCCACCAGCATTGCGTAGGGGCCATTCCCTGGTCCACTCCTCCATCATCCCCTACTCCTTATGCCCTTCCCACGGCACCTTCCCATGCAATTGCAGAAGGTGCCCCTTTACCTCTTCCCTCCTCACTGTCCCAGGCCCCAAACACTCCTTTCAGGTGAAGCTGTGCTTCACTTGCACCTCCTTCAATTTGGTCTACTACAGTCGCTGCTCCCAATGCGCTCTCCTGTACATTGAGGAGACTAAACACAGACTGAGTGACCACCTTCAATCAGTCTGCAAGCATGACCCAGACCTCCCTGTCGCTTGCCATTTCAACACTCCACCCTGCTCTCATGTCCATCCTTGGCTTGCTGCAATGTTCCAGTGAAGCCCAACACAAACTAGAGGAACAGCACCTCGTCTTCCGACTAGGCACTTTACAGCCTTCCGGACTTAACATTGAGTTCAGCCATGAACTCTTTCCTCCAACTTGACCCCTTTTTTAATCTAAGTTTTAATTTTTTTTAAATTCAAAAAATGTTTTTTAACCCTTCTCCCCGCAGGGCCACCTGTCACTTGTTTCTATGTTGTGCTTTCACAGAGCGCTGACCCTTGTGCTATTAACACATTCTGCTATCTCACCTTTATGCCACTCTTCGTACCTTTTTTCATCTCTACCAGTAACACTCCCTTTGTCATGTGCCCGTGACATCTTAGTCAATCTCTCCTGAGCCACGACCTATCCCTGACCTTCTATTCTTCCCCACCTGCTTAAACAGTATAAAATCCATCACATTTCTACTTCTCTTTAGCTCTGAAGAAGAGTCATACGGACTCAAAACGTTAAGACTATTTTCTGCAGATGCTGCCAGATCTGCTGAGCTTCTCCAGCATTTTCTGTTTTTATTTCAGATTTCCTTCATCTGCAAGATTTTGCTTTTATCTTAGGAAGATCAGAGGTTGATTCCTGGGAAAGCCATGATCTTTGGTGAGGTGGAAGCAAGTTACTACAATAGGCAGGGGGAATTTCACTTGGACTTCTGATCAGAATCAGCATCCAGTGAGTGTTGGAAATGTGTGCCCATGAACATTGGGTGAGGACAGATCAAATTCAGCTAACCATCCTCTTTATTTATCGAAATAACTTGCATCTATACAGCACCTTATTACACCCTCAGGATATCCTAAAGCACTGTATAACTGATGGGCTACTTGTCAAATAGAGTCCAAGTTGTTTTTGTAGGTAAATGTGGCATGCAACATGATCTTGCCTCTAATCTAGCCTCTAAGCTACACGCAGTGTCAGTATCTGAGCCGGTGGCAGAGAGTGTAAATGAAGTGTCAGTGCTGTGTCTTCAACATCACTCTCTTGGAGTTCCTCCACTGCCAGGCCAGGTTGCATCTCTTGGGTATCTGAAAGAAAAAAAGCACAGGGGTAATTTTGTGATGGCGGGGGAGGGTGGTGGGGGTGCAAATGCAAAAAGCACATGTGAACAACATCTGCAGGTTGTAAATCGGATGAGATTGTCCTCGGCCCAATCATCTTCAGCTGTTTCATCAATGACCTTGCTTCCATCATAAGGTCAGAAGTGGGGATGCAGAAGTGGGGATGTTCGCTGATGATTGCACAATGTTCAGCACCATTCGTGACTCCTCATATACTAAAGCAGTCCATGTCCAAATGCAGCAAGACCTGGACAATATCCAGGCTTGGGCTGACAAGTGGCAAGTAACACTCGCGCCACACAAGTGTCAGGCAATGACCATCTCCAACAAGAGAGAAGCTAACCATCGCCCTTTCACATTCAATGACATTACCATCACTGAATCCCCCACTATCAACATCCTGGGCGTTACCATTGAGCAGAAACTGAACTGGACCAGCCATATAAATACTGTGGCTACAAGAGCAGGTCAGAGGCTAGGAATCCTGCAATGAGTAACCCACCTCCTGACTCCCTAAAGCTTGTCCACCATCTACAAGGCACAAGTCAGGATTGTAATAGAATACTCCTCATTTGCTTGGATGAGTACAGCTCCAACACACTCAAGAAGCTCGACACCATCCAGGAGAGAGCAGCCCGCTTGATTGGCACCCCATCCACAAACCTTCACTCACTCCAACACTGATGCGCATTGACAGCAGTCTGTACCATCTACAAGATATACTGCAGGAATTCACCAAGGCTCCTTTGACAGTGTCTTCCAAACCCACGACCACTTCCGTCTAGAAGGACAAGGGTTGCAGATAGATGGGAACATCACCACCTAGAATTTCCCCTCCAAGTCATTCACCATTCTGACTTTGAAATATATCGCCGTTCCTTCACTGTCGCCGGGTCAAAATCCTGGAACTCCCTCCCTAACAGCGCTGTGGGTGTACCTACACCACATGGACTACAGCAGTTTAAGAAGGCAGCTCACCACCACCTTCTCAAGGGCAACTGGGGATGGGCAATAAATGCTGACCCAGCCAGCGAAGGCCACATCCCATTAATACATTTTTTAAAATGAGGAGAAAGTGGGCTGAGAGAAGGAGGATTAGATATAAGGATATTGTCACTGTTGATGGTTTCAGCCCCATAGCTGGCTATGGCCTCAGCAATGGATGTTCTAATAATGGCCAACACCGTGTCCTCCATGAATATTAGGACATGCCGGCATAACTGCCCCCTACAGTTAGCTCCTGCTACCTCCGGTTGTGTGCTTCCTTGTCCTTCAAGAGAAAGGAAAATGTGTCAGTGAGTGTGGTGTATTTTGTTTGGTTGATGTGCCAGTCATGGATGAATAGCTGGCAGCGTATGCAAGCTGTGGGATGAGTGTAATGCTTGCAGCACTGGTAGATGTGGGAGGTTGAGGTGAAGCTCCAAGTCATGTTAGAGATTGCTGATAAATGAGGAGTGCGGTGAATTGAGCAATGTCCAAGGCTAGTGCTGCAGTGGTTAGGATGTAGCATTTGAAGATGCATTCACTGCTTGGAACAATCATATAAGGTCACTGAAATTCTTACAGCACTGCACCCAGATCCTCAGGGCTTGATTCCTTGCATTGACCTCCACAGCTATCTGTTCTTATTACCTTCTGTCTTGGGAGCCTCCTGCATCCTCTACAATATAGGGCATTTCTCCCCTTCTTCATTTCCTCCAGTGTATGTTGTACCGTTCCTTGCTATTTCCCAAGATAGATTCACTTCTTGTATGAGTCCCAGCACCTGGTCCAACCGCAATGCACCTCCCCTCTAAGTTGTGCAGGCTAGTTTGAAGTGATGCTCGGAAATTACAATTTTAGGTCCCCTGCTGATGCAGCCAGCCAATCAACAGCACTGCTTGTCCACAGAAATCATCCTGATGTGTGGGCAGCACCAAGTTAGCACGCTGTCTGGACTTCAGTCTGGGCACAGGTTCACACTTCATGATCCCTGTGCCTGTTTTCAGAAACCAGTTGATTTATTCTCCTTGTGCTTTATTTCTGTCCATTTCTAATGATTCTAAAAATTCTCCAGTGTCATTTCAAAGTGGCAAGTACTGGAGAAATGAACCTGGGAGCAGATCAAAGATCACAATCATCTGAAAAGATAACTTTCTATGAACTGAAAATTCACAAAGTGAGCTCTGCAGTCAATTTAACAGACTAAGAGATAGTGGAGTCGATTTGTCAGCCTTCCCTGAAGTACCCTTTTATTGCTGACCTTACACTGCTGACTGGACACAACCACAGTGATTATTTCATTATGATTGATCTCACTGCTGCAAGAAGCCATATAAACGCTAAGTTGTCTAGTAACAATTTAATTTAATGTAAACACAAATGTAGTTCTCCTGAATCGATCAAGCTAAGGAAAATTCAACAAGGCTGTTTAGATTTCCTGATTGCCCCTTCTCCCAAGCCCCACATTATACTGGCTAAGATTAGTGTCATTGTTATTGACTTGTTTTTTCCCTCTAACCCTGTATGAATCGATTGCTCAATGTATTTATTGTGCGTTTTAGACACCTTTGAGCAGTGCCTTATTTTTGCGCATATAATTGTACCCCAGCTTTGAAGTTTCAGCTTATATAATGCTCTTCACCAAAATACACAACTTGTTTATGATGTGATCAGTTCTGGCTATAGATGTTTATCAACCTTTTATCTACTGAAGGCAGTCAAAGAACTATTATTACTTTTAAGGAGCACATTTATTTGCGTGTAGAATTCAAAGTTTCCCGCCTACTGGGTGAGATGTTTTAAATGGCTTGAAGGGAGTGTGTAGTCAAATTAAAATCTCAGTTTAATTTTATCCATAAAACTATGCTCTAGTCGTTTCTAAGGTTTTGATTTTATTTTTCAAACAAACCTTGAGCAGCCTACTTTCCACCACTTCCTGTACAATCGCAGCTGTAAGCATACCCAGAAACTTTGTTTTTCTGCACTAAACCGACCAAGCAGCATCCTTGCATCTGCAAAAGCTGATGGACAGGCAGCAGACAATCTGTTTCAGGTGGAGTATCTCCATAGTGTGCACGTTTGCTGATGGCTGAAGAGACCAATCCTTCAGAGGCAGCCTCTGCCACAAGTGCCACGCATGAAGCTACCAAGTGTTGTTGTTGTTTTCGGCGTTGGCAACTGTTGCTGAGCCATTGGTCATCATGTTGGTGTGTGCCATTTTTGCCATTTTCCTCTGTCATCAGCTGGTGGCTGCCAGTGTGGTAATCGATGTTTATGGCCTTCATGTCACACTTGCAAACATCCTTGAAGCAGAGCTTTGGGCCTTCTACAGGTTATAAAGGGATTGTAAGAAGCACACACAAGTTATATTTTGCTTAAATGCTGAGATGTATAAATACTTTTCAGTCAGCTGATCCTTGCTTCAATTATCCAAGTTATTCATTGTTGTTTATGTATAACCTTGATAGCATGTTAATCACTGAGTTTTGCTTCAAAATCATATCCATTTTACCATAAAGATTAAAGCAAAAAACTGCGGATGCTGGAAATCTGAAAAAAAACCAAAAATTGCAGGTCTGACAGCATCTGTGGAGAGAAAGACAGAGTTAACATTTTGAGCTCGTATGACTTCTTCAGAACTAAAGAGAAGTAAAAATGTGGTGAAATATATACTGTTTAAGGGGGGTGGGACAGGTGAAGCTGGATAGAAGGCCAGCGATAGCTGAAGGCAAAGGAGAGATTGCGAAAGATGTCATAAACAAAAGGTCAAAGGGGTGATGATAGACATTTCTTGCCCATCCCTACTTGCCCATGAATGGGTGGTGGTGAGCTTCTTAAACCGCTGCAGCCTCTGTGGTGTAGGTACACCCACAGTGCTGTCAGGAAGGGAGTTCCGGGATTTTGACCCAGCGACAGTGAAGGAACCGCGATATATTTCCAAGTCAGGATGGTGTGTAGCTTGGAGGGGCACTTGCAGATGTGGTGTTCCTCATTCACATGCACTGATAGTTTTCGCCATGCCTTCATCGACTCCAGTATAAGTTGCTGCAGTGCTCTCTTCCAAATTTCCCAAATTTCACCAACCTCCTCCAATTCCACACTAAATCTCATTCTCCAAATGCCCTTGTGCTCGCCAACCTTCACTGACTTGTATATCAACTTTAAAATTCTTGCCATCAACCATATATCCTCGAAAGCATCAACAGGTCCTACCTCTGCCAATTTGTGCATCCTATTTTCCTGTTAGCACCCACTGTTCTTCTGATTCTGGTTTTCTATAAATTCCCATGCTCCTCATTCCTCTTGGTGCAGGGTCTCCAGCCATTTCATTAGTATATTCTGTAACCTGGTGCTCAGTTTTTGGGTGAGCGTGCACACAAGTATCACCTGAATACTGAAGCTAAATGATTGAGGTTGGAGTGACTTGGGATTTGGATTGTAGGTTGAACAGTTTCCCATCTGTTCTGTATATTGTCTCCATGCTTGTGGGTCATTTGCTGGAGGTGAGGTTCAGTATTTCAGTGAGGAAAATGAAGAAGAGGGTTGGTGCAATGACAGCCTTGTGTGACCCCAGTTTTCACTGAGATTGGGTTTGTGCTATTTCAGCTGGGGAGGAGCATGGCCTGCATGTCATCATGGCATAAGCAGAGGATGATGACAAATTTCTGAGGGCAGCCAAATTTGAGGACGTTACTCCATAAATGTTCGCGGTTGACAGAGTCAAAGGGTGGAATCATCCCAGTTTTACAATAAGTGCAGTGGCAGGCATGAAAAAACGTGGATACAAAATTGGCTAAAAATAGGAAGCAGAGAGTAATGGTCAATGGATGTTTTTCGGGCTGGAGGAAGGTTTGTAGTGGAGTGCCCTAGGGGTCGGTATTTGGATCCTTGCTTTTCCTGATCATATAGTAATTATCTAGATCTTGGTGTGCAGGGGACAATTTCAAAGTTTGTGAATGATACAAAGCTTGGGAGTGTTGTAAACTGCGAGGAGGACGGTGTGGAACTTCAAGAGGACATAGACAAGTTGGTGGAGTGGACAGATAGGTGCCAGATAAAGTTCAATGCGGAGAAATGTGAGGTGATGCAGAACAAAAACAAAAATACCTGGAAAAACTCAGCAGGTCTGACAGCATCTGCGGAGAGAGATACGGTTAACGTTTCGAGTCCGAATAGGAAGAACATGGACAGACAATATAAAATAAAGGGTGAAATTTTGAAGGGGGTGCAGGAGCAGAAAGACTTGGGTGTGTATGTGTATAGATCATTGAAGGTGGCAGGACAGGTGGAGAGAGCAGTAAGCATATAGTATCCTGGGCTTTATTAATAGGGGCATAGAGTACAAGAGCAAGGAGGTTATGCTGAATTTATATAAGACACTCGTTATACCTCAGCTGGAGTATTGTGTACAGTTCTGGGCGCCACGTTATAGGAAGGATGTGAACACATTGGAGAGAGTGCAGAAGAGGTTTACAAGGATGGTTACAGGGATGAGAAGCTTCAGCTATGAGGATAGATTGGAGAGTTTGGGACTGTTTTCCTTGGAGAGCAGAAGGCTGAGTGGAGACTTATAGAAGTTTTCAAAATCACGAGGGGGCTGGACAGAGTTCCCACTCGTAAAAGGATCAAGAACGAGAGGGCGCAGATTTAAAGTGATGTGCAAAGAAGCAAATGTGACGTGAGAAAAGACCTTTTCCCACAACGAGTGGTTCGGGTCTGGAATGCTGTGTCTGGAAGTGTGGTGGAGGCAGGTTCAGTCGAGGCATTCAAGAGGGTATTAGATGGTTATTTGAAAAGAAACAATGTGCAGGGGTACGGGGAAAAGGCAGGGCAATGGCACTAGGTCATAATGCTCATTTGGAGAGCCGGTGCAGACACGATGGGCCAAATGGCCTCCTCCTGTGCCTTTAAGATTCCGTGAAAAAAGTTGTTTTACCCGCCGGCCGCAATGGTAGGTCTTTGCGCAGTATCGTCCCCTTCCTGGTGCACCCTGCATCATTAATAATGCATTCATGGGAAACACACCGGCTTGCTGGGTGGGCAGGCTCAGACTTTTCAGCCACGCTGTGACCTCAGTGCTTCCTCGCTCTAGGCGCCATATTTAAAGTGCACCAAAGTGCAGCCTATTTCATGTCTACAAACCAGGACTGCTCCAGACAACAGATGGCCCTGTAAGCAAAGGAGACAGCAGCTGCCAAATTTAGTGATGCCTCTCTGGGGCACTTGCTGGACCAGTGGAAGGCTGCTATAATGTCCTGTACCCCCATTCTGGCCACAGGTGGTCCACCAGAGTTACCAGTCAGGCCTGGGAGGCAGTGACAGCAATGGTCAGCACCACTGGAGTGCAGAGGAGGTCAGCAGGAAGAAGATGAATGCTCTCATCCGTTCTGCCAGAGTAAGTCAACTACCTCATCGCTCTCAGCTCACACACTGACAAGCCCATCACACATCCACAGGGATCTCACACCTCAAGAGACAACACCACTAACTCTCATTCACACCCTCACATCTCCATCAGGCTCATATCCTCTCGAGCTTGCATTCTCATCCCTCTCCCACTCCCCCGAGCATCCCGGTACACCTTCCTGTCCCCCTTTTAGCTGATCATCCGTTGCAGCCCATGGCCAAGACGGTGATATTCCGGAGCAAACCCGCAGCATTAATGGAGACCTCCCATCATCCATGAGCTGCTTCGCGGCAAAGCTATGTCCATAAGAATGCACCCAGCATGTGATGCACTAGTTCCTCCAGGGTCCGGTAGCTGTAGGGCTCCAGCATCTTCTGCTCCTTGGATGTCTGTGATCTAAGCAAGGCCCTAAAGGTGAGTCCCGCTTTCTGCATGTCTCATTTGTCCAGGCGTGTTCTGCAGTGGCGTGTTTTCCTGCCGACATAACGGTAAACCTGGCATGGGGGGACAATTCAGTGAGATCCTCGAAAACGTGGACCATTTTCCGTATCTTAGGAGCTTCCTCTTGCCGAAGATAGACACAGATGATCAAACTCGTCACCTCCAACATGCCAGCTCAGCCTTCAGCCAACTGAGGAAAAGAGTATTTGAGAATCAGGATCTCAAACCCACGGTCATGGTTTAGTGGACAGCAGTGATCCCCATGCCACATAAGGTTTTGGAGACTTTGACAACATGCAGCAGGCAGTGGAGAAGTATCGGCAGTGGTGCCTTCGCAAGATGCTCCAAATCCAGTGACAACGCAAAAAAACGGTCTTCCCCGAAGCCAACATGCCCAGTATTGAGGTGCTGATCACTCAAAACCAGTTCTGCACGGCCGGACATGTCTTTCGTATGCCTGACACCAGACTCCCAAAGCCACTGTTATACACAGAACTCAGTCGTGGTTGGAGACTTCCAGGAGACAGCAGAATTACTTTAGGAATGTCCTCAAAACATCCCTGAAGAGATCAAACATATCATGGGAGTCCCTGGCTTGTGACCAACCAAAATGGAGAAGGTCTACTCGAGAATACACTGAACATGTTGGAAAGACTTCATCGGAAACATGCAGAGTCAAATTTGAGACATCGGAGGAGTGCACAAATCTCTAAACAACTCATCTATCTGACCCTTGAAGCAACATCTGCCCCCAACAAGTCTGCAGATCCAGCATTGGACTTAACAACCATCTCCAAACCCAATGAACTGGATTGTAAGCAAGCCATCCTCAATCCCAAGGGACTGCCTGAGAAGAAAATGACTGAGACTCTCCATTAACCTCCCAGTGTTCCTGCTGCTCTTCCTCCCAGTGTTACTGCTGCTCTTCCTCCCAGTGTTCCTGCTGCTCTTCCTCCCAGTGTTACTGCTGCTGCTCTTCCTCCCAGTGTTACTGCTGCTCTTCCTCCCAGTGTTACTGCTGCTCTTCCTCCCGGTGTTACTGCTGCTCTTCCTCCCGGTGTTACTGCTGCTCTTCCTCCCGGTGTTACTGCTGCTCTTCCTCCCGGTGTTACTGCTGCTCTTCCTCCCGGTGTTACTGCTGCTCTTCCTCCCAGTGTTACTGCTGCTCTTCCTCCCAGTGTTACTGCTGCTCATCCTCCCAGTGTTATTGCTGCTCTTCCTCCCATTGTTACTGCTGCTCTTCCTCCCAGTGTTACTGCTGCTCTTCCTCCCAGTGTTACTGCTGCTCTTCCTCCCAGTGTTACTGCTGCTCTTCCTCCCAGTGTTACTGCTGTTCTTCCTCCCAGTGTTACTGCTGCCCTTCCTCCCAGTGTTACTGCTGCTCCTCCTCCCAGTGTTCCTGCTGCTCTTCCTCCCAGTGTTCCTGCTGCTCTTCCTCCCAGTGTTACTGCTGCTGCTCTTCCTCCCAGTGTTACTGCTGCTCTTCCTCCCAGTGTTACTGCTGCTCTTCCTCCCAGTGTTACTGCTGCTCATCCTCCCAGTGTTACTGCTGCTGCTCTTCCTCCCAGTGTTCCTGCTGCTCTTCCTCCCAGTGTTCCTGCTGCTCTTCCTCCCAGTGTTACTGCTGCTCATCCTCCCAGTGTTACTGCTGCTCTTCCTCCCAGTGTTACTGCTGCTCTTCCTCCCAGTGTTCCTGCTGTTCTTCCTCCCAGTGTTGCTGCTGCTCTTCCTCCCAGTGTTACTGCTGCTCTTCCTCCCAGTGTTACTGCTGCTCATCCTCCCAGTGTTCCTGCTGCTCTTCCTCCCAGTGTTCCTGCTGCTCTTCCTCCCAGTGTTACTGCTGCTCTTCCTCCCAGTGTTCCTGCTGCTCATCCTCCCAGTGTTACTGCTGCTCATCCTCCCAGTGTTACTGCTGCTCATCCTCCCAGTGTTACTGCTGCTCTTCCTCCCAGTGTTCCTGCTGCTCTTCCCCCCAGTGTTCCTGCTGCTCATCCTCCCAGTGTTCCTGCTGCTCATCCTCCCAGTGTTCCTGCTGCTCTTCCTCCCAGTGTTCCTGCTGCCCTTCCTCCCAGTGTTCCTGCTGCTCATCCTCCCAGTGTTCCTGCTGCTCTTCCTCCCAGTGTTCCTGCTGCTCTTCCTCCCAGTGTTCCTGCTGCTCTTCCTCCCAGTGTTCCTGCTGCTCTTCCTCCCAGTGTTACTGCTGCTCTTCCTCCCAGTGTTCCTGCTGCTCATCCTCCCAGTGTTACTGCTGCTCATCCTCCCAGTGTTACTGCTGCTCATCCTCCCAGTGTTACTGCTGCTCTTCCTCCCAGTGTTACTGCAGCTCATCCTCCCAGTGTTACTGCAGCTCATCCTCCCAGTGTTACTGCAGCTCATCCTCCCAGTGTTACTGCTGCTCTTCCTCCCAGTGTTACTGCTGCTCATCCTCCCAGTGTTACTGCTGCTCTTCCTCCCAGTGTTACTGCTGCTCTTCCTCCCAGTGTTACTGCTGCTCTTCCTCCCAGTGTTACTGCTGCTCTTCCTCCCAGTGTTACTGCTGCTCTTCCTCCCATTGTTACTGCTGCTCTTCCTCTCTTCAGAAACCTCAACATCTCCTGATTTTGCTTTCAGTCACTGCCCCATCCCTTCTTCCAATACCCATCTCCAGTTATTCTGTCCCTGACGTGTTCAGTGTTCACATTCAAAGCGCTTTTTATGTGTAAATATAAACAGTTTCTGTTGTTGAAATGAAACTGCTTTGCATTAGTGTAAAAGTTGTGTCAGGGCCTGACTTGGAACAAATATTCTCCTATTGCATGTTCTGGGCTCAGCTCTGAAAGCTGGATTTACAATATTGCTTCATTGACCCAAATCTTCTGGTCTCTGAATGGTCATACCCTGGAGGCACCTTGGAAGATGCTCTGGGGGACCTTTCAGAGGTCCCCATGCACTGACTACACGGGAAATCTCAACTTTCAATGGGCAATTCCCCTCTGTCTGGAACCCTCCAAAACTCTGAATTAAAGTTGGAGACTTCAGATGGTCTTGACTCACTTACCAGAATAGTTACCAGGAAAAATTTGAGGGATTGAAACCATTTCTAACTCCTTAGTTACTATCGTGCTGACACCGTCCCACACCCCCCCCACCCCCATCCGCTAGACGTGACCCCGATTTCCTCGCCCGACTACACTGCCTGACTATCTCTCCAAAGTCCCCAGCCCCCTGAAGCCCCTGACTACTCTCCCAAAACCCCCAACTAACCCTAACCCTGACTACCTCTCCAAACCTCCACTACCTCACCCCCAACCACCCTCACGCCCAACCCTGCGTCCGACATTACCTCACCGCCCCCGACCCATCCTAGCCCTCACCCACTTACCTTACACACTTACCTTCTCTCCTGTAGCTTGTCAAAGTGGCATTTTAAACAAAGGGGCGTTTAAATTTACCGGAACAAGGCAGCTAGTGCTGAAAGGGTTTTGGGGGGGGTGCGTGGCTTGGTTTGGTTTTCCCCAACTTCCTGCACTGCGAGGCAAGGATCCGGAGCTCCACATTTCTCAGGGGGCCCAGGTTGGAAGTCTGGGTGAGAAACGTGGAACTGCAATGTAAGGTAAGAAAATAGGAGCAGAGTGGTAATCCGACAGTGATTTGGAAGACAAAATCAGAATTACCTGGAAAAACTCAGCAGGTCTGGCAGCATCGGCGGAGAAGAATAAAGTTGACGTTTCGAGTCCTCATGACCCTTCAGCAGAACTGGAAGATTTGGCCCATTGTGTCAATGCAATATGAAATCAGTTCACACCAACACTGCAGTAAAATAACAACACTATCATGTGAACACAGTTTACATCAACCCCTATTGTCCCTCGGTAGTGCAGTTTGACAAAACCAGTAATGAGTTGTTTTTGCAAGTTTCCAAAGCAAGCCAGGACCTGATAAGTGTCAACTGGATATTCCTAAACATTTCCTTCCAGGGAAATAGCCCTGGGCATTCTCAACCAGGATTCCATTGATAGCAAGGGCAAGGCTGCTCCATCACACATTAAACAAACATTACTGTGTAATCACAGAGTGTCATGGCCCGTATCTTCTTTTCTCCGGAGACCAATGTACCCCACAAGAGGCACTTCAGGACCCTGCAGAATTGCCATCACATTGACTCCATCGGAATTTCCTGGGAACTTTGAACTTCCGATGGACAATTTCCCCTGCTTCCTGAGGCCCACCAAAAAAGTCTCCAACTCTGAGTTTCAGTTGAAGACTTTGGACGGTTTGACTCACTTAGCCAGGAAATGTTAGACATAAAAATCCTAATCTGACTCCTGGGTAACTATACTACTGACCCCCCCACCAACTCCCCTCTTGACCCTCTGACTACCCCGCAGAACCCCTGCCTCCCTTGATCCAACGTGGCTACCCCTGCCCCCGATGCCCCCAACTTTCCCACCGATTCCCCATCCGATTCGACCTGACTAACCCCCACACCCAACTACCCCCGAGCCACCCTGACAAGCCCCACCACCCAACCTCCCCCCGACACCCAGAATCCCCCCCCAACTGACCTGACTATCCCTCACCATCCAACAAGCCCCCCTGACTCCCAACTCCCCACAACCTAACCTGACTAGCCCTCAACCCGCCTATCCTCCTTTTGACCTCACCCACCCTACCCACCTGCCACCCAACACCTCAACCTCCTGCCAACCTGCCATCCACCTACCTCACCAACCCACCATATCACTACCATTCATCCATTCACTAGCATTCATCCATTCATTAACATTCACGCTGGACATTTAAACAGCTAGTTACAAAAGCTAGTGCCATAAAAAGGTGTCGTCTTTTCTGCACTGATTCTCTTCGCTGCTCCCTGCGAGGATTCCTGCACTGAGGGAGTTCTTCTGCATTGTGGGGAATTCGGAGCCTTTCAACGTCTGCAGGTAAGTGGGTAATTTTCTGTCTGACCAGAATTGGACACAGGGTTCTGACTCCGATCTGAAGTTTTGGGTCAAAGCGTTTGACCGATTGGTGATCTTCACTGATGATGGGACAACCATGCGTTTGTTGATCTGTCCTAAATTTGCACTAATTTGGTGTGTGAAGGAAGCACATCTTACGTTGCCTCCAAAACAAGGGCTGTGCATGAAAGTTTTGTTGAGTGATTCTAAAATGTAGTTGTTACTTTTAGGGCATTACGTTCCTGTGGCCCTGGTGGGCCCCCACATATAAAGCTTGTTTTGGAATGGGATCAAAGGACGAAAGATGGGTGAGTGTGCAAATGCAGACAGCTGAGCTGGATTATTATTTGGCTTTCACCTGTAGGAACATGTTGCTAAACTATACTCAAATGTATAAATGACCAGTGGGCCTGCATTGAAAGTGAGCATTCTGGTGGATTATGAATATGAGAGATTGCAAACTCCATTGCTTTGTCATTTTGTTTGATGGTGATTAAGGTGATGATAAAGTTTCTTGTAGGTAATAAAATCCATAATTGCAGAGTGTAGGGCCAATAGATCCAACTGTGTTGTTAGAAATTCAGGTCTAATGCAGATATCCATTTGAGATCAAGTGTCAGCAAGTACCTTAAACAGCCTGGACTCCCAATGCCCTGAATGCACTAGCACAAAACTCAGGAATGTAAAATGAAACACTCTCAAATTCTGGACTAGATCTCTATGTCTCATGCATATATAATTAATTTGAAGGTGGACCAAGTTAACACTGGGTGAGATGACATTGGGTTCAGTTCACTAGCTGCTTTACCCCACAGCAGGCAAAATACATAAGAGGCCAGTGAATAAGGTGGGAAAGACTTGGTAAATTCAGATAACTTCTACTCATCTACTATTACAAAAATACATAAAGACCATACATACGCTAGGGTTTGGGCATCTGACCTGTGCAAATCAAAATGAGCTGGGAATATTCACACTTGAGAAAAGGCAGTTCAGGAGCTCATGTAGAGTTTTTCAAAATTAAAAGAGTCTAAATTGTTTGACATAACCACAGACTCTAACCATAAATTCAAGTTCAGAAGAGAGATGGTAACCAGGCTTATTTAAGTATTTCATAGAGAGGTTACCATGACACAAATTAACCAGGAAGATGACGAGGCAGCAAATTTAAGAGCAACATGCATTTTAGGCAAAATAAACGATTGAGAGATATAAGTAATAGAGTTTACTGTGGTAATGTTCTAAGTTTGGGACTAGCCAGTTGAATTATAATGGTTTTCCAAAACAGTGTATTCCAATGCACCGGTGGTCCTGTTTGTAGAGAGCAATAGGGCTTCATTAAAGTTCATAAACATGTCTTTGTTTCTCAGTTTGTTCGGAAGCATTCAGGAAGAAGTTGTCCAGGACAAAGAAAGTGTTCGGACTCAGCAGCAGGCCCATCAGCAGGCACACAACTGTACATTGGCCGAGTGCTTTGAACTATATACAAAGGAGGAACAGGTAAGGGGAGGTGATTGGATTGTCCATCAAATAGGGACAGGACACCCGTTACTGGTGAGAACTCAGCTGCATCTTTAAAAATAATAATAGTGGCTGACCTTTCTGCAGTGTAAAAAAATCTCAAGGAGACCCGTGTTGGTGGTTGTTTCTGAAGGACGTGCCTAACAAAATTGGATTTAATGTGCCAAATCCAGGCACATGTTTATTTTACTTATTTCTTCCATATTTTTCAAACCCCTATCATACTAACAACCATTCCTGAGGGAAAGGTTGAGTAAATGACTTGCTTTGTGGGCTGTGCCAAGTGTGTGCTGCAACCAGTCCCCAGGTGATACAACAGCAACTTGTATTTATGAAGTGCCTTTAACACAGTAAAATATCCCAAGGTGCTTCACAAGGAGTTATCAAATAACATTCGATGGTGAGGCACATAAGGAGATATTGGCACAGATGACCGAAAGCTTGGTCAAAGTTTTAAGGGGCAGCTTAAAGGAGAGTGGAGAGGTATAGGGATGGAGATTCAGAGCTTTGGGCCTTGGCAACTGAAGGCAAGGCCACCAATGGAGGAGCAGTTAAAATCGGGATTGCTCAGGAGGCCAGAATTGGAGATATCACAGAGCGTTGTAGAGCTGGGAAAAATTACAGAGATGGGGGATAAGGCCTTGGAGGGATTTGCAAACTAGTGTGAGAATTTAAAAATTGAGGCACTACTAAACCTGGAGCCTGTGTGGGCTAGTGAGCACAAGGGGTAGTAGGGAACAGGAGTTGGTGCAAGTTAGGTTACGGGCAGCAGAGTTTTGAATGGCCTCAAGTTTATGGAGGATAGAAAGTGGGAGGCCAGTGAGGAGTGTGGTGGCATAATCAGGTCTAGAGGTAACAAAGACAGTGGGTGAACTCAGGCAGGAATGGTGTTGGGCATAAAAGCAACTTAGCTTTCGAGTGATGTGTGAAATTTATTTTCTTTTCATCCTTTTGGTACCCACCTTCCAACAGCCCAATTAAAATCAGCATTTTACCAAGTGGTAAATTACTGGTCATGAATTATTGGTTATAGACCTGTGGTGTGGTACAATGTTATGTCAGTGCACTCACTGTAATTTATTGCAGTGCAAAGAGAGAGCACAATAAACACAAAATCTTATTTTCTGTTGCAAGCTGTACCTTCAGTGTTGGCAATGATTTAGAACATTGATGTGATTCAATCGTTTCTCTGCAGTTAGCTCCAGATGATGCCTGGCGATGCCCACATTGTAAAAATCTTCAGCAGGGGATGGTCAAGCTTAATCTATGGACTTTGCCTGACATTCTTATCATTCACCTGAAGCGATTTCGACAGGTATTTGTGTATTAAAATAGGACTGTGATTTATTCAAACATTTTCTCTTATTTTACAATACCCTGGGTATAAATTGACTGTCTTTGACAAGTGCATAAAAAGTTTGTTATGGTTATAGAGAGGCTATTCCATATAGTTGTTATTTTGGGAAGGATGAGAAGTTCAGAGTATAATCAAAGAATACTGCAACAGAATGTAGCTTGTTTTGTTGCATTTCCTGTGCAGCTCAGTGCAGCATTTTGAATGATTCAACCTAACTCAGTACATACCATGGTCCCTATACTGGACATTACATTGTCCTCTTTTGAGGTAAAATTGTGCTATGTGATAGTAACAATAATGTGTTTTATATTGTTATGAAATTCCTTTGTTACTTTAGCAAATTTAAGCTGGTTAACATCCCTTTGTTAAAATTGCAGTCAGTGAAATTTGATTCAAATGTGTTAACACATTTGTTTATAAAAACCCACAGTATGATCTCAAAACATTTATGTTGTCATTGCTATGGACATTTAATGGATAATTTTATGCATCTCCAGAGAGCACAGACTTGAAGGATGGAATGGCCTCTTTCTGTGTTGTAACCATTGATTCTATCATAATGATTCTATCCCAATCTTTTTTGTCTTTCTACTTGAACAATTTTTCTTCAGCATATTTTCAGAGTTTTGTGTGAGATCTTCTCATTGGAGGCTGCCCTTTGAACAACTGTGACCCTTTATAAATATTAATTAGTTGGCTTGAGACTAGGGCTGGAATTTTCCCTCCCCATTGGCGTCGGATGTCATAATGGGCTGAGACCAAAAATCGGTTTCACAACGTCGTGAAACCAGTTTGCGATTGTCCGCTCCACCCGTCAATGGCTTTTCCCGCTGCCGCATGATGGGAACATCATTTTAATATATCTGCATCTAATTATAAGCCCAGCTCACTGGAATCATCCCCCCCATGTCAAATTTACTGCCCACGTTGGCGAGAAAACACACCAGCCCAGAACCTATCTTGACCATTGTGATGTACAGAAGTCAAAACTCACTGATAGGGCCTTGCTCATATTGCGGACGTACGAGGTGCAGAAGATGCTGGAGCCCTACAGCTACCAGACCCTGGAGGAACATGAGTTTCACATGCTGGGGGGAATTCTCATGGACATGGCTCCGCTGCGAAGCAGCTCACGGAAGGTGGAAGATCACTGTTGATGCCTGGGGTCTGCTCAGGGACATCACATTCTTGGCCATGGGCTGCTATGGATGATCGTCGAGGGAGTGGAGAGGAAGGTTGAGGTTTGACTGGAAGAGGAAGATGTACTGGAGAAGGGTGAGGTTGGGAGAGGGGGGGGTGGGGTGGGGGGGGTGAAGGTGGTGTCAGGGGTTAAGGTTGAGAGGGGGGAGGACTACGGGGGAGGAGGGTGTAACGGGAGAATGCAGCAAATGAGGAGGAAGGTGTAAAAGGGGAGGAAGATGTAAGGGAAGGAGTTTGGAGGGGGGAAGGAGTTCAGGGAGAGTAAGGAGTTCAGAGGGCAAATTGAGTCCATGGAGAGAAAGGAATCTGCGGGAAAGGATGGAGTAAGAGTGGAGAAAGGAGTAAGGGGGGGTGCTATCCAGGTGAATGTGCAAGGGGAGGGGTCTGTGGAGTCAATGACTGCCTCTGGGGAGTGAAATGAAGGTGGGTGTGGTAGGAGGGAATGATGGGAATGAGAAAGGACAGCATGAGGTGGGAGGGTGAGGGTGCGACGGTAGTGGTAGAAGGGACGGCGAGGGTGGTTGATGGGGACTCGGAGGCAGACACGGATCCTGGGGGTAGAAAGGAGGAGGTCAGGAAGGTCAATGTAGATTGGGGTGGGTTTCTCGGGAAGATAGGGAATGTGCACATTCACCTGGACATCCTGGAAAAAAAATGGTTCTGGTAGGTAGGTGACGGTGGGGAGGTGGAAGGTGATGCCAGGGAGGGTCAACAGTGATGGGAGAAAGAACATGAGCGACTGGTGGAGGGAAAGGACGGGGGAGCTGAAAACATACTTAACAACTGCCATGCTTCTGAAATTGAAGGTATGGGGAGCCTTGTGTTGGACAGGCACAGGTGCTGCATTGGAGTGCGGTCAGTGGGTGGGCGGAGATGCAGGTCAGCTCAGATGGACAACTGAAGGAGAGCCCAGCAGGCAACATTGAAAATGCTTGGGAAATTGAGATGAGTGTGATTGAGGAAGAATCCACATGCATGGGCAAATGCTTGCATGAGGCTCTGAATTTCTCTGCCACACACACACTTCTCCCTCCAGAATCACTCGTGGGCCGGCTGCATGCAGCTGAACTACAAGTTGGGGGGATGAGGGGGAGGACTCACGAAGCCTGTAAATGAAGCTGAAAGACAACATTACATATTATTCAGTGAAAGTGAATATATTTTCAGATTATAAAGTGACAAAATGTGTTCACCCGTGCAACCACTTGTGATCAGAAATTCTTAATTTTTCTAGGCCTACCACTGCTTCTAGGTGCTGCCCTGACATCCGCAGGAGGGGTGGAGACAGCCTGTGCAATGGTTGTCCCTATTGCCTCTGATGACTTTGGCATGGTCCCCTGGAGAGTTGAGGCTTTGAGGCTTGCTTTGGCTGTCCTCCTGTGGTCCAGATGCTCTGACAGAGGATGAGGTTGTGGTGGTCATAAGTAAAGGGGACTCAGAGAGAGAGAGAACAGCTTCTGAGATTCCTGAGTGGATGACCCAGGGTGTCCAGCTGCTGCTCCTCCTCCCTTCGAGAGCCTGAGGGCGACAATCTGACTTCTTGAGGGAAAGGAGCACATGGAGGGATGTCGAGGTGCCCTGTTTCCCCCTCTCGTTGCCACTGCAGGAACTCACCCAAGGCTACTGCGATTGAGTAGAGATCTGTGCGCATCTCCGAATTCTGCTGGACCAGCGTCTCCATGGCATCCGTCATTTTTCCCATGGAGACCTCCATTCACGCACATGTGGGTACCACTTCATCAGAGAGCAGGCGGAGACACTCCTTTGACTTGCGTGTTGAGGGCTCCCAACAGCTTTGTGTTCCCATGCCTTCTGCTGACTCTGCAGGATAAGTTGGAAGGCTGATTCCATAGGCTGGTCATCTGACTCGGACACACAGATGCCTCTTCCCCATCAGTCCTACGAGTGATGGGGAGCTCAGCTGAATCTGCCTCCTCCTGCTGTGGACATATGTCCATGTGGTTACCACCAGATTGTGAACCCGAGCCTGCTCTAGATCTACATCCCACCGAGGTGTGTGTCTCTGCGCTGGTAGAGGGTGTGGGTAAGTGCTGTGATGGGTCTTCCAGGCTGCTTATTTCCTCTTCAATGGAGGAGGTGTCCTCTTCAATGGAGGTGAGAATGTGGATGGAGCTGAGGGACTGGCTGGCTGAGGGTGTCGGTCGCTTGGCAGAGCTCCTTGTGAACCAAAATAGAGATAATGAGAGCATGGCAGCAGGGCCAAAAACAAGAGGTAGAGCACTCACATTTGCACTGAGAGAGGGATGATGTGGTGCAGGATCTTCATGTGGGTGTTCATTGCTATTTCACGTTGCCCCAGGCAGGGTCCACATCCTCACCAGTCAGCGCGATGTCACACTCCTCAAAGTGAGTGAGGGGCCTAATGTGGGCCACTCCACCCTCTGTCTGGGACCTCTCCCTGCTGTTGTGAGCCAGTTTCTCCTGCATGAAAACAGATGGAGAGAGTATGAGCGGGATGCATGGCACTGCGTGGAGTGTTTGTATGGTGAGTGGATCATGGACGGGATGAGGACACGAGCTTGAGAGGGTATGAGCCTGATGGAGATGTGAGGGTGTGTGTGAGAGTTAGTGGTGTTGTCCCTTGAGGTGTGAGATTCCTGTGGATCTGTGATGGGTTTGTGTGTGTGTGAGCTGAGAGTGATGAGAAGAGTGAGTTACCCTGGCGGAACGGATGAGACCATTCATCCTGTAGCAGCACTGGGTGGCTGTCCTCTTTTGGAGTGGGTTGGTGCTGACCACCGCTGCCACCACGTCCCATGCTGGATTGGTGACCTTGCTTGCTGGCCTTTGCCCAGAGCAGTGGTAGAGGATGTCACGGCGGGCTTCCGCTGCATCCAGTAGGCGCTCGAGGGATGCGTCGCTAAATCTGGGTGCAGCATGTTTCTTCCCTTTGGCAGCCATCAGTTCTCAGCAGCTTCCTATCCCTTGAGTGCTAGCTCTTTGCAGGGGCAGCCTCTAAATATGGCGCCTGGTTTACTTCAGGCCTGAGGTGACAGTGGGGCGGGCGAATCAGAGTGACCTGGCATGTTTCCATGGAATCTATGATTAATGAGGTGTGATTGGGACAATACGGCATGAAAACCTGCTATTGTGGCCAGCAGGTAAAATGTCCTTTTTCCTGCCCGCTACTGCACTTGTTGCAAATCTGGGATGATTCTGTCCTAGGAGTTGACTTTGAAACCCCCTAAGTGAGTAACACAGTCCAATGTACTTAGGCAGCTGTTATTGGGGTGTAGGAATTATCCCATCTTGGATAGCTCCCCCACCGGGTGTTAGTGAGGTTTGTGGATTTGATTCCACCTTAACAGAGACGCTATCTCTCACAGAGATTATCATTATTTAACCATAATAAATAGTTTACATAAAAAAAACACAATTAGATCTGTCCTGGAGTCAAACCAATGATCACTCCAAGTCTGTTGAATCTTTAGACATCTTATTTCCATTATTCTCAAACTCGCCAGTCCTAGTCAACTATAGTGCAGAAGCTAGATCTTATATTCTTTGTGTCCACACTTCCTTCCTAATTCTCACATGCACATCTCAAGGATTTGTTCCTCCAGAAATGCCTATGCTTCTTGTTGTTCATGTTTCGTTGAGAATTTAGTGGGGTTAACTTATGATGCATGTTACGTGCTGCTTGTTCAGTGGTTTCTTATCTGAAGACTGTACTGTCTGATCGACAAGTGTCTATTAATGTTTTTCTATAACCCTGTGTGAGCTTGTAGGTAATGTAGTTTAGCCACCAATAAAATTCTTATTGTTAAGGGCGTTCAAAAGATATTTTCCCTTCAGTGGTATAAACATTTCACACCGAAAAAGGAAACACAAATAATTACACACCCTGTACTGACTTTCACAAGGTGTGGAGTTAATATTGTTTGCCGAGTTGCCAACACTTATGATTCTGTTGTTTTTTAACAAATGTTTTATTTTGTGGACTCCCTATGAATAAAAGGGCAGGCAAGACCATTTTTATTTCTCCCTGTGAATTGTGAGCATTAAAACAAGAATGAAACTCAATAAACTGAACAAAATTATGCTGACAACGCTTTTTTCATTTTTAGGGATTTTAGCACAGTGTTAGATAAATCGTAGAAAGTTAATGTTGTATAACATTTTAATTTTTCAGATGGGAGAGAGAAGAACCAAGCTTTCTACTCTGGTAAAATTTCCACTAATTGGCCTCGATATGACACCTCATGTAGCCAAAAGAACTCAGAGCACTAAGAACTTTTTATCTCACTGGTCACCATGGCGCCGACCACGTACTCCTTCTGGGAGTAATCACGAAAACTATATGTATGACTTGTATGCTGTGTGCAACCACCATGGGAGCATGCAAGGAGGTCACTATACAGGTAAGTCAGCAGTATCCCTGTACCTTTATGACAGTCAGTGTTGTTGTAAATTCAAGTCCATTTACTTGAATGGATTTTCAAGTAAATCCATTGTTTAGCTGCCCACATTAATTGATATGTTACACTGATACAGAAAAGTCAGAAAATCTTTGATAACCTGGCTGGTGTCTAAAACATGCAAGTATATTTCAATCTTCAATTCTCCTGACTAGGCAACCCTAAATTGCCTCACCCTGCGTTTATCAATTGTAAAGTTTTGTGGCCTTAAAAGGACTGGGCTTAGTACGTTACACTTCTGTCCCTGTAAAGCAGAACATCATCTAATTGACTGTCAACAACCCCACAGAAAATCCATTAATAATGCCCAGCAGCATTGTGTCCATTGTACCTTCTATGTTACTGTGTTCTGTGCCACACTTCATTCAAAGTACTTTTTTTAAGAAAACAGGAAAAATGATTATTTGCAATGCACAAAGAAACAAAAGATATCATATTTACATCAGTCAGAATAACCGTCTCTTCAAATTGTCCTCGTTAAACTTATCTAAAACAAAGAACATGTCTCAAGCATAATCCAAGATTTATAGTGAGCAGTGCCACGAGAGATCTTCATATATGGGCATAGATTTCTTAGAATTCTGTACACTTCTATCTCACACTTTCATACTTCCTTTGTCACTGTTCTTTTATCACAATCGTGACACTGATAATGTAGTCACAACTGGTTGCAGTATGTTTAATAGGTATAATGTCTGTTAAAATAACCATTATATTTACCTTTCAGTGTTCCCAACATTGGAGCAACTATTGCAGCTCTTAAAACTCTGTTCCCCAAACCCTGTTTCCTAATGATATCTAGACAACTTGGCAGCAGTGAATTCATTATGTAATTAATTAAATAATTGCATAGCCTCAAGACACAATTTGGGCTTCAGTGATAATAAGTACATTTACAATTCATGGACTATGTCTTCTAGGGAAGCGGGATAGCCAGCAATTAATTAAATACTTGCAAATCTCCCATGACATTGCTCATGATTAGTCAAAAACTTAATAAGAACTGGGGCATTATGCTACATAGGATTAACAGAAATGCTGATTCATCTGTATTAGAAGTAGCCCTGGAACTGGAGAGCAATGTGAAAAGGACCCAGGATCTGCTAGTAAAAGGAATGGGATCACAGCACCTAGGTTCCCACAACACTGGAGGGAGATCCGAGGAACGCAGAGGCAGATCCTGGGATCCTCCAACGAGGGACCGTGGGATTGCAGGTATTGGGAAGAGCGTCCTCAGCATCATTAGAATTGTTCCAGGATCGGAGAACACTGGGAATGCAGTGCAAGGGGTTTGTAAGCACGGTGGGGGAGTCCCAGGACCTGGGAGTAGAAAGGGAATTTGGTGGCAGGTATCCTGCGATCCACTAGTATTGAGGAAGGAGTTTGTGAGCACTGAGAGGTTTAGAGTCTGTTTTGTCTGGGGTACTTTCTTGGAGCTGGCATTATTGGCAGAGCAGAGTGATGTCTTCTGAGGTGAGAACCAAGGAAGTGGGGCCCAAACTTCGATTGGATCTTTCAAGCCTTCAGGGCTTAACCCGACTCTATCCCCTCAAATTTTATCCCTGCCCAACATTGTGCAAAAAAAAAGTGAAGTAAAGAAGGAAACGTACTAATTAGTTCAATCTGCATTTTTTAAAAAATGTATTTGGTTGTCACGATAAAATGTTTACATTGTGAAACAGGGCAGGCGACCTACTTGATATTGTATGAATATAATGTGTGTCATTTCTATTATTTTTCCACAACACATTGTATCTTATACTCTAACCTTGAAGGTAACATAAGGTAAAATACAAAACGTAGCTGAAACAGGGAGATGTAACCTGCTTTATATGCTTTAGTTTATGTAAAACAGGTCAAATAAACATAGACTTATATCACACGTGCCTGTTTTTGCTAGTTTGATATTGTAGCTGACAGTGACGGCTGACCTCAATGAAACCACCTCTGTGACTGACTGTAAGTAGTTTTAATGACATCTGCTGATTCCTGTGTTAAATTGTAAGGAAAGCGAAATGTACTTGCAGTGTAAATTGCTGGTGTATGCAGAAAATTTACTTGTATTTATCACTTTGTTCGTCTATTTAAAGTAGTGTCTTAGATACAAAAAGGGATATAATACTTCAACTAAAGGCAACATCTTGTCGTATTTACAAGGTAGTTTTATTACCCACCTCTGTTACAGATTTCATTTTGTGATTAGCTGCTCCCAACTGATAGTTCTTAAATTACACTCTCTTTCTTTTTGATGCCGTGGGTCAATAAATTGACTTGTTCTTTCACCCAATTTGACAGAGGCAGCCCTCGGTTTATAATAAAGCACTTTTTGTTTTCAGGTAATTTAGGGCTGAATTTTCCCAGATTTGCACTAAGTGCGGTAGCGGGCGGGCAAAATGGAGTCCTACCTGCCAATGAAAATGGAGAGTTTTCACACCATATCTTCCTGAACCCGCTTCATTATATATTCACTCCCACGAAACACGCTGTTTCCATGGAGGGCGGGCTCTCATTCGCCCACTGTTGCATCATGCCGGCCACCATCTTTAAAAGGCAGTGGCCAGCAAAGCGTTCATCACCACCAACTCACCACCGCTGCCTGGGAGACATGGCCAGCAAAGGCAAAAAGACTGCAGCCCCCGCTTCAACGACTGGTCCCTCGAGCGACTGCTGGGTGCTGTGGAGGCCTGATGGGACTTGCTGTACCCCCGCTCTGGCCGCAAGATGGGTAGCAATGTCACCAGCCTGGCTTGGGAGGCGGTGGCAGTGGTCGTCAGCGCCAACGCCCTTCAGAAGAAGACAGCCACCCAGTGCCGCAAAAGGATGAATGATCTCCTCCATTCCGCCAGGATAAGTCGCTCTTTTACACACACACAAACCCATCACACACCCACAGGGCCCTCACTCACTGCCAGTGCAAGGGCCAGCACCATTCACTCTTTCACACACACCATCATTGTCCTCATCCCATCCATGGGACCACTCACCACCCACACAGGCCAGGCATACTTATTATCTAGCTCGGCAGGCATCCTGATACACTCTCCCCATCTCTATCCATGCAGGACAAACTGGAGCACAACAGGAGGGAAAGGTCGCAGACAGGTGGAGGGATGCCGGAATTCAAATTCTCACAGAATTTGAAAACAGAGCCATCCAGCTGGCCGGCGATGACCGGGACCAGTCCTGGGCTGACGGTGAGGTTGGCAGTGCTCAACCAAGTGAGGATCCAGCAGTCTAACACCCATCAGACAACCATGCTGTGAGTGATGTGTCCTTTCTCACAGGCCACTGCCATGCACTAATTATCTCTCTTTGTTTTCACAGGCACATCTGGGAAGCAGCAGACGGAATCCACAACCCAGAGCCTCCAATCAAGCTCCAAAGAAACCTCTGAAGATGAATCTGAAGGCACCCTCCCTCACAGCGCTCACCCACACCCTCCACCAGCGCAGAGACACACAGCTTGATAGGACCTAGCTTTACAGTAGCCTCGGAATCACAATCTGGTAAGCACATTGCATTTTCTGATCCACAGCAGGTGGAGGCAGGGACTTCCCAGGTCCCCGGCACTCAGAGGACTGCTGGAGGTTGAGAACGTTGCTGAGTCTGAGTCAGATGATGAGTCTCTGGACTCGGTCATGTCACAATTGCTGGAGCTGCAAAGGCAAGCTCGGGAACATCAGGAAGGGATGTCCGCTGCACTCCTCAGATTGCGAGGCACAATGGAGGAGTCCGTCTGCCTTCACTTTGAGGTGATAGCGCCGGCATTGCAATGCACCAAGGTCAACACTGGCAGGATGGCGGCCACCATGGAGACCTTGGTCCTGCACTGCTGCGAGGGCTTAATTCATCGCTGATGCCATAGTTGGCCTTCAACAGTGTGCACACGAGAGGGGTGCTGGTCAGCTCAATCTCACTCCAGCTACCCCTTCCGCTCACGGAGTCAGCCAGGGGCCCTCGGGCACCCATAGGGAGGAGGATCAGCAGGTGTACATTCCGGGGCCATCCACCCAGGTGACTCTGGGAGTGACCGGCCCAACTGACTCCCCTCTTCCTGTGACCTCCGCAGCTCCAGCTCCACAGGCTGAGGAGGGTGCCACTGGCACTTAGCAGGAACCCAAAAGCAGGCCAGGGCCCTCCAAGTCTCGGCCCTCCAGAGGACGCCCACCAAAGATATCACAGGCAGGGCGTCACAGTCAGCAGGCTGCCTCCACCTCCGCTGTGGATGACCAGGGAGCAGCAAGACGTAGCGGCAGCGTTAGGACAGTTAAGGAGAAATAGTTGCACAGCCTGGGCACAGGTGTTGATCACTTGTACATAATGTTCACTATTGTCAATAAACTCCCAAGAATGTCTCCCTGCCTATGGCTCCTTGTTCTGATGAGCAGTGTTCCTGTCACTCAGGTGTGAAACCTTTCCGCAGAATATACAAGGCAAGTGTCTCAATCCAGGGCCTCTCCCCAGTGCTCTGTGCGGCCTTCAGACCACAGTGTTGGCCCAGCCTCTCACTCCCTGGAAACATTACTGATGCCTGCACCTCAGCGGTGCTGGTCATTGCTGCCAGAATATAATGGGCAAGTGCCACAGAGTTCTCTCATTCTCTCTGTGTGCTCTCAGCACCTTTAAGGTGGGGCTGGCCCCCATCACACCAGCATCTGGTGTCGCTATTAGTGTCTGGAATTCGCTGCCAGAGCAGGTGGTGGAAGCAGGTACGATAATGGTGTTTAAGAGGCAGCTTGACAAATACATGAATAGGGTGGGAATAGAGGGATACGGACCCCGCAAGTGCAAAATGTTTTAGTTGACGGGCAATATGATCGGCGCAGGCTTGGAGGGCCAAAGGGCCTGTTCCTGTGCTGTACTTTTCTTTGTTCTTTGTTCATCTGCGACCAGTGATGCTGTGCACCAGCTCCTGAAGGGCTGAGGTGCTGAAGGCGGACACAGCATCAAATGTGTCTAAAGTTTCATGGCTGCGTCTCTGAGATAGCCCTGATCACAGAGCGCAAGCGAGATGCCCTCAGCCAGACAGGAGTCAGACATTCTCAGAGGCTATGTGAAGATCTATGGAGTGTCCTCACTGCATGTTGTCATCACCCTCCTGCAATTGAGCGACTATTAGGGCCTTCACTGCATCTCCATGACAGGAGCATTATCACAGAGAGTATTGGCGCTGAGATAAGCCAGACTGGAGTCAAACGTTCACAACTGTGATGCGAGGGGGCACCTCGTATGTCATCATCAACCTCCACAAATCTGGCAGCTTTGAGAGCCTCCCGAGTGTGCCTGCCTCGTCGAGCCAGTGCCAGAGTCTCATCCCCGTCATCGTCACCACCGAGGACACCCTCACTCTCATCCTTGTCGGTGTCTTCCTCATCGGAGGAGACCTCCAGCTCCTCCATCTGCTCCTCAGCCAGCTCCTCTCCCCGTTGCAGCGCCAGGTTGTAAAGGGTGCAGCAGACGATGACGATTCATGACACCCTCTGCGGACTGTATTGCAGGGCTCCACCAGGCACCGGAACTGCATCTTCAACATCCCAATGATCTGCTCCACCAATTTGCGAGCTGCTGCATGAGCCTCATTATACCGTCGCTCTGCTGCAGTCTGAGGCCGCTGCACAGGTGTCATCGGCTATGGCCTCTGCGGGTAGCCCTTGTCCCCGAGGAGCAAATCCTGCAGCCTCTGTGGACCCTGGAAGACTGCAGGGATCTGTGAGCGACTCAGGATTTAGGCATCGTGCACACTCCTTGGAAACCTTGCGTATACTTGCAGGATGCGTTTCTGGTGGTCACATGCCAGCTGCATGTTCAGCAAGTGGAAGCCTTTGCAGTTGATGAAGTCCACCGAATGTAGCGATGGAGATCTGAACGCCACATGCGTGCAGTCAATCACATCCTGCAGCTGTGGGAATCCTGAGATCAGGGTGAATCCAATGGCCCTTGCATCCTGGCTGTCCCAGTCCCAGGCGAAATGCACAAAGTTGTGTGCCATGGAGAAGATGGCATCTGTGACCACATGGATGCATTTGTGGGTGGCTGATTGTGAAATCCCGCAGAGGTCACCTGTGGAGTCCTGAAAGGAGCCACTGGCATAGAAATTGAGCGTCGTGGTCACTTTCACAGCCACTGGCACTGGATGCCCTCCATGTCCCCTTGGCACCAAGTCCTGCAGTAAGTGACAGATTGTGAGCCACCAGGTCCCGAGACATGCGCAGTCGTCGGCGACACTGGTTCTCAGTCATCTGCAGGAATGGCAGGTGATGTCTATAGACCCTGGGTGTCACTAGGCACTGAGCAGCCACGGCTCGCTGTCACTCCTGGGCAGCGTGTGCGGGAGCCCCAGCAGCTCCTTCTTCATAAGGTTGCCACTCATGCCTTTGCACGGCCAGGACCCTCAGTCACTCCCTCCTCCATCTTCTACGGTCTCTGTAGCCATCAGGCATACAGCTAGATCACCAGGATCCATGATCCTGACGTGGTCCTCCTGCAGCATGAAATAGAGAGAGAGAGAGAGAGAGACGTGGTTATCATGGTTGTACTTAGCACCTTTCCTGGCCCTGTGTGACCGCCCTTTAAGATTCCCGGAGAGTGCTGGTCACCCCTCAGATGGCCAGAGATGAGTGCGCTGCATGGCTGCCCTGTCAATCTATGACATGGGGGACTGGTCCAAATCAGGAACCTGAGATTGCAAGGGGCTGTGAGCACCTCCAGCAGTGACTGCTACATGGCCAGTGTTGGCGAGGAGATTGTACAACCTGTGCAGCCCAACTGCCCTGTGGTCCAGTAAAGTGGTAGCAGACTCGCAGTCTGTGCCGGGGGTGGAAGGGGAGGGGTAAGGTATGGAGCGCTTGGTGGCCCTTTGGTGCCTCCGCGATGCTTGCATGGGTGGGCAGGCTAGGATCCTGACCCCAATCACATCACTGTGGCTGTGTCTGATCTGTCTTATTTGCACAGGCTTGGTCAGTTTATACAGGTGTCCCTAAGGCGTGGCCATTTCCCTCGCTTACCCTGTCTCCCACCTCGATTGCCTGTGCGCGGAGTGCAGCACCAGGGCAGCACTTGCCCCTCCCCCCCTCAGCAGTCACCTCCGAGGCTGGCCAGCACCTGCCCCCAGACACCATCCTCCACCCTCAGCAGTCGCCTCCGGGGCCAGGCATCAGTTTCCCTTCCCCCCACCCCCCGGCGCCCCTGAGGCCTGTAACCAATGGATGAGCTGTGGGGAACGCTGCTGCTCACGCACCTCAGTTCCCCCAAAGTGAAGGCCGCCAAGTACACGTCGCCTGCGTGCTGTAGTGAAACACGTCGGTCAGCTTTCCTGCCAACGTGGACGGACGATATGGCGGGGTTCCCAGAGCCTGGCGGGATGGCCTTTTAATTATATGCTAATATATTACAATTAGCTCCTCGCCAACCAATGGCGGGAAACGCGGCCCACCATTGGCGGGCTGCGCGGAAGATCGTGACCTGCCTTCACGCCATCATGAAGTGGGTCCCGCCATATTTTCCACGCATGCCACTGGACTCGGAAAATTCCGCCTTTGGAATTGTGATCTGTTGAAATTTCCTCAATTGATCCATAATGTTGCACATATTGCTTATTAATTTTGTTCTGGCCATCTTCCCCCTTTTCGTCTTTGCTTCATGTGACATTATTGAAATAAGCCTTCCTGTTGCACTAATTAGCAACACCTTATACAGTGGTTGTCTAACTTCTCCAATTCATTTAGCTGAAAGCAACAGGCAGTTTCAATTAGTTATTTAGCTCATTTTATAAATGCCAGGGTTGTTCACAGGAGAATGGGAACGATGATTGTAGATTAATAGTAATGTGGCAACATCACTGGATGCTGATTAGGGAATTCATCTGAACAGTGATAATACAATGTGTTGGACACTGTTCTTGAACCTCTGGACTCAATGTATCAGTGTAGGGTGATGAAGCTTGCTTTCTGTTGCACTTGGAGATTGCCAACTAAGGTGAGATGGGATGGATAGAAATCCAGTTATCAACATGTTGCACACAGCAAATCACAGCACAAAATCATCTTGTGTAAGATATGACTATTATTAAAAAAAATTGAACATGAGTTCACAATGGAGTTTAGAAATTCAAGGCTGAAGAACAGATGTGTTATGTATCTGGTCTTCCATTTACAGAAGTCATTTTTTCATGAAAATAACTGAGTCCCTTTTTAATATAGCCAATGCAAGTAATTTATTGATTACACAATAAATCTGAGCATTTAGTATATTATCGTACAATCTGCTGCTTAAACTAAACTGAAGTTTAGCATATGGGTGATCACAACTTCACTGAAATCTTAAGTTAAAACAAATCAGAACACAAATTTGAACAGTTCCTTGGACATTTCATAAAATACTAAAACTTCACAAATTCATATTGAGCTAATAATAGTAGAGTTATAATAAAAACAGGAAATGACTTTACCAGATAACTTATAGAAGAAGCTGTTGTTTACGTGCTGCCCGATTTGATCTGCACCCAACAAACCACACCTCATTTTAACTTTTTTTCAAACTATGTAGCGTCTTGAAGCATTCTTAACCAGGGTATTTTTAACTTCACTCTGCAATGATGTAAAAGGGAGCAAATATCAGTCGGGAATCGTGGTAAATTGCATATGTAAGAATTTTTAACTTTTATACTTGAGAAGGCAATAGCACAATACATAACAACTCCTGCATAGTGGCTCCACAAAAACTGTGATTGTGACCTTGATACTCTTTCTCTTCTTACCCTCCTCAGCCTCTCCTACATTTATTAACACAGTTAATCGTATCATCCTCCTTCAAAGCTTCTCCTCCATTTTCCAGCATAGAGTCACTGCCATTTCTTGGTTCCACTCCTACCAACCGTCAAAGGCAGAACATCTCCAGCAATGATATTGGAGGCCCCCAAGAACAATCCTTGGCTCCTTCTTTTCCTCACCTGCATGCTACCCAATGGTGACATCATCTGAAGATATTCAATCAATTTCCATATGTATTGTGAAGACACCCAGCTTCTACCTTTCCACCAATACTCTTGATAAGACCATAAGACACAGGAGCAGAAGTAGGCCATTCAGCCCATCGAGTCTGCTCTGCCATTCAATGAGATCGTGGCTGATCTGAAAACCCCCACCTCCGCTTTCCTGCCTTTTCCCCATAACCCTTGATTCCCTCACTGATTAAAAATCTCTCTATCTCAGACAAAATATACCTAACATCCCAGCCGCTAGAGCAAAGAATTCCACAGATTCACTACCCTCTGAGAGAAGAAATTCCTCCTTACCTCTGTCTTAAAGGAGCACCCCCTTACTCTGAGATTATGCCCTCTGGTCCCAAATTTTCCCACAAGGGGAAACAACCTCTCAGCATCTACCCTGTCAAGCCCCCTAAGAATCTTATATGTTTCAATAAGGTCGCCTCTCATTCTTCTAAACTCCAATGAGTACAGGCCCAACCTACTCAACCTATCCACGTAAGTAAATCTCTCACTAACCGGGATCAACCTAGTGAACCTTCTCTGGACTGCCTCCAATGCCCGCACATCCTTCCTTAGATAAGGGGACCAAAACTGTTCACAGTATTCTAGGCGTGGTCTAACTAGTGCCTTGTAAAGTTTTAGCAAGACCATCCTATTTTTATACTCCATTGCCTTTGAAATAAAGGCCAACATTCTATTTGCCTGACCTAATATCTGCTGAACTTGTATGCTAGCTTTTTGTGATTCATGCACGAGGACCCCCAAATCCCTCTGTGCTGCAGTTTTCTGCAGTCTTTCTCCATTTAAATAATATTCAGCTCCTCTATTCTTCCTGCCAAAGTGCATAACCTCACACTTTCCCACATTATATTCCATCTGCCACGTTTTTGCCCACTCACTTAACCTGTCTATATATCTCTGTAGACTCTGTGTGTCATCCTCACCACTTGCCTTCCCACCTATTTTTGTGTCATCTGCAAACTTGGCGATAGTACATTCACTTCCCTCATCTAAATCATTAATATATATTGCAAATAATTGTGGCCCCAGTACTGATCCCTGTGGCACTCCACTAGTTACAGGCTGCCATCCCAACTCTCTGTCATCTATTAGTTAGCCAATCCTCTATCCATGCTACTTTACTACCCCCAACACCATGGGCTCTTATCTTATTAAGTAGCCTTACGTGCAATACCTTATCGAACGCCTTTTAGAAATCCAAATATATTACATCTACTGGTTCCCTTTTATCTATCCTGCTTGTTACCTCCTCAAAGAATTCTAATAAATTTGTCAGGCATGATTCTCCCTTCATGAAGCCATGCTGACTCTGATTATATTATACATTTCTAAATGCTCTGCTGTTACATCCTTTATAATAGACTCTAACGTTTTCCCAATGACAGATGTTAAGCTAACTGGCCTATAGTCACCTGTTTTTGTCTGTCTCCCTTTTTGAATAAGAATGTTACATTGGCAGTTTTCCAGTCCTCTGGGACTTTTCCAGAATCTAAGGATTCTTGGGAGATTAATACCAGTGCCTTCAGTATTTGTATAGCTACTTCCTTTAATATCCAGGATGCAACCCATCAGGCCCAGGGGACTTATCGGCCTTTAGCCCCATTAGTTTCCCGAGTACTTTTTCATTAGTGATAGTTATTGTATTTATTTCCTCTCCCCCATCTTTTGCCCCTTGATTATTTAGTATTTTTGGAATGCTATTAGTGTCTTCTGCCGTGAAGACTGAACCAAAGTATTTATTCAACTCCTCTGCCATTTCCTGGTCCCCCAATATTATTTCCCCAGTCTCATTCTCTAAGGGGCCTATGTTCACTTTGGCCCCTCCCTTCCTTTTTATATATTTAAAGAAGCTCTTATTACGTTTATGCTACTACTTTTATATTATTTGCTAGTTTACACTCAAAGTTTATTTTCACCCTCTTTATTTTTTTTGGTCATCTTTTGTTGGTTTTTAAAACTTGTCCAACCCTCTGGCTTACCATTAATCTTTGGGCACATTGTATGTTTTTTCTTTCAATTTGATACTATGCTTAACTTCCTTAGTTAACCATGGTTGGTTTATCCCCTTCCTTAAATCCTTCTTCCTCACTGGGGTATATCTTTGTTGTGAGTCATGAACTATTTTCTTAAACGTCTGTCATTGTTCATCAACTGTCTTTCCTGCTAAACTCCTTTCCTAGTCCACTCCAGCCAACTCTGCCCTCATTCCTTTGTAATTACCCTTTTTTAAGTTTAGCATAGTTGTTTCCAACTTAAGGTTCTCACTCTCAAACTGAATGCTAAATTCTACCATGTTATGGTCACTGTTTCCTAGGGGATCTTTTACTCTGAGATCATTTATTAAACGTGCCTCATTCCACATTACCATATCCAAAATAGCCTGGCTGGATCCACAACATATGGTTTTAGGAAACTGTCCCGAATACGCCCTATGAACTCTTGCTCATGGCTACTTCTGCCAATTTGATTTTCCCAATCTACACGAAGATTAAAGTCACCCATGATTAATGTACTGCCTTTTTTTACATGCTTTCATTATCTCCTGATTTATTCTCTGTCCTACAGAATAGCTGCTGTCAGGGGGTCTATAGACTTCTCCCACCAGTATCACTTGTACCACTACCTCTGTGTTCTCAGATTGTTTGTCTGACATCCTATCCTGGATGAGCTACAATTTGCTCTAAAATGAATGTCTACAAAATGGATGAAATCACACAAGATACCTGGGATAGCCCTGGAGATAGAATCCAACATAACTATACCAGTGTTTCTAGTGGCATCATTGGTTCCAATGGTGGTGGTTTCCTCTGGGTTTTCAGACTGCCTGTGAATTTGGAATGTAACTTTGAATGCTCTGCATAGACTGACATTATCAGAGTTCTGTTGGGGGTGAATTTGATTTAGAAGCTCTTGGAGGGCTTATAAAGAGCAATGTAAAGATTAGGGAGTAATTCCCTTCCCTGAGTCATGAGCTTACAACTGACAAGCTGTGTTTTTTTAACAGTAATTTGGCAATGCCGGGTAAAACAAGTTTACATCAATTCTGGTAGCAGGATTAAATCATGCTTTGTAGCCTACAAAATATAATTTTTACGAATTATAGAAAAGGAGAAATATTTATTTGGTGTTGCTGTGAGACAGCAGCTATCTAGGGATATTTTACAAGATATTAACACATTGTTATGGCTGTTGGACATTATAAGATTGTTGATGTTTTAAACTGTCTCCTTTAATTCAAGGTAAAATGAAGTAATTAAGAGAGGGGGGGTGTGACATCATACTAATTCTACGCAGTGACAGGCTCGTGTGATCTGGTTGCCAAGGGGACAAAGGCCCAGGTCAAGCCCAATTGAAAGTTAGGTGCAAGGTTTAACACCTGAAGACAAAGGGAGAGGCAGCTTGCCTTCCTGCTGCCAGACTCTCAGATCCAGACCAAAGGAGTTGAGAAAAGAAAACCCACAATGGGTGTTGCTATGCCAAGCAGAAGAAAAGGACTGCCTTTGGGTTAACCATCCAGCCAAGGGTTGATAAGGACAGAACCCATGTTCGAGGAGACAAGGATTGTAAAAAGTTAGAAATCACGGGCAGAATCTTCTGATAGAGCAAGGTTGTTGGCGGCAGGACAGGATGTGCGTGACACTTCCACTCGGGTGCGATGTGGCTGGCCACATGTGATCACAATGCGGACAGCCAATTACCTAAGTATGGGCAAGGAGCACAGCCAGTCATGCAGCAGGGCAGGCAAGAGCTCGATGCCCCGATGTTACCTCACAGAGTCGAAGGTGCAGGCACCATATTTATGGAGCACCCAGACAGACATTTGTTCCCTGCAAGCCTGGAACATCACCCTGGCTCTCTGAGTGGACACCTATAGCAAAATCCTATCCTTTCCCTCCGTGGATGGACTCAACTGATAACTTGCTATTCAGGAGTGACGCCTCAGAGAAGACCAGTGGCCCCATGGTTCAGCGGTTCCTCATTGCAGATTCTCCTCCGGCCACCTAGGAAAGGCGGGAGGTCCTGTTTCCCAGGGATGGCAGAAGGAGGCCCTCCCATCTGACCAAGGAGGCCTGGACAGAGGTTGCAGAGTGGGTTAGTGCCCATGGGGCCCATCCCAGAATCTGGATGCAGTGCCAAAAGAAGATGAACAACCTGCTACGCTCCACCAGGGTAAGTGGCACCAAGTAGTTACTGGAAAATAACACTCAAGGTCGTGAAACAGTGTGTGAGTGCTCAAGGAATTTGGGTTGCAGGACTCACTATCAAATGGAACATGTGGACTAAATGTGTGGGAGCCACTTCAAGCTGTGAATATTGTACCAGTTGCAGGACAGTGTCAAACATACTGAGGAGGGCTCAGGAGCTGTCATTGACACACATGCTCATAAAGTGATTGTGCACTCACTGGGATGACACTCACTTATACTGTCTGTCTGCAGGAGAAAACTGCTCATAACAGGAGGGTGTGCAATAAGGCTGGAGGAGGTGCCAAGACATAAGAATCCTGACCCCAGCTGAGGTGGAGGCTGCAGAACATGCCGACGAAGACATTAGCCAAGCTTGCGCTGATGGAGAGTCATCCAATGAGGATGCCACCAGTCTGCTGTTGACAAATGGGCATACAGGAATAATGCCTGAAACATTGTTGAGAAAAGGGATTGTGCATCTCAATCTCTGACATCGCTGCAGGAGTTCCTCAAGGTAGTGTCCAGGGCCCAACTATCTTCAACTGCTTCATCAATGACCTTCCTTCCATTATATGGTCAAAAGTGGAGATGTTCGCTGATGATTGCACAATGTTCACCATTTGTGACTCCTCAGATACTAAAAAAGCCCGCGTGCATATGCAGCAAGACCTGGGCAACATTCAAGTTTGGGCTGATAAGTGGCAAGTAACATGCACGCCACACAAGTGCCAGGCAATGACCATCTCCAACAAGAGAAAATCTATTTCCCCTTGACATTCAATGGCATTACCATCACTGAATCCCCACCTGTCAACATCCTGGGGGTTACCATTGACCAGAAACTGAACTGGCCTAGCCATGTAAATACTGTGACTACAAGAGCAGGTCAGAGGCTGGGAATTCTGCAGCGAGTAACTCACCTCCTGACTCCTCAAAGCCTGTCCACCATCTACAAGGCACAAGTCAGGGGTGTGATGAATACTCCCCACTTGCCTGGATGAGTGCAGCTCTGGACACCATTCAGGACAAAGAAGCCCACTGGATTGGCACCACCTTCAACATTCACTCCCCTCTACCAACTGACCACCCGATCCCTGATCGACTTCTCTCCCCCCGCCCCACTGACCACCCAACCTCCCCAATGACCACTTGACCCCTTCCACCTGACCCCCCCCCCCCCCCTCCCCCCACAATCCTACCCACTTACCTTCTCCCTGGCTTCTGAAAGTGGCTGTACTTTTAAACTTACTTGCTTTACAGCAGATAGTTCTGTACAAAAGGGGGGCATGCAGCCCTCGACAGAAGGCGTCAGGAGTGTGCTGCCCTACGCAGTTCTCGCCCAGCCTGAGTCGGGTGGTCGGGCGAGAAAGGATCTCCTGGATTTCACGGCAGGAAACTAGGAGCGGAGTGGCAATCGGACTCTGCCACTCCTCGGAAATTCAGGCCGACACCTTAGTTTCATCCCGCCATTACGAAGCTGATTTTTGGCCTCTCACGTATTCACCAGAAGGAATGTCAAGGCAGGGAGTCCATTTGATTATGCTCAGAGGATTCAGTGAAGAGGATTTGGTCTAAAAAGACACATTTTCATTTGGTGAAGCAGGGAGAAGAGATCCTGTTGGAACACCAAGAGGAGTTGGACTTTAAACTTAAGACTACATGTCCACGGAGAGTGTGGTATAATGTATAAACACAGTGTGGGGTTTTCCGTTAAGAGGTTAAAGAGGGGGGTTACCTGTTAGTTGCCTACTAAGTAATGTTCAGTCAATGTTTGTTTTTGTTTCTGACAGTAAAAGCCTTAAAGAATGAAATCCTGTCACGTGATCCTTTGAGTGGGTCACTGGGAACTCAAATCTTTTTTTTAAAGTTATCTGTCTCTACAGGGGTCATAACAAATTGGGGGCTCCAGCAGGATACAAACCCAGAGGCTGGAAACAAGCATGCTGGAATTTGCCAGAGTTCAAACAAGATTTCACAGTTACTTCTGCTATATTCATTAAAAAGTTAACATGACTGCATTTAATGCTCAAGCATTTCTGGAGATAAATAACCTAAACATGCCTGGCATCAGTTAAGAAAAGTTGACTTGAAGGCAGTGGCAGAGAAATTAGGAGTAGATTTAAAAATAGGGACTAAAAAAGCAGAGATTGATGAAGTATTTGCTCAAACACCTGAACCTTTAAGAGGAAAAAGGGGATCCTGATAGCAGTCAGGTTGAGTTGGCTAGAATTCAGTTACAAATGAAGCAACTTGAATTGCAAAGAAATAAGGCAAAAAATTGAATTTGAGAAAGAGAGAGAGTTGAGAAAAGTTGAAACCGAGAGTGGAGAAAAAGAAGAAGAGGAGAAAGAAAGGGAAATGGAAAAGCCTGAAATAGAAATCCTAAGAGAAAGGGAAACCTTGAATTCCAGAGGAAAAAGGAAGTGAGGGAATTTGATCTTGACAAAGAAAAGCTTAGATTATGTGAACAGTGGAGGGAGGGCGTAAGAAAACTTGATGGTGACTAAAATCTAGCTCCTGGTTTTAATTCGGTGAGGAAGGAATAAAAGCAGGAAGTGCTGGGAAAGTTCAGCAACTGCGTTCCAAAGAAGAGTCATATTGGACTCGAAATATTAACTCTGTTTCTCTCTCCACAGATGCTGCCAGACCTGCTGGGCTTTTCCAACACTTTCTGTTTTTATCTCAGATTTCCAGCAGCCGTATTTCTTGTATTTTTGCTTTTAGTTCAGTGAGGAAGGAGTTGAAACAAAAAGGAGTCTTGTTGTTTGAGAAAATTACAACAAGACTCCAATGGCTGGGAGAAAGTTGGACAATTTTATTACAAAGCTTTTTCATGGAGAAGGTGTTAGAAGTGTACTCATTCCTTTTGGATATACATTATAGTAATTATGATACAGTGAAAACTGTTCTTCTCAATGCCTGAGAGTTAGTTCCAAAAGTTTACAAGCAATAGTTTAGAAATCTAAGGAAGAAACAGAATCAGACTTCTGTGGAATTTGCTAGGAGAAAAAAAATGATATTTGATAGGTGTTATAGGTCTATGAAGATTGAAAAACATTTTGAAAACCTAATGGAAGAATTTAAAAATAGTGTCCCTTTGGAAATAATGTCCCACCTAGAAGACCATAAAGTTTCTATGATAAGAGCAGCTGCCATAATGGCTAATGATTAGGAATTGTCTCATAAGCATGTGAGTAGCAGTAGGCCTTTTGTTTGCAAACTCACAAAGAAAGTGAAGGGATAAGATATTTGATAATAAAAAAGACTTTATGGAAGATATTTATGATTCAAGGAAACTAACATTTTGCTTTTGTCATAAGAAAGGACATGCCAGTGTGGATTGTTGGAAATTAAAAGGGAAGGCTGTAGTATTTATGGGATTCTATATCATGTCTTCAGGATATGTTGTACCAGTAGGTGAAGCTTGTGACAAACTGGTAGCTTCAAAGGTGTTCACTTTTGGAAAAGATGAGATCATAGACAATCATATAAGTTTAGTGTTGATGGTTGAAGTGACCCCATTTTTGTCTAGTAAAGCTGGCAAGCAAATTAATATTTGTGATGTTTGTGTTTAATGTTTATGCTTTTTTGTAAAAGGACATTTTAGTTAAACAGAATTGTTATATAAAACCTGCCAGTAGGGTGTGCTAAGTCCCGGAGATATTGCCCTCTGGAGAATGGAGAATAAGGAATAAAGGAACCTTCTGTTTTTCATACAGGAAATTGGAGTTCAGAAGCAGATAGCTGTGTGTGTATTCTTAATTATTAAGATGTGACAAAACACTTCAAATGGCGACAAGGATGGGATCATCTTTATTAGGGGCTTTGGAGGCTTTTGATCCAGCTACTATGGACTTTGTAGTTTATGTCAAGCAAATGGAACAGTTTTTCATTGTGAATAAGATTGAAGAGGAAAAGCAGGCCTCAGTGTTTCCTACAGTCTTCAGAATGAAAATTTCACTTTACTGAGAAATCTCATTGCTCCTGACAAGTCAGCAGATAAAAGCTTTAAAGAGCTTGTGGACGCTTTGAAAAAGCACTTCAATCCCAGATCAGCAATTATTGCCAAGAGATTCAAGTTTCACTGAAGAGAACAGCATGTCAGTGAATCAGCTTCCCAGTTCCTGGCTGTGTTGAGGAAATTAGCAGAACATTGTGACTTTAAAGATTACCTGGAAGAAGTGTTGCATGATCGGCTTGGTTTGTGGACTAAGAAATTAAAGAATTCAACGCAGATTGTTAGCGGAGCAAGAGTTGACACTGAAGAAAGCGTTCAAGATTGCTCAAGGCATAGAAATGGCAGAAAAATAAGCTGGAGATTTAAAAGTGCGTTCCAACTGTGCCGAAGTTAAAATAGTGAAATCAGGGAATACTCATTTTCAAACATGTTACTGCCGTAATGGAATAGGGCATAATGCAGAAGCCTGTAAGTGGAAAACCGTTGATTGTCACTACTGTGGGGGGGGAAAATAGGACATGTACAGCATGCGTATAGATCAAAGGCTGATCACAGTAAAGCAGCACCACCAAGAAAAGGGCATCACGAGGAGCACACAGACAAGTCAAGCTTGAAAACAAACAGGCAGTTTAAAAAGGCGTACTACTTGGAAACAAAATACAAAGATAATGCGAGTCCAGACAAGGCAGAAAATGAAACTTACAGCAACAATGAGGAAGAGCAACCGTATTGCATTCAGTCTGATCTGAAACTAGCTGAAGGACTAAAAGTTCACATTGCCTTAAATGGTAAAATGGTTGAAGTGGGGGTTGACACTGGAGCATCAGTTTCTATTGCTTCAGAGAAGACGTGGGAGAAAATTTTCAAGAAATTCTCTTTTGGAGAAAACCCTCCTCCAGCTGAGCAGCTACACTGTGAATATACTTGGAAAAATGTCCGTTCAAGCTAAATATGGAGATCAAATAGCAAAGTTGCCATTTATCTGTGTGAAAGGGGATTGTCCATCGCTTATGGGCTAAAAGAAATTCGGCTGGACTGGAATAAAATAAATAAAGTGCATTGCAATCCCATGTTTCAGTCCTTGTTAGACAAGCATACTGATGTCTTCAAAGAAGGCCTTGGAGTTATCAAAGACATTGAAGCCAAACTTGCTGAGAAAGCCAAAGCTTTTCCAAGGAATCAAAGGTTATCAGGGTTAGATGGGAATGTGGAAATCAAAACACAAGATGATCAGCCATGATCTTATTAAATGACGGAGCAAGCTTGAGGGGCCGAATGGTCTACTCCTGTTTCTATTTCTTATGTTCTTAAGGTTCTTCAAACCACATTCAGTTACGTCCTCAATGCGACAGAAAATCGAGCAGGAACTAGAACAACTTGAAAACTTTCAGATAATTGAGAAAGTTGATTATGCAGAGTGGGCAGCTCCAATAGTCCCAGTAGTGAAGGATGACGGGTCTATCAGAATACTTGGTGACTATAAAATCACCATAAATCCTTTCCTGGAAGTGCATCAGTACTGAAAATTGAGGACCTATTTGCTGCTCTGAATGGAGGTGGATAATTCACAAAGCTTGACCTATCACAGGCATTTTTGCAAATGCAGCTGAGTGAAGATTCCAGGAAGCATACATCAGCACACACAGAGGTCTATATCAATATAAATGACTACCATTCGGAATCGTGTCATCACCAGCCTAATTCCAGCAGGCCGTGGACAAAATACTGCAGGGCCTACCTCGTGTAATCTGCTTCCAAGACGACATGATCATCACCAGGAAAAACCTCCCAACTCATTTAGAGAACCTAGGCAGGGACTAGACTGGAAAAATACGACATCTGCTGTAAGAAATCCAAATGCTCAGCCCTGAAGCTCTCCGTGGAGTACTTGGGACATGTGATTGACGAAACTGGCCACTCAACCTCACCCAGAAAGGTGGAGGCAGTGGTGAATGCACCACAGCCCAAAAATGTTAAGGAGCTTCATTCGTTTTTGTGCTTGTGAATTACTGCAGCAAGTTCATTTCCAAGGCAGCACCACTGAATAATCTGCTGAAGAAGAATGCAAAATGGGATTGGTCACAAGCCTGTCAGAAAAGTTTCAAGGAACTCAAGCAAGAGCTTACTTCTGCTAAAGTCCTGGCACATTTCAATGAAAAGTTACCTGCTTGTGATGCATTTGGATATGGTGTTGGAGCTGTCATCTCCCACACATTTCCTGATGGCAGTGAGAGGCCCATTGCATACGCCTCACACACATTGTCCAAGGCAGAACAAAATTATGCCTAAATTGAGAAGGAAGCTCTTAGACTAACCTATGGAGTCAAGAAGTTCCACCAATATTTGTATGGGCGTAAATTCACGTTAATTACAGACCACAAGCCTTTGAACTGGTTGCTTAGCCTGAAGTCACAAACCCTGATACTTGCCGCTGCATGCCTCAAAGGTGGGCACTGATCTTATCTGCTTATCAGTACGAAATTACATTTTGCTTGACTGAGAATCAGGGAAATGAGGACGCACTTTCCAGACTTCCGTTACACCACAGCTCCACAACCCGAAGTGAATTCACTGCTTTCAAAGTGAACCAGATAGACATGTTAACTGTTAAAATGGATCAAATTTGACTTGAAACGCAAAGGGATGCTGTGCTGTCCAAAGTTTACCTGTACACACAGAAGGGTTGGTGTGTACCTCAAGAAGTGACTGCTGAGCTGAAACCTTACTACATGCGTAGGCTTGAGCTGACTCTGCAAGACAGTTGTTTGTTATGGGGAATCAGAGTTGTTCTTCCTTCAAAATTCCAAACACGAGTGTTAGAAGAACTTCACTCAGTCACATGGGAATCATCAAAATGAAAGCATTAGCTCGTCTACATATATGGTGGCCACACCTGGATAAAGACATCGAAGGCATGGTCAGTGATTGCCTTCCATGCCAAGAAATGAAGTCTTCTCCTGCACCTGCCCCATTACATCCGTGGGCTTGGCCTCATGTGGACTTTGCCAGACCACGTCTCGCTCATACGTTCCTGATTGTGGTGGATGCCCGCACAAAGAGGCCTCATGTTATTCCCATGAAATCGACTATTTCAGCAAAGACCATTGATGCTCTCCGGAATGTGGTCAGTACTTTTGGATTGCCAGAGCAGGTTGTGTCTGACAATGGCACACACTTCACATCATGTGAATTTCAAACATTCCTGAAAAACAACGGGATCGCGCAGATTCTGATCTCGCCTTACCACCCATCCTCAAATGGTGAAGCTTTGTCCAGACATTCAAAACGGCCATATTGAAGGGGAGGATGCAAACAGATTGGAAGTTGAAGCTGATGAATTTTTGATGATGTATTGTAACACTCCACATTCAACAACAGGCGTATCTCCTGGTGAGCTGATGTTTGGGAGACGACTGCGTACTAGAATGAATTTGCTGTGGCTGGATTTGAAAGTAAAGGTTAGTTCAAGGCAACTTGTTCAGAAAAGGTCACATGACACAAGTATACTAGCTAGTGAGTTTAATCTGGATCAGTCTGTTTGGGTCTAAAATTACTGAGGGACACCAAAGTGACTCCTGGGACGAATCATCAAGCGTCGAGGACCACTGACCTATGATGTTGAATCTTCCTGTGGAATCTGGAAGAGACACACTGACTGGATGAGAGAAGTCAAACCCAAGGAACCAAATTTCCAGGTATCTCCAGTCACAGTGGAAGATTTCTGGGAAACTTCGGCTTCAGTGGGTGAAACCTGACTTGATTCAACTGACAAACCTGTAGCTGCAACTGCTGAACCTGAACAGAAACAAGTGGAACAGCAGAACCTTCCATTTCTAAGCAAACAAACTGAGATAAGCCAACATTCCTGTCTAGACCAAAGCAAATCTGCAAACCGCCTGACCGATTTGTTCCTGCCTAAAGAGGGAGGAGAGGTGATGTTTGTGTTTAATGTTTATGCTTTTTTGTAAAAAGGACATTTTAGTTAAAAAGAATTGTTATATGAAACCTGCCAGCAGGGTGTGCTAAGTCCTGGATATATTGCCCTCTGATGGGGAATAAGGAATAAAGGAACCTTCTGTTTGTCATACAGGAAGTTGGAGTTCAGAATTGGATAGCTGTGTGTGTGTATTCTTCATTGTTAAGAAGTGACAAAACACTTCAATATTCTTGGAGGCATGGGATCAGTTCAATTGCAGGTGTTGGGAATTTCCTTCCAGAAAATTTGCTGTATAAAAATGTGTTGATACAAGGTATCATGGTTGTTTGTCTATTCCATTGTATAGAGCTAATTTAAAATGTGGCTTAATTTCTGGTGTTGTAATTGTATCTTAGATTATTAAAGTAGTAACCTTCAACTAATAACCCAGGAAGGTCTTCAATCTCTGAGAATATTACACTATACAAATTGAATAATTCTGGGGAGAAAACACACCCAGGTCTTATCCCCTCTTTTAATCATCACAAAATCACTTAGACCGTTCTCAACCTATACAGCTGCAGTTGGTTCCCAGTAAAGATTTCTTATATTCTAACATCTTTGCCATCAAGGTCAAAAGACTCTAACATGCTCATCAGTTCTTCGTGTTTCACGTTATCACCTTAATACAATCAATAAAATACATCTTTTTTTCATATCTATGGCTCTTCCTGATAGCATGTGTAATATAATAAAAAGCGGGTAGAATCATCCCAGATTTGCACTAAGTGCGGTAGCGAGCGAGTAAAATGTTTTACCCAGCTGCAATGGCAGCTTCTCATGCTGTATCATCCCAAACCCACCCCATTAATTCTGCATTCCCCAGGAAACACACCATTTCCATTCGCCCGCCACACCTTCACCTCACCGCGCCATCACGCTGGGCGCCATATTTAAAGTCCAGCCGTGCACACACCTCTGTGCTTCCAGCGCATGACTGCTGCACAGAAGACATGGCCCTGAAAGGCAAGAAGACTTGCAACCCCCAGGTTCAATGACACATCCCTCAAGTGCCTTTTGGAAGCAGAGGAGGCTTGCCATGATGTCCACTACTCCCACTCCGGCCGCAGGATGGGCAGCAACATCACCAATCCGGCTTAGGAGGCAGTGGCAGCAGTGGTCAGTGCCAACGCTCTGCAAAAGAGGACAGCCATCCAGTGCCGCAAGAGGGTGAATGATCTCCTCCTTTCCGCCAAGGTAAGTCACTCTTCTCAACACTCTGAACTCACACATTCACAAATCCATCACACATCCACAGGGATCTCTCACACTGCCAGTTCAAGGGACATCACTCTCTCATACTCACCTTCATTGTCCTCATCCTGCCCATGGGACCAGGCATACTTATCATCTGGCCTGGTAGGCGCCCTGCTTACACTGTTTCCATCTCTATTCATGCAGGACAAACTGCCACACAACAGGAGGGAGAGGTTGCAGACTGGTGGAGGAATGCCCGAAATCAAGGTCATCATGGATATTGAAAACAGAGCCATCCAGCTGGCCAGCGTCGATCTGGACCATTGCTGTACTGACAGTGAGATCGGTGGTAGTACATCCATCAGATAACCATCCTGTGAGTGATGTATCCTGTTTCACAGGCCACTGCCATGCACTAATTATCTCTCCTTGCTTTCACAGGCACATCTGGGAAACAGCCAAGAGAGCCCATGACCCAGGGCCCCCAATCAAACCCCGAGGGAAGCTCAGAAGAGGAACCCAATGAAACTCTACCTGAAATCCCGTCACAGTGCTCACCCACACCCTTGACCAGCACAGAGACACGCACTTTAGTGGGACCGAGCTTAACAGTAGCCTCGGGATCACAATCTGGTGAGCACAAGACACTTATTGATCCACAGCAGGCGGCAGCAGGGACTTCCCTGGTGTCCGGCACTCGGAGGACTGCTGGAGGCTCAAAATATGCTGAGTCCGAGTCAGATGGCGAGCCTCTGGACTCAGTCATGTCACGGTTGCTGGAGCTGCAAAGGCAAGCACAGGAACATCAGGAAGGGATGTCCGCTGCACTCCTCGGTGCCAATGCACCAAGGTCAACACTGGCAGGATGGTGGCCATAGAGACCTTGGTCCAGGACGTCACTCCACTGCTGCACGGGCTGAACTCCATCATCGACACCATAGTTGGCCTCCAATAATACGTACGTGAGAGGGGACAGCCCGATCTCACTCCAGCTGCCCCTTCTTAAGGAGTCAGCCAGGGGCCCTTGGGCACCCGTAGGGAGGAGGATCGGCAGGTGCACCCTCCCTGAGGCCATCCGAGGTGACACTGGTTCTTGGTCATCTGCAGGAATGAAAGGCGGCATCTATGGACCCTGCGTCTACCTAGGTGCTGACCAACGATGGCTCGCTGTGGCTCTTCAGCTGTGTGTGCATGAGCCCCAGCCGCCCCTTCTTCTTGAAGTTGCTGCTTCTTCCTCTGCATAGCCAAGCGCCTCAGTCGCTCTCTTCTTCGTCATATCCGCGCTCTGTACGTCACGAGGCATACAGCTAGTTCACCAGGCTCCATAATCCTGATGTTGTACACCCGCAGGATGAAAGGGAGAGATGTGTGGGTTAACTTGGGTATACCAAGAACCTCTCTTGGTTAAGTCTGAAGGTGCCTTAACGCATCCCAGAGAGTGCTTGGATGGCCAGAGTTTAGTGCACTGCAAGGCTGCCCGAAACCCCAACCACCTCCGCCCTACTCCACCTGACCGACTGGCAACAGCTTTGCTCATTGGACTGCAGGAGGTGCCTCCAACTGGAGCAACTTGAGCTCCGGGTTTTGGAGCTTGAGCGGCATCTGGGGGCACTACGGTGCATTCACGAGGCTGAGAGGTTTGTGGGTAGCATGTTTCAGGACGTGGTCACCCCGCAGCTTAAGGAAGTGCAGGCAGAGAGGGAATGGGTGACCGCCAGACAGAAGGTGACCAGGCAGGTAGTGAGGGAATCCCCTCCGAGTGCACCTCACTCACAAACCATTTTTCGCCCTTGGAAAACGGTGAGAGTGACGGTTCCTCTGTGGAGGTCAACCAGAGCCAAGGCCATGGCACTGTGGGTGGCTCAGCTGCTCCGGTGGGGAGGAAGAAGTGTGGAAGGGCAATAGTGGGAGGGGATTTGTTAGTGAGGGGCGTAGACAGGTGCTTCTGCAGCTGTAGACATGACTCCAGGATGGTGTGTTGCCTCCAGGTTCCAGGGTCAAGGATGTTACGGATTGGCTGCAGGGCATTCTGAAGGGGGAGGGTGAACAGCCAGAGGTCCTGGTCTATGTTGGGACCAATGACATAGGAAGAAAGATAAATGAGCTCCTGCAAGCAGACTTTGGGGAGTTAGGTAGGAAATTGAAAAGCAGGACTTCAAAGGTAGTAATCTCCGGATTACTCCCGGTGCTACGCAGTAGTGAATATAGGAACAGAAAGATAGAGCAGATGAATGCGTGGCTGGACAGATGGTGCAGGAGGGAGGGCTTTAGATTTCTGGGGCATTGGGACCGTTTCTGGGGGAGGTGGGACCTGTACAAATTGGACGGGTTACATCTGAACAGGAACAGGACCAACATCCTCACAGGGAGGTTTGCTAATGCTGTTGGGTGGATTTAAACTAATTTGGCAGGGGGATGGGATCCTGAAAAGTAGTTCAGAGGGGAGAGAAGCTGAGATGGAATTAGAAGTTAAAACGCTAGTAAGTGAGTCTGAAAGGCAGAGGAAACATAGGCTACATAAGAAAAAAGTGAGTTTAGCAAGGCTAACTGGAATATACTTTAATGCAAGGAGCCTGAGGAATAAGACAGACGAGCTGAGGGCACAGATAGGAACGTGGGAGTATGATATCATAGCTGTGACCGAGACTTGGCTAAAAGGCCAGGATCGGCAGCTCAACATACCTGGTAATCGGGTTTTCAGACAAGATAGAAAGGGGGATAGAAGAGGGGGAGGGTCGCAATATTGATCAAAGGGATCAATTATAGCAGTGATGAGGGATGATATCTTGGAAGGATCATCAAATCATATAGGTAGAAATAAAAAACACAAAAGGAGAAACCACACAGTTGGGTGTGTACTATAGACCCCCAAACAAGCAGGGAGAGATAGAGGATCAAATATGTAATCAAATTTCAGAGCAGTGTAAGAATAATAAGACAGTAAAAGTAGGGGATTTTAACTACCCAAAGATTAACTGGGATAGTGTTAGTGTGCAAGGTAGGGAGGAAGCAAAATTTTTAAACTGTACCCAGGAGAACATTTTTAGCCAGTACGCAGAAAGCCCAACAAGGGAGGGGGCAACTCTAGACCTAATATTCGGAAATTAGCCCAGTCAGGTGGAAGGCGTATCAGTAGGGAAACATTTTGGAGATAATGACCATAACTCAGTTAGATTTAGGATAGTTATGGAAAAGGATAAGGTTGGGCTGGGATTAAAAGTTCTAAACTGGAGAAAGGCTAATTTTACTAAGATGAGATGCGATTTGGCCCAAGTGGACTGGGAGAAGCTACTTGCCGATAAAACTGTGGCAGAGCAGTGGGAGGCATTCAAGGGGGGAAAAGGAAGAGTACAAGGCAAATATGTTCCCGTAAAGACAAAGGGGGGAACCAAGTCCAGAGAATTGTGGATGTCGAGGGACATAAATGTTAGGATTAGGAAAAAAAGAGAAGCTTATGGCAGATACTGAGGGCCCAATACGGCAGAGTCCTTAGAGGAGTATAAAAAGGGCACCAGGAAACCTAAAAAGGAAATTAGGAAAGCTAAGAGAGTGCATGAGAAAGCATTGGTGGGTAGAATAAAGGAAAGCCCAAAGGGTTTTTTTAAATTATATAAAGAGCAAGAGAGCAACTAGAGAAAGAGTAGGGCCAATTAGGGACCACAGAGATAATCTGTGTGTGGACCTGGAAGACATGGGTACAGTTCTTAATGAATGTTTTGCGTCGGTCTTCACAATGGAAAAGGACAATACAATTATAGACATCAGGGTGGAGAACTGTGAAATATTAGAGGAAATTAGCGTAGAGAGAGAGGAGGTACAAGCGGGTGTAGCGGCCTTAAAAGTGGATAAATCCGCAGGCCAGGATGAGATGTGTCCCAGGCTGTTGGGGGAGGCAAGGGAAGAGATAGGGGCCCTGGCAGTAATTTTTAAATCCTCTCTGGCCACAGGTGAGGTGCCAGAGGACTGGAGGACTGCTAATGTCCGATTATTAAAAAAGGAAGGGATAGACCAGGAAATTACAGGCCAGTCAGTCTAACCTCAGTGATGGGGAAGTTACCAGAAAGAATTCTGAGGGACAGAATATATTTGCACTTGGAGAGACATGGATTAATCAGGGATAGTCAGCATGGATTTTTTAAGCGAAGGTCGTGCTTGACAAATTTGATCCAATTTTTTGAGGAAGTAAGCAGGAGTGTTGATGAGGGTAATGCATTTGATGTGGCCTACATCGAATTTGGCAAAGCTTTTGATAAGGTCCCTCATGGCACTCTGGTCAAGAAAGTAAGAGCCCATTGGGTCCAAAGGCAAAGTGGCACATAGGATCCAAAATTGGCTGAGAGGCAAGAAGCAGATGATGATGATAGAGGGATGTTTCTGTGACTGGAAGTCTGTCCCAGTGGGGTTCTGCAGGGCTCAGTACTGGGGCCCTTGCTGTTTGTGGTGTACATAAATGATTTGGACTTAAATGAAGGGGTATGTTCAAGGAGTTTGCGGATGACACAAAACTGGTAAGGTGGTAAATAGTGAGGAGGATAGCCATAAACAGCAAGAGGATATCAATGGACTGGTCAGGTGGGCAGAGCAGTGGCAAATGGAATTCAACCCGGAAAAGTGTGAGGTAATGCACTTGGGGAGGGCTAACAAGGCAAGGGATTACACTATGAATGGTAGGACCCCGAAAAGCCCTGGTCAGAGAGACCTTGGTGTGCATGTCCACAGAACCCTGAAGGTTATTAGCTGAGGCATAGAATACAAAAGCAGGGAGGTTATATTTGTATAAAACGCTGGTTAGGCCACAAGTGGAGTACTGTGTGCAGTTCTGGTCACCACATTATAGGAAGGATGTGATTGCACTGGAGAGGCTGCAGAGGAGATTCACCAGGATGCTGCCTGGGCTGGAGGGTCTGAGCTATGAGGAAAGATTGGATAGGCTGGGGTTGTTTTCCTTGGAGCAGTGAAGGTTGAGGGGGGACCTGATAGAGGTGTATAAGGTAATGGGGGGCATAGATAGGGTGGATAGGAAGGGTCAGTAACCAGGGGGCATAGATTTAAGATAAGTGGTAGAAGGCTAAGAGGGGAGTTGAGGAGAAATTTTTTCACCCAGATGGCGGTGGGAGTCTGGAACTCACTGCCTGAAAGAGTGGTTGAGTCAGAAACTCTCATAACATTTAAGAAATATTTAGATATTCACTTGTGTTGCCATAGCCTCCAGGGCTATGGGCCAAGCGGTGGAAAATGGGATTAGTGTAGTCAGATCTTTGTCGACTGGCACAGACATGATGGGCTGAATGGCCTCTCTTTATGCTGTAAATGTCTATGAGTCTGTGCATGCTGTGCTCTCAGCTCAGGCACAGGCATTCTCAACCTGCACTGCAAGGCTGCACTGTTAGCTTGAACCATGGGGGAGACTGGTCCAAACCGGGATGATGACATTGCAAGGGGCTGTGAGTGCCTCCACCAATGGTCCATGGCCAGCTTTAGCAAGGAGGTTGTACAATGTGCACAGTCGTCCAACTGTTCTGCAGTCCACTAAAATGCTCATTAGTTTGCAGTCTGTGCCCAAGGGGTGAAAAGCTCTGGAGCACTTGGTAGCACTTTCATGCCTTTGTGTTGCTTGAGTGGGCAGGTAAAATGGGGGCCCAACTCCAAGCAGTTCAATGTGGCTACGTCTGAACTGTCTCAGCTGCAGAGGAAGGGCCACTATATACAATGTTTCCCTAATGTGTGGCTGCTTCCCTGCCCCCCCACCCTGCACGTGCTTGTGCACTACCTTCAACCACAGGGCAGCCCTTGTCCCCACGCCTCCAACGCGCCTCAACCTTGAAGTCCAACAGGCATCCCGGGTGAGCGCTGCGCAATGTTACTGTGCACTCATCTTCAAGCCCCCCCAAAGTGCATGCCTTATATATGCTGTTGTGCAATCACGCTGACGTGGACAGACAATCCAGCCGGGGCAGGATGACTCCGGCGGCTTGGCCTTATAATGATATACAGATGTATTACAATGAGGTCTCAATGTCCAATGACAGGAAACGCGGCCCGCCATTAATGGGCAGAGTGGACGATCGCAAACTGGTTTCACAACGTCATGAAACCAATTTTTGGCCTTCTCGCTATAATGTCCACTCATGCCACCGAGCATACCTGACGCCAGCGGGCACGGACAGTTCTTCCCAGCATTTCTCATTCCTCTATCTTCTACAAAACCGCATTGAACAGCTGAAATTTCTGGCGTTATCTTGCTCCTGGCTCTATTCATCAGCACTCGAAGAAAGATCTTGGTAATGTGACACATCAGACTGATAGTGCAATGGAGTTCACATTCAATTGCTCCTGGATTTTTAGGGAGGGCGATAAATATGGATTTACTTAAGTCTTCTGGGATTTCTCCTGTGATGTAAACTTCATTAAAGATGAGTGTCAGTTTGTCTATTCCAAAGTCTTCTAAACTTTTAATTTGTTTGGTGACTATTTCATCTGGACCTTTGCTTTATTGTTTTTCATCCTTCTTGTTGCTGTTCTTACTTTGTCTTTCTTGATCTTTGGACCGTGCATGTTTTTCTTAATTGTTGGCTTTTCTTCTTGTCTGTTGTCCTCAAAGAAGTCTTGTGTGTATTCAGTCCATCTTGCAAGCGCTTTGTCCCTTTCCATGATTATTTTTCCATATTTCCCTTTGATTCCCCCACCAGATGTACACCCAACCTTTCGTGTGATTTCCCTCATATCTTCATATATTGTTCTTGAGTCTTTGTTTTTGCATTTTTCTATTCCTTTTGTTCAACCATTTTTCCTACTCTTCAACATGTTTTTGTTTGATCCTTTTATCCAGACTTTAGAGTAGTGATGAAAGTGAGGAGAAAAGGCTGAGCATAAATTGTAAGAACATAAAATGACTAGTCGTGTTGAAAAAGAAAGTCAAACCAGAATGTAAGATCACAGTGGAGAATGAAACGGTCACGCAGGTAGACAAATTTTGTTATCTAGGAGGTATGTTAACATTGGACAGAAAGTCCGACCAAGGACTAAGATGAAGGAATGGAATGGCCAAACATGCATTTCAAAAAATGAAAAAGATTATGATCAACTCAAAAGTAGGCATGAAAACAAAGCTAAGAATCCTGGAATCAGTGAAGCAATGCAGAGAAGAATTGAGACTGCAGAGTTGCAGTTTTTAAGGCGAATAATGAAGATATCTTGGACAAGTCACACTACCAATGAAGAGGCGCTAGTAAAATCAGAGACCAAAAGAACTCTGCTGACCAAGATCAGGAAGAGAACAGTGGGACCGGAAATTCCCACCCAGAGCCAATGGACTTTTGGCTGCTCTCCAAACGTTCCGGTCCGCCACGGACAGGACCGGAAAATCCCGGCCATAGTAAGAAATCATGATTTAGAAAGTCTGATGTTGATGGGAAAAATCGATGGTAATAAGAGTTTGAGGTAGGCAATGAACGACCTTTCTAAGGAACATTACAAATTGGATGAATGTGCCACCAACAAAGATGATCCACACCTCCAGAGCAAGATTAACATGGAGGTCCATGGTCACCAAAGCCTCCTTAGGACATGGTACCTGAAGAGAGAGAGAGATTGTAATTGTAGGAATTGTGCCTAAATTACCTATTGAAGATGCCGATTTTCTATTAGCTGGGGATAAGCTATAGCCATCTCCAGTGACTACAGAAAAGCCCAGTGAAGTTGTTGAAACTGAATATGTACAAGAGAAGTCAAATGATGTCCATCATTTTTTGTAATCCTGCTGTGGAAATTACTGTTTGACCAAAGATGTGTCCAAAGAGTCAGAAGCTCAAGTAGCTAATGTTAAAAGGGTTGAGTGAAAATGAATTGTTTTAAAAAGAAAATTTACCTTAGTGAAGCAGGTGGAAGAGAATCTGTTGAAAGGAGTTGGATATTAAACTTAAGACTACAGTCTATGGAGAATGCAGTATAACATATAAATGTGGCATGGGATTTTCCATTATGTTGAGGTTAAAAGGGGGGAGATGCCCGTTCTGCAGTTTAGCATATTAGTTGCCAATTATGTAATATTGTTGATTTTAGTTGTTTTGTTACAGTAAAAGTCTTACAAAGTGAAATCTTGTGTGATCCATTGAGTCAGTCACTGGGAATTCAAAGATAAAAACAAAAAACTGCGGATGCTGGAAATCCAAAACAACAACAGAAATACCTGGAAAAACTCAGCAGGTCTGGCAGCATCGGCGGAGAAGAGCAAAGTTGACGTTTCGAGTCCTCATGACCCCTCAACTATTTAGAAACATTGAAGACTACTTCTACATACCTATTCTGCAGAATAGATGGCAATTGATAGAAGTTAGTGGATGACTTGCTGGGGAAGAAATTTTAGGGGAGAGAGTGAGTGTGAAAGCAAGTGTAAACTTGTGTAAATGTGTAAATGCCATGTAATACTGAAACCTTGTGGTTTAAAGTAATTTGGTGGTGATTCAGCAAACAGTGCATGGATTGGCAGGATGCGGTAAGTTACCAATCTTAGTGAAGCAACCATGGGGAGATAGAATAGTAGTTATATCACTGGACTAGAAATTCAGAGGCCTGGACTAATGATCTGGAGACATAAATCCCACCATGACTGCTGGGGAATTTAAACTCAGATAAATAAATCTGGAACAAGAAGCCATTATGAGTAACAGTGACTGTGAAACGATCAAATCGTTGTAAAAGCACATGTGCATTACTTTCCTCCCCTTAAGGAAGGAAATCTGCCAACCTTAGCCTCCATGACTTCAGACCTGCAGCATTGTGGTTGACTCTTAACTGCCCTCTTAGTGGTGACTTACCACCACCTTCTCGAGGGCAATTATGATGGGGAGTAATGCCCACATCACATGAACGATAAAAACGATGCAGGCTGGAGTCTATCCCACAAGATGAGTGGGAAGTTTGTGAATGAAGTAAAATTAGTAGAGCTCATCTACCTGTGCTCTCAAGGAAAAGTGAGTGGTGTGGGTTATCTTAAGAGTGGAACCCCTCTCCCCAAAAACATGTATAATGTTTTATACATTAGGAAAAAGTAAACTCTTCAAGTACATTCTAAAATTAAAATCATACAGCTCCAAAGTACCCTGCAAAGATTTGAAGTTTCAAAAAATACTAAAAGTCTATTTAGGATTTCATGTGCATGTCTGTTAATATTAAAGCTAACCTGCATCGGTATTCTACCAAAGTGACCGGATCTTCAACTATTTCACTCAATTTTGTTAGACATTAGCTCCATATTCATTCACTTACCACAGATCTGCTTACATGCAATATAAATGACTTCAAGAACTCATATTTTCAATTAATGGGTTCTATCAATGATCTATAGTGTAACTGGGATTATGAGGAAGTTAATGGAGAAATGCTGAAAACCGCAGCTATTCTGTCCTGGTTCATTGATTTGACTCTTTGTTTATCAGCGTACTGCAGAAACTCTGTGGATGGGCAATGGTATGATTATGATGACAGCAATGCAGAGTTGATTCCAGAAGAAGAGACTTGTACTCGTGGTGCCTATATACTCTTTTATCAAAAAAGGAACACCATCCCACCCTGGTCAGCCAACAGCTCTGTGGCAGGTATGTGAAATTTAAGAACTGCAATTTGTTGCTGTAATGGTGTGTGATTCAGTGGTCAGCCCGTCTCTGAGAGGTGACCTCATTGAAACATACGAGATTTTGAACAGGCTTGTTGGGGTAGATGCTGAGAAGATGTTTCCCCTCAAGGGGAAATCCAGAACTGGGGGCATAATTTCAAAATAAGGGGTCTCCCAATTAAGACCATAATGAGGAGGAATTTCTCTTCTCTCAGAGGGTCATTAGTCTTTGGAATTCTGTTTCCTAGCAAGCAGTGAAGGCCGGGTCATTGAATGTATTCAAGGCTGAATTAGATGGTTTCTTGATTGACAAGGGAGTCGAGGGTTATGCAGGGCAGGCAGGAAAGTGGAGTTAAGGCCACAGTCAGATCAGCCATGAATTATTGAATGGCAGAGCAAGCTTAATGGATCGAATGGCCTACTCCTGCTACTATTTCTTATTTCTTATGATTTTATCTTAAAAGGATGGAAAAGCAAACGGTGAATTGGAGTCAAATTAGGTATAAAATGATAAATAGAGAGGGAAAAAAAGATTGGATTAAAAGAGAAAGTGACAGAAAGGGGGGGAAAAAAAAAATCAAATTTTTAAACTCTCCAAGAACAATTTACTACATGCAGGAATGAAATGCCAATGGTTCTCTTTCAGGACCTCCAAGGTTAAGTAGTATTGCAGGAAGATAACCTCATCATTAGAAGTGTCCTTAGATCGCTAAGTACCAGGCATAACTGCAGACACTCTAATTGGTTTCAAACAGAGCAAATGCAGCAATTTGTTGAAATTCACGGGCAGATGACATAGAGCTCCCATTTCCACAAGCCTTACAGCAAATTGTCCTAACAGTTTGTGGTGAATTGCAACTCATGATGCATGTCTTCCTCACCACATATTTATAGGTTATTTACACACTAATGTCGACAAGCTCATTTAACCTGTTGTTGCCTTGCCAGGAAATTTGCCCCAATATCTTATTTCCATTTATGTGTACTAATTAAAACAAATATTGATCAAGAATATCTGCAGGTTCAATAGTGGAGTTCTGGAGCCCAAACAAACTCTCAATTTGTCTCACCTACGCTTGGAGTTGTCCAGACTCATGGAGAAGTTGTCATTATCAAGGGCACGTGAGGATGCTCCATAGGCCCCAGTTGTCCTGTGCCCCCATATGTTCATTCTGCAGCATCATTGATAAAGAGCGTAAACATCTTTCTCTTCTCTCCGCCTTTGTGGGTGATATGAAGTTGTTTTCTTGCATTTTACTAGAATGATTACCACAGGCAGCGTAACCACAAGTGAAGCACAGTATGTTATGAATCTCTTAAGATCTTAAATCTTGAAAACAGCTCAATTTTTTTGTAGCAGAGGAGGGAGTTTCAGAATCTGGCTATGGTGAGGATTAGTTTAGAAATAAAAATAGTGGTGTGTGTAGTCTTATTCTTAGTGTTAGCATTTAACCAGCTCTAACTGAACTGTTAGTACAAAAAGTATTTAGTGAAAAGTGGGGATTGAAATATTTATAAGAAAAATTCAACTGTTCATGTGTCGTTTCAATCCGCATTTTAATGATTATCAAAATCCTGTTATAGTAATACAATTCTTATTATTTTATTCAAATTAAAAATTACCTGTTTTCATTTTCCTTTTTTATAGAAGTAATGCCAAAGAAACTGCTGAAGCACCATCTAATATATTACATAAACCAACAACATTTTCACTATGTTGGTATATTGATGATCAATTTTGAAATAGAAACTGTTCATGAATGTTGCACTAATTGTAATTTATTGCACAAAGCTGAAAGATCAGCTACCATTTGTCATCCTGAAACTTGAGCAACGATACCAATAAAGTCACCAGTTCAATGTATCTCTTGCCTTCACTAGGCTGTTTTTTGGCATTTGAGAAGAAAAGGAGCTGTTTTTACACATTTTTAACCATGATGAGTGAAATTGTTGTTTTTTATATACAGACAGTTTTTCTTAGGAGTAGAACATTCTGTACTCAATTTGAGTTTCATTGATTTCAGGTCCTATCTTCAGCTAGGTCAATACTCAACAGGTCAGGCAGCGATCTGCTGAACATTTCCAGCATTTTCTGTTTTTATTTCATATTTTCAGCAGCTGCAGTATTTTGCTTTTGAACTTTAGCTGGGTGTCTGCTTAGTTCCTGACAATGAATTGGTGAAAAGTTGTCCTGGTTTGCTTGCTGCACTCTAATTGTCTGTCTTATTGCATAGACAAACAATCAGATTGAAACAGCCTTCCCCTCATCAACAAAATGTGATGATCAGAATGAAACAGAAGTATTAGATTAATTGCTTTTCAATCCTAAAAAAAACTGAATATGAGCCCCAATTTTAACTGCCTTCACCTGATGGAAACAATGTAGGTTGGGGGGTGGCGGTGGTTATTGTAATTAAAGTCACAGCTGTCAGTTATCCCCACCCTCCCACTACATCTCCTTGCTATCCTGCTGTTATGAGCCAGAAAACAGGAATCCACAGGGAGGGGTAGGACCCTGAGCAGGAGTGTTGTGTCAGCTCCTCTGTCAATCATAAGCTGCTGGGAGCTAGATTCTGGTCCAGAAGAAACTCAACAGGTAAAAGTTTAAATGTACTTTTCAGGTCTTCTGGTGGGGATGGGAGTTATCCTCTGGCACCTCACAAGGAGCATTGGGCCTTCTTTGAACTGGCCTAGCCCCCCCTTCCTCCTTCCTGTCAGAGCCCCAAGTTTTGAAACCTACTAAATGCTAATGGCCATCCCCACAGGTCACCAGCTGTGGCTTCCTGCTGCAAGTTCGTGTTCCTCCCCGCTGCTCATGCCATCGATCTGGCCAGCTGTCGTGTGAGAGACGGCAGCATTACCTGCCATTAAGATCCTAAGGAGTTTTAGGCCCTCGGCCTTGCTGGGTTCTTCAGCCCAGTGCAGCCTCCCCCACACTCTCCCAACCTCCTTTTGTTATCAGGATCATAGATTTTGTCAGAGCTTTTCTGATCATGAGTTATTTTGAGAATGGTTTCCATAATGTATCCCTGAACATAATCTAGATAATATTCTGGTATTTAGGATTTTTAAATCAGTCATGAACAATGGCAACTGAATGAAACATTAGCCTTGGCCTATGCATGATGATCAAGTTGGTGTAACTTGATTGGGGAGGTCATGTTGTAAAACTGAAGAGTAAAGTTCATTGATACTTACAAAAAATTCAATTTCTTACACCTGCAGCAATTAATGATTTGTTTAGCTTTGGGCAAGAGTGTTGTCCCAAGAGTTCGTAAAAAAGCACCAACAAAATGCAGTTGACTGATGATGACGCACAATCGAGTTAATTGTTCAGTTCAAACAATATAATCATCAATTTTGTGATTTCCAAAGTTGTCTCGTGTGGAAGCAGAGGTGAAATATTTTAAGACTGTAAAGGTCGATTATAATCTAATAACCATGTGGATTTTATCAAGTTGTTTGGTTTCGTGCAGGATCCACAAGCTCATCAATCTCTGATCATTGGCTTAACCGGCTTACTGGAGACAGCAAACGAGGGAGCTTGGTATCCCGTGTGTCCACAAATTGCACGTCCCTCCCTTCATCTCCGGACTCTCCTGTCTTTCCAGATAATCCAATAAAGGATAAAAATGGTACGTACGGCTTGTTCAAAAAAAATTAACCTTTGGACATTACTGGTGCCTTATCGGCTAGAGTTTTTGGACAATGTTTAACACCTGTAAAAGTATGTTCTGGTTAACTTGAAATGTTCTGCTACCAACTGTGTCCAGGAGGAGCTTAGTCCTGATTGTTCTGCTTTCCATGGCTGTGTATTTTGTTACAATCACAAAGATCATCATAGTTGATCTGTTCTATGTGTTTCCCAAAAAAGATTTAAAATACTGTATCAATATCTTAATTACAACACATTGGGCCAGAACTTCTGATATCCAGAGGCGTTGTACTCAGGAGGTATCCCAGGCTGTTAGAAGTGGTTTTAACTCTTCTAACTTTTCCTGGGTAGCTATTCTGGTACGACATAGAAACATAGAAAATAGGAGCAGGAGTAGGCTATTCGGCCCATCGAGCCTGCTCCGCCATTCATTATGATCATGACTGATCATCCAACTCAATAGCCTACTCCCGCTTTCTCCCCATACCCTTTGATCCCTTTCGCCCCAAGGGCTATATCTAACTCCTTCTTGAAAACATACAATGTTTTGGCCTCAACTACTTTCTGTGCTAGCGAATTCCACAGGCTCACCACTCTCTGGGTGTAGAAATTTCTCCTCATCTCACTCCTAAATGGTCTACCCCGTATCCTCAGACTGTGACCCCTGGTTCTGGACTCCCCACCATCGGGAACATCCTTCCTGCATCTACCCTGTCTAGTCCTGTTAGAATTTTATAGGTTTCTATGAGATCTCCCCTCATTCTTCTGAACTCCAGCGAATATAATCCTAAACAACTCAATCTCTCCTCATATGTCAGTCCCACCATCCCAGGAATCAGTCTGGTAAACCTTTGCTGCACTCCCTCTATAGCAAGAATATCCTTCCTCAGATAAGGAGACCAAAACTGCACACAATATTCCAAGTGTGGTCTCACCAAGGCCCTGTATAATTGTAGCAAGACATCTCTGCTCCTGTACTCGAATCCTCTTGCTATGAAGGCCAACATACCATTTGCCTTCTTTACCACCTGCTGCACCTGCAAGCTTACCTTCAGCGACTGGTGTACGAGGACACCCAGGTCTCGTTGCACATTCCCCTCTCTCAATTTATAGCCATTCAGTTAATAATCTGCCTTCCTGTTTTTGCAACCAAAGTGGATAACCTCACATTTATCCACATTATACTGTATCTGCCATGCATTTGCCCACTTACTCAGCTTGTCCAAATCACACTGAAGCAACTCTGCATCCTCCTCACAGTCAGAACCATCCAAAGTATTCAATTTAAATCAGAGTATCGGATAGTTCCCTGTGCAGGGTAACTGTCCATCAGATGTTTGAACCTTCTGGGCAATCACCTAGGAAAAGTTAGAAAAATTAAAACTACTTCTAACTCCTGGGTAACTATGCTACTGGCACCCCCGCCCTCCACTGGACCCTCCTGACTAACCCCCACCCCACCAACTACCTTCCCGACCCCTCCCCCGACTACTCCTTAACTATCCTTCCCACCCCCTGACTACCCCCTCGACTACCCTCCTGACTGCCCTCCACATCCCTCGCCTGCCCTCCCAACACTTCAACTATCCCCCACCTCTCCAAACACCCTTCTGACTCCACTGACTACCCCCAGCTACCCTCCCCACCCTCCTACCCCTCTGTCTCCATCCTACCCGCTTAACTTACACACTTACCTTCTCCCTGGCTGCTCAAAGTGGCTGGGACCTTTAAACGTACCTGCTTTACGGCACCTAGTGCTGTAAAAAGGGGGCGTAGCTACCTTTCCTCTGATGCTGCTTCACTCGACCGAAGACCTTGGGAACTTGCTGCACTGCACTTTTCTCACCTGGCCCAAGTTGGAATGTCAGACGAGAAATGTGCAGCCCTATTTCAATGTAAGTTAAAAGGAGAGGAATGCCAATCTGACGTCAATTGCCACTCCACAAATGTCCTGGCCCCTTATTAATTTTCACTGTGCAAATTTAACAGGGAGGAGGAAGAAGAGAAGATTAAGTGGGTTAGGCACATCTAAAGTGTAACACCCCCTTTTACAAAACTTGATATGAATTGAAGGTGTTTGTATTCACACATTATACTTATTGAAAAAGACAGTTTGGGGTGAAGGGGACAGACTCCTCTATATCACTGAGTACTTTCTAGTGTGCTGAATGGGAAGCAGTTAAACTGCAATCTGGACTCAAACCGAGCATAATTGAGATTTGCAGTTGTGGGATTTCTTCAGCGTTTTAGTCACCTTAAAAATGCATAACAAAATTGCAGTCTTTGCCACAAGTAATGAGCAAAAATCCCATTGCAAGACCATTTCACCACCTCATACAGCAAGGGGACCAACTTGTCCCTGCTGTATGTTTGTCACCCATGGGGTTAGGTTTTACACTCCCTTGTCGGTGGGTTTGAAGACAGGGGGAATTCATTAAATCCAGTCCACCTCTTACCCACCCCTGCCACCACCGCAATTATACCAATGACGGGTCTGGCATGAAGTGGCTTGATTCCCAGTGGGCCAATTGAGGCCCTTCAGATGGCAATTAATTCCCACTTAAGGGCCTTATCCCACCGCTGCCAGGATTTAATTGGCGGCAGGAGAGGCCCCCACCAGTCCAGCAGGTTTCCCTGCACAGGCAGGTGAAGGGCAGTTGTGGGGGGGGTGGAGTTCCACCGTAATGAGGCCTTTGGGCCCATCAGAGAGCACCCCAGGGCTTTAATTACACCCATGTTGCCCCTGCAACCCCCCCCTCCTCCACTGGCTTCTCAAACCCCATGCCCCCCTCTCCAGGGCCTACCAGCTTGGCACCTGATGAAACCCTCAAACACTTATCCAAAGCTAATCCAAAACACACGCCTCTGTCCTGAAGCACCAGACAGCCGCCAGCCTCTGGTGTTCTTTTAACTAGATGTAATCCCACGGGTATTAAAGTTGATGGGTACTCATTCTGCTAAAAGCCATAACAAATCACTGGAGCATACTGATTTGCATCTTACACAGGCAAATAATGCCAGTTCAAAAATTGACTGTCTTCAAAAATTCAAAAACTATGGCTGAGATCTTCCCAATCAACAGTGGCATGAATTGGAATCAGAATCCTGGGTATTAGCAGTAAAGCAACAGGTTTGTAGTTTGCCCCTGTGTCTGAGTCCAGGCACTAAGGGACTACCAGCCAGTCCGACGAAGGAGATGGGCCAATTGGCAAGTTACTTCTTTGGCAATGTTATTGACCCTCCACTGCTAATGCCCCTTTTAGTATTGGAGCTATCAGATAGAAGGACAGTGGGGAAGGTCATCTCATCACTGCCATGTGAATGTGTAATCATAGCCTGTGTCATGTTATCAGAAAGATGACAATAATTATACCAGCAGAAGACATTTTTTTTAAAATGAAAAAAGGCCCTAAAATTGTGTAATCTAGGGTAAAACATTTGAGTTTGTCTGCAATTCCTCTCTCCGATACTTTAGCAAAGTCTGGGGGAAAGTACTGTGGCGATTTTGCGGACATGAACTCCTGGCTCACCATTCCGCATTTGTGCTTTGGTGCACCAAATTTCAGTGCTGTGCTCTTTAATAATGTGATTTTTTCATAACCATACATTTTGTGTTCACAAAGAGGTATCAAATTCAGGTTCTAGATTTTGATGGCACTCAGTGGAAGGAAGAAAATTATTGAAATGCTGTAGAAAGCCCTGTAACTGATAATCAACCTGTCTGGTTTGAATTTAAATGAAAGTTTAGCAGTTAACTGTTCCCTGGTGCTTTCGCCATGGCAACGCCTCTACGAATCAGAGTCCACTTACCAACCAATCAGCACTCTTTTCATACAGTATAAATTGTTGTTCCCTTTACACTTGGTATTCTTGCGAATCTGTCCTGATGAGTGCAAGAAGAAAAGCTTAGACAGCATGTCTCTTTTTTCAGCAACACTCAAACTGATAATCTGTTCATCCCCTAGGTGGTTTTGAAATTCGACCATTTGTGCGTGGTATTCAAGGAAGAAGTATTAGTATGAAGGGGTCAGCTGCACTGGCTGTACCTAAAGATGCAGCTGTAAAAAATGCAACATTACGTTGGTCATTGGGAGCCAAGGACAGGCCAAAATCAATGCCTGGTGCACTGGTTGAATATTTGGAATCTGGCCGCAGGCCGAGGTGCACAAAAGAGTCCATTGTACCAATAATGACAGGCACCACAGACCCTGACTGTGTGTCATCAACAGATAGACCAAAGCAGCCTAATTCAAATTGTCATGTTGATTGTACAAAGCAGGCAGGAAAAGGATCAACTGCAGAACAAAGCATAACTCCCACTGGAAACAGGAATGGAGATGCACGTCTTGAGAAAATGCATGATTCTTCAAACAGCCTTCGTAGTAGCCATAGCAAAGAGAATTCCACAGATGAAAAGACAAATACACTGAGGAGAAATGGAAAACAAAGAGGCACTGGTACTTCGCAGAGAAAATCATCTAAAATGCCAACTGACAAGTCTGAAGGGGTAAAAGGACCATCACTCATCAAAACAGAAGAACCCACACAACCAAGAGATGACAGAATATGTAATAGCACCAGTGGACATAGTATTGGCTCTATGAGCAGCTTGGCTCTGAGCGACACTTTGAAGAGAAGAAAAGGATACCATGGTAGCAAGAAGCTTGAAAAGTCTCTCTCCTTGAGGAGTACGGATCTTGAACCAACGTTGTCACCAAGTCTGCGAGAAACAGATAAAGGTAGTAAAGCAGAAGAAGCAAAACTAAATGAGAGAAAGTTTTCAATTCTGAAAACAAACTTTTTGAAGAAGGACTTTAAAAGACAAAGTGAATTGGAGAAATGTTGGACTGCCGAAAATGTCAATGTATCATCAAACATATCTCTGTCCAATGGGGCTTTGAATGGTAAGCACAGAGTAGATTCTCTAAGTGAGAGCAGGGCAAGACCCAGAGTGAGTGGAACCAAAAACTCTGCCAAATACAGGGAGGAATTAAATAATGGTAGAATAAACGTAGCAGGAGAAGAAATTAGACGATCACAGAGTTCATCAAACATAATGATGAAAGATGAGTTGACCTTGAAGAGGTCAACTTCGCTTCAGAAGACGGGAACAATCTCTCAACAGGCCAGAAACCTAAATGTAGAAAGATATGGTACATTGCAGAGGATGAGATACAGCACTTCCTCACTGGGAAGGAAAAAACCTGTGCCTGAATCAAGTTTTTAAAGGTATTGCAACTGTCGATGGATTGAACACAACGAAGTAGTTTTATAATTAGCTGCACTATTTTTTCTGTTACCTGTTTTGCATTCTTCAATTAATAACCAATATTTGTAAATAATGTTTGAAGTTTTACAGATATCTAAGGACAAACATAAGATATATAGATTTGCTAACTTTGTGTGTTATAAGAGCTCATAACTTTCCTTTTAAAAATAATTGGCTCATTTTAATCAGTATGCAATAAGACTTTAATGTCGGGGAACCCCAAAAATAATGTTAAAAGCCTATATATGTCTCATATTAATGAATTTTAATCACTGCTTTGTTATAAAAGGATACTTTTGTAAAACAAGAATCTGAAATTTGTATTGTCAAGAAGTTTTAACTGTGTAACCAAAAATGTTAATATTTACAGGGGAAGGTGTACAGTCATTTTTTTGCTGCCTAAAATGAAATGTCAGCTGTTAACATCTGCTCTGTGTTAAATTATCATTTATGTAAGGGAACATGGCACAAGCTTTCATATTGATTAAAAACACTTTTGAGTACCTTCCAATTATTGTAAAAATGCCTTTTTTGTTCAGGAAATGGAGCCAACAAGCTGAATCGCATAGGACAACAACACTTTCTGTTCTTCTCCCCAGTTTAAGTTGTCTGGAACTCGTGGCTGATGTTTGGGAGCCACAGTTCCATGAAGCTGGCCTATCTTTTGATACCTTGTCAAAATGACCATTCTTCTTGTGTAATTCTGGGAAAATTATTCAACTTTAGAGGCATCATAGTGAAGCCAGCCAACTCAGCCACAACTGGTGGTACAACCTTGGCTCCATTTTGGACATTGCGTATGCCAGCTGAATCGTCAGTGAGCACGCACTTACCAATGTTAATTGGAAAGGAATGAAAATGCTATTTAAGTTTTGGTATTGAACCAAATCATTGATATTTGGAGGAAATTATCTTGCTTGTAATATTGTATTTTATCTTTCAAGGCTGATAGTGACATGAATAGCAATAATGCATCTTTCAGTATCCCTTTGTGATTTAACAGATAAAAGTATGATCATCGTTGGCCAATTCAAGCTAATGATACAGCTATGTCAATCTTTACAGTGCTGTCAAATAATGAGCCTGAAAATGCACCCGGAGCCAATATATTCAACGATGCTTGCAGCTTTAAAACAGATAATTAGACAAGGGAGGCTGAGAATACAAAGCAAAACCTCTAAGTTTGAATAATCAGAAAAAATAGAATAGAGAATTTAAGTAAAAGTAAATTTATACTAGTAAAAATTCAGAAGGAGGCCTCTTGGTGCGTGGAGTGCCGGGTTTATGAAAGATCTATCCAATTCGTCCCAAAAAGATCTATCCAATTCGTCCCAATACCCTGTTCTTTCCACATAGCCTGAAAATGTTTCCTTTTTTCTGTTTGAAAGTTATTGTTGAACCTTTTTCCTCCTCCCTTTCAGGCAGTGCATTTCAAATCATAACTCATGGAGTGAAGAAATTTCTCCTCATTTCCCCTCTTGTTCTCTGCAGTGTAATCTCAAATGTCAACCTGATGCTTTTCATCCTGCAGACAGATCAGGAGTGTACAGTGCAGAAGCCCGTACTATTTCCAGTATACAAGCTCTCAGGCCTACCGTGACAGGCATCTCATGCAATGGGTTCACTTTTGGGACACAGAGGCGGCCCATGTGCTTTGTGGTTGGCACAAATAAAGAATGTTGGGAGGTAACATGAACTGTTATGATTGGCTGCAGCTAGAGTGGGTTAAATATCATGTGAGGCTAAAGCCAATTGTTCAGTTTAATCAAAATAAGTTACCATATGAATGGTAATAGTGAGAGTTGAAAAGATGGACACTGAATTCACATTGGATTGTCTGGCAGCTGGAAAAAGCCAGCAACATTGTGAGATTGAAGCATGTAGCCTAAGTGGAGGGGCAATAAGAGCTGTACAGGCTCAAGAAGGAGAACAATTGGTGCAAACATGAAGATGTTCAGAGGAGGCACAAGTAGAAAGATAAGGAACATCGACACAGGTATAATGATGAAGTAAAAGTGCCACATCTGCTCATAGGGGCTTTGAGAAAAATCAGGCAGAGGAAAAGGACAATCAGGTACCGTCATACACTTAAACTGATAAAGGAAGATTTATTGATCACGCAATTAGTGAGAAGAGGTCTATTTGATCCAACCCATAACTTTGTGCTAAATGATTTTACCACATTGAACCTTAATACAAATTTATAATTAAGAATAGCTTCTGTAAAACAAAGTAGGACAAGGAAGTATAGACGGAGAGGTGAGGGTTGTTACTTTGAGGCAAATACACCATGCATCTTAATTTGTAGATTTGAGGAATAATGCAGATTGTGATATTGTAAAATGACCTATTTTGCTGCATATAATTTGATTCCTGAGCCGAGATACGCACAAATAAAATGTAACAGAAAGCTCAGAGCTGCAGTCAAAGCAGCCTGCCAACAGAAATGGACAATATATTGGAATTGTAATTAAGGATGGAAAATGTAATATCTTAATATGTCTAACAATGTTAGAGCATTTTCAGAATATGATTTCAGAAGATTTGTCTGATCTTTGAGCAACCAATTGATTTACAGCATCATGAGTGCTCGAGAATTGAGAAATGAATGATCAGGCAGGGTTTTTTTTATTATTCATGGGATGTGAGCATAGCTGGCTAGGCCAGCATTTATTGATTGGTCATTTAAGATTGTTCTTACCAGCAATCTTGTGAATAAGGCCCAATCCATTTGCTCACCATGCAAGCTTGATGCTGAAATAGGGCTCATCAAATGTATCCTGCAGGATAATGGCTATCCTGATCAGATCATTTCACGCTTATATCACGCAAACTCATGAACGGGCCTAAGGCCGTCACTTTCGGCCCTGAAAAGTGTCCAGTCTACCTCAGTTTACCCTGGAAAAACAAAGTATCTCAACAATTTGAGCAACAGGTGAAGCTAGCTGTCTCACACTGCTACTATGCAGTAGTAACACGAGTGGTATTCACCACTAACAGGGTACAGCCGTCAAGCCAAAAAGACATTCATCCTATCACACAAATGCCAATGTGATGCTAGGTATGTATGTCATATGTCCCAAAGACTGATGGATTGTATTAAACAGCATGTCCCAGCCGCTGTTCACAATTGGCAGGAAACTCAAAACGCAGTGTCCAACATTAGATGTGACTCTGCGATTGGACAACATTTGCTAAATAATCCTCAGTGTGCTAAGAATTACGCTGACAACCTATTTAAGATTGTCAGTCAGGCTCTCAGTGTGGCACATTTGCGTGTGCTGGAAGCTACATATATTAATACACAGGACCCTGTTCTTTGCAGACAGAAAGAACATATACACACATTGCACCTGTTTCAGCTAAATAAAATAAGTGACAACCATTCACTGATTCATTCCTCAGGGCAATGCCTTGACCAATAAGGTAAAGCTGTCTGGTTTAAACTTCATACAATGCTTGACAGTTAACTGTCAGTCACTATCACTGGTGCATCTACCAATCAGAGTTGTCTTGCCAACCAATCAACTTTCTTCACATACAGTATAAATTGTTGTTTTCCCCTTATATTGGTATTCTTGTGAAGTGTCCTGATGAGTGCAAGACAAAAAGCTTTGACATGTCTCTTTTTTTCAGCAGTACCCAGCATTTATTGCCCATCCCTAATTGCCTTTGAGATGGTGGTGGTGAGCTACCTTCTTGTACCGCTGCAGTCCATGTGGTAATCCATACTGACTGACTCATCAGCCCGGTTAATTCGCTGCATCCTGTCCGTCTGTATCAGGCCAGCCAAGCAGATCATGGAAGAGCAATGCAAAAGAAATTAATGCCATAGGCACAATGATTTGAGGCGCAAAACAGAATTTCAGGTCTGAAAGAGAGCCTAAGGCACAGTCAAGAGACCAGGAGCCACAGTGAAACATGAAGCTGCTGAATGTATGTTCACCCAAATTCAGGGGTCTGCTGCCACGTGGCAAGAAGCTGGTAGGTGTGTAATGACCTCCAATGCAAGAAATTTATCCCATACTGAAGCTCCATCCAAATATACAAGTATCCAACATTAGAGTTGCAGGGTTCAGCATAGGACCTCATACAGGTACATCCATGTCTGATACAGAACATAGTTTCATTCTCACAATGTGAGGCCACTGAGAAGGCCAGCATTTACTGCTCATCCTGACTTGGCCTTCAAAGGTTAGCAGCAACTCAGTGGCTTGCTGGGCTACTTCAGAGGCCTGTTAGGAATCAACCACTTTGGTGTGAGTGTGGATTCACTTACAGGTCAGGCTGGGTAATGATTCAAAGAATATTAATGAGTCAGTCGGGTTTTTAATGACAACCCAGCTGCTTCATGGGCACTTTTACTGATACCAGCTTTTTCTTTCTAAATTTTTTAAACTGAATTTGAATTCTCAAATGGCCATCATTGGAGTGGACTCTTGTTCTCTAGATTATTAGCCCAGGCCTCTGAATTACTAGTCCAGTAGCGTCAACCACTACTCTATCCTACCTGATCTGTAACAGTATACAAAGGTCAGGACTTCCCCCATTCATGGCTTGTAAGCCCTATTAAATACACTCTTAGTTAGTATGTGGGTAGAGTATTCAGCTTGTTGGATCAGTGTAATGGCAGCAAGAGTTCCAGTATCTGTGCTAGTTAGTATTCTGTTAGGCAATAAGTAAAGCTATGAAGTTCTAACCAGTTCAATTAATAAGGAGGAAACTATCGCTGGAAGAGCCAATTTTCTGCCAAATCAGTGAGTTGCCTGTCGCAGATGTTGACCATGTGGTGCAGCAGCTGAGACTTCACAAACCAGTGGTTTCATGTGAGATAAAAACAGAAAATGCTAGAAAAACTCAGCAGGTCTGACAGCATCTGTGGAGAGAGAAACAGAGTACACATTTCGAGTCTGTGTGACCCCTCTTCAGAGCTTTATATGAGATTCCGTTTTAAAGGTTAAGGCTTATGGGAAATGTGTATGCAGTGATCATGAGCAAAGAGCCTAGGGAGAAGTCTGAATTGTAGAATTGGTGACAATCAATTTCAAATATTTGGTTCTCGTCAAACCTAATATGTAAATTTATTTCATCGCACTGAGTTCCTTTCAGGAGTACATCTGGTGTGAACTGTATTTTTTATCTATTGACACTTGTTATCAAACCTTCCCAAAGGCTTTGTTAGATTTTTGACAAATGTGTGAAATTACTTCAACCTGCTGTTCAGACTACTTCAGTTTCTGCTCAAGGAAACATTTGACTCAGAAGCAGCAAATAATCTTGGTAGACAATTTAACATTTTCGCCTGCAGCTAAACTGGATTTTTACACCTTTTGCATTTTCTCCCATTAAGAAAGATGCAACATGTTGGTAGTATAATGTTTTTACAGTGCTTGCAACCCACTATCCAAAATTAACAGCACTCAGATCAGCATGGATTAGACAGAGTATGAAGCAGGTGGATATGGTAGTCTAGTGACTATGTTGCTGATCCGGGCATCCAGCAGTTCCATATTCAAATCCCACCATGGCATGTTGTGAAATCTGTCAATTTGTGATATAGCATCAGAACATTATCATGAAAGCTGTTTAAAAAAAACACAGCCAATTTTCAGTGCACACTCACCTCTTCGTCTTCCTGCCTATAATGCTCTTAAAAGTTTTTGTGATCTAAATTATATGATGGAAGAACTTGAATGCTTACAGTTATTCTCACCTCTATAATTATCAATACCCAAGTTCTTGTTTCCTGATGACCCAGTTGGACCAATGGAGGTCATGTGATTACCAAACCCTGCCTCATTGTTTTTGGACTAATACCTTCTCGTTAGTCTTTACTAATGCGGCCCTTGTCATCCAGCGATATCTCCAGCCTTCTCAAAGACTGACCACTCATAGCCAGATCATCTATACTTCAAAGCAGGCCTCAGCCTCAGCCACAAGTTGAACCCCGCCCCAAGACCCACTTTTGGACACTACCTCTGCTCCAGCCACAGGCCATGACATGTATTTTCCCTAATATGGACCTGTCAAACATACAAGCAGCACTGGGTATGACAGCCTGAGATAAGGTACCTGCCTGCACCTTCCAAATGCACCCATGACATTCCCTGGGCTTCAACTATGACCTGTTCCCTCCACCTTGATTCACAACATCTATATGATCAAGGCCCAGTGATATCCCTAAAGCCTCAGTGTGTTCTCTCCACTTTCTAAACAGTTCACCCCAGTTGTGTTGCTGGGATATCAGTGAGTTGTTATTTAAGCTGCCTCAGAACTCTATAATCACAAGATTAGTGCAATGTTTTTGACCTAGCTGTGCTGGAAAGAATCCCTGATGCTGATTTCAACTGAAAATAATGGAAATTAAGTAAATGTTTCATTTGGTGACTAAATGATGCCTCCAGCAAGTGTTTTAAACCACAGGGAGTCATTTTTATTCTCACTGCAATGAAGTTGAATGGAAAAGTTAATAAGGAGGTTTTTTATATTGGCATAGTACTGGATTCACAACCCAGAGAGATGTTGGTTTCAATCCAGAGATCTCACATTTGAATTCTCTTTCTCAGTATGCTTCACTATTTCACAGCCAGACTGTTGAAGATAAAGCTAAACCTTGCCAAACCAATTTCCTCTCTATATTTTTCTCTCCCCCACCCATGCAGACTGAGCCATCTGTTCAAGATATTTTGATCAAACTGGAGGGAGAGGATGTTGAAGAAGGAAATAGTGAGGGAAAGAGAGAAAAGTAGGGAAAATATTGTAAAAGGCTTTCATTGCTGTTACTTGCAACAAAAGCATCTTTCTAATGTTGGGACCTGAATTTTAGGATCTTTTGGATCCTTCACTACCACTGGGTCAAAATCCTGGAACTCCCTCTGTAACAGCACTGTGGGTGTACCTACACCACATGGACTGCAGCAGTTCAAGAAGGCAACATACCACTACATTCTTGAGGGCAATTAGGGATGGGCAATAAATGCTTGCCTAGCCAGTAATGCCCACATCCCATGAATGAATAAAATAACACTGGGGCTATAGGAAAACTGTTGTGTCCTTATTTCAGTAATGGTAAATGTGTACTTAGTATTATGTGCCATTGTTCTTTCCCATAGACTCACTGACGTTTACAACACGGAAGGAGGCCATTCTGCCCAACGTGTCCGTGCTGGTCAACAAAGATCTGACTATACTAATCCCATTTTCCACCACTTGGCCCATAGCCCTGGAGGCTATGGTAACGCAAGCGAATATCTAAATATTTCTAAATGTTACAAGAGTTTCTGACTCAACCACCCTTGCAGGCAGTGAGTTCCAGACTCCCACCACCCTCTGGCTGAAAAAAATTCTCCTCAACTCTCCTCTTATCCTTCTACCTCTTACCTTAAATCTATGCCCCCTGGTTATTGACTCCTCTACTAATGGAAAAAGTGCCTTCCTAACCACCCTATCTATGCCCCTCATAATCTTATACACCTCTAGCAGGACCCTTCTCAACCTTCGCTGCTCCAAGGAAAATAACCCCAGCCTATCCAATTGTTCCTCATAATTCAGACCTTCCAGCCCAGGCAGCATCCTGGTAAATCTCCTCTGCAGCCTCTCCAGTGCAATCACATCCTTCCTATAATGTGGTGACCAGAACTGCACGCATTACTCCAGTTGTGGTTTAACCAGCGTTTTATACAGTTCCAGCATAACTTCCCTACTCTTGTATTCTATGCCTCAGCTAATAAAGGCAAGTATCCCATATGCTTTCTTAACCACCTTATCTACCTGCCCTACTACCTTAAGGGATCTGTGGACATGTACACCAAGGTCCCTCCGATCATCAACACTTTCCAGGGTCCTACAATTAATAGTGTAATCCCTTGCCTTGTTAGCCCCCACCAAGTGCATTACCTCACACTTTTCCTGGTGAATTCCATTTGCCACTGCTCTGCCCACCTGACCAGTCCATTGATATCCTCTTGCGGTTTATGGCTATCCTCACAATTTACAACCCTACCAATTTTTGTGTCACCTGTGAACTTCTTGATCATACTCCCTACATTTAAACCCAAATCTTTTATGTACACAACAAACAGCAAGGGCTCCAGCACTGAGCTCTGTGGAACCCCACTGGAAACAGACTACCAGTCATAGAAATATCCCTCTACCATCACCTTCTGCTTCCTGCCTCTCAATGAATTTTGGATCCAACATGCCACATTGCCTTGGGTCCCATGGGTTCTTATTTTCTTGACTAGACTGCCATGAGGGACCTTATCAGAAGCCTTGCTAAAGTCCATGTAGACCACATCAAATGCATTACCCTCATCAACATTCCTGGTTACCTCCTCAAAAAATTGGAACAAATTTTTCAAACATTACTTTCCCTTAACAAATCCATGATGACTGCCCCTGATTAATCTGTGTCCCTCCAAGTGCAGATATATTCTGTCCCTCAGAATTCTTTCTAGTAACTTCCCTACCACCGAGGTTAGACTGACTAGCCTGTAATTTCCTGGTCTATCCCTTCCTTTTTTAATAATGGCATAACATTAGCAGTCCTCCGCTGTTACCTCACATGTGGCCAGGGAGGATTTAAAAATCACTGCCAGGGCCCCTGATATCTCTTCCCTTGCCTCGCTCAACAGCCTGGGATACATCTCATCTGGGCCTGTAGATTTATGTACTTTTAAGGCCGTTATACCCGCTAGTACCTCCTCTCTCTCTATATTAATTTCCTGTAATATTTCACAATCCCCCACCCTGATGTCTATACCTGCGCCGTCCTTTTCCATTGTGAAGACCGAAGCAAATTTACTGAGGACTATATATAGATATATATATATAATATATTTCTAAACCCCTTTGGGTTTTCCTTTATTCTTTCTCATGCACTCACTTAGCTTTCCTAATTTGCTTTTCAAGTTCCTCCCTGCACTTTTTGTACTCCTCTAAGGACCCTGCTGTATTTAACCCTCGGTATCTGCCATAAGCTTCTCTTTTTTTTCTTAATCCTACTCTTTATGTCCCTAGACATCTGGACTTAGTCCCCCCCCCACCCCTTTGTCTTTATGGGAACATATTTGCCCTGTACTCTCACTATTCCCTCCTTGAATGCCTCACACTGCTCTGACACAGTTCTCCTTTTGTTATATACACTAATACTGTAATCATTTTACTGTACTATTCCTAAGTGATATACTATTAGTAGGAATAGATGCAGAGTTCTCCTGATTACTTGTTTGTGATTTTGGTGGTTGCTTTGCTCACCACAGACAGTTCTGTCTAAGTGTCAGGAATAGTTTATTCTATTCTGACTGGACCAGCCTGTATGTTTTGGGGGGTTTGCTGCTTGTCCAAAGACACCAAAGAACCAGTGGAGGCTTAAGATTCATCCATCTGTTCTTGTGCTTCTACATACATTCTGCTGATAGATTCTGTGTTTTTAGTGCAAGAGTGAATATTATTGCACCTTGATCTGTGTACAAAGTTGTTGCATTCCTAATGTGTTAGCAAGGGTGTCAAAATCAACGTCCATTGTGTCTTGGAATGTGGGCCTGAATAATTTGATTGTATAAATGCTCCAATTGTGCATGCTGCCTGTCTGCCTGAGGCTTCCAGAGCATGTCACTGATACCATACTACTCAAAGGAGTCAGTAAGGCAGAGATCCCTTAATACATGACATTACATTTAACTGGCTTGCTACTGTACTGAATCCCTTTTGTACTATATTCAAAAAGAGACAAGTTTGTGCTCATGAAAGATCTTCTATTTTATTTCTGTTCCTGCGTGCTCGGAATCACAATGGGATTTGAGGGATAGTGCCATGCTATGCTCCCACTCAATAATAGCTTGCTTTTCTTCAGCCTCTACCTCTACTCACGTTTACACCATTGAGACATAACTCATCCTATGCTTCCTTTTCTAAGTCCAATCTCTGGCAGCTACTTGTCTGAAGTGATGCTTGTTTAATGTTATGATGACTCAGAGTTCTGTGGTTAGGGTTATTGCTGAGCAGAACCTCAAACTTGGTTTTCCCATGGATCATGCTGCACATTCAGATATGTTGGTGTGTCAACAATAGAGACATTTTTTAAGGCAGCACACTGTACCTTCGTATCTGCTGAAATAATTGTACAAACAAGGAGGTTTCTCCTATTCTCCAGCTTGTGATAAGCTTGACATGCCCATGACCTCCATGATGATTTGGTCAAAAAAGTGAGCAATTTATAGTGTTGCGTCCCATTGCCTATTTGGTCTTGGTATTCTATGTTGCAAGCAGATTAATTTCTTTAAGAAGATCAATATACATTGAATGAGCAGATGTAATGAACTGTGTATTTCAGGCAGCAGCAGCTATATCGCTGTATGCTTATCTAGATGTAAAGTGCCTCAGCTATGGAATACTGGAGAGTTTATTGGAGCATTGGAATGGCCGGTTACATGTCTTCAAGAAGATAAAAGCAAACTACTACAGATGCTGGAAATCTGAAACAAAAACAAAAATAGCTGGAAAAACTCAGCAGGTCTGACAGCATCTGTGGAGAGGAATACAGTTAAAGCTTCGAGTCCGTATGACTCTTCATCAGAACTAAAGAGAAATAGAAATGAGGTGAAATATAAGCTGTTTAAGGAGGGTGGGACAGGTAGAGCTGGATAGAGAGCCAGTGATAGATCGAGGCAAAGGAGAGATTGCCAAAGATGTCATAGACTACAGGGCAAAGGGGTGTTGATGGTGGTGATATGAGCTAAAGGATGTGCTAATGGTGACATTAAGAGTAGAAAGCAGGATGAGCAAGTGACAGGTGGCCCTAGTGGGGGTGGGGTGAGGGGAAGGGATCGAAATAGGCTAAAAGGTTAAAAAGGCTAAAATAAAACAAAGGATGGAAAAAATTAAAAAATAATAACAGAAATAGGTGAGAAAAGAAAAATATATATATATAACAAATATTAGGAAAAAGGGTACGTGGCTCGTCCATGTTGTGTCTTAACTCCAGGAAACCACAACCAAGGGCAGTGAGGAAACCACAACCAAGGGCAGTGAGGAAACCACAACCAAGGGCAGTGAGGAAACCACATCCAAGGGCAGTGAATCAGGTGGAAGCGGAGTTCTGGGACGGCTGATCTTGATTTTCAGCAGGAAGCAAACAAAATTTAGGCAAGCGTGGAAGTTTGTCACTTAGGTATTGATGAAACTGGGTAGCCGAGGACATGGTTAGTGGTCCGGAGACCTACCCTGAATTACATCATCTGAATGTGTGTTACCTTTATTAATTACTTTTACATTAACCCAGGAAAGGCCATATTAGTTAACATGGTTATAATTAACGCCGTGTAACCACTATCCAAACAGTTAAACAGGTAAAACCTCCATCTAGCTGAACTTGTTCTCACACTGAACAATTTCTCCTTTAACTCCTCTCACTTCCTCCTAATAAAAGGTGTGGCTATGGGTACCCGCATGGGCCCCAGCTATGCCTGTCTCTTTATGGGGTATGTGGAACATTCCTTGTTCCAGTCCTACTCCGGCCCCCTCCCACAACTCTTTCTCCGGTACATCGATGATTACTTCGGTGCTGCTTCATGCTCTCGTCGGGACCTGGAAGAATTTATTAATTTTGCTTCCAATCTCCACCCCTCCATCATTTTCACATGGTCCATCTCTGACACTTCTCTTCCCTTCATTGAACTCTCTGTCTCAATTTCTGATGATAGACTGTCCACCAATATCCATTACAAGCCTACCGACTCCCACAGCTACCTCGACTACATCTCCTCACACCCCGCTTCCTGTAAGAACTCCATCCCATTCTCTCAGTTCCTTCGCCTCCGTCGCATCTGTTCTGATGATGCTACCTTCAAAAATAGTTCCTCTGACATGTCCTCCTTCTTCTTTAACCGAGGTTTTCCACCCACGGTTGTTGACAGGGCCCTCAACCGTGTCCGGCCCATCTCCCGCGCATCCACCCTCACGCCTTCTCCTCCATCCCAGAAACATGATAGGGTCCCCCTTGTCCTCACTTCTCACCCCACCAGCCTCCGATTTCAAAGGATCATCCTCCGCCATTTTTGCCAACTCCAGCATGATGCCACCACCAAACACATTTTCCCTTCACCGCCCCCCCCGGCAGCATTCCGTAGGGATCGTTCCCTCTGGGACACCCTGGTCCACTCCTCCATCACCCCCTACTCCTCAACCCCCACCTATGGCACCTCCCCATGCCCACGCAGAAGATGCAACACCTGCCCCCTCACTTCCTCTCTCCTCACCGTCCAAGGGCCCAAACACTCCTTTCAAGTGAAGCAGCATTTCACTTGCATTTCCCCTAACTTAGTCTACTGCATTCGTTGCTCCCAATGCGGTCTTTTCTACATTGGAGAGACCAAACACAAACTGGGCGACCACTTTGCAGAACACCTGCGGTCTGTCTGCAAGAAAGACCCAAACCTCCCTGTCGCTTGCCATTTTAACACTCCACCCTGCTCTCTTGCCCACATGTCTGTCCTTGGCTTGCTGCATTGTTCCAGTGAAGCCCAACGTAAACTGGAGGAACAGCACCTCATCTTCCGACTAGGCACTTTACAGCCTTCCGGGCTGAATATTGAATTCAACAACTTTAGATCTTAAACTCCCTCCCCCCATCCCCACCCCGTTTCTTCCCCCTCCCTTTTGTTTTTTTCAATAATTTATATAGATTTATCCTTTCCCACCTATTTCCATTATTATTAAATCTACAACTAATACCTTGTCAGTCTTTCCACCCCACCCCCACTAGAGCTGTACCTTGAGTGTCCTGCCATCCATTCTTAATTAGCACTTTTCTTAGATAATATCACCACTTTCAACACCTCTTTGTTCCTTTTGTCTGTGACATCTTTTGATTATCTGCTCCTATCACTGCTTGCTTGTCCCTACAACCACCCCACCCTCAACTTCTCTCCCCCCGCCCTCCACCGTAAACCAGCTTATATTTCACCCCTCTCCTAACTACACTCAGTTCTGTTGAAGGGTCATGTGGACTCGAAACGTCAACTCTTTTCTTCTCCACCGATGCTGCCAGACCTGCTGAGTTTTTCCAGGTAATTCTGTTTTTGTTTTAGAAAAAATGGGATTGAAAAGGGGGTGAGGATGGAGGAGAGAGTTCATGATCTGAAGTTGTTGAACTCAGTGTTAAGTCCGGAAGGCTGTAAAGTGCCTAATCAGAAGATGAGGTGCTGTTCCTCCAGTTTGCGTTGAGCTTCACTGGAACATTGCAGCAGGCCAAGGACAGACATGTGGGTATGAGAGCAGGGTGGTGTGTTGAAATGGCAAGCAACAGGGAAGCCTGGGTCATGCTTGCGGACAGACCAAAGGTGTTCCACAAAGCGGTCACCCAGTCTGCGTTTGGTCTCTCCAATGTAGAGGAGACCGCATTGGGAGCAGCGAATGCAGTAGACTAAATTGAGAGAAATGCAAGTGAAGTGCTGCTTCACTTGAAAGGAACGTTTGGGCCCTTGGACGGTGAGGAGGGGGGAAGTAAAGGGGCAGATGTTGCACCTTCTGCGGGAAAGTGCCATGGGAGGAGGTTGAGGTGTAGGGGGTGATGGAGGAGTGGACCAGGGTGTTCCAGAGGGAACGCTCTCTACGGAATGTCGACAGGTGGGGCGAAGGGAAGATGTGTTTGGTGGTGGCATCGTGCTGGAGTTGGCGGAAATGGCGGAGGATGATCCTTTGAATGCGGAGGCTGGTGGCATGATAAGTGAGGACAAGGGGGACCCTATCATGGTTCTGGGAGGGAGAGGAAAGTGTGAGGGCGGATGTGCAGGAGATGTGCCGGACACGGTTGAGGGCCCTGTCAACCACCATGGGTGGAAAACCTTGGTGAAGGAAGACATGTCAGAAGAACTGTTTTGGAAAGTGGCATCATCAGAACAGATGTGACAGAGGTGAAGAACTGAGAGAATGGGATGGAGTTCTTACAGGAAGTGGGGTGTGAGGAGTTGTAACCAAGGTAGCTGTGGGAGTCGGTAGGCTTGTAATGGATATTGGTGGACAGTCTATCACCAGAAATTGAGACTGAGAGGTCAAGGAAGGGAAGGGAAGTGTCAGTGATGGACTATGTGAAAATGATAGAGGGGTAGAAATTGGAAGCAAAATTAATAAATTTTTCCAGGTCCAGACGAGAGCATGAAGCGGCACCAAAGCAGTCATCATTATATTTTCTTTATATATTTTTCCTTTCCCACCTATTTCTATTATTATTTTAAAATTTTTTCCATCCATTTTTTAATCTCCATCTTTTAGCCTATTTTGATCCCTTCCCCCCACCCCACCCCCACTAGGGCCATCTGTCACTTGCTCATCCTGCTTTCTACCCTTAATGTCACCATTAGCACATCCTTTAGCTCATATCACCATCGTCAACACCCCTTCGACCTTTTGTCTATGACATCTTTGGCAATCTCTCCTTTGCCTCCACCTATCACTGGCTCTCTATCCAGCTCTACCTGTCCCACCCTCCTTAAACAGCTTATATTTCACCTCATTTCTATTTCTCTTTAGTTCTGATGAAGAGTCATACGGACTCGAAGCTTTAACTGTATTCCTCTCCACAGATGCTGTCAGACTTGCTAAGTTTTTCCAGCTATTTTTGTTTTTGTTACATGTCTTCAATGTTCTACTTGATTATCTACTTTTGGCTTAGTGTACTAGTTGTCACCACTTTTCATTGCTTCTCATTGTGCTGTAATTCCAGCAGTTTACTGCATCAACCAACATCAGCAATAAACTCGTTTGACATAAATGTATATTACACAAGTGACAGGCTGTGTTTATTCAGAGTGATTGTCATCATTCATCTTGCCATTTTACATGCAGTCAGGAGTTTTCAGATACACATACAGATATTTCTTCTGGCTGGGGTCTAGAACAAGGGGCCACAATCTCAGGATAGGGGGTAGGCCATTTAGGACTGAGTTGAAGAGAAACTTCTTCACACACTGGTTGTGAACCTGTGGAATTCTCTACCACTGAGGGCTATGGAGGCCAAGTTACTGAATATATTTAAGAAGGAAATAGATTTCTGGACTCTAAAGGCATCAAGGGGTATGGGGAGAGAGTGGGAGTATGGCGTTGAGATAAAGGATCAGCCATGATCATATTGAATGGCGGAGCAGGCTCAAAGAGCCAAATGACCTACTCCTGCTATTTTCTATGTTTCTATGTTTCTTGCCCTCAGATCTGATATGAGATGCAGAACTTCAAACTATCAATCTGGGTTTAGTATTCACACTGCCCCCCCAACTCCTCTGCCAACTTTCACGGATCCTTTGTTCAATGCACTATGAATAGTTCTTGTGATTAGTGAGTTGACCAACGTTTTTGTCGGTACTTTTAGCACATAGTAACCCATCAGAACTTCAAGAAAATATATGGAATAAAGCTATGTGTTCCTAACAAAATACCAAGAAAGGCAGATAATTTAACTCCCATTTAACTCTCTGCACCCTCTGTGCACACAGAAGAATTTTGTCCTTAATTGTCAATATTGTAGCAGAAAGCATGCATGCTCAGACATCTTCCACCCTCACCCTGAGAGATGTTTGGTAAAATTATGGAGTGATCATAATCCCTTGAACTGAACAAACCTGAGACAACATGCTGTTTGTGAGTTCGGTGTAAGCATCCTTACAGGCCTGAGACCTATTGGATGTGAGGGTTCAGCAATCAACAAATGCTCCTGATGGTTCTTCATGCTGACACCAATACTACTAGAAAGCCTGACTTTCTCAGGTCAGGAATACATAGGGCAGAACGTTCCGCTCCTGCCAGCAGTGGGAATCATTATGCACAGGGACACTAAATTTGGCGTGATGGAACAAGCCAGTTTCCTGCCAGCAATTTTGTTCTCACGACTTGGAGTTGAAGGTTGAAGACGGGTCTAGTTTCCGGCTGATCTATGTTGAGAACCACATTTGCATTCATCTGCATCTCATGAATGCTCATTAAAAGGCCAATTGGCTGGAATTACGTTCCCCCTTTAAACTGTGCCCTGCCATCAAGAATTTAGAAGGGTTTGCTTCCAAATGTATATAAATGGTGTGCACCTGGTGAATATTGAGGTCTGTAGATGTGGTAGGGTGACAGGTCCAGGGTGAGTGTCTGGTAAGTGAAGTTAGGTCAAGAGGGGAACAAGACAGGTGGCTTGGATAACAGGAGGGGCAGGGTCAGGATGGACATGGGGACAGTAACAAGTGTCAGCTCGGAGGTGAGGAAAGGCATGTGGAAGTGGCTTGTGATAGGGTACAGGATAATGGAGGGAAGGTTCAAGGGTGACAGAGGGGAGAAGAATGGTAATATTGGGTGGGTCCATGGTGATGGGGGGAAGTTGGTGGGTGATGGGGAGGCAGGGGTAGAAGGTGGTGGAGCGAGTTTGAAAGGTGAAGCGCATCACTTTTCCATACTGACCTTGACCACACAGTTAGTCGGTCAGTGAGATCCCTCAAAGTGGTGGAGGGTCTTTTCGTGTGGGTGGAGTTCAAGGTCAGCATAAGTGGTCGACTAAAGGGACACCCTAATAGCTATGAGGTAGCTGGATGTCAAAGATGTTCACTTGTGTTCCCCTCTCGATGGTGAAGCCGCATTGCAGCAGGTTTGTTCCTGGCTGTTGGATCTCATAACATCGAGATCCCAGCAAGGCGTGGAGCTGCCGCTCATTCTGTGCCATTTGCCATTAGCTGCAGTCAGAGGCAGGGATGAGGGGAGGGAGGGAGGTGGATGCATCCAAGGAGCATGGCTGGTGGAGGGCAGCCAACTCGCAACTCCAAACCTCCACCCTCCTGGGTGAATGGTCATGGCTGACAAGGGATCATGTGGTTAGTCTTTCTATGCTGCCAAGACAATGGTCTCTCTATAGAGTTTCGAGGGTGGTGGAGACAAGCGGAAGAGTGTCCCCGTGAGGCTTCTTGCATGTGGCTCCCATCACCTGGCCAAAGAGCAATGTCTCCATACGCATTCATGTGTGAACAGGAGGAACAGCCATCTCTGGTCCTCCAGGATTTCCTTTACCTGGAAGGGGTGGAATGGGGATGCCATGTCTAGATGGAGGTCAGGTGAAGGGCTTAGCACTTGCCTGCCGGCTTTCAGATGGAAGGAAACATGTAAAGGACATGTTCGCTAAATGTATCACTTCAATTTGTTCACTCATCCACTGAGGCGTCGATGATGCAGGCTGCAGGCAACCCTGCCTTGGTAATGGCTCTCACCCAGATGAGGAGAAGGAGGTTCCATTGTCATTTGGCACAGGGCCAGGAGGAGCAAGGGCCTGAGCAGCAAGAGGCAGCCGAACCTCTATAAGGTCAAGAGGTTGGCGAACATGGACCACTGCGATGGCGAGCATTAGCCTGACCGTGGGTGTACTACTGGCGGTGTTCTTACCTAGAGATGAGTGGAGGGCAATGCTGGAGGCCCCTTCGTATGTCACATGATATGGTTGCTCAAATCTGCAGCCTTCTTCAGTATGAGCTGTGGCCACAAGGACTCTGGGAGAGTAGTGCAGGGAGCTCCTGGCCTTACATGAATGAATGTATTTCCAGGTGCCCTTTAAATATGGCACCAGGACCTTTGAACCCATGAGGTAACACGCCACAAGATTCATCAAGCTCCTTGTGGATGCACAGTTAATGAGCTGAAAAGTGGAAGATTGCCCGTATTCACCCGCCCAGTGGGAATCATGTCAACTTTCCCGACCACCACTGGACTTAGTGTCCAGAATGGAAAATTCCACCCATCGTGTTTTGGACCATGCTGAAGAGCTTTTTCATTTTGAATGAGTTGATGGTCTGTTTCCTTGATTTGCCTTCTCACTAAGAACTCTTTATATGGAGAGTTTCTTAAATCCTGATTTTCCTTTCCTCCCCAATTCATTCACTTTAATGACCACAAAAATTCTAGGCTCATTTTAGCACATTCAGGGTACAAGAAAGAAACATTTCTGTAATCAGATTATGACCACCAATCCACCACACTAGTCAATGATGTGAACACCGTGTACATCAAAATCCAGTTGGGAGTACTTGTGTTGTCTTTACATATGTAGTTTTGGTAAAATAATTCTTTTGCCGTCACTGTTCAAATTAAGATATGGAAATGAGTATATTTTATTGTTAAAATACTCAGGTTTCACAAAATAAGGTTAAAATAAAAGCCTTAGCATCATGGTGACAACTAATTACTTTGTACTTTAGCAACATTTTATTCAATGTATCCTAACAAATATTGCTCTCGTGGTGATCCACTAGGTGGTGCGCTTGTGTTAAATAGTTCGCACTGACAAATGTTCAATTTTAAAATTTAAACATTATCACAGTAATTCAATGGGGCATTCCTTCAATATTGGTAATGATACTGATCCATATCTCATAATTTTGAAAATACAGTAATGGTATAAGCCAACAGGCAATCTTCCTTGCTTGTTGCTTCCTCAATAAAATTCCCACATATTTCAGGATCAAACTCATGAAACATTTAACCGCGTTATAATTGGCTTTGATTATATCTTATTATCCCAACTCCTGAATTAAATAACGCCACCTACACCGAACGTCACCCAGCAAACAGTCCTAAAGCTTGGCCTTCCATTGATAATTGAAATGTGTAGTGTAAAAAATAGAAAAACCAACTGCTCCCAGTAACTGCGTCTGAACCTCATTTAATGATTCTTTTCCTACTATGAACTCATCAGATTATCAGCTTCCCCAGTCCAGTCTCACTGGTAATTTATTAAATTTCCTCACTGCAGCAGATTTTTCACATTTGCTCAGCCAGAGGTTTGCTATCCCAATATATTGGGCGGAACCTTCTGCCCTCTTTAGTTTGGAGGCAGGGAAGACATTTAATCGGGCGTGAGGGTGAGCACCCTGTTGCCTTCATGCCTCTGCTAAAATTCAGTCCGGGGAGGGAAGGCTCATGGTAGGCCCGGCTACCAATTGAGGCCCTTGAGTGAACAATTAATATCCACTTAGGGCTTCATCCGACTGCCGCTAGGATTAACCCAGCTGTGGGTGGCAATGTCACCACGCAGGAAGCACAACAAGTAAACCTCTGCAGGCTGCTTGTCATCTCCGGGCAGGGGGAGGTTCCTCCTTCAAAGGCATTGAGTGCCTGATTGAGCGACCCAGCATTGGGAAGCGGGGGAACTGCTGTGAGCCACCTTTGCCCTTGCTGCCAACCCCCTTACAGCCCCCTACCCTGTAAGCCCCATCCTTAGAAACCCATCCTGTCATTACTTACTCTGGCCTGCATTATGCCGTGGCCCTGAGCCTCTGGTGAGTGGAGTTCTGGCAGCAGCCACCACCACCTCAGTAACGCTGCTGAGCTAAAGAGCTGCCGGCCTCTGATTAACTGGCAGCTCTCGGCAGGCAGGACTCCCTGTGCCCTGGGATCCTGATCCTGGGGAAGGACAACCAATGGCCTCTCAACTGCCTGATTGGTTCCTGGTTTGACGGGCCTTCTCCAAAGGAGGCAATGCAGATCTCTCACCAGCTCTCCAGGTGGCCAGTCAGACCCACCATCTCCTCCACAAGATTCAGCCCATTGATTCAAATTGTCTTGGATCAAGCTCCTACACATAGTTTAAACAGTACCTGTGCTGGTCTGTTAGTGGTAGGTTTAAAAAAATGTTGAACTCAGAGGGCTGGATTTGATCAGCCTTTTTGTGATGGGGTTAGAGAGAGGGCTGGTAATGTGGCAGGAGGGGAGGTGTTGGGAGAGGAACCTGATGCCTTCCCGCCACCAGACATATTACCAGTGGCGGGAACCTCCGTGGTGTGGCCCACAATTAAGGACCACCTTGCACTGTGTTGGTATTTTACCGGCATGGGGAAGGGCTGCGACTGCATGGGGAGACTGCCAGGTAAACACTGATGGCCTCCCAGTGGGTTACTTGGTGAGGGGCTGCTTGTAAGTGACTACTCCATGACCCATGGTGTGACCCCCCTCCACCCCCCCCCACCCCCCCCTCAACTCCAACCAACCCCCGTGGCAGTAATGGCAGCCCCATGGCTATGGCTCTGCTGCTACAATATCACCCCCTTACTCCTCCCCACCACTCGTCTCCACCCCTCTTGATCACCGGGGCCTGCCTAGTTTGCTGAAGAGAACTTACCTCGCCTTCAAGGCTGCTTCAGCATTCAAGTGCCCTCTCACCTCATCCTGCAACCTCAACATTGGCACTGCCAAGTGATGGCACTGCCAAGCTACCGGTCCACTGGGATAGCAGCCCTGAGAAACAGGTAACCATCCTCAATTGCTAAGCTGTCTCAGAGGCAATTTTGTTCCCCCAAATTAGGAACTTAGGAGCAGGAGTCGGCCATTCGGCCCATTGAGCCTGCTCCACCATTCAAACAAATCATGGCTGATCATCTACCTCGACACTATTTTTCCTCACTATCCCCATATTCCTTGATGTCATTAGTATCCAGAAATCTATTGATCTCTGTCTTGAGCACACTGAATGATTGAGCTTCCACAGCCCTCTGGGGTAGAGAATTCCAAAGATTCACCACCCTCTGAGTGAAGAAATTCCTCCTCATCTCAAATTAGTTTGGCATTGGACAGCTTTTTGCTGTCCTGATTGGTTTGCCTTTCAGAGCCCTCATTGGCCATTTGGCCAAACACTTTGAATAATCAGGGGTTCCAGGGATACGCTCAGTTTGAACGTGGTTTGTGTGGGTGGCGGAATGGAGGGATTTGCTTGGTTAAAAAAAAAGTTAAAAAAGAAATCGCGGTTTACTGCTCTGAAAAAGTTGGTGACTTTGATTTGAACGTGAAATGTTTACGAAAGAATCGGGGATAGTGACCATAGAGGTCACATGGGTAATTTTTAGGAGTTAAGCAGCGGTGAGAGAGGCAGAGTGAGAAAGGGAGGAGAGTGAGAGAATGGGAAAGGGAGGACAGTGAAAGAGCAGGACAGGGAGGAGAGTGGGAAAGGGAGGAGAATGAGAAGGACAAAATGAGAAAGGGGGAGAGAGAGAGAGAGGTAGAGTGGCAAAGGGAAGAGAGTGAGAATGGGGAAAGAATGAGAGAGTAGGAAGGGGGAGAGTGGGAAAGGGAGGAGAGTGGGAGAGTGGGAAAGGAGAGAGAGGGAGAGAGACAGAGTGGGAAAAGGAAAGAGAGTGACAGAGAAAGAGTGGGAAAAGGAGAGAGACAGAGTGAGAAAAGGAGAATTAGAAGGATAGAATAAGAAAGGGGGAGAGAGAGGGAGGCAAAGTGGGAAAAGGGAGAGAGAGAGAGACACAGAGTGAGAAAGGAGAGAGACAGTGGGAAAGAAGAGAGAGCAAGAGAGACAGAGTGGGAAAAGGAGAGAGAGTGAGAGAGACAGAGTGGGAAAAGGAGAGAGAGTGAGAGACAGAGTGGGAAAAGGAGAATTAGAAGGACAGAATAAGAAAGGGGGAGAGAGTGAGAGACAGTGGGAAAAGGAGGAGAATTAGAAGGACAGAATAAGAAAGAGGGAAAGAGAGGGAGACAGAGTGGATAAGGAGAGAGAGTGAGAGAGACAGAGTGGGAAAGGAGAGAGAGTGAGAGAGACAGAGTGGGAAAGGGAAGAGAGACAGAGTGGGAAAGGAGAGAGAGTGAGAGAGAGACAGAGTGGGAAAGGGAAGAGAGACAGAGTGGGAAAGGAGAGAGAGTGAGAGAGACAGAGTGGGAAAGGAGAGAGAGTGAGAGAGACAGAGTGGGAAAGGAGAGAGAGTGAGAGTGACAGAGTGGGAAAGGAGAGAGAGTGAGAGAGACAGAGTGGGAAAGGGGAGAGAGACAGAGTGGGAAAAGGAAGACAGAATAAGAAAGAGGGAGAGAGTGGGGCTGTGGTGGAGTGGAATCCCTGATTATCCAGTTGGATGGTTATAACCAAATGGCCAATCCAGGTACTGAAAGGTGAACCAGCGAAAAGCTGTCCACTGCCACAGTAGTTCAGGAAAGAAAAATTAGCATCCTGTAGTCGGCCTCCTAATCGGTCATTTCTAGAAAAAATGCAACCCCCATGGTCACATCGGTGAAGGACGGTCTCTCACTTCCGGCCCAAATGATGGAATTTCATCCCAGCTTGAAAAATCCAGCCCAAGTTTCCAGTGCCAGTTCCCATTTTGGAAGTCTAGTGGTTTTAAAGAACTACCTTGGACTGTATCACCACTCATTTATTAATCTTTGTCGATTTGGTTCCCTGTGGTACCAAACTCTCCGCTCCTTCCAGCTAGTTCCTGAGTGAGGACAGCAATGTTCAAGCAAAAATACCCAAAGTCAGAAATGCTAAGAGATGCCAATCATAATTTCTTGCAGCTGTGTTTCAAAATGGGATCCTTTTGCCAAGATTGACTTACATGGAAGGCCAGCTTGTTTTCATATGTATCTTATGGAGTCACTATGACTTTAGACAATTGGTGACTCTGTGTACATTAGACGATTAAAGGTGTTTTGTGTCACTTTACAACAATTGGATCAGCTGCACACTCCTCCACCACCTGCTACTGAAGCTAACATCATATTTTCTTGGCTAAAAAAATTGTTGGTACGGAATTCTGGCTTTATTTTTGCTCCTCCTGCCCGCAGAACAAGCTATTAACTGATTCATTTTGATTTGCTTTTCTCTCATTTTATGCATCCTAATGAAGTGCTTTTCATCGATAGATTTATTTTAATATGTTATCATACAACAGTGAAGTTGTATTGATGGTTTGCTGTTAGAATTCAGGATTTTCTTTTTTAAATTTTAATCGCCTCTCCTTCGCTCTGGCAAAGGCTTCAGTGAGCACTTGGTAACTCACTAAAGTGACCATCCTTCATGAGTGTATTAGGAGGTGGGTATTGGTAGGTTATTCAATTTTAGGTTCATCACAATCAAGACCAGTCCAGGGCTATCCTGACATCTGCATAATATTCACTTCCCAGAAATATGGAATGATGGAAAGCAATTGTGGCTCATTTTTATCCTTCTTCCTAGCTCAGTGGGACTAGATGCTAATTCCAGAACCTCCACCACCATCTCAGATGAAATCAGCTGGTTCTGCACAGCCCAGGAATCTCTGGTTATATAAGACGTCATTGAAACATATCTTTTACTTGCCTGTCGATAACCTGGGAATCAGATGATCTGATTCCTGATAGTATGGTTGCATTGTATAATTTTAAGTGATTAATAGGCAACCATACTGAATGTTCAGTTATGATACTGCTGCAATGAAATCCATTTAAGCAGAGTCTAATTTGCCAATCTCAGCCATTTGAATTAGTCTTTGGACTCCCAATACTCAAAGGTTTTAGTATTAAAGTTTTGCCTTCCTAATGAAGGAAAAAAAACAAATAATATGACAGGGAACTATGCCCAAGACTTTGGGTAAGGGGTCTAGTTCAGAGTTCTTAGTGTTAAAGCTCGAGGTACTCCAATCAAAAGAACTGAATATGATTATTCAGTGAAGTATCTGAAAATTATTTAGAAAAGAGTGCCACATGAGTTCTAGAAGTAACTTATTATAGATAATTCTTTCAGTGATCAGAACTATTGCATGTATCCTCCTCCTTGCACCATGCCCTAAAAGCACATTGGCAACCATGGACTTCCATTGGATTGGTCCATGATTACACTTGGTAAAGTACTGCTGTAGCTTTTACTTTACTGCTTTACCTTTGGCGGTATGGCTGACTAGGAAACTCTCCCACTGTTACCACCTGCTGTCTGTCATATTGGAAGGGTTTGCAGACTGATAATCAACCTGTTTGGCCACATTATGGTCATCAAGTCCTGAAGTGGGACTTGAGCTCAGAGCTACTGGCCCAGAGGTAGGGACGCTACCCACTGCACCATAAATCCTCCTTATTGCACGTAGAGGTGAATAATGCTATTGTGAACCTTTGTTGTTTGTGTAAAATTTCAACGAGGATATTAGTCTCAGGGAACTGAAGCTTCCCTTTTTAATTTAACATACAGCATCAATCTGAAGACCTGGTGAATTCAATAAACACTCCTCTCCCACCAACCAATGGTAATTCAATATTTTGCAAAAAGTAATTTCTCGGCTTATTGCTTCTATACCTCGAAAGATCTCATGCTGAGTGTCACATGGACCAAGATATCTAATCAAATTTAGTTGCAGCCAAAAATTTAGAAAACCCAAGATATTAAGCAAATACTACAAAGGACAAGTTGATTTCATGTAGACATTATGCATTATCCATAAAAGTGCCTTACCTTCTATAGAAATTAGTTCCCTGTTGTGTGTTGACACAAGCAGTCCAATAAGCTCTGTATCATCAGTTTTTAACCTCAGCATATTTCATGTGGTAAAAGTGTTTATTACAGTTTTCAAATGGTTAGCAGCAGTTTCAGAACGGCATTGATCAGTTACAAGCTCATCTGGTTTCACGTGGCTTCCTGTTTTTTGACTTCAATTCTCACTATTCCTCTTTCTATCAACTTGATTCATTCAGGGAATTGAATCCCTCCCAACCCCAACAAATCCCATGAACTAAAGAGTCAGATATGCAGCTTCCTAAAGTAACTGCCTACAGATATTGATATCAGTTCAAATTACATGGCACATTACTGAAAATGAATAGGTGAAGCATATATGTGCATCTTTCTATTTGAAAGGTTTGCAATGGTTTTGTATTCTGCAAATTCAATGTGAAAGAAAGCTCTCGTGATGTTATCTTTCTTTTGTGGTTATTCAGGTTGGCATACCTGAAAAATCTGGGCTCTGAAAGTGCTTCTAAGCCAGCTGCAGCTTTTCCTATGAATACATACACAGGGCTAGACATATTGAATAATCTCATAGGCCCAGATCCTCTGGTCTCTCGATAGCCAGAGAGTGGACGTACCCCACAGGATGCACTATGGGACCCCTTCTGCAATGTGGCTGATGGGATCTTGATGCACTTACTCCATGGAATTGTCCAGTAAGTTTGAACTTCCTGGGCAAAGCCCCCACTCCCTGGGGCTGTCCGAAAAACTCTGAGTTAGTGTTGGAGAATTTGCAAAGTTCCGACTTACTTGCCTGAATGGTTACCCATGAAATGTTTGCCAGATTAAAACCTGGTTTACACCTGGTTTACTATACAACAGACTCTCAATCACTCACACCGACATCCCCTACCCCACCCTGATGTTCAACCTCCCCAATCCGCCCTGACTAGCCCTATCATCCCACTACCCACACTCCCCCACCCTGGACCACCCGACTCCCCCCAACATTCCGACTACCCCTCCACCACCTGACTCTCCCCTTACCATCTGACTAGCCCACATAACCCGACCTCACCTGACCTCACCACCCAACCACCCGGACCCCCGATCACCACCCGGACTCTCCGACTACCCCCACAACCTGACTCTCTCCCAATGCCCCGACTACCCCCAACCTGACATGACCCAGCCTCACCACCCTACCCCCTCACCCGCCCCAATTTACCTTACCCACCCACATTTACGTTACCTGCTCCACCCCTTTATCTAGCCTACCCCCTTACCCACTTACCTTACCCACCCTACCCTGTTACCCACACCACCCCCTTACATACTTAGCTGCTCTCATCTGCATTTCAAAGAAGCTTTGGGGCATTTAAACTCTAGTTACTAGAATACAGCAGCTAGTGCCATGAAAAGGGTTGACGGATTTTGTGCGGATTCTCTCTGCTGCCCCCTTCGAAGTTTCCTGTGCCGAGTAACTTTGGAAGGATCCTCCATTATGAAGACTATGCTGAAATAAAGGAGGAAGGCAAGTGTGTACTTTTTTGTCTGTTTAAGGTTGGAATTAGGGGTTTCAACCCTGAACAGAAGATTCGGGCCAATATGTTTTTTCTTCTTTTGAGTGACTTTGGAAATGAAAAACAATTCAGAACATATATTTCATGATTACTTATTCCTCATGCTTCAAAATCATGGCAAACTTCTGTAACAGAAATAAAGCGTTCTCTTTGCAAACTTGTACATCTACATATCTAGCCGCAATTTGATATCCTGGCAAAATTGGGGCTGCCAAGGTCATCGCATAAAGGGTTGGCTGTGCCAAGTTTTGCTATGGGCGTCATAGAGGCAGATAATGTTGCTCTTAAAGGACTGCCGCTCATTATAAGGAAAGCCCTGGGGTAAAAGAACAATGGAATCATTGTTGGCACCGTGGGAGAAATGTCGGCGATACTGCTCCCTTTAATAGGGAAAGATAACAACACTTCAAACTTCTTAACAAAAAGCATAAATTTGTAATTGTGATAAAAATGGAATGATTGTGAGAAATCTAGCTATTTCTATCTAGCTACATCCATCTCTGTCAGTATTTTTAATGTAGGCCCGAGTAAACAGGGAAATATGCAAATACTTGTAGCACCACGTTAAAGTTGAATCAACATGATAAATTTGTCAATGAAAGGTTACACATGTGATAAACAAGCTTGGCAGCCCAAACACTGAGAACAGTTCTTGTGTTTTCTAGCAGCCAGTCATTTGCCAAATGCTACCTGCGATTTGTAGCCAATGCCAGAATACTGATGTGGCTGAAAACAAATTGTGTGAACCAGGGATGGTAGAAAAGGACCCATCATATATCAGATCAAGAATTGTATGCCGTATACATTTGATAGATGTGCATTTCATTGAATCATAGAAATTTACTGTACAGGAGGAGGCCATTTGGCCCATCCTGTCAGTGTCAAACTAAAATGAACTTTCCAGCCTAATCCCACATTCCAGCTCCCTCTGCAGGTGCATATCCAAACACTTCTCAAATGTGATGAGAGTTTCTGCCTCTGCTGAAAGGTCAGCAATGAGTTTCAGATCCCCACCACCATCTGGGTGAAAAGAAAAGTGATTCCTCCTCAATTCCCATCTAATTCTTCTACCAATTACTTTAAATCTATGACCCCTGGTTATTGACCTGTCTGGGTCCTTCCGATCCATTCTATTTTGGCCCCTCATAGTTTTATACACCTTGATTTAAATCTCTCCACAGCCACCTCTATTCCAAAGAGAACAGTCTCAGCAAATCCGATCTTTCCTCACAGTTAACTAGTGTTTTATATAGCTTTAGCACAACTACCCCCTCCATGCCCCACCCCATACTCTTAGCTTCTCTACCTTGGCTAATAAAGGGGAGTATCTGGCTTGCCTTTTTAACCACATTATCTACCTGTCCTGTTACCTCAGGGATCTGTGGACATACACTCCAAGGTATTCCCTTGTCTTGTTTGCCCTCCTTACTACCTCATTACCTCACATATCTCAAGATTGTATTCCATTTGCCACTTTTCTTTCTACCTGACTAGCCCATTGCTATCTTCCTGCACCAACAACCATGTGGCCAATTTTTGTATCGTTTGAGAACTTCTTAGACATGCCCCCTACAATTCAACAGTAAATCATTGACTTATACAATAAAAAGCAAAGCACCCAGTACTGAGCTCTACGGAATCCCACCGGGAACAGCCTTCCAGTCACAAAAACACCCACTCATCTTTACCCTTTACTTCTTGCGACTTGGCCAATTTTGAATCCAACTAGCCACTTTCCCTTGGATTCCATTGGCTTTTATTCTCCAGATCAGTCTGCCATGTCTTTGAACTGTTTCCTGCCTTGTTGAAAGTCTTGCTAAAATCCATGTAGACTACATCAAATGGACTACTATTGGTCCTGCTTGTTAATGCTTCAAAAAATTCAATCAAGTTAATCAGACACAACATTCCCTGTACAAAAATATGCTGACCTCCATCTTTGATAAAATATTGTGCCTCCATTAATGATGGTTAAGAATACTATTTTTCCAATAATCTATCCACTACTGAGATTAGGATGACTCGGTCTATCCCTTTCTCCCTTTTTAAACCAGCCTCTGTTGTCTCTCTCCCTCTCTGTGCTTGATCAAAGTCTCTGAGACAATAACAAGAACATCTGCTTCTGCCTTTGTTTTCATGTGTTAAACCTAACGCATGTATTTCAATAACATCAGACTTGGGACCCCTGACTCCATGGTAACCATGTCACACAGTTTCATTGTCAGGTATAACTGGTAGCAGTTCACGTGATCCTTTACCTTTCCCCATTTTACCTCGAATTAAAGGGACAGCTTAAAACATAACCCTCTTACAAAACCCCCATTCATAACAATTTCTAAACCATCTTTGTTCTTTCTTGATTTTACTTGCCAATGTTTTTTCATGCTCTCTCTTTGCTTTTCCAATGTCACCCCTGAACCTTCTATACTCCTCTAGGCTTTCTGCTGTATTCGCCACCTGGTATCCAACATAAACATCTCTTTTTTGCATTATCCTACTCTGTATGACATCTAAGGGATACTAGATGGAGAGTCCCACCCTTTTTCTTTGTGGGAACATATTTGTTTTGAATCTTTGTTATATCCTTCTTGAGTACCTCCCACTGCTCTGCCACTGATTTACCTTCAACTAGCTGTTTCCAAACAACATTTGCTAAATTATAGCACTTCTCAGAAATCTGTCCACATATTTATTCTTCTATCTCCCTCTGACTGTTAGGGTACCGATAGTAAACTCCAAGCAGTGTGACTGCCCATTTTGTGTTCTCAGTTCAAATTATATGGCCTCATTTCATGACCCTTCCAGTATATCATCCTCATGGCTGTAATTGTTTCTTTAGTCAATATTGCAACCCACCTCTTTTTTTATCACCCTCTTTATCACTGTCTTCTGAAAAACATGTAACCAGGGATGTTGAGCTTCCATTCCTGCCCTTTATTAATCCATGTTTCAGTAATAGCTCTTTTATCATGCTTCCGAGTGTCTATCTGTTACCTCAGCTCATCCACCTTATTCACTAGTCTCCTTGCATTGTTGAGCACTACCAACACCTTTCTTGTCTATTTTCTGGCCTTTGCTTCCCCTGCCTTCAAGACTTGCTTACACGTTTTCTGTCTTCCATTTTCAGCTTTACTTCTCTCTCTTCTAAATCTATCCTCAGGTACCCATCACCCTACCAAGCTGATTTGAACACTCGCCAGATAGCAAACCACCCATGACGATATTGATCCTGGCTCTGTTGAGGTGCAACCTGTCAGGCTTGTACAGGTGCCACCTCCACCAGAACTCACTCCACTGCCCCAGGAACCTAAAGCCTCTTGCATCATCTATGCAGCCTATCACCAATTTCTATGCTCACTGGTGTTTGGCACTGGGAGTAATTCAGAGATTACTATGTTTGAGATCCAGCTTTTCAATCTGTCTGCTAGTTCCCTAAAATCTGCCTGCAGCATCCCTCTTTCTGCCTATGTCATTGATACCAATATGAACTATGACCTTTGGCTCTTCATCCTCTGGACTCAGAATGCTCTGCAGCCATTCAGTGATATCCTTGACCTAAGCACCAGGGAGACAACATATCCGTATCACATCTGTGGCCACAGAGATGCCCGTATGCACCTAACTACTGAATTATCTATCACTATTGTTTCTCTAGCGCTCGTTCTCCTCCCTCCTCCATGCAGCTTGGCCTTTGGTGTCTTCAGCTAGACCCTAGCTGCACTCCCCAGAGGAACCAATTCCCTCACTTAGAACTGAATACTGGTTGGGAAGTGAGGTGAACTCTGGGGACTCCTGCACTACCTGCCTGTCCTACTTATCTGTTTGGCTGTCACCCATACCCTCCCGACCTACCCACCCCTAAACTGCAGGTTGTCTACCTCATGAAATGTGCTATCCATATAGCTCTCAGATTCACAGTTGCACTGCGGTGACACCAGCTACTGTTCAATCTCTGAAACCTGGAGGTTGAGCTCCTCCAGCTGCCGATACTTCCAGCACAGGTGGCATCCAGGACATGAGAAGCATCCTGAAGTTCCCACTTTGCACAGGATGTGTATGCGATGGGACTGAGTTGTCCTGCCATGCCTTAATTTACTCAAATATTATCTAAACTTTACAGAAATAAGCAGAAGACTTGTCCCTGATTTGGACAAAAAAAACCTCATCAGCTACTCATGAATTTGCTGCTTCACTTATTTTTTTTTATCCACCTACCTGATGCTTGCACTCCCTTATCTCTGGGCTCTCCAGTTGAAGCCTACTCTCAGAGCTTTGTTCCTTACAACTCTGCCACCGCTCTGATGCTCTGCAGCTGAACTATCTCTGATTCATGCTCCCTTACCTCCAGGCTGTCTGACTCTCTAGTTAAAAATGTAACCTCTGAAAGGCTGATGTTCTCTGACACTGTTTGCCCTCAGCCTCACTCTCTACACTCTCACTGACTCCCTGCAGCCACTTATACACATCTCTCTCTCTCTCACAGTTTCCCCTCTCATGGTTTACTATCTCTGTAACTTTCCCTCCATATATAAACAGAGCAAATGCAAGATATGCTAAAAGACAGAATAATTGTACTTGGAGACGGGGTGTTTAATCGCCAGATGTTTGCACTGTCTAAATTCTAGTTTATGCACAATCATACCAGTTTTAGTAGTCTAAATGAGGTTTTAGATAGAAATATATTCAACAGAGAATTACACAATATATGTCAACAGAGATAAAAGAGATACTTTACTTTGTAACAGTTGGATATGTTAACTAGGTCACAACTGTGGAATGAGGTGTGAAGCATTACCCAAGAAGAACTAATTTTGTGGATTGTTATTATCATGTTTAAAAACACTATTACCAAATTTCTAATTTTTATAGCTCGGTAATTATCTTCTTAGGCAGTCCCTTGGGATCGAGGATGATTTGCTTTCATTCTGATTTGATGGGCGGAATCAGCCCAGATTTGCACTAACAATGTTTTACCTGCTGGCTTTTCACATCCCAAACCTGCTGCATAACTAATGCATTCCCAGGAAGCATGTCATTTCCATGGCAGGGAATCATTCACCCGTTGATTCATCACACCAGGCACCATATTTAAATCCCAGCCGCACGCACACATCTCAGTGCTTCCAGCCCACAACTGCTGCGGGGAAGATGTCCACGAAGGACAAGAAGACTCCAGCCCCCAGGTTTAATGACACGTGACTGGAATGCCATTTGGGTGCCATGGAGGCCCACCACGCTCATCCTCTACATCTGCTCTGGCCGCAGGACGGGCAGCAGCTTCATCAATCCAGCATGGTAGCGGTGGTCAGCGCTAATGCCCCTGCAAAAGAGGACAGCTACCCAGTGCCGCTACAGGATGAATGGTCTCATCCGTTCCACCAGGGTAAGTCACTCTTCTCATCACTCTCAACTCACACACTCACAAACCCATCACACATCCACAGGGATCTCACACCTCAAGGGACAACACCACTAACTCTCACACACACCCTCACATCTCCAACAGACTCATACCCTCTCGAGCTCACGTCCTCATCCTGTCCATGGCTCCGCTCACCACACAAACATTCCATGCAGTGCCATGTGTCTCTCCACACTCTCTCCATCTGTTTTCATGAAGGAGAAGCTGGATCATATCAGCAGTGGGAGGTCTCAGATCGGGGGTGGAGAGACCCACATTGGACCCCTCACTCACTTTGAGGAATGCTCCATCGCGCTGACTGGTGAGGACATGGACCCTGCCTGCAGTGATGGTGAGGTCGGTGGCGAACACCCACATGAGGATCATGCACAACATCCCTCTCTCAACGCAACTCCCTTACCTTTTGACTCTGCTGCTTTGCATTCATGATCTCTACTTTGGTTCACAGGGAGCTCTGCCAAGCAACCAACACCCTCAGCCAACCAGTCCCTCAGCTCCATCCACGTCCTCACCTCCAGTGAAGAGGACACCTCCTCCATTGAAGAGCTGGAAATAAGCAGCCTGGAAGACCCGTCACAGCGCATACCCACAACCTGCACCAGCGCAGAGACACACACCTCAATGGGACCTATACCTAGAGCAGGCTCGGGTTCACAATCTGGTGGTCACTACACGAACACATGTCCGCAGCAGGAGGAGGCAGATTTGGCTGAGCTCCCCAGCACTCTGAGGGCTGCTGGGGAAGAGGCATCTGTTAGTCCAAGTCAGATGATGAGCCTCTGGATTTGGCCTTGCAACTCGTCCTGGAGAGTCAGCAGAAGGTGGGGGAATATCACACAGAGCTTTGGAAGCCCTCAACAGAGTAGCATGTGAGTCGGAGGAGTGTGTCTGCCTGCTCCTTGATGCAGTGGTGCCCACGTGTGTGCGCATTGAAGTCTCCATGGGGAGGATGGCAGACGCCATGGAGACCCTGGTCCAGCAGCACGCTGAGATGTGTGCAGACCTGCACTCCATCGCGGAAGCCATGGGTGAGTTCCTGCAGTGGCAACGCGAGAAGGAAATGGGGCAATTTGATGTCCCTGCAGGTGCTCCTTCCCCTCAAGGAGTCAGGCCAGGGCCCTTGGGCACCTGAAGGGAGGAGTAGCAGCAGCTGGACACCTCTGGGTCATCCACTCAGGAATCTCAGAGGCCATCCTCTCCCTCCGAGTGCCCTTTGCCTGTGAGCCCCTCAACCTCATCCTCTGTCACCGTAGAGGGAGCAGCTGGCCCACAAGTGATTCTGGAGGGAAACGTGTGTGTGTGTGTGTGTGTGTGTGTGTGTGTGTGTGGCAGGGCCTTTTGGAGCCTCGTGCAAGCTCTCTCCCACGCATACAGATCCATCACATTTCACACTCACCTCAATGTCCTGAGCATTTTCAGTGCTGCCTGCTGGGGTTCACTTTCAGTTAGCCATCTGAGCCTGACCGGCATCTCCACCCACCCAATGATCACACCCCATGCAGCACCTGATCTCACCCACCACGACTGTCGTTTCACTTTCGATTTGGACAGCATCGTCTGGATTCGCTTTTTTGTCAGCTCCCCCATCTATTCCCCTCCCCCAGTCACCCATTTTCTCCCCCCCCATCACAGTTGACTCCCCCAGCATCACCTTCCACCTCCCCTCTGTTACCTACCAGCCACAACCCTTTTCATTCGGGGATGTCCAGGTGAACGTGCAGGTTCTCTTCTTTCACGAAAATCCCACCCCCATCCACATTCACCTCCCTGACCACCTCCTCCCACCCCCAGGGTCCGTGTCTGCCTCCAGGTCACCACCAACTACCCTCACTGTCCCTTCTATCGCAACCATTGAACCCTCACCCTCCCACCCTACTGCCTCACTCTGCCCTTGGTCATTCTCATCCCTCCTCCATACCACACCCACCCTCAGTTCACTCCCCAGGAAGCAGACATGGATCTATCTGACCCCTCTGGTGCACATTCACCTGCACATCCTCCCCTCTGCACCCCTCCCCACCTTCGCACCCGTTCCTGCCTTTGCACTCCTTTCCCCCCCCGGAACCCCTTCGCCCTTCACCCCCTGGAACCCCTTCCCCCACCCCCTCAAATCCTCCCAACCTGCCCAGACTCCCCGCCACTTACTTCCTCCCCCTTTCTGACTCCTTCCCTCACCCTTACCTCTTCCGCCACCCTTAGTCCCTCCTTCCTCCCAACTCCTTCCTCCAGCCTTACCTCTTCCTCCAGCCTCACTTCTTCCTCCACCCTTATTCCCTCCACTCTCCACCCCTTCCTCCCCTGGAACCCCCTCCCCTTTCTGCATGCCTTCTTCCCCCTGGACACACTTCCATCTCCGCACCACTTCCTCCCCCCAGACACCCTCCCCTCTCCACACCCCTTCTTCCCCCCCGGACACCCTCTCCTCTCTGCACCCCTTCCTTCCCCTGGACACCCTCCCCTCTCTGCACTCCTTACCCTCTCCGCACTTCTTCCCTTACAGCTTCTACCCCACTTATACCCACCTGCCTAGTTGCTGTCTTCTCCCCCATTACCCCCTCCTTCTCCCGTTCTCCCTTCCCCCTCCCAACCTTCCATCTGATACCTTTATTTCCCCCTCTCCCAACCTCACCCCTCCTGATGCCTTCATTACCCCCCCAACCTCACCCTTCCTGACACCTTCATCCCCCCACCCACCCCACCACCTTATCCCCCTTTGACACCTACATTCCCCCTTCCCAACTTCACCCACTGACACCTCTTCCTCTCCCAGTTGATCCTAGACCTTCCTCTTCCACCCCCTTGACCATCATCCATTGTGAACATCAATGGTGACTTTCCAACTTCCGTGAGCTGCTTTGCAGCAGAGCCATGTCCATGAGAATCCACCCAGCATGCCACCGACGTTCCTCCAGTGTGCCATTGCTGTCAGGTTCGCAGATGATCATGAACTGATTTCACGCCATCAGGAAATCGATCGCGCCATGCTGTCCGCTCACGCCACCGAATACGCCCGACGCCGGCAGGCACGGAAAATCCCGGCTAATGGGTTCTAAGATGGCTGATAAGTCTAATGCGCGATCTGCAGACTCTGTCACATGGGATCTGTTGCAACCGAATTCTGAGTAGAGCAGTTGCTTTGGGAGACTGGTGTCAGGCATACAAATGTCCTGTCCAGCGGAGTTGTTTTAGAGTGATTAGTGCCTTGGTGCTGAGCATGTTGGCTTGGGAGAGAACGCTGCTGTAGGTCTGCCTTTCTTGCCACCAGATTTGGAGGACCTTGTGAGGGCACCGCTGATGAATAATAGTGCCTCTGTTAAAAGCCTGGTCTAATAAATTCTTTAGTTATGAGTTTTTGTATGAAGAGGTACTTTCAAAGTATAGTGAAAAATTTTCAACCACAGGTTTGATTTCACAAGATATTCACAACAACATTCCACATCATGTGAACTAAAACACTCAATGCAAAAATGGATTCACACCACATAAAAAGCAAGTATAAACTGATTGGATTAGGACTGTAAACTCCGCTCCTCTTTCCCCGTTGGTTAGAAGCCTCCACCCTCTATTTCCTGTAAATGAGGCTATATATGTTCTCAGTTCCTGTTTGTTCTAACTGCATACGTATCAGACAAACTTACAAAACTTGGATCTCATTGTGCCAGCTTATTTTTTTTATTCAATATCATCTTAATCTAGGATGTGGTTAAACTCCAGCCCATTGGGTCTGTACAACTGTGTGAAACTACCCTGTAGTCAAGAAAAGCATTAGAGGGAACTGACCGAGTGGGAATGGGAAGTCTCCTAATGTCTTCAAGGTTTCAGGTAAGTTTGGCGTATTGCTTCTTTTCAGTTTCTTGCCATTGTGAACCATTCAAATATAGAATAATGACAATTTGTTGGGGTGGGGGGGGTGAGGTGGGGGTTGCAGAAATGTATTCAACCAGCTGCAATCAGGTGCAATAAATAGCACTTTCTATTCACCATAGTATACTACTAATCTCTAATTATATGTAAAAGCGCCATTTGAACACATCACTGAAATAACTTTCTTGAAAATTCAATTGAAAGTTAAAAGGCATTGTGCTATAAACACTATTATTTCAGGTTAGGTTAAATTAAATCTTAAAATATTTAGCCCTTAAAATATTAATGTTGTTGCTTAATGTGGCACCTTGAAGCACAGTTTTAGATTTGCAACACCAAGCAATATAAAATAGGCTCAGACAAAAGAGCGGGGGAAAGTGGTGTGCTGTATTAGCAAACTACTTTCATTACCCCAGGTTCTATATGATAATGCAGTCTGGGCTGAAGGGATGAGAATATCATCTCTCTGCCTACAATAATTCTAATTGGTCCAGTTATGTGAGGAAGTCCAATTTAAGACTTATAGGTATGAAGGGTCGGTGTGTTGGAAACTGCTCTTTTTTTTAAATGCAGTTATAATGCCACTACTCCTAGCAGTAGTAGCCCATGAATTTATAGCACCAAGCTACCTACAATTCACCACTAAGTGACACACAAAATTTGGCAGCCATAGAGAGGATTATGCTTGCATTATAAAAGGCACATGATGACCTGTTGGAGGGTATTTTTCCTAGATAGGCATGTTGGGTGGAATTTTACGGTCTTTTGAATGGCTCACTGCATTTTACGGCCCTGCCCCCATAAAATTCCTCCTGTCATGTGTGCCCTGCCTGATCCCTGGCTCACTGTCTGCTGATGCTTCATCCTGAGCCATTGTAGTCATTGGTGGTTTGTCATTGCCTTCCACTCAGGGGCAGGGTGAGGAGGCAGGTCCCAATTCTATGTCAGCCAGAACAGGAATCGAATCTGCACTGTTGACATTATTCTGAACCACACACTAGCCATCTAGCTAATGGATGAGACAGTGACATAGTAATAATGTCACTGGACTAATAATCCGGAGACCCAGGCTAATGCTCTGGGGATACGGGTTCAAATCCTACCGCAGCAACTAGTGGAATTTAAATTCAATTTCCTCTAATAAAACCTGGAATTAAAAGTTAGAATCAGTAATGGCGACCATGAAACTGTCATGTTGTAAAAACCCACCTGGTTCACCAATGTCCTTTAGGGAAGGAAATCTGCTGTCCTTACCTGGTCTGGCCTACATGTGATTCCAGATCCACAGCAATGTGGTTAACTCTTAAAATGCCCTCTGAAATGACCTAGCAAGGGCTAGTCCAAGGGCTATTAGGGATGGGTAATAAATGCTGGCCTTGCCAGCGATGCCCACATCACATGAAAGAATGAAAAAAAAATAGATCAATATGGAGGCACATAATTTGGGCAGAGCAGAAAAGCATGAAATTTCTGTCCAACATGTACTGTACCTGACTGGGAATTAGTTGACCTTAACATCAGGTTTATAAAGTCTTGAGGAGGAGAGGGGCCACATTCATTCTCCACACTGACATCCCTCATCTTGTGAACAAATCAAATTACACTAAAAACAGAAATTGAAGAAAATGTTTAAATCCCGCACAAATACAAATTAACCTCATTATACATTCAAACTTAGGTGGAAAACACTCCTGTTATACCAGAAAGCAAACAGGAAAGCTCTGTTCTGCCCATTTAAATAGCTCTGGTTATCAATTGTAAATGATTTTGAAATTAATTTTGTAAAAGAAGCTAATGGTTATAGGCAGGGGAGTTTGCAAACTGATGATCGATTGCATCAAATTTCAAGACCATGATTCCAATATATCATCCCTACTAATTGGAAAAATATTCTCCACTTAAAACATCACTGTAGAAATGTATTTTATAGATTATCTATGAAAGCAACGTTGTGTTCTGTTTGAAAGCTGAAGTTAGTCATTACTTGAATGGTTGACATGTTTCTGCACAGGTAGAGATAATTTGGAAAGAATACTGAGGGTTATCCCTATTCTGGCCAACAGAGACCATAGCAGTGAGATACAAGTTCAGAGGGAGTCTTTTTTGACGATGAATATAGTTGAAGCTAAATTATGCAACAGAATTAGACTGAGAAATAAAAAGGTAGGTCAGAGAGGCTGTTGAAGATTTTGTCCAATGAACAAATTTGGTAGTGTATAGCAAAAGTTGCAATTAGGTCATGATACAGGATCTGCCAGTTAGATAATTATCATATAAAACTGCAGACCCATGTAAATTAAGTATACAAATACGAATGAAAACAATGGTGCAGGTGTAAGTTTTCATGTGCGTGTGACCAGAGACAATTTGAGTCACCTCATTTTGTTTCTAATGTGCACTACAGTGGCTAAGGACAAAATGCTTTAATACATGATTTTATACAGCGTGAGTAAAGAGAAAACAGTTGCTTTAAGTTGAAAAACAAATCAATGTGCTGTTAAATGTTGATATAGGGAACAAAGGCATGCTATCTGTGTCAGCCATGGCTCAGCTGGTAGCACTATCACCTCCAGTTTACAAGATTGTGAGTTCAATCCCACTCAAGAGACTTCTATATAGATATTACAGTGCCGCACTTAGTGGGTGCCACGTTGTTGGGAAGGCCTTCTTTTGGATAAGATATTAAACCAAGGTCCCATTGCTTTCTCAGATAGACATGAATGTTTCCATGGAGCTATTTCAAAGAGTAGGGGGGCTATTCCTGGTGTCCCAGCCAATATTCATCCCTCAATCCACATCACTGAAACATATTAGCTGGTCATTACTGTTTGTGGGAGCTTGCTGTGCACAAATTGGCTCCCACATTTCCCATGTTATAACAGTGATTACACTTCAAAAGTATTTAATTGGCTGTAAAGTACTTTGGGAAGTCCTGAGGTAGTCAAAGGTGCTATTTAAGTAAGACAGGCTCAAGCCTATCTTTCTTAATTTCTTTATGACTTAACAATGTAGTAAAAGACTTTTAAAGTTCTGCCAGAGGAATCTTATGGTGCCAGCGCTAACATCTTTGATTGAAGATCAAGCTGGTGCTAATCTGGTTTTGAGCTCCACCATCCCCTCTACCTCCAGTCACAACATAGATGTCCTTTATTCTGATTACCAATAAAGCAATTGGGAATTCATTATAGTGGGAGTGGTGGTGTGAGTGGCTCATGCTGCTCTACCTCACATTGTTAGGATTCCTGCTCTCCTGCCAATGCACTTCATGGTGCCCAGAAGCCAGCTGGGCCAGACTTCCCAGCAGAAGCAGAGGTGCTGCATTCTGCTACTGAGCCCACTCAGGTAATTGACCATGAGCCTCATCAGTGCTTTAGTGTAAGCATTAGCAGCCTGTCACTCTGATGCTGCAGCTAGTGGGAAATGAATCTCACAGGAGTGGTACAATAAGGTCAAAGAGTTCAAGTTAAGTGAAGTCAATGGAACTCAAAATCAGAGATGTAAAATGGGCTTTTGATTCATGATTGCCCATTTCACCTTATGGCACAAAACTAAAATTACCCACTGTCCTTTTCATTTGATGTTGGGGAACTGTTTCTATCTCCGACAGACTGAAAGAAGCCATTTGGCCTGTCATACCCGTAGTGGGTGCGAACTCAGCAAAGCCAGGTAGGCAGTGGTATTGTATATTTTATAACTCCGAGTTATGCAGAGATGACATACTAGTTTCTATGTGTGTAGAAACTTTATTTATAATAACTTTTTTAAAATGTCTGCTCCATGTTTACAGCTCTAGCTTTCAGCAGCTTCTACAATTTGCTTACTTTTCTCTGAGTTCATATTAATCAAGCACAGTGTGCATCAGTAGTAAACAGACTCACATAATGAAACACAGAACTATTGAACACGACAAGTGGGATGGAAGTTCTTTCTTAGAGGGTAGGTGGACTTGTTCTGAATGGAGCAATGGCCAGTGAGCTTCTGGTAAACAGTCTGCAGGCTGATGTTTCTACATTGTGTGGTCACCGTATTTCTCCTTCATCGTGTGGGGGAAATACTTCTTCCACCTGTGGTCAAAAGTAGCTCTCCTCATTGTATGACAAAGTTATTGTTGTGACTGTAATCTCTGTTTCCCAGCAGCCAATCTGTGCAGTGTTGCCCCTTGCCAAAAATAATCTTAAACTGCAGCAAGATGCATCACAGCAGTTACCTGGAATGTGCTGCTAATAGTCAAAGAGCAGCTGGACATCAAGAGAGTAAAACCCTTTGTGGTTCACAAAGGTGACAAGCCCTCTTGTTTCTGGCTCCTAGCATCCATGGAGAACACAAAATCATTAACCTTTGAAAATAGGGCATCCAAGGCCTGCTTGATGCAGGTATACACTGCAGCCTGACTGATTTTCCAGATATGTCCAGCTTCAGGCTGAAATGACCCTGATGGATAGGATCCAGAGCTGTGGCTACTTGAACCACCATTTGAAAAGCAGCGACAGTTGTGTCTATGGGTTGCAGGTCCTGTTGATGTTATGACAATGTTGCATATTTGTGACTGCATCTTGTGTGAATCTCAATCTTCTCTTCCACTAATTTCACTGAGGTTCAGCCTGATCCCATAAGCAGAGCAAGGCTTTCTGCAAGCAGCCCTCCTCCTTCCGGTCTTCCTTTGCAGAGCCAGTTGCTATATCTTGAAGCTATAGGTAGCTTGGATATTGATGCAGCAACTGCCTGGGCCTATGCAATGTGACACCTTGGGAGTTACTTGAGTAGGTGGCTGAATCATGGAATCATGGAATGGTTACAGCACTGAAAGAGGCCATTTGACCTGTCATATTCATGCTGACTTTCTTCAAGAGCAATTTACTTAGGGCCACACCGTAATTAATGACTTCATCCTGAACGATAGCTCCATCATCTGTGTGAGCTCATGCCCTTCCCCTGATTCTGAACATTCCTTCATTGCATTTTTGAGAATAGATCATTAGACAGGTTGGCAAATTGCCGTTGGATTTGGTTCGCCACCAAGGGGAATCCAGACAAGACAGATTTGTAGGTTAAGGCCCAAGGTGTTCAAAGCCTCAGACAAAGCAGGCATGACGAGATTTATTCCTGATTTTAGAACCTTGACTAAGGGGGGCTCTGTAGTGATGGTGCTCTCCATGGTGATCTACCAGCTTGATCAGACACTCATACAAAGATATGAATTATGGATGTCTTTGTAGATGTCCCTGTGTGTGCAGGTTGTTTGGTACACTGAACTACTGACACCGAACTAACCAATTATGTTTGTAGGCAGGTGCTTTGTATTTCAAATTTTTGGGCTCAGCAGCTAAAGGATACCTTAATCTGGCCTCCCAGATGAGAAAGAAACATGCTGGGCTATGCAAAGTTGCCAATGGAGGTCTATTCGCATTTGGCACAATTGAATAGTATTGGCTTACAAGGCATGTTAGTAGCATTTGACTGTAAACTTAGTGCAGCGTCTGGGAGGGAGCATGTTTAGGGCACTGGCAACTGTTTATCTGCTTTACAAATGTAGAAACCTCTTCAGCAAGTTACCTTTCCTCCAGTTTCATGTGAACTTTCTCTTCCTCACACCTGTTCTGTGCTCCAACCTGTAATCCTTCTTGCACCTCAATAACTAACCTGGTGGAATTTGTGTTGGTGTTTGTCACTGTAGGGGGTGGGTTAGCAGCGGCGTCTCATTGGCTGTCCCTCAATTAGAGGATGATATCTATTGGGTGTCATGAGTTTCAGCCAAGGGTCTCCATGTGACTTAACAGGCTCATTCTTGACCCACAGGATGTCCCATGAGGTAGCGGGACCTGGAGTGTAGGATTTGCTTTCTTTTCTTTCCTTTGCTGCTGCTCTGCCTCAAAAGATACTGTGACTCAAAGTGTAATGCAGTTAATGAACAAGTTGTTGCCTTTCTAAATGATTGGTAGCAAGTTCCTCCCAGTCATTAATGTCAATGCTGCTGCACTTCAAGGAGACCTGCAGGGTGTCCTTAAAGCGTTTTCTTTGTCCTCCCCTGGAACCTTGAATATTTGAGAGTTGAGAAAACAGGACCTGTTTTTGGGGACAGCTTTTGGCCACCCACACTGTGTCCAGTCCATCGAAGTTGATTTTGTAGGAGTTTTACCTGAATGTTGTGGAGCATTCAGCATTTGTTCGACAGTCCTCCCTTTGAATCTGCAGGGTGTGGCAGAGGTGTTGCAGATGGAATTTCTCTAGCACTCTAATGTGTCACTGATACACAGTCCAGGTCTCATTGCAGTACAGGAGTGTGAAGATGACAACTGCTCTGTACATCAGGATATCTTGATCTGTTAAATCGGGTTCTGACATGTCCACTGAAGGCAGCTCCTCTGAGGAGGAAGGGAGGGATAGAATAAGGAGGAGGCCAGGAGTGGACAATCAGCCTCCAGGGGAGCCACCTTTGGGAGGACAGGCGCAGGCACAAGGGGTGCAGGGCCAAGAGGTTGTCCAAGGTGGAAGGGGCCGCAGAGGACGCCACTATCCTGCTGCCAGGGAATACAGGCGGAGAAGCAGCTACCTCAATATGACTGAGGTGCAGTGCCAAAGGAGGCTCCGACTGTCAAGGGAGACAGTCAACTACATCTGTCCGATGATTGGCCCTGAGATTTCCCCTAACTGTGTGAGCGGACACCCCATGCCAGTGGCTCTGAAGGTCACAGTTGCCCTCAACTTCTATGCCTCTGGCTCCTTCCAGGGTTCGGTGGGTGATCTTTGCGGTGTCTCCCAATCAGCTGTCCACACTTGTATCAAGCAGGTTACAGACGCTCTGTTCAGACATGCATTGACCTTCATCCACTTCCGCTGAGACCAGGCAAGTCAGGCACAGCGAGCCAGAGGCTTCGCGACCATTGCTGGCTTCCCCCGCGTCCAGGGTGCAATAGACTGTACACATGCGGCCATCAAGGCGCCAGCAGGTGAGCCCGGTGCCTTCGTCAACAGGAAGGGCTCCCACTCCATGAATGTGCAGATAGTGTGTGATCACAGGATGCAGATTCTACAAGTCTGTGCAAGGTACCCAGACAGCTCCCACGACGCCTACATCCTCAGACACTCCCAGGTGCCGGGGCTCTTCAGTGTTCCGGCTCGGCTGGATGGATGGCTGCTGGGTGACAAGGGTTATCCCCTCAGAAGGTGGCTCATGACGCCTCTCCGCCATCCAAGAACAGAGGCTGAGCAGCGTTACAATAGGAGCCACGCCTCCACAAGGGCTATGATGGAGAGAGCCTTTGGTCTTCTCAAGATACGCTTCCGATGCCTGGACCGCTCAGGGGGCGCATTCCAGTACCCCCCCAGATTGCGTCTTGGTGATACTGGTTGCTGCTGCGCTCTCCACAATCTTGTGCTGGAAAGGGGGGACGCAGTGGACGATGAAGACGTTGATGCAGTGGATGCGGCTGCACACGATGAGTCCAGCACTGATTCTGAGGATGAGGAAACACGGGGGAATGATAAGGGGCTAAACGCTGACCTGGCATGACACCAAGGAGGCAGGGACACCTGGGAGGCTTTAATCCAACGAACCTTCAGCTAGCTCCACACAAATGGATCAGGAGGACCAGCCTTGCCTGGCGCTTCCATACTCGGCACTTAAGTGCTACATCGGATGGTTAACAGTGACGTTGAGTGTCTTGGGCTACAGGAAGATATAGACGGGACAGTCAAATGGGCAGATAAGTGGCAGATGGAATTTAACCCTGAAAAGTGTGAGGTGATACATCTTGGAAGGAGTAATTTGACAAGGAAGTATTCAATGAACGGCATGACATTAGGAAGTCCTGAGGAACAAAGGGACCTTGGCGTGTGTGTCCATAGATCTCTGAAGGCGGAGGGGCATGTTAGTGGGGTGGTGAAAAAGGCATATGGGACACTTGCTTTTATCAATCGAGGCATAGATTACAAAAGTAGGAAGGTCATGTTGGAGTTGTATAGAACCTTGGTGGGGCCACAGCTGGAGTACTGTGTGCAGTTCTGGTCACCACATTATAGGAAGGATGTGATTGCATTGGAGGGGGTGCAGAGGAGATTCACCAGGATGTTGCCTGGGATGAAACATTTAAGTTATGAAGAGAGGTTGGATAGACTTGGGTTGTTTTCGTTGGAGCAGAGAAGACTGAGGGGCGACCTGATCGAGGTGTATAAGATTATGAGGGGCATGGACAGGGTGGATAGAGAGCAGCTGTTCCCCTTAGTTGAAGGGTCAGTCACAAGGGGACACAAGTTCAAGGTGAGGGGCAGGAGGTTTAGGGGGGATGTGAGGAAAAACATTTTTACCCAGAGGGTGGTGACGGTCTGGAATGTGCTGCCTGGGAGGGTGGTGGATGCGGGTTGCCTCACAACCTTTAAAAAGTACCTGGATGAACACTTGGCACATCATAACTTTCAAAGCTATGGGCCAAGTGCTGGTAAATGGGATTAGGTAGGTAGGTCAGGTGTTTCTCACATGTCGGTGCAGACTCGATGGGCCGAAGGGCCTCTTCTGCACTGTGTGATTCTGTGATCTGCCACTTCATCAGCTGCAACTAAGGGTTTTGGACATAAACCTCAATGTCCACTCAAACACTCATGACATGTCTGTAAAGCATACAAATGCAGCACAAAGGAGCCACCTCAGCCATGGTAACACATCTGGATTTAATTTTCTCCGTCATATAGTCGCACAAAATGAAAGCAAAATGTTCTTCAACCATAAACAAATAACAATTCCCTAATCTCGGGCCAACACAAAAGCACCAGTGGGAAACCCATGGTGTGCCTAAGGTGCCTTATGCTAACATTTATGGGTGCTACGTCTTGGTGTCGCCCCCATCGCTCGGAGTGGCTTCTGAGACAGTTTGCTGACTCTGCTGTCCTGCTGGCCTCGATGACCTTGGCGGAAGTCCTCTGGCCCGTGGAGCCTGTGCTGGCCCCGCCTGGGAGGGATCTGCCAGTTCCACAGCTGGCATCTCCCCAGTCGTCGCAGCCTCACCCGATGAAACGGTCACTGGGAGAGGGGCGGAGCAGCTGGTGCCCACATCCGGAGCACCGTGAGAGGAGCCCGCAGATACGACAGGCAGTTGCTGCGCCAACATGAGGTCGCCCCGGACCTCCCTGCTTACCATCGATGGAAGCTTGAAGCCCACACCACCTCCCACATTGGCAATGACCAGCTGTGGCCACTGGTGCTGTGAGGGTTTGCAGGTCCGAGCGTAACCCCAGGAGAAGCTGCTTGTTCTCCTGGAAGCCCCTCTCCATGAGATTTGCCACTCTCTCCATGGAGGAAGCATGACACTCTGACATGAGGCTCATGGCATCACTCATGCTCTGCGTGGACTCCTCCACCACGGACACCAAGTGAAGCATACACTCATGCAACACTCCCAGATGCTCCTGCACACCCGGCCACATTTCCTGTAGCTGCTGCATGGCGGACGACTCCAGAGGCTCATCATCACGGCCCGACTCAGCATGTGTCTGGTCCCCTGCAGTCCTCCGGCTGCTGGCTCCATCGGCACTTTCTGTCTCTGCCAGCTCCTCCAGCGATTGTGAAGTGCCCTCTCCACTGTGCCCTGGGACACTAGCCGATGTTGCAATTCCCACCGATGTGCTAGTATCTGCGCTGGTGCCTGCCTCACAGATATAGTGTGACGCAGGTGACAATTGAGGCCCCTCAGGTGTGAGAGGGGGCACCTGCAATCAATCCTGGTCGACGGGCTTTGATGATGTTGAAAATAACAAGGACAGTGGAGCAGTTAGCGTCCACACAGTGACACACTTCATCCCTTTCCCCCGGGCTCGTTATGCACTCAACCTACCAGAACCTACGGAGAGGAATATTGGTGGGGTGACAAATAGTCAGGAGGAGACCCAAACGTTACAGATGGATACAGACGGGCTGGTCAGATGGCCTAAGGAATGCCAGTTGGAATGTTATGTGGATAAATGTGAGGTGATGCACATGGGCAGGAGAAACAAGGGAATACACGAGGAATGGTAGGACCGTGGAAAGTAAGGAGGATCAGAGGGACCTTGCTGGGCATGTCGATAGGCCCGTTAAAGTAGTACCGTTAGGCGTTTAAGAATGTAAATGCCATACTTGCCTTTATTAGCCGAGGAATAGAATATTGGAACAGGGAGGTCATGTTGCAAGTGCAGAAAATGCTGCTGAGGTAGCAGCTATAGTTCTGTGTGCAGTTGTGATCTGCGCTTCATGGGAGGGATGTGATTGGAGTGGAGAGAGTGCAGAGGTCGCTAACCAGGATGCATGCTGGGCTGGAGAGTTGGAGTTATGAGAAGACATAGCATAGACTGGGGATATTTCCCCTGGAGCAGAGGAGATTGAGGGGTGACATTATTGAGTTTTATAACATTATGAGGGACATAGATAGGGTCGACAGAAAGGAACTTTTCCCCTTGGCGGAGGGATGGGTAACCTGGTGGCATTGATTTAAGGTAAGCGGCATGAGGTTTACAGGTGAGGTGATGAGGAACTTTTGCACACAGTAATGTGGGATGCACAGCCTGAAAGGGTGGTGGACACAGAAACCCTCCTAAGATGTAATAAGTATTTGGATGTGCAGTAGCGATGCCATGGTGTACAAGGCCATGGGGATAATGGTCAGAAATGGGATAAGGCGACTTTGGAAGGTGCTTGACATGCGCATCTTCGAAGGGCCGAGGGACCTTTGTCTGTGACCCACACGTCTGGCTCTATCAGTCTGTGAATGAGCAGTGTTGCTACAATAATGATTCAAACAATCATCAGTGCTATGGATGGTGGGAAGACAGAGCAGATGCCACTGTTGACCTCAAATAGCTGGCTCCACCCCAGCCTCACCGACACCTGTAGACCTGGGCGCATTGCACCTCTCAAGCTCCAGGGTCTTCTGCTTGAATCGGCTCAAAATCATCAGCTGGGCCTGGCCGCCTCCAGTCCTCGAACGCTCACTGGCATTGTGAGCATTCTTCTCCTGAAAAACAGAGAAGACCATTCATTGCGGATAATCGCACATGGACTCTGCACACGCACGCTGCACCCCGACCACAGTGGCCCATATCAGGCCTCCAGTGCCTCCTCTCCATGTTACTGCTGATCAGTCACACAAAGATAGTACACCTGCTCTCAAACAACCCCCCCTCCCCCCCTCAGTGGCCACCTTGGACACATTCTGTATCCATCACTTTAAGAAACACACGGTCTTAGCTCCCATGGCAAGGAGGTGCAACTAGGTGCAGTGTCGAGGGCAGCAGATGGCTCTTGGCAACGAGAGCTTGGGGCTCCCCTTCCACAATCTCTTCACCATGAAGAGGACATGTGTTGGCGTTCTGAGTATGCGCTTAGCTGCATCTTCTGCAGGTTGCCCCAGGACTAGTCATGTGTGACTAAGAGCAACACATGGTGCAGGGAGAACCCATCTCCTCATGAACCACTCAGGCTGAAGTAAGCATGCTTGCCCACCCAGCGTACGAGAAATGCCCAACATGATTCAATGCAGTCACGACAGTAAGACTTAGAGGGGGGGGCGGGCCTCAAAGGTTAAGACTACCTGCTGGGTTAAATGCCCAATGCATCTGGTACTCACCCTTCCAGAGCGCAACAAATCGTTGAAGTGCTTACGGCACTGGATACGTCGCGGGAGCTCACCACCTCCACCACCTCCTCCCAGGCACGGTTGGTCCTGTGGGGGGGGGTCTCCTTCTCCCACCCTGGGGAACCAGCGGCACCCGCCGTGCTGCCACATCCTCGAGGAGGGCAGCAAGGCAGTCATCAGAAAAACGAGGGGTACACTGGCCCCCCGCTGGCCTAGCCTGCAGCCTGGCCTGCTCCTGTGGAGGACCCTGCAGCCTGCCCTGCTCCTGTGGCAGACCCTGCAGCCTGGCCCTGCTCCTGTGGCAGACCCTGCAGCCTGGCCCTGCTCCTGTGGCAGACCCTGCAGCCTGCCCTGCTCCTGGGACAGACCCTGCAGCCTGGCCCTGCTCCTGGGACAGACCCTGCGGCCTGGCCCTGCTCCTGTGGCAGACCCTGCAGCCTGCCCTGCTCCTGTGGCAGACCCTGCGGCCTGGCCTGCTCCTGTGGCAGACCCTGCAGCCTGGCCCTGCTCCTGTGACAGACCCTGCAGCCTGGTCTGCTCCTGTGCCTTTCCCTCCAGAGTGCCCTGCTGAACAGACCCCCTGCGGTTGGATCTCCAGGTGGCCATTGCGAACAGCTTACAGGAGGCTGCCAGGCCTTCCTTTAAACAGGCTGCCGGGTTGCCATTGGACCCAGTGGTCTGCACATGCCCGCTGCCACCCGCACACTCCCGCTATCCACTGGAGTTGGAAATGCGCTGAGCGGGCCTTAATTGGCCCGCCCGCGCAAAATGGCGGTGCGGCCGTGGTCGCGGGTGCCGATCGGGCCCGTGTCCGCTCCTGCTCCGCCCGCCCGCCAAATGGAAAATTTTGGCCATACACACACTTGGAGGGCCCCCACACCCAAATACAGATTACAAAGTGAGGAAGGATAGGTTCATCAAATTAGAGTCATAAGTAAAAGGAATATATAGTCAGTGGCTCGGTAACTCTGCTGGTCAGATGATCCTTCGGTGGTCCTGATGCTTTGATTTAAAGTTGTTGCCTGTTAAATTGATTGTTCCTCTGGAGACAGTGGTGTTGAGCAGAATTTCAGTTTTAAAAGGTCTCTGGTTGCAGTAGATATGCCTCTGGTTGGTCTCAATCAGCAAACAGGGCTCACAGTTTACCAGGAAGGCTGGAGAGAAAGGGAGAGAGAGGGAAACAGCAAAGCTCAACAGTTTCAATTGCTTGTCCTCAGTTCGTCAGCATTGCAGAATCAACTCTCAACAAAATGTGTCTTTTCGAACGCACAAAAGAGGTTTACTGGTCATCTGACTTGCTCTCTCCACTGTTGGAGAGACTCATGTTTGCAAAGTTACCTTAGCCATTGTCTCATGGACCAAGTGATTAGACTTAAAGTCCCATCTCCAACAGTTGAATCTCAGTTGCTTGTCTTAATGCCTTGTTAATGACAGGGGCTTATTGTCTCTGGTGGGGCCTTCACAGACCCAGTGTCCCCATTCCAATGAAGTGGAATGTGCAGTGCATAGTGATGCAAATTCGGGCAGCCATTTTTTGGCTGTGATTTCCGGTCATCCTTTTGAGCCTGTTCTTAAAGTCTGTTCTTCAAAGTTTAATTCCAAATTTCCAGCCAATGGATTAATAATCACTATTTGAAACAAGCACATCTTCATAACAATTCCTCATACTTTTTATGGACTCTAATTTGACCAACCTGTCCTTCCCTATTTATAATTTGTATTTGTGTGTATGTGAAAGTCGAAGTGTATTTTACTATTTTGCTTAGATGGGTTTAAATATAATAAAGCTAACCTCTTTCTTTGTTAAATTCAAGAAAACCTGCCCTAATATTTTTTTTGAGGTTACAGCACCTAAACAGCTACATACTCACTGAATTGGCAAGTATATAATTTCGAACTAAAAAACTTACTGCAATTAAATGAGGAAAGGGAAAAGCGGGGATGGCCATTCGGCCCGGCTGGATGCCTGGTTGTAACAATATTAAATCCTGTTTACCTGATTGCAATTTTGGGTAAGAAGCTACACAATCTAAATAACAAAAGTGCATAGTTCTTAGAATGTATTATATCCTTGAAAAAGGAAGTCACTTCATAACTTCCTCTTGGAACAAGGGTCACTTCTCCTTTCCAACTAGCAGGAGTATTCAACAGGCTCTGCAGTGTACAAATGCAGAAGTCGGTTTTTGTGCAAAACTAAGATCATAACTAATTCAATTTGTTGTTTTATTTTAACAAGTTGTGCTTATAATAATTTGGGAGAGTTTTGACATGTTGTTGTCACCAGGAGAGAGAGCCATTTTTGGTGTTCAATCATCTTGCACATGACAACAAAGCCTTGATTTAAATCACACCTTTAATGGAGGAAAAAGTTCCATGGTGCTTCACAGAAGCTTAATTAGCCAGCAAGTCAATCGAGTTATCTAGAGAGGTGATCAAATCTTTGGTCAAGAACAAAGAAAAGTACAGCACAGGAACAGGCCCTTCAGCCCTCCAAGCCTGCGCCGATCATATTGCCTGTCAACTAAAACATTTTGCACTTCCGGGGTCCATATCCCTCTATTCCCATCCTATTCATGTGCTCGTCAAGCTGCCTTTTAAACACCACTATCGTACCTGCTTCCACCACCTCCTCTGGCAGTGAATTCCAGACACTCACTACCCTCTGCGTAAAAAACTTGCCCCGCACATCTCCTCTATAGTTTTCTCCTCTCACCTTAAATCTATATCCCCTAGTAATTGACTCTTCCACCCTGGGAAAAAGCTTCTGACTATCTACTCTGCCCATGCCACTCATAATTTTGTAAACTTCTATCATGTCGCCCCTCAATCTCCGACGCTCTAGTGAGAACAATCCGAGTTTCTCCAATCTCTCCTCATAGCTAATAACCTCCAGACCAGGCAGCATCCTGGTAAACCTCCTCTGCACCCTCTCCAACGCCTCCATATCCTTCTGGTAATGTAGCGACCAGAATTGCACGCAATATTCCAAGTGTGGCCTAACCAAGGTTCTACACAGCTGCAGCATGACTTCCCAGCTTTTATACTCAATACCCCTGCCAATGAAGGCAAGCATGCCATATGCCTTCCTGACTACCTTATCCACCTGCGTTGCCACTTTCAGTGACCTGTGGACCTGTACACCCAGATCCCTCTGCCCATCAATGCACTTAAGAATTCTGCCATTTACCTTATAATTCCTGCCTGTATTAGACCTTCCAAAATGCATTACCTCGCATTTGTCCGGATTAAATTCCATCTGCCATTTCTCCACTCAAGTCTCCAAACGATCTATATCCCGTTGTATCCTTTGACAATCCTCTTCACTATCTGCAACCCCTCCAACCTTAGTGTCATCTTCAAACTTACTAATTAGCCCAGTTACATTTTCCTCCAAATCATTTATGTATACTACAAACAGCAAAGGTCCCAGCACTGATCCCTGCGGAACTCCACTAGTCGCAGCTCTCCATTCAGAAAAGCACCCTTCCACTGCTACCCTCTGTCTTCTATGACCAAGTCAATTCTGTATCCATCTTGCCAGTTCACCTCTGATCCCGTGCGACTTTACCTTCTGTACCAGTCTGCCATGAGGGACCTTGTCAAAGGCCATACTGAAATCCATGTATATAACATCCACTGTCCTTACATCGTTGATCATCTTTGTCACTTCCTCAAAAAGCTCGATCAAGTTTGTGAGACACGACCTCCCCTTCACAAAACCATGCTGCCTCTCACTAATACGCTCATTTACTTCCAAATGGTAGTAAATCCTGTCACGAAGAATCTTCTCCAATAATTTCCCTACCACTGATGTAAGGCTCACCAAGGAAGTGAGTCTTGAGGAGGGTCTTGAATAGGGTTGAATAGGCTTTAAAGGAGATTGTATCAAGCAGTATGTCCCTTCCGCTGTTCGCAATGGGCAAGGTATGGATCATACCTAAACAAAAACAGAATTACCTGGAAAAACTCAGCAGGTCTGGCAGCATTGGCGGAGATCTTCTCCGCCGATGCTGCCAGACCTGCTGAATTTTTCCAGGTAATTCTCTTTTTGTTTTGGATTTCCAGCATCCGCAGTAGTTTTTTGTTTTTATGGATCATACCTAACCAGCCCATGCTTGCAAATCTCAAAACACAGTGTCCAACATTAGATGTGATTCCACGATTGGACAACATTTGCTAAATAATCCTCAGTGTGCTAAAAATTATGCTGACAACCAATTTAAGATTGCCTGTCAGGCTCATAGTGTTGCACATTTGTGTGTACTGGGAGCTACATATATTAATACTCAAGGCCCTGTTCTTTGCAGACAGAAAGAACATGTACACACATTGCATCTGTTTCAGCTAAACAAAATAAGTGACAGCCATTCACTGGTTAATTCCCCATAGCAATGTCTTGACCAATCAGAGTCAAGCTTCCTGGATTAAATTTCAAACATTGCTTGGCAGTTAACTGTCAGCCACAATCAAGTGGTGCATTCTCCATGGCAACATCTCTACCAATCAGAGTCTACTTGCCAACCAATCAGCACTATCTTCTCATACAGTATAAATATGTTATTTCCCCTGACGTTGGTATTCTCTTGTGAATTGTTCTGATGAGTGCAAGATGAAAAGCTTCGACTATTTTTTCAGCAATAAGGGAGAAGACAGACATGGAAGAGTTAGCAGAGGGGCCTAGGCAGCTGAAAGCACAGCAACTAAAGTGAGATGAAGGGGAGGATAATCAGAGGAATGGAGAGTTCTGGTGGGGAAGGGGTATAGTTGGTCACAGCAGGTTGAATATAGAAAGGATAAAGCCATAAAAAATGAAACGTGAGAATGAGGATTTTAAATTGGAGGTATTGGAGGATCAAGAGCCAATGACATTAGGGGGAAGGGTGAGTGGAATTTGGTATGGGCTAAAATATGGGCAGTAGGGTTTGGGATAAAGTGAAATTTGCCTGGTACAATGGATGAGATCAGCCTGAAGTAGATTAGAAACACTGAATAGGAGCAGGAAGGGTAGCTATTGCTGGGGATGACTGGCTAGGTAAGAGGGCAAGTCCATTGGCTGAACAATGATTGAAAGACATTGGTGGATGGTCCACGTCAAAAATGGAGGAGGATGAGGAGGGAAACTGCAACACATTTACAGAGAATATCATTAGTGACTTTGATTACAGCTCTTTCAGTGTTGGAGAGATTCAAGCATGGTGGTACAGGGATGGGCATGGATTTGGGAGGTGTCAACACGTTCAAGGACTTTGGAGAAAAAAAAGGGTGTGAGATGGGGCAATAATTTTCATGGATGATGGTGTTAACAGTTGATTTTATAAGGAAGCTGGTGATGACAAGAGTTTTAAAGGAGGGGAAGGAAATGGTACTTGAGGAAAGTAAGGAGTTTACCGTGTCACTCAGCATGGGGGCCATAAAGAGAAGTGGGTGGTGAGTCATTTAATGGGAATGGACTAGATAAGGCATCAGGGAAAATATGGGAGAAAGTAGAGAAAGACTCGCGCAGTGGAAAGTCTGGGGCAGGTTTTGCCTGGTGGGGAAGAGGAAGTGGGGGGTGGACAGGAAAGGCAGCTGAATGACTTGGCTCAATCTTAGTGACAATGAAATCCATTAACTCAAAATACTCAGTATGGATGCAAGAGTGGAGAGAGCTTAGGATAAGGGTTTAAAAGAATTGTTCCTCACAGAGAAGAGAGTCAGGAGTTATTTTAGGTTGTCAGTATAATCGTGGAGCAGTAATAGTTTTGGCAGGAGGAAGGGAGATCCAATGGTGCTTGATGTGATCCACCCACATCTGGTGATGGATAACTCAACTGATTTGGTACAAGATACACACAAGCCTGTGTCTCTTAGACTTGAGGAAGTGAAGATAGCAGGAAGAATGTTCAATATGGGAGAGAACAAGAGATTGATTCAGGAAAATTTTTTTGTAGGTGATGGAGAGGTTGAGCAGATTGACAGCTGTAGAAGTGGCATGGCCATAGGAAAGCTGGAGTTGGGAATTGAGAATTCAAAAGTGCCATGGGGGATAGTTTTTCCAGAAGCGGTCACTGAAGGAAGTAGAGATGGAAAGGGGTTACGGGATGTGGGGAGCAGGAGATAGAAGGAATTGGTCAGAGATGGTCTTATCTGTGATAGAAAGCATGGGAGTAGTCAGGCATGTGAGATGGCAGTATCATAATATCAAGGTAATGGCTATGTTTGTGGCTTAACAGAGTTTACATGAAGTGAGAGGTTAATGGAGGAACAAGCCATTTTAATGCTGAATCATTAATATCCTCACCCCGCCCCTCGGATATTCTTGAATGCATCTGGACTAATCTATCCTGCCCGATTTTCAAGTACACATCCAGTCAGGGCAGATATAAGCCATGTCATCCAAATCCAGGTCAAAAAAATATTATGGGATCCTCTTTAGTGACTGATGCAGTATATGTCAGGCATTCTGCTCCTGTTGGGCGCCCAGACAGGGAAGTTTCCCCTTAAGCCTCCATTTCCTTGTCTTATCAATTTCTTATACTTCCTGATTTTTGCTTCAGCTTTGTTTTCTTAAAATATTTACGAAGTTCTGGCAATTAAATGCATTGCAGTGACACTACACAGTGTAAATCACAGGTACACAAAGATCCTCCAGTACAACGAGACCTAATTCATGGGATGCTCCAGAATTCCACCAAAGAGCCCTATTCCACTTTTTCACTATTTTGTGAAGTTGATGTTTTGGTATTTTGTTTTAATCTGTTACTTATATTCCCTCACACCTATCCAGGGCTGCCTTTCCTGCCCAGAGACCTCACTCTGGGCAATGCCGCCCCCCACCCCCCGCAGACGGCTGCAGAGCGTGGGCTTCTTTGAAGCTGGCAGCCTTCCTATGTAGTGGGGGCCACCCTGCCACTGGTAGCCCCCACTTAATGACCCCTATTTGGGGCCTTAATTTTTTAAATCAGCTGCCTGCTTCATGGAGGTGGCCAGCAGATCCACACCCCAGCCTGCCTGCCACCCGCTACCGGGAATCTTCACTGGTGACAGGATGGCATCAGGGAGCTGCTTCTACTTGGTTCTTCACTATTTTACCAGCCCTCTGCCTCCATTTTCACCACCTGGGGGGCCAGTGAAATTCAGGCCTTTGTTGTTGTAGATCTAACACGACCCCGGGATTTTCCATTCCCGCCCACAGTGGGAATTGTCATGGGCAGGACAGAAAATTTGATGGATCAGCCTAAAGTCTGTTGACTTTGTGCAGGAATTTCCGGTCCCTTGGCAGGCGGGACCGGCGATTTGCATCTGAATTGGAGGAAACTGGAGAAATTAAGCCAAGAAAACCAACAACAAATTATTACCAAACTTGAGCAGTTTGTTATGGTGCATTCACAAGTTTACAGTCAGTGCAAAGTTTCGACAATGTTGCCTTGACTTTGAATGCAAATTGTGTGTCAAAACCTGAAATTACTCCAAAAGGAAGTAGACTAAAATTGCATCCATTAGGGAGTGTCACTCCACTTCACTCCAGTGTCAGGTCAAACTCTGCTCTGAATTCAGGCTGAATTTACTCTTTTACTATAGCAGTGAATGTAGCCTTAGTTAAACTCCAGCGATTGAGGAACTGCTGTTCATTCAAACTGTCTTTTTATTATGTCATATTGATTTTTTTTCATGATTTGTCTCCATGCTGTGGTAATAACACAAGACTTTATAGATGTGCCAGGATCTTTCTCACAGAGAAAATGAAATGAGAATTACCATCCTTCATAAAATGTTTCACAGTTCTGTGGGGAGACTTGTACTCCAGTACAGTATGAGGGGTATGGTTTGTGAAAATTTGAATCAACTTACAGCAGTGTTATACACATTTTACAGTCTCAGATTGTTGTAGTAGATAGGTCTGTGCAAGAATGTGGTTAGAATGCATAATTCTGAAAGTATTTTTATGGATTATTATCTTATTGCCTGATTAAATATTCAAGTTGGACAAAAGTATGATTTGTAACAAAGCATCTTTTACACGTTTACTGACTTCCTTGTCTAGCATGTTCCTGTGAACTTACTTATATTAACTCGCTGATTAATGACTGTTTGAAATGAGCACTTAAAATGACTTAGAATGTTCCTGCATGAACTTTGCTGGTCAGAATTTTCACTATCAACGGAATTAGTGAAATAGAAAACTCCCTTAGCATGATTTGAATTGTAGAATTCACTCTCTCATTACTTTTCATTCTGTTTAACGTTTTGCTCAGAGTAAGTGCTTTGCCTTGGTATCATTATGATTAATCTTTATTACATCCTCTCCAAGACCGATATATCATTCCAGAAGTATGATGCCCAAAACTAAGTGCAATACTTCAGATGGGGTCTGACCAAAGCTTTGTGCAATTGAATTATGACTTCCTTCACTTTTTTCTCAAGGGAATTGGAATACAGCCAAAATTTCAATTATTCTTTTTGAATATGTTTTGTATCTGTGCATGAGCTTTTATGCACATATACACCTAAATCTCTATGCTCCATTACTGTCCCTAATCTCTCATCATTAAGAATGTGTTGTGATTTGTTTTCTTCCATCTAAAGACAATGATCTGAAATTTCCCCTCAGTGTACTTCTCCTGCAAAGATTTGCCAACTCACTTCATCCACTCTTGTCCTTTTGTAATTTCTAGCTTCCATTGATACAATTTACTGTGACTCCTAATTCACTGTAATCTGTAAAGATGGATATATAATTCTTCATTCCTTCCTCTAAATCAGTGTTGTATTGTTTGATGAAGTACAGATTGTTAGCAAATACCATGTCACATCCGCCAATCTTCATGATTGCTGCCAGTTGTACATTCCAGCCCATGTTCTCCATTCCTTTGACGCTATATTATTAGTTACTCCTCATTTCTCTGCTTCACCATCAATGTCCAGTCCTTCAGTCAATGTTTTAAAACTCAGTCCAAGAACCACTTCATCTTGTTACTTGTCTTCCCCTTCAAAGCCTTTTAAAAACCTCTTTGACCCACCTTTTGACCTTGCCCTTCATCAACTGTTCATCCTACGTACCTGGAGTACTGTGTACAGTTTTGATCCCCATACTTAAGAAAGGATATACTGACATTGGAGGCAGTTCAAAAAAGATTCACTAAGCTGATTCCTGGGATGAAGGGGTTGACTTATCAAGAACGGCTAACCAGGTTAGGCCTTTATTCATTAAAATTTAGAAGAATGAGGCATGTCTTATTGAAATGTACAAGATTCTGAGGGGGCTTGACAGGGTAGATGTTGAGAAGATGTTTCCACTAGTGGGGTAATCTCGAAATAGGGGACATAGTCACAGAATAAGTGGGCACTTATTTAAAATTGAGATGTGAAGGAATTTCTTCTCTCAGAAGGTAGTGAATGTCTGGAATTCTCAACGTCATACAGTTGTGGAGGCTAGATCACTGAAAGTATTTAAAGAGGAGGTAGATAGATTTTTGAAACAAAGGGGAGCTGAGGGCTATGAGGAACTGGCATGAAAGAGGAGCTGAGGCCTGGGGCAGATCAGCCATGATCTTATTGAATGGCGGGGCAGGCTTGAGGGGCTGAATGGCCTACTCCTGCTCCTATTTCTTATATTCTTATGTTCTTATGCATTCTCTTTACTCTCTTGTAAAGCAGTCAGAGATATTTTTTTGTATGAGGTACTAGAAAGATGCAAATTGTTGTTGGAAAAAGTGTTTTAAAAAGGTTGGGAAGTAACCATTAGCATTATAATCATTTAAAACTTTTCACACTTCCTGTCACATGATATGAAACAGCACAAGAGTGGTTCAGTAGCTTGGTAGTACCACTACATCACAGATGCCAATCTTCAGCCAATTCGATTGACTCCGTGCGATATCAAGAAGAGGCTGAGTGCACTAGATACAACAAAGGCTTTTTTTTAAGCCTTGACCAAATTCCAGCTGTGGTGACTTTTGCTCTAGAACTACCTATGCCTCTAGCCAAGCTGTTTCAGTACAGTTACAACACTGGCACCGATATGAAAATTGCACAGGGGCATATGTCCTATAAATCCAACCTGGCCAATTACCACTCAATCAGTCTATTAAATCATTGTTGATCTGTGACCTAACTCCATATACTCACCTTTTCCAATATCTCTTGTTACCTTCGGTTATAATAAATCTGTTTGTCTCAGATTTAAATTAACATTTGACTCAGCATCAACTGCCTGAGGCTAAATCACACTGTTCACAACCTTGGTAACAAACATGGACAAAAGAGCTGAACTCAAGTGGTGAGGTAAGAGTGACTTTCCTTGATGTCAAAGCAGCATTTAACCATGCATGGCACCCAAGGAGCTCTAGTAAAATTTAAGTTAATGGGAATCAGGATGAAGCTCTCCACTGAGTGGAGTCTTACCCAACACAAAAGAAGATGGTTGTGGTTGTTGGAGGTCGACAAGGACATCATTGCAGGAGTTCCTCAGAGCAGTGTCTCAGGCTAAACCATCTCCAGCTGCTTCATAAATTACTTCTCCTCCAATATAAAGTCAGAGCTGGGATGTTTCCTAAAGATTGTATAGCATCCAGTTCCATTCTCAGATACTGAAGCAGTCTGTGCCTGCATACAGGGAAGACCTTGTCAATATTAAGGCTTGGACTTCAATGACAGTTAATAGTTGTGCCACATAATTGTCAGTCAATGACCATTTGCATCAAAAGAGAGTCTAACCACCTTCCCTTGACAGTGACAACATTATCGTTTCTGAAAGCCCCACTATCAACATTCTTGAGCCACAACTGTCCAGAAACATAACAGGGCCAGCCACATAAATCCTATGGCTACAAGAACAAATCAGAGACCAGAATTTGTTTGGTGAGTAACTCAACTCTGAACTTCTCAAAGCCTTTCTATCATCAACAAAACAGGTAAGATAAAATACACTCCAATTGCCTGGGCGAGTGCAGCTCAAACAACATTCAGGAATTTTGATACCATCCAGGATAGAGCAGCTGACTGGATTGACACCCCATCCACAATATTAAACATTAACTCCTTCACCACCGACACACAGTGGCTGCAGTGTGTGTGCCATTTACAAGATGCACTGCAGCAACTCGCCAAAGCTTTTTTTTTGTAAAAATATACTTTATTCATAAAATATCTTCAATCACATTCCAAACCATTTCAAAAACAACATTACAAGGGTACAATCCAGGTTAAACTTTTACAAAATGTATCACCAGGTGCATCAGTACAAACAATATTACAATCATTTACAGCCTTTCATTTTGATCTGTACAGCCCGAGGGGCTCTAAACAGTTCCCAGTCTCTCGGTGCGCTGTGGTAGAAAGGTCTTAGACAGCGACCCTTCCCCATTGTGCCTTTGCGGCAGCTGCCCCAAGCTTTAGTGCGTCCCTCAGCACGTAGTCCTGGACTTTGGATTGTGCCAGTCCGCAACAATCGGTCGGGGACAACTCTTTGTGCTGGAAGACCAACAAGTTTCGGGCAGACCAAAGCACGTCTTTCACCGAGTTGATGATCCTCCAGCTGCAGTTGATGTTTGTCTCGGTGTGTGTCCCTGGGAACAGCCCGTAGAGCACAGAGTCCTGTGTCACAGAACTGCAACTCGCCAAAGCTTCTTTGATAGCACCTTACAAACTGCAATCCCCACAACCTAGAAAGACAATTGGCAGCAGATGCCTGGGAACACCACCACCTCAAAGTCATATTACCTGACTTGGAAAAATATCACCATTCCTTCATCGCTTATGGATCAAAATCCTGGAACACCCTCCCTAAAAATACTATCGGAATACCTGCACCACACAGATGGCAGCAGTTTAAGAAGGCAGCTCATCACCACCTTCTCAAGTGTAATTAAGGATGGGCAAGAAATACTGGCCATCAAGATACCCACGCCTCATAAATAAATAAATAAGAGCAATTTTTGTTAGTATATTGGTGTCACTAGACACAATAAGGAAAGATAAACTTTTCAATAGCCAAGTTGGAAGACAAACTAAAATTATAATTTCATGTAAGAATTTTTAAAATGGCAACTTTGTGTGTATTCGGGGCTATCTCACATCTTTGACATGTAGCCGCCAATCATAAGCCATTGTAGTTTTGCTGTTTGCAGCTTCAAATGCTAACTTTGAATGTTTAACACAAAGACCGCATGGAGGAAATAGACTTTAGTCATTTTGAGGAAATTAGTACATATCCTCCAAACATAGGACAAACCAATTTGTCATGACTGTGGTAATGGCAAGCAACATCTGCCAATGAGTCAATTGATTACCAAACAGTGTCATGTGGGATGACTTTTACCTATGAATGTTTACTGCTCTCCCCTAATTGGAACCATTTAAACATCCAGTCGTGTTAAAAATATAATGGCAAGCTGGATTTAAAGCACCAGCTCCCTTTGAATATCATTGTTTATACATTTAGTATAAGAAATATGAATGAGCCTAGTCATTCAGTATTGATTCACTCCTTTTGGCAAAATGCACATACAAGTAAAATATAGAAGCTGTATCTGAAGAAGAATGAGAATTTATTGCCTTATGGAAGTGAAGAGTGTCACAAAGTGAAAACTTTGCTGAATTGGAAAAGTCTTCCTCTGCATGTGAAACTCATACAGTAGGGATTAAATGTGAACAAGCAACAAACTACAGTCTGGGTCAGTTGTTCCTGAGTTTTGCTGAGATCAGATGATGTACAAGGATTGGCAATGTCAGCACAACTATAGTCTACTTCTTTGGATTCAAAGTATTCCTTGTCCTAAAAGAAATCAAATACCTCAGTAATTTGAAATAATTGACTTCAAATGAACAGGAGTAGACAATGGTTAAAAGAAGTGCTGTAGTCTTTTTTGCCTTTCGGGGCCATGTCTTCTTTGCTGCAGTCCCGGGCTGGAAGCACTGAGCACGGCTGAACTTCAAATGTGGTGCCCAGTGTGATGAAGTGGCGAGGTGACGGTGCAGCAGACGAATCGGAAGCTGCCCCCAATCGTGTATCCCAAGAATGCATAATTAATGTGGTGGGTTTGGGACGAGATGGCGTGAAAAGCTGCCATTGTGGCTGACAGGTAAAACATTGTTTTTCCCGCCCACTACCGAATTTAATACAAATCTGGGATGATTGCATCAACTGTCCAACATTTAGATGTGATTCTGCAATTGGACAACATTTGCTAAATAACCCTCAGCTCTCAGTGTGGTGCATTTGCCTGTACTGGAAGCTACATATAATAATACACAGGGCCCTCAGCTTTGCAGACAGAAAGAACATGTACACACATTGCGCCTGTTTGGGCTAAACAAAATAAGTGACAGCCACTCACTGACTCATTGCTCAGGGAACTTCCTTGACCAATCAGGGTCAAGATGCCTGGTTTAAATTTCAAACACTGCTTGGCAGCTAACTGTCAGTCACCATCACTGGTACATTCTCCATGGCAATGCCTCTACCAATCAGAATCTACTTGCCAACCAATCAGCACTCTCTTCACATACAGTATAAATTGATGTCTTCCCCCTATATTGGTATTCTTGTGTAATGTCCTGAAGAGTGCAGGACAAAAAAACCTTTCTACAGCCACACAAAATAATCCCCATATTCTGAGATGTTTGCAAAGGAATTGTTGCAGAATTTATCTATGTTAATAACAAGGGTTATTAACCCGTCAGGTGCCTTTGAAAAGTCAAACCATTGACTTCCTTTCATTTTGCACTGACCGTTTCTGTTGATTTTTGAATCATTTAAAAAGTTATTGCTGTTGACATTATCTGGACAATAAGGATTTACTATGGAAGGAATTATCATCAGTGAAGATAAGTACTGTGCTAAGTCAATATTAATTCTCAGGCTCAGTAATTCTTCTGGACCAGTGTTCCTAATTATGTTATCAACATTTCAGTGTTTAAGTAATATTGTTAAAATTGACTGATTGGATAGACCAAATCAGAGTTTTAACATTAATCACAATTCTTTATAAGTGTTTGATTTTTATAAGAGTTTCTTCTGATGATGAGAGGTTATGTTATGTTGTCTTGACAGAGGAAATGTTATTTATCCTAGGTCAGTAATCGTGCAGTGAGAATAGCACTTTTTTGGATTTATTGTCTCTGACATTATGATGAATTACCATTCCTATCCAAACATACACTTGTGTTAAATGCAGAATATTGCAAGACTTTGAATCATGCAATTTGTAATTAACTGGATTGAAAGGTATTTATTTATTATTGGGTAAGTTTAGCAAAATCTGGCCATAAATTCTTTAGTTGACGAATGTTTTGAAACTCTAAATTTAAATAATTGAAATAAGCAGTTTGAGATGTCCTGATTGTAAACATTTGTGTGATGCTCACTTTTCCACATAATCAAGTTTTAAAAATCCCTGTCCTGTGCTCCGAAAATCAAGCATGGTTAAATTTTCAAACTTGTGATGGATAGTTGGTGAATAGCTGTTGTCTATGCCATAGACCAAAGAAATAAAGAATATAATTGAACAATTTAAGGCATCTAGGCCTGGGGACCACCACATGCAATGTTAGTTTATAGATATTAATGTTTTGCTATGAGCTTCCTCTGTCCAATGGAGCATACTAAGAATGTGTTAAGTATTCATGTACTAATTTTGTATAATATCAGAAGAAGGGAGTGAACGGGAGGCTTTGTGGTAGCATTCCCATCTCTGACTGAGACTGCAAAGGTTTCGAGCACCATTCCAGATAGCCCTGGAAAGTGATCCACTGGACCCAGTGGTGCCCATCGTGTCGCGCACACAAAAAAATAAACAAAAGAAAAATATAATGTCTGGCAACAAATAAAAGTACACTAACTTTACCATCTTCCAAACAAACCACAAAAATTCTGCCAGGAACATGATGGGAAAATTTCATTTGTTCACTGTTTGTAACACAATCATAAGTGAATTTTTGAACTATTTTGTGAAAACACTGAAATCTTCCCACAGTTTTCTAAAAGAAACCTACATTATCAATAAACTGGGTAAAAATATAGCAACTTCTTATGTTTCATGCATTTGAATGGTGAGTATCTAGACAAGATACTGGTGCAGCGAAGCTTCTGTGGAATAAGGCAATTTGGACAGTAACTTCCTGATTTCTGTGTTTGTCTCTGCATGTACAGTCACCAGAAGTTGGCATCAAATTTAATCTTTAATAACAGCCAGTGTTGATAGCACTATTGTTATTTTTACCACAAAATCCAGGCTATGTATGTCCATGTAACTGTCAAGGAGGGATTTGCATGTTTTTCTGATTGGCAGGATGTGACGAATGGAGTCCTGCAGGGGTCTGTGATGGAGCCTCAACTTTTTACAATTTTTTAACAATGACTTAGATGAGGGGAGCGAAGGCATGGTAGCTAAATTTGCAGATGACACAAAATAGGTAGGAAGGTTGTCAAGAGGACATAAGGAGGTTGCAAATATAGATAGGTTGAGTGAGCATGCATAAATTTGGCAGATGGAGTACAATGTAGGAAAATATGAAGTTGTTCACTTTGGCAGGAAGAATAAAAAAGCAGAGTATTACTTGAATGGAGAATGACTGCAGAATTCCGAGGTGTAGAGGGATCTAGGTGTTCTAATACATGAGTCACAAAATGTTAGCATGCAGGTACAACAAGTAATTAGGAAGGCTATTGGAATGCTATCCTTTATTATGAGAGGAATTGAACATAAAAGTAAGGATAAAAGCAAAATACTGTGGATCCTGGAAATCTGAAACAAAAACAAAAATTGCTGGAAAAACTCAGCAGGTCTGACAGCATCTGTGGAGAAGAAGACAGAGTTAACGTTTCGAGTTCATATGACTCTTCATCTGGACTAAAAAGAAATAGAAAAGAAATGAGGTGAAATATAAGCTGTTTAAGAGGGGTCGGACAGGTGGAGCTGGATAGAGGGCCAGTGATAGGTGGAGGCAAAGGAGAGATTGCCAAAGATGTCATAGACAAAAGGACAAAGGGGTGTTGATGGTGGTGATAAAGTAAGGATGTTATGCTTCAGTTATACAGGGCATTGGTGAGACCACATCTCGAATGCTGTGTGCAGTTTTGGTCTCCTTATTTAAGGAAGGATGTAAGTGCATTGGAAGCGGTACAGAGGAGGTTTACTAGATTGATACCTGGAATGAGTGGGTTGTCTTATGAGGAAGGTTTGGACAGACTGGGCTTGTTTCCACTGGAGTTTAGAAGAGTAAGGGGTGATTTGATTGAAGTATACAAGATCCTGAATGGCCTTGACAAGGTGGACATGGAAAGGATGTTTCCTCTTGTGGGTGAGCCCAGAACTAGGGGACACTGTTTTAAAATTAGGGGTTACCCTTTTAGGACAGAGATGAGGAGAAATTTTTTCTCTCAGAGGGTTGTGCGACTTTGGAACTCTCTGCCTCAGAAGGCGGTGGAGGCGGAGTCATTGAATATTTTTAAGGCAGAGGTAGACAGATTCTTGTTAGGCGAGGGAATCAAAGGTTATTGGGAATAGATGGGAATGTGGGATTTGAAACACAAACAGATCAGCCATGATCTGATTAAATGGCGGAGCAGTCTCGAGGGGCCAAATGGCCTACGTCTCCTAATTCATTTGTTTATCTGATCCCACGTTTGTATGCACAAAGCTATTTAGCGCAATATGACAATATTAACTAATCGGTGGAGTTCAGACATGTAACAGATATTTAGAGTATTTGTCTCCATTGTGGCAACTGTGCTCATGGTGGGAGGAAGTTGGAATAGGTATATAAATATCAATGCAAGTACTCATTGCCAAAGAATTAATTATTTCAATGGCTACTATTGTGTCAGGTTTCTTTTCACCTTCTCCTATTAAATGACACCCATGACCAAACAACCTCTATAAACTGCAAAAGAAGTGAAGTTTTGGTTCTAAATGCCTGAACAAGTGTTAATATAAGCAGCCCCCCAACACCCCAATGGTTGAACTGCAGAGTTGTATGATTCAAATTAGCAAAACCCAACAATTTTGGTCTCCCCTCCCAAATATAGCACAATTAATTTTTGCGTATGTTCCTTCTAACTAGCTTAACCAAGCACAAAATGGCAAAACTCATTCTATTATGTTAAATGATGAGCTCACCTGTGTGACTTTCTGTTTGGACATTGTGTACCCGACACTATGACATCATACACCAGTTGGCTCTGCAACACGTCACTTCCTGATTTTAGTAGCATTACTTGAGATTATGAAATTTCAAGAAAATGCCCATTAAAATTAGAACGGCGCATTGAGAAACAGTCAACAGCAGTGGGAAATGAGCTTTAAAAATTTAAGCTCTGCATTGTAAGTATTTCTGAGAATGTCTGTCATTGACCTTTTATTATGATTATTCTAGTTTTGAGTCGGCATCTCTCCTCTATTGAACCAACTAGACAGTAATGATGTCCATAAGTTTTCTTTACTTTTCTTTAAAGGAGATGATATAAAATGCAGCATACCTCCTGTACAGAGGATCGCATCCATCATGCCCTGGAGAGATGTTTACATGGATTGGATAGAACTATCTCTTCTAATTGGAAGGGTGAGCCACTTCATTTCAAAGTATAATTCTACTATAGTTTGTTTACAGTTTTGAATTTCAAATTTATTGCCCATATTCTTTCAATGTGGATTTACAATAGCTGATGAGATAGTTAAATATGATTATAGACCATTGAGCATTTAGCTTGCTTCTGAAATAGGATGTTATTACTTTGAAAAACCAGAAGTTAGTTTATTGAACATTAGGAAGCATGAACTCGTTGCTCTGTTGAATGTCTCCAGATGATGGACATGTACTGCCCTGTGCCCTCCTAAAGATTGGATTGGACTGATCTAAGATGCAAAATAATAAGGGTCAGACGCAAGCATGACCTTTATAAGAGAAATCTGTCTAATGGACACAATCCTGACTACAATACATCAGACACTGGATTTAAAGCACGGAAATGATTTAATTATTGTTCATACTGAAACTTGCTGATGAGATTTACACAGCAAAACACTGTGTAACATCCTGAAATGTTCCTACATCCTTTTCTGAAATTGTCAGTTCAGCAAACATGAAGTCATTCATGAAAATTTACCCTGAGGTGTCTTTTCCAAAACATTTCTAATATAGAATCTTACAACATAGAAGGAGGCCACTCAGCCTGTCATGTTTTTGTCAACATTTTTAAAGAGCTGTTCAATTTAATCTCACATGTCAGCTTTTTAGTCATAAACCTGCAAATTGGTCTTCTCAAGTGCGTGTTCAATTGCCTTTGGAAAGTTTCTATCAATCTGTTCCCACTACCGCTTCAGGTAGTGCATTCCAGATCTTAAAAACCTTCTGTGTGAAAAAAATTCTTCTCATGTCCCCTTTCATTCTTTAGTCAATTATTTGAAATCGATGATTTCTGGTTACCAACCCAATTGCCGGACTAATTCCTCTATCAAAATGCTTCCACTAGGTCTCCACTTAATTTCCATTTTTAGGAGAACAATCCCATATTCTTCAATTTCTTTAGATAACTAAAATCCCTCATCTCTAGTATCATCCTGTTACACCCTCTCCACAGCCTTGATATTCTCCCTAAAGTCTGCTACCATATATTGTACACAATAGTCGAGCTGAGGCCAAACTAGTCATTTCTAAAGGTTTAGCATGGCTTCCTTGTCTCTGTATTCAATGTCCCTACCTTCAAAGTCAATATCCCATTCACACCTTTTTTGTTCCTCAACTCCAGCAGAATCAATTCAGCCTTTGAACCCTTAGTATATCATCCCTCTATAGAACCGTAACATTATCCTTGATCAATACTTCCACACGCCCTTCTTTTTTCTCCCTTTACCTATCCTTTTTGATTATATTGTGGCCAGAAATGTTGAGTTCCCATTCCTGACCATGATTACACAAGGTCTCCATTATTCTTTTGAGTCCCTGGAATGGGGCTTGAAACCTCAAACTGCTGACTCACGCAAAAGGGCTGCCGAGGTTGTCTTAGAGCAAGTTTTTCTAATTTGAATTTTCAGATTTGGGTCATATGTTGGATGTAGTTTGGTAAAGTAAAAACATTTGATTGGCCCATAAGCCTAGTAGGCTCTTGTGCAAATCAATGGGCAGATTTTTCTGGTCGGCGAGCAGGGGCGGGGCCCGCTCGCCAACATGTAAAATGACGCAGGGATACGTCGGATGTGTGTCCCGACATCACCCCACGTCATTTAGATCTTCAGTTCAGTGGGTGCGCAGCCAAATTGGCTGTGCCCCCGCCAAACTGTCAACAGCCTATTAAGGCCATTAAAAGACTAATTAACCTGATTGATGGCCCTGCCCATCCAACCTTAGGGCTGGCGGGCAGGCCGGGAGCCCAGGCGGGCCTCGGAAAAAGCATGGGACCTCATCCATGGGTGGGATGAGGTTTCATGAGGGTTTTTTAAATTTTTATCAAATGTTTAAATAAAAGTTATGGACATGTCCCGACTCATGTGACAGTGTCACATGAGGGATTTTGAGGGTTCACGGCAGGGAAATTTTTTTGTCACCTTTATTTCAACTTTTAAATCTGAGCCAATCCCCCTGAGGCAGCACTTTGCCTCGGGGGATCTGTGCGCTCTTTCATGCACACCCAGCTGAGGGAATCCCGCCCCCCCTCCCCCACCCCCCGCTCACACAGAGAGCGCATAGCACTTCCTGGCGGACGTCATGCTGGGCGGGCCTTAATTGGCCCGCCCACGTAAAATGCCGATCGGAAGCCCATGTCCATTCCCGCACTTTCTCCCCCCGATGGGGGTAAAATGTTGCCCAATGTTTTATTATATTTGCAATATGTTATTGCGTTAAAAATGGTAACAAGTGCAAGTTATTGTTACCAGGAATCACTGTATAGACTGTTTACCACATCTTTGCCTTTTTCCTTTGGTAATTGGGCTAATATATTGTTCCCTAAGCTCCCCTTTAAGGGAATTTTGAACCATTAGGAAGTAGTATTTGCCATATTATAATTAATGTTTTAACAATTTTTTTTAATCTATCTGGGCTATTGCATTAACCCCTTCTCTAAAATTTTGCAATCTAACATATGCAAATAAAATCTTTTAAATAGCATATTGGCCATCCATTCAGGAATGCATGGTAAGCAAGAATAATAACAGTTATTATTACTTAAATTACTTCCAGACAGTAATTTCCATAATAATATTTTGAAATACCTTATTTCACAATGCCATAAAATGGCATTTCCCTGTCCTTTCAAAGCATTATACTTCTCTTAAATGATTGAAATTTTGCTGCAGTTTCTCTAAAGATAAAGAAACCCATGCTTTAGCACAAAAGCAAAATACTTCCCATGCTGCGAATTTGAAATAAAAGCAAAAACTGCTGGAATTGCTCAGTGGCTTTGGCAGCATCTGTGGAGGGAGAGACAGAGTTTCAGGTCTGATGAAAGACCACAGTTTAGCACATTTTTCAGTAATTGATTTCCAAATTATATTTGTCCAATTTTCTTAACACGAGGATTGAATGTTGATTCAAAGCAATCTATTCTGCAGGCAAGGGGATCAGTTAAATGGTAAGCAAAAGGCATGTGAGGCTGGCTTGGGACGAGGCCCCAGCTTCCCTTTGCCTCACTGTAAGGGAACAAAGAGCCTTTGCTGGCCGCCAACCCCAGCATAGCGTACTCAAAATTAGGAACTTGTGTAAAAAAAAAATCATGAATGCAAATCTGTATCCTACCATACCATTGCACAATCTGAATGGGTTGTTGTGTCAGTCAAAATTGTGGGATCAACAAAAAAGCGAGTTCAATTAGAGAAAATATCCACTTAAATTAAACAGGCTGTACCAAAAATAAAGCCAGAAATGCTGGAAAAGAACAATAAATTACTCAGTAGCTGAAAGAGAAAGACGGGTAGAACGTTGTCTTGTTCTCTAATATTATTGTTTTTCTCTCTCAAATTCAATATGCTGCATGCTTCTGGAATTCTTTGCTTAAATTTCCATTGTTTGTACTTCTTCCATTTTCTCTAGGCTAGATCCTGGTTACTTACTCTACTGTGTGACCTCTGTTTATGTATGAATTGTAGGTGTGCAGAGGAAAATAGGTTAATTTCTGAATTGAGATAATATACAAATGTGATTTGACTAAACACATCCTGTTATGGTTTGGATACTTGCACCACCTGCACCATTCATATAATTCATCCTTTGTTCTTTGTATCCCTTACAATTCTGAATAATTTGATAATACACACTTTAAATAATATTAGTTCAATCGGAAATACAGCTGAACAAAGAACATTGGTCCTTCAGACAGATGGGTGAAAAGTGTTTGAAATTATTTTCCTGTACATAATTCCAAATTTTGGCTTCATAAGATGCAATAATTTCTTAGGAAAAACATTGCAACAGCTTATGTACTTGATTTGTGTAAAAAAAAGGCTTTGAGAAACCTAAAGCAGATAATATAAAAATAACATACATGTGTGGTTTCATATTAATTACAATACAATTGATGTAGAAAGTGGAGATGTGGTATGACAAAAGAAAAGAACTGGTCTAATCAGCATGGATCTTGACCCCATGTAAACCAATAGCTTCAGCAGAAATGCCTAAAGCCCTAGCCCCAGAGGAGCATAAAGCCAAATTGTTTACCATACTGAACTCTGAAGAAGAGTCATATGGACTCGAAACGTTAACTCTGTTTTTCTTTCCACAGATGCTGTCAGACCTGCTGAGTTTTCCCAGCAGTTTTTGTTTTTGTTTTTGTTTCAGATTTCCAGCATCCGCAGTATTTTGCCTTTATCTTTGTTTACCATAAGTTTTTTTTAACGGGGATGTTAAAGGGAGTTTTTGCACACTCATCCTTGAGTTATGGAGTAACTTGAAATTGTGAAAAATTGTAGGACATGCATTTATATAATCTTTTATGTTCCCAAGATATCTCAAGTGCTTTGCAGCCAATGAAATACTTATGAACTATAATTACTGCTGTAATGCAGGAAACGCAACAGCCAATTTTACACACATCAAGGTCCCACAAATAGCAATGCGATGATGATCAGATAATCTTTTTTTTTAGATGTTGATTGAGAGCTAACTATTGGTCAGGACACTGGGGATAACTCCCTTGCACTTCTTTGAAATAGTGCCATTCAGTGTTATACATCCACCTGGAGAAGGCAGGTAGGCTCTTGGTTTAATATCTCAGCTGAAAAACAGCACCTCCAACAGTGCAGCACTCCCTCAATCCTGAAGTGTCAGTCAAGATTTTTGTACTCAAAACCCACAATCTTCTGACTCAGAAGCAAGAGTGCTACCAACTGGCAGAGGCATTGGACAGAGCTGTGTGTACCAGCAAATATGGAGATAGCTCTTCGCTTGTACCCTTTACTGTATATTTGTAAGTAGCTCTAAGAGTCAATACAGACTTACAGTTAAGCTGCGTATGACTATGAAGACTTCTTCAGACCTACCGAACTGTAACCACCCTGCAGAAGTTGGCACTAGGTTTGTACACAGGATCAATCTTTTCTCTTCCACTTGGTATCTTAAATACCTCTAGGAAGTTCCTTCCTTTGCTACCTGTCAAGGTGAAGAGCCAAATTTTCCCAACCTTTATTTTTCCAACCTGGTGTGAACAATATTGATGTCAATGATTAAAGTCAGTTAAAATTATGATAGCAGTATGAAAATATCATTAAAAAATCCACTTGTGCATAAATTAAACTAACTATAACTTTGCAGTCAACTACATTAATATGAATTCCTGGTAAGTTGATATATTCCAGGTAATGAACAGCATTTTGTATCATTTGAACATATTCAGTGAACATACATTCACTATGTTCTGCTCAAACCACAATGGCAGTGGGTGTAAGATGGGTAGTTGATAAGTTGATGAGATGCACACACTTTTGCAACTAACATTGAACTGATAAGTTTGTAATTTATCATCAATTTTGCCAAGTGTTATATGCATTGTTTACAAAGATGCTATTTTAAAGCGTGCATCCTCTCCACTTCTAAGAACACACACGATATCTTTCACTATCACCATTTCCATCTCCTCCTCCATGCACACAGAGGAACGAATATGTGTCCATGCCCACAGAATGTGCTGAAGATGCATATAAGTTTGATGGCAAGAACATTTTCTGGAACGCGACTTGTTTGGTTTACTTGCAAAAGTATTTGATTTGCCTACAAACCAAATGTTACTAAGGTTGATTATAAAGACTTATTAATATTAGCACTTCAATCAGTTACTGGCCTAAAGAGACAGTTTTAAAGCTTGATTGATTCAATTTATACACTATCCCCTTTTTCAAATCTTTTAAATATAGCTACTTGACTAGTTTTGTTCAGGTATTTAATTATCATAAGAACAGTATATAATATAGGTGTCAGTCTTGGCTCAGTGGAAGGCTGAGTCAAAAGATTGCTGCCCCACTCAAGAGATTTGAGCACATAATCTAGACTGACACTTAAGTCTAGAACTGAGGGAGCATTGCAGTGGTAACTGCAACTGGCATCTCCACCATCTCAGATGGACATAAATGATCCCATGGAAGAACAGGGGAGGGCTCCTAGTATCGGGACCAATACTTTTCCCTCAACTGACATCACTAAAACAGATTAATTCATTATCTCATTGCTGTTTGTGGAATCTTTCTGTGCACCAATTAGCTGCTAAATTTCCCTACATTAAAACAGTGACTACACCTTGAAAATAACTGACTGTGAAGCTCTTTGTGACACCCTGAGGTTGTGAAAGGCACTAAATAATTGCAAGCTCTTTCTTTGCATCCTGTAATTTGGGTACTGGAATGTACTGTTATAAATGTTAAATCATGCAGTTTATTTCCTTCTACACATTCCTTCACCCAGTCAATGTCATTAGATTGGGTAATTCACTAGGAAAAGTCCCTGCCTGGAGTATGATGTCCACCTTAAAGGGAAGTGATCAGCGCAATGACTTCTTTCATTTATGTAAAAAAAACTCTGGCTTTCCACAGGACAAATCTGTGTAAAATTAGTTCTAAACTTACAGTAACAAATTCTGTAAATAGTGCCTTGACAGTACATAAGACAGTTCTGAAACTGCAATAATTACTCAGCACCAGAAAGATTAGTCCATATTAGCACATCTGTGTGGAAAATGGGAACTAGGCTGAAATGCAACAATTTTCAACAGAGTGCTGTTAAAATATTCAGATAGTATCAATTCTACACAACATTGCACAGAATTCCAGCTTTCACTTATTTTGCAATAACAAAACAGAGAATGAATCTGTCCTGAACATTTAATATTTGAGCAATCCAAAAGCAGTTTTCCCCAACTTTTATTAATCATTCTGAAAGTTAAATCATTATATGAAATTGTAATTCACTTTCATATTCTTTTATGGTTTTCTGTTTGTTTCTGTTTGACATTTTAAAAACTATTTTATTTGAGCAGTGATAGCTCACTTTTCCTGATAAGTTGGTAAGTGTGCAAGATACATTGGGGCTGAGTCAATAGACTTCCACCCTCCAAAACTCGATCTCGATTCTATACAGAATTAGCTGACCTCCAGTGGAGCATTATAGACATTAAAGTTGATTATCATCCTCTTGGGAACTAAATAGCTTGCATTTATATATCACCTTTAATATCAAAAAACTTGCAAAGTGGTTCACAAGAGCATATATAGGCAAAATTTGTCACAAAGCTACATAGAGAAAGATTAAAACAAACGACCAAAAGCTTGGTCAAAGAAGTAGATGTCAAGGAGGTGCCTTGAAAGAGGAGAGACCGGCATAAAGGTTTAGGGAGAGAATTTCAGAGATTAAGATGCTTGACAGCTAAAGACATGGCTGCCAATGGTGGAGTGATTAAAATTGGGGATGCTCTAGAGACTAGAATTGGAGTCATGGTTCCTCTCCTGGTTGCTATCCAGTGACCATTACCTGGAAAGGCTACGTATAGATGTTGTGTGGACAGCTTGGCAGTTATGTCACCACATTGTCCAAGTTGACACGATGAAGCCAATGGTAAGGTGAATCAGGCAACATGCAAACCAGGCAACTGATCCAGTGCCACCCATTTCCCATCTGGCAGGAAAAAACTTACAGTTGTCCCCACTATATAAATACATTAAGTTATTGCTGTTGTTAATTTGCCAACAATCCTGGTTTTCTTTTTCAGCTGGGCTCTGTGTAAACCGTTGGAGCCTGGAAGAACTCGTGAGCAGAGATCCCCACAGCTTTTTAATCCTCATTGAGAAGATACTACTTAAAACCCAGGAGGTAAGGGAGAAAAAACAGCCCATTTCAGCAAGGTTTACAGACACTTTCTCCATATGAAATTGAACGGTTTGATTTGTGAAGTTTACAGTGCATGTTTTAGTCAAAAAACGAAACCCAGTATAGTGCATCACTCTCACACAATCTCCTATAGGCAACATACACATGCAATATTTTACAGAATGCTTTGATAATCAGAAACATTGTTAGACATGTTGAGCTACTTAATTTTGCATTTGAAACTTGATTTTGAGGATTAATATTTCATATATGTATTTTTGGATTAGTTACAATGTATGCATTCATTTGATTATATACCGTAATAATTTGGAGAGTTCCCCATTATGAGTGTGCTGGGGGAAACATTGGTCAGAATATCAAGGTTAACCTTCCCTTTGTTAAATGGATCCCAAGCCAGATGGTGAAGAATGAACATAGTCACCAATCCTTTTATAGGTTCATTTACAGAATGCAGCATTACATATGTCTGCTTTCTATCTACTACCCCAGTGTCCCAGCAGTCTGTTTTTATAAGTGTTCTAAGTACTTCATTAAGCAATGCCTTCATCTGTGTATTTTAACAGTATCATTAACATACCATTAACACCTTTTGTGATGTGTTCTGGAGCATTTACCATCAGATAGACCATACAAAAAGATACCTCAGTTTAATGTACCATAGGAATGTACTTCTGCAACTCACCAAAGATTCATGAGGTTGTTGGGGTTGGGAGAGGGGTGTAAATTCTAGAACTGAATTAGGAAGGATTTTAGGAAGGTTGTGATTGCATTGGACAGGGTGCAGAGAAGATTTACCAGGCTGCTGCCTAGGCTGGAGGGTCTGAGCTATGAGGAAAGATTAGATAGGCTGGGGTTGTTTTCCTTGGAGCAGCGAAGGTTAAGAGGGGACCTGATAGAGGTGTATAAGATTATGAGGGGCATAGATAGGGTGGATAGGAAGACACTTTTTCCATTAGTAGAGGGGTCAATAACCAGGGGGCATAGGTTTAAGGTAAGAGGTAGGAGGCTAAGAGGGGAGCTGAGGAGAAATTTTTTTCACCCAGTGGGTGGTGGGAGTCTGGAACTCACTGCCTGAAAGGGTGGTTGAGCCAGAAACTCTTGTAACATTTAAGAAATATTTAGGTATTCACTTGTGTTGCCATAGCCTCCAGGGCTATGGGCCAAGTGCTGGAAAATGGCACTAGTGTAGTCAGGTCTTTGTTGACCAGCACGGACATGATGGGCTGAATGACCTCCTTCTGTGTGGTAAACGTCAATGAGTCTATGGCTAGGATTTTCCAGTGGTCGGGCGGGCTCGGCAGGCAGGCCTGGGAGAGGTTGGGAAGCCGCCTGCCGCCTGCGATTAGGCTCTGAATGCGATTTCACGCTGGCTGGCCAATTAACAGCCTGCCAGAGTGAACTGTGAGCTGAAAGGCTCAGTGCTGCCGGTGTGGGGGCGGAAGGAACGCGAGCACGGAGGTGCGCGCATTAAAAGCTCCCTGAGGCATAGAGACTCAGGGAGCTGAAGAATTTTGAAAGTCAAAAGTAAAGAAGTTAAAAAAGTGAATAACATGTCCCCTCATGAGACTTGTCACATGAGCAGGGATATGTTAGAAATTAGTTTGAAATTTTTTTTTAAATCACTGATCAAAGCCTCATCCTGCCCGTGGATGAGGTTTGACAAAAAATCCAAAGGCCGCTTGGCCTTTTTTGCCTGCCCGCCAACCATAAGGTTGGACTGAAGGTTCTTTAAAATGTTAAGTTATGCATGGATCACCACCTGTAATTATTTGTCTATGTCTTCAAATAAATTCTATAAAAAACAACCAAAAGGTTGGATGGGCAGTGAAAATTTTCATTTAATTAGAACATCAATGGCCTTAATAGGCCTGTTAATTGTTAGCGAGCATGCTGCCGACTCCCGCCCACGCCCGCTGACCGAAATATCGCACGAGTGCGCGATGATGTCGGGCTGCTCGCCTGACACCATCGCACGTCATTTTACGCTCGTTCGGGTCGGGTGTGTGCCCACCTGACGAGCAAAATATTCTGCCCTATGAATCTATGATCTCTTTTGGGGAGTAAAAGGATATAATTAATTCTCCAAAGTCACTAACCATCCTGACTTGGAAATACATCACTGTTCCTTCACTGTCACTAGACCAAAATCCTAGAACTCCCACCCCCCCACCCCCCACCACCGACTAACAGCTCTGTGGGTGTACCTATACAACATGGACTGCAGCGGTTCAAGAAGGCAGCTCACCACCACCTTCTCAAGGGCAATTAGGGATGGGCGATAAATGCTGGCTGAGCCAGCGGTGCCCCCTAAATGAATTTTTTTTAAAAACAGCATATGAGATGAGTTCTCTTTTCAGACCACCCCCTCCCCACTCCCCACTCCCCCCACCACCACCACCACATTAAAATGAGCCCTGAGAGGAGAAGGTGATCACAATGTCTGTGGAGTCAAGGGTGCACTCATCCTCCTGGATCTACAGAAAAGATTCATAAAACATTGTCAAAGTTTCCTTTGGTTGATAGTCACTGAAGAATCCAGAGAGTAACAGGCCAATGCCTCTCCCACACATCGAGAACTCATTTTGATAAGGGGCCCTTCAACAGGCATTAGTAGACTAATTAACATAGTCAAGGATTTTAGCTCATGTCTTAAAAAGCGTACTTATCACTGAAAAATAATATGGCCAATGTGAACTCCCTGCTTCAAAACACAGTTGGAACTAGCAATTTGGAGGTGGATATTTTTAGTTTGATGTATGACTGGATTAAATTGTCATGCTCAGTTTAAATTGGGGTTTTATTTTAGGATTCAGTGTTTGGTTTGAATTCAATTCACATTCCTGACCAAATCAAATCAAAATTAAGAAATAATACAACTTAATTGGCCTAGAATTTCTGATCTCCGGAGTGCCGTACCCAGGAGATACCCCAGAAGATGCACTAGGGGACCACCCGGAAGTGCCCTTGGAAGGATTTCCTGGGAAGTTCAAACATCCAATGGGCAAATATCCTGCGTCTGAGTTAAATCAGAAATTTTAGCTGGTTCTGACTGTCATATCAGAATAGTTACTCAGGAGATGTTAGAAGAATTAGAACCTCTTCTAACTCCTGGGCAACTATAATACGGACAGCCCACCCCACACCCGCCCCGCACCCGACCCACACCAGCCCCACCTGCCCCACACCCGCCCCGCCCCACCATGGGACTCCCCAACTTCAAAGTAAAAACTGTTTTTACAGTGTTGCAGATTCCAAGGTATGAAATTTGATTTAAAGCCTGACTCTGCGCTGACTGTTGGAGAAAGTTATAGGGCAGATATACTGTATGTGTGGCATTTATCTTAAAATGCAAACTAGTTGCAAATTTGCAGCTCTGATATAAACATCACTTTGAAACACAAATGTGCCTCTCTGTTAGGTTAGCGTGACGATTCTTGGTAAGGATCTCACCACAGTGTACTCACTCTATATGGTGCATGTTTGTTGTTGAGATCATAACCACAACAGGTGAAGCATTACATTTCCCAAGTGCCTGTTGAATTGTAGAACCCAAAGTTATGGTGCAGAAAGAGGCTATTCAGCCCATCGTGTCTGCATCAGCCATAAAAAAGGGAAAAAATAAGCTAGCCGCTCATTTTAATCCCACCTTCCAGCCCCTGGTCCGTAGTCTTGCAGGTTAGAGCTCTTCAGGTGCAGATCCAGGTACCTTTTAAATGAGTTGAGCATTTCAGCCTTAGCCAGCAATTCGGGCAGTGAATTCCAGGTGCCCACCACCCTCTGGGTGAAAAAGCTTTCCCTCATGTCCCCTCTAATCCTTCTGACAATCATCTTAAATCTATGCCCCCAGGTAATTGACCCCTCAGCTAGGGGAAACAGATCTTTTCTGTCTAGGCCACTCATAATTTTGTACACCTCAATTAGGTCACCCCTTAGCCTCCTCTCTTCTAAGGAAAATAAACCTAGCCTATCCAATCTTTCTTCATAGCTGCACTTTTCCAGTCCTGGCAACATTCTTGTAAATCTCCTTTGCACTCTCCAGAGCAACTATGTCCTTCCAGTAATGTGGTGACCAGGACAGAATCGCAGAATCTTTACTGTGCAGAAGGAGGGCATTCAGCCCGTCAAGTCTGCACTGGCTTGCTGAAAGAGCATTCTACCCAATCCCGCTCCCCTGCCTTATCCCTGTAACCTTGCACATTCTTTCTTTTCAGGTAGCAATCCAATTCCCTTTTGAATACCTCGATCGAACCTGCCTCCACCACCCTTTCAGGAAGTTTGTTCCAGACTCCAACCAACTTCTGTGTGAAAACATTTTTCCTCACATCACTCTACTCCTTTTGCCCATTATTTTGAATCAGTGCCCTCTAGTTCTTCATGTTCTCTTGAGTGGGAACAGTTTCTCACTATTTACCCTGTCCATACCCCTCAGGATCTTGAATACCTCCATCAAGTCTCCTCTCAGACTTAATTTCTCCAGGGAAGACAGACCCAACTGCACACAAAATTCCAGCTGCGGCCTAACCAGTGTTTTATATAGTTCCATCATTACATCCCTGCTTTTGTATTCAATACCTCGTCGAATAAAGGAAAACATTCCATATGCTTTCTTTATCACCTGATCCACCTGTCCAGTGACCTGTGGACATGCAGTACATCCTCTCTCATTATACTTATTGTATCTAATGTTTTGCATTCTTCCTCTTTAACTAGAATGTCTACATCATTCTTCTCTGCTTACTGAAGACAGAGACAAAGTACTCATTGAGAACCCTGCCCACATCTTCTGCATCAATGCACAAGTTACCTTGTATATCCCTGATAGGCTCTACCCTTTCCTTAGTTATCCTCTTGTTCTCAATGTACTGGTAAAGCATCTTTGGGTTTTCTTTGATTCTACCTGCCAATATCCTTCCATATCCTCTCTTTGCTTTCCTAATTTCCTTTTTTACTTCACCCCTGTGCTTTCTATACTCCTCTAGGTTTTCTACAGTATTAAGCTTTTAGTGACTGTCATGAGCTCTCTTTTTGTGCTTTATCTGGCCCTGTATGCTTCTGGATAACCAGGGGGCTCTAGATTTGGAAGTACACCCTTTTTCTTTGCGGGGACATGTCTACGCTGTGCTTGTAGAGTCTCGCTTTTGAATATCACCCACTGATTGTACACTGTTTTCCCTTCCGGTAGCTGTATTCAGTTCACTTTCTCCAGTTCACCTCTCAACTTTGTAAAACTTGTCTTCTCCCAATTTAGAACTTTTACTCCTGTTCTATCTTTGTCCTTTTTCATAATGGTGCTAAATCTAACTGTATTAAGGTCACTATGTGCAAAATGGTCCCCCCACTGTTACTTCATCCACTTGGCCAGCTTCATTCCCTAAGACAAAATCTAGAATTACACCCCCTCTCGTTGGGCTTGTTACATGCTGGATAGAAATTTTGTCCATAGGTCCCTTCTCTGGGTTAACTAAGTTATACAGGTGAGAATGAGATAATCAGAGTTTAGATTGCAAGAAATTGACAATATCATTGGATGCGATTTCCTGACTATTCAGAAATGGTACTCATTGTCTAAGTGAATAACAGTGATGTGAAATATGGGAGGGGCAATATCTCTTGTGTAAACTACACATTCATTTGTTCAGCATTCAAAGGTGCAGTTTTGCTAATAGAATAATGATTAACCCAGAGTTTGTGGTTGATATGACTGAGCAACAATGTAGAATTGACAATGCCAAAAGTCAGTAACTACTACAAAGTCTTCAATTCCTGGCCTCTGCAGATTTCAGCCAAGGGCAGTATTCAGTGTGTTAAAAGGCTGAGACTCTTTTCTCTAGAAAATAGAAGGCTGAGGGGTGACCAAATAGAAGTCTTCAAAGTTATGAAGGTTATGGTGTATGTGGTAGGCATCAAGGAATTCAAAATTAAGGCTCATAAGTATGGGATATTAAATCCAATAAGGAATTCTGGAAAAATCGCTTTATTGAAGGAGAATGGTGAGAATGTGGAGCTTGATACCACATGGGGTAGTTGAGATGAATATCTAAGATTCATTTGAGGGAAAACTAATAGTAAGAGACAAAGAAATTAAAGGTTATGTTGATACGTTTAGATAAAGTAGGATAAGAAGCACATAAACACTGACATAAACCAATTGGGCTGAGTGACCTGTTCCTGTGCTGTAAATTCAATGCCATTCTTTGTGAAACAGTTGCTAACTCACTAGCTAAGTGTTCCAGAATCCTGTGTTGTTGTCTGTAGGATTATTACAAATGGTTCTACTACCTTAGCCAAAAAAAAAATCAATAGCTCGCGTTAACCTCGGTTTGTTTGGATGAAGGGGTTGGAGGACACCACTGGGCTGGACTGTGATGCTGCCCAATGTGGGGTAGCCACCCTGTCTGACACACAAACCATTTTGATGAGATATCAGATATTTGGTAAAACTACATCCCTGCATGAATTTTTGCCTTCAAAAACAAGGGATGAGAAAGCCCTGAGGAGTGTCACCAAAAAGCATGATCAACTCATCCAGTTTAATGAATAATAAGGATCAAAAATATTAATTTTTCAATCTAATTTTTGGTTTTATACTTGTTAAAATTACAATTACATAGATTTTACAGCAGCAGGACAGGCCATTCAGCCCAGGTGATCTATGCTAGTGATATCCTGTACACGAGCCTCCCTCACACAAGGATTTTGCTCCTCTTTAATCACCCACCACTCCCAGGTGAGAGAGTCAATGGTGAATCAGCTCCCACACCTCCATCTTGGTCACTTAATCTTTGTAATCAAGGCTGCATGAGTAGGTCCCAAGATTTTCTTTGTATTATTTTCCTTCTGCGGGTTACTGACCTTGGTGACCTCTCTTCACTGTTGTAGTAAAATCCTGAGAGTATTTTTACAATGAACCGAGGAAGCCCCCCCTCCCATTATGTGGTAAATTGTACACATCAACCTGCATCCTGCTGGTTTGAGGCATGGTGTGTCAAAGCACCAAAACACTACACCCTATTTCAATACTTTATACTTGTGAAAAAAGGTATAATTTCCTTAGAATAAAACAAAAAAAAAACACCAAGGTACTTAGCAGATTTTATTCTGGTGTAATATTAACAATAAATTTATTCACAAGTGTTACTGAATCATTTCTTTCTAAAATGTGCTATGAAGAAATGAAAAATCACTTTTGAGAATAACATGATGTCTTATGTGTGTGAATTATGTTTTGCAGGTGCAGGAAATGTGTCAGTATGACTTATTGGTGCCACTGGCTTTAATGTTTTATTCTGCTGCTTTACGAGTAAGTGCTAAAGATATGTATCATATGTAATTAAAAAATGTAATTGTTTAGGCATGCAGGAGTGATTTATAAAAGGATTGCAATTCTTCAAAAGTGATTGTGATTTTTAACTTTTCCTTGAATTAGGTCCTTAATAGGAAAAAGTTTACATATCCCAAAGATGCATTGGGGGAACTCCCCCTCAGGAGCCCCCCATAAGGATTGCATGGCAATTGCCCGGGAGGTTCAAACTTCCATTGGGAAATTGCCCTGCACTGGAAACCATCTGACACGTTAACTTAAATCGCAAACTTCATATGGTTCGGACTGTCTTACCATAATAGTTACCCAGAAAAAGTTAGGAGAATTAAAACCACTTTGAACTTCTAGGTAACTATAGTAATGACACCCGCCCCCCACTCCCGACTCCTCACAGGACTCCCCCCAGCCCCGATCCACCACTGCCACCCCCACCCCATCAATTATCCCCCAGCCCCCATGACTGCCCTACCCACCCCCAACTACCCTCCTCACACCCCGGCTACCCTCCACACCCCGACTACCCTCCCCGCCCCCAAACTACCATCCCCACCCCCCTGACTACACCCCATCCCCCAATTACCCCTCCACCCCTAACTACCACCTTCCCCCAAACTACCATTCCCAGTCCCTCCGACTACCCTCCCCAGCTGCAGACTACACCCCCAGCCCCTGGCTACCCCTCCAAACCCCTGAAAACCCTTCCCACGGACCACTGCCCACCCCCGCTGACCACCCCTCTGACCACCTGACCCCCTCCCACTGATTGCATCCCCCACTGAGCACCCGACCCCTCCCTACTGAGCAACCCCCACTAACCACCTGACCACCGAATCCCCTACCCCCAGACCCACCCCTACCCTACCCCCATCCTTCTACTCACCCTATCTGCCCCTGCCCACCCCCCAACATCCCACCTCAACCTCCTCAATCCTACCCACTTACCTTATACACTTACCTTATGCCTGGCTTCTCAAAGGGGCTGGACCTTTAAACCTACCTGCATTACAATGGCTAGTGCTGTAAAAAAGAGTACGTATCTTCCTTACCTCCGACTCAGCTGTGCTCGACAAAAGGCCTTGGGAACTTGCTGCACCGCACCTTTCTCACCTGGCCCGAGCCAAAGGTCAGGCAAGAAAGGTATGGCAGTGTTTTGGGATCAGTAACTAGGAACGGAGTAGCAACCTAATTGTGATTGCCACTCCATGGAAATTCAGACCCATTGTATCCAATACCGGACACCACACTTTAGAAAGGATGATCTTGGAGACCAGGGTTTGGGGTGGGGGAGTTCTCCAACATTGCAAATTTAAAATTCTCCTCCTTGTTTTTAAATCCCTCTGTGCCTCACTTATTCCAATCGCTAACTTCTCAAGCCCTTCCATCCCCTTGCTCCTTGAACTCTCCATTTCGCTGCCTCTGGACCCTTGTGCACCCTGTCTTTGATCTCTTTCCACCATCATTGGTAGGTGTGTTTTCAACTGCTTAGGCCTCATTCTCCATCTTTACTATCTGCCTCTCCTTCTCCTTGGTAACACCCTCCTTAAAACCCAACTCTTTGTCCAAGCCTTTGATCACCTTTCCTTCTTTGCCTCAGTTTCTGTTTTCTCTTCACAGCTGTGTGTGCTTTTGACATGTTTTTTATATTTAAGTGCTGTATAAATGCAATCCATTGCTGCTCTTATCTACCAAGAATGACTGCTAGATTCTGTCCCAGATTCATTCTTGAACATCTCAAAAAGAACAGTTATTGAATAGTGCTTGAAGACACCAAAGAACAGATTATTTGATTTTGTTTTTAAAAGTTAGATTAGGAGAAATAAACATGAGAGGACATGGCTTTAGGGTGAAAGGGGAAAGGTTTAGGGGGAACATTAGGGGGAACTTCTTCACTCAGAGAGTGGTGAGAGTGTGGAACGAGCTATCATCTGACGTGGTAAATGCGGGCTCACTCTTAAGTTTTAAAAATAAATTAGATAGATACATGGATGGGAGAGGTTTGGAGAGTTATGGACTAGGTACAGGTCAATGGGACTAGTGGAATAATATTTCGGTACAGACTAGAAGGGCCAAATGGCCTGCTTTCTGTGCTGTAGTGTTCTATGGTTCTATAAGATAAGATGGTTCTGTAAGATATTCAGGGAATGAAGAGAATTTTCGAATGAAATGTAGTTCCTTTAAAGCATTACTGTTTTCATGGAGTACTTTACAGTCTTTGCACATTTATTGAATCTGCTCTGTGGTTGTTTGCAGACTCCATATTTTCCTCCAGAATGTAACCTGCTGAAGAAGGCACACAATATCTACCACGGCCTTCTGACGTGGCCTGTGCCATATTGTAATATTTGCAAGGACCTTCTAGTATTTATTCAAGATGAAATGAAGGCACCAGGTAAGAACAGTTTACCATCAAACCACAGTTCTGTAATTACATTCATCAAGGAATATACTTTTTAAAAAGGCTTTTTATCTATTAAGCGGAGGTCTTGTGGTGCGGTGAGTGAACCAGAAGGTCTGGGATCAAATCCTAGGGGCTGAATTTTATTCTCTGAAAATGCTGTAGTCCCATAGAAGTGTAATGTCCTGACGTGAACTTGACCCCATCACACGGGTCAGCAATAATACGGTGGGCGGAATGTATTGTGGGCCGGGTGCATTGGAAGGATGGCTGCTGGGTGAAGAAGTGGCTTATGACACCTGTCAGGATTCTAGGACCGATCCTGAGTGACAATACAATGAGAGCCATGGCATGGCCAGGGCCATCATCGAGCAGACCAATGGGTCTGCTCAAAATGACATCTAATTACCTCAACTGATCTTGCAGATCTCTTCAGTACAAGTCTGCGAGATTGTTCCTCCTGGTGGTTGTTTGTTGTGCACTCTACAATCGGGTAGATTGCAGAGAGGGGATCCTCTCTCAGAGGATGCTTCGCGGTAGACAATCTATTCCTCTGAGGAGTTAGAGGAAGAGGAGGGAGAACTGCTCCAACCAGTTGTTCAAGGACTTCAGGGAGCATCTGTATGGGCGAGAGACAGGGGAGTTCTAATCCTGACAAGTTAGCTCAGTCTATCCAAATATCTCATCATCATGGTCAGCATTTCCTTCTTCTTTCGATTTCATCACAGGAAACCTAATTGCTCATCTTGGACAGTCTCAAATATCTAAACCATAAACTCATTTGGGTGCACATGATTACTCATTTAAATAAGGGCATCAATGGAACCCATCTCCATGCATTCTCACACACAAATAAACCAGTGATCATTTGGAAGACTTTCAAACAAGACATCATTTATGTACACAGAAACTCAACATGTGTAAACAATACAAATATTAAGTTCAGCCATGTGCACCCAAGTGTGACTACTGTGGGGTTTTCTTGAATCTCTAATGGGTGTAACAGTGTAGTGCTTCCCCCCTCACTGCCAGCTGTGTTGGAGAAAGGCTGCTGACCCTTATGCCCCTTGTCGGCAGTGACTTGGGCAGCTGTCCTCTGGTTGCCTGAGACTGTGAGGGCCTCGGCATGGTGGGAGTGTCCTGCACAATGGCAGGGGGCCAATGTGTTGATGTGGCATGTGAAGGTACCTGTGCCAATGACAGAGCAGAGGAGAGGCTGTCCCCATCAGAAGTGCTCTGAGGGGTTCCCCCCCCAGATGGTATTAACCGCTAAGATAAAAGCAAAATATTGCGATGCTGGAAATCTGAAATAAAAATAGAAAATGCTCTGGATTTTGACCCAGCGCCAGTGAAGGAAGAGCTCTGAAGAAGGGTCATACAGACTCGAAACCTTAACTCTGTTTCTCTCCACAGATGCTGTCAGACCTGCTGAGCTTTTCCAGCATTTTCTGTTTTTATGTTGGTATTAACTGCTGCTCACTCTCCACCATGAGGTCGATTTCGCCCTACCTGCTTTCCTGAGAAGGACCAGGAGCTGGAAATGACTCAAGGCTCCTCGTTCCCCTCTCGCCCAAGCTCTGAGCCCCTATGCTCAGAGACAGGCGATGGAGTGCATGTCCGAATTTACAGCCCCGATTGCTTCAGTAATTTGTTTTTATTAATTCATGGCTAGGCCAGCATTTATTGCCCATCCCTATTTGCCCTTGAGAATATGGTGTTGAGCTGCCTTCTTGAACCGCTGCAGTCCATGTGGTGTAGGTACATCCACAGTGCTGTTAGGAAGGGAGTTCCAGGGTTTTGACCCAGCGACAGTGATGGAACGGCAATATATTTCCAAGTCAGGATGGTGAACGGCTTGGCGGGGATCTTCTGGTGGTGGTGTTCCCATCTATCTGCTGCCCTTGTCCTTCTAGATGCTAGCGGTCGTGGGTTTGGAAGGTGCTGTCCAAAGAGGCTTGGTGAGTTCCTGCAGTGCACCTTATAGGTGGTACACACTGCTGCCACTGTGTGTTGGTGGTGGAAGAAGTGAATGAACAAAGAACAAAGAAAAGTACAGCACAGGAACAGGCCCTTCAGCCCTCCAAGCCTACGCTGATCATGTTGCCTGTCAAACTAAAACATTTTGCACTTCCGGGGTCCGTATCCCTCTATTCCCATCCTATTCATGTATTTGTCAAGCTGCCTCTTAAACACCACTTTCGTATCTGCTTCCACCACCTCCTCTGGCAGCGAATTCCAGACACTCACTACCCTCTGCGTAAAAAACTTGCCCCGCACATCACCTTTATAGTTTTCTCCTCTCACCTTAAGTCTATGTCCCCTAGTAATTGACTCTTCCACCCTGGGAAAAAGCTTCTGACTATGTTTGTTTGTTTGTGGATGGGGTGCCAATCAAACAGGCTGCTTTGTCCTTGATGGTGTTGAGCTTCTTGAGTGTTGTTGGAGCTGCACTCATCCAGGCAAATGAAGAGTATTCCATCACACTCCTGATTTGTGCCTTGTAGATGATAAACAGGCTTTGAGGAGGCAGGAAGTGAGTTACTCGCCTCAGAATTCCTAGCCTCTGACCTGCTGTTGTCGCCATCATATTTATATGGCTAATCCAGTTCAGTTTCTGGTCAATGGTAATGGATATTGATAGTGGGGGATTCAGTGATGGTAATGCCATTGAAGACAAGGTGCGATTGTTGAATTCTCTCTTGTTGGAGATGGTCATTGCCTGGCACTTGTGTGGCGTGAATGTTACTTGCCACTTGTCAGCCCAAGCCTGGATATTGCCCAGGTCTTGCTGCATTTGGGCATGGACTGCTTCAGTATTTGAGGAGTCGTGAATGGTGCTGAATAGTGTGCAATCATCAGCGAACATCCCCATTCCTAACCTTATGACAGAAGGAAGGTCATTAATGAAGCAGCTGAAGATGGTTGGGCCGAGGACACTACCCTGAGGAACTCCTGCATTGATGTCCTGGAGCTGAGATGGTTGACCTCCAAACAACCTCAACCATCTTCCTTTGTGTTAGGTATGACTCCAACCAGCAGAGAGTTTCCCCCCTGATTCCCATTGACTTCAGGTTTGCTCAGGTTCCTTGATACCACACTTGGTCATATGCGGCCTTGATGTCAAGAGCAGTCACTCTCACCTCACCTCTTGAATTCAGCTCTTTTGTCCATGTTTGGACCAAGGCTGTAATGACGTCAGGAGCTGAGTGGCCCTGGTGGAGCCCAAACTGAGCGACAGTGATCAGGTTATTGCTAAGCAAGTGCCGCTTGATAGCACTGTTGATGACCCCTTCCATCACTTTACTGATGATCAAGAGTAGACTGATGGGGCGGTAATTGGCTGGGTTGGATTTGTTCTGCTTTTTGTGGACAGGGCATACCTGGGCAATTTTCCACATAGCGGGTAGATGCCAGTATTGTAGCTATACTGGAACAGCTTGTCTAGGGGCGCGGCAAGTTCTGGAGCACAAGTCTTCAGTACTATTGCTAGAATATTGTCAGGGCCCATAGCCTTTGCAGTATCCAGCACATTCAGCTGTTTTTTGATCTCCCTTGGAATGAATCTAATTGGCTGAAGGCTGGCAACTGTGATGCTGGGGGCCTCAGGAGGAGGCTGAGATAGATCATCCACTCGGCACTTCTGGCTGAAGATTCTGGAAAATGCTTTAGCCTTATCTTTTGCGCTGATGTGCTGGGCTCCTTGTGCTGGATTTAGCACTCCAAGACAGTTGCCAGTCTGTCAAATGAGGAAGCTGTATGTTCTGTAGATTGGGTGATCGCGGCACTCGTGGCTTGGATGCACACCTCTAAAGTCCGTGCCAGAGTGCACTATGTCTCCAGTATCTCTGCCAAAGCTCCAGGTACCTCGTGCTGGATGTCCAGCATCTGCTCCCTTTCAGAGGTTCACCATCAGGCTGGGACTCAGCATCTTGGTCAACTCCAGCACTCCTCCAACTGCCAGGCGGCTGCTCCATCTCAGCCTCTGGCAGCTGCATGTGTGTCTGTGATGCCCCCTCAACAGTTTGTGGTTCCCTTACTTCTGAGGTGCTGGTATCTGCGCTGGTGCTGGGTGCAGAGCAAGGATATGACACTGCATCCTCTGAGGCTTCCTCTTCCTGCTCAGAGGTTAGTCTGGGACTCTCGGGACTTGCGGTGAGAGCTGTCGATGTTGCATCTGTGTAGGAAACAAAAATAGGGATGGTTAAGGCCATCTTCAATCTTTGGGGTGAGTATGCATAGACTAATGTCTGCATTGGTAGCACTGCAAGCATTGTGAGATGTGACTAATTGTTTGCATTTTATAACTTGCAACATGCAGTTACTTGTTAATCCTCTATGCATGAGAACCCTTAAAATCACAAACAGTGAATACCTCATTCATATACCAGGCATCATGAAATGTCCCCTTCGCCCTCCTAACACATCGCTCTTTCACTTGGTAGAATGTCCCTCACAATCTCACCACCCCAGGGCCTTCCTCCTATCTTGCCTCTACCAATGGACTGGCTCCACTCACTCATACCCAGATTCTCTATGGATGTAAGCGTTGCCAGGTTTGGCACACTGCCTCTAGTCTTGCTTCTTTCCCTGGCATTGTGCGCCTCTTCTCCTGCAATTTAAGTGCAATATTTTCATGATTTTGAATCTTCTGTAGAGTTATACGTTCACATGTATGGCTTATGTGAACTCCACAGGCTGCACTGTCTACACAGAGATTTGCGCTGACTAACCAGTGTGCCTTTTGCACTTCCCACCCCACAGCCCCCGACAGCCTTTCATAGGCCTCGGTGCCATGTAGAGTGACATTTGTGCATCATGCTGCCTCACACTTTTGGGCACTGCACAAGACAATACCCTAATGAAACTTTCCATAAACCTTCAGTGTTTGTATATCTCCATGGTGGAGCCTCACTCACCCTTCCAGATCTTAGAAGGCCTTTGACGTATTTTCAGTACTGAACCCAGGTTCGCTGGACCACCCTGAGGCTGCTCACCTCCACTGCGACCTCCATCCAGGCTGCTTTGGTCAGGCTTCGCGGCCTTGTCTTTCAGTCACCTTGCATGAGGACCTCCTGCCTGGAGGAGGGGTGACAGGGAGTCATCGTCAAACCTTGGGGTCGTACTGGAACATTTGCCCTCCCCATCACCTGGCTCCCTTCTGTTGGCCATCTGTGGAGAGATACAGAGATTGAACAGCCTGATGTTCTATACCTGAGGGATTCATCAGGGTTATGATTCAACTGCATTCCAAGTCTCTCCCTTCCCTACCAAAGATCCTGAAACCTTCCCATCAGTCAAAACAGTCAAACATAAATAAAAACATTCATTCATCTCTGGAAATGTTTTCAAATAATTATATTCAGCTCCAAATTCTTCTCACAATCTTCAAGCAATGATCTCTGGTACACCTGACACAGTCCCGTGCCAGGGATCCCTTTAAATAAGTGGCTGTGACCTTCTTTCCAGGTCACAGCTTGCCACCTGCAGAGCCCAGACGTCCTGCCCTCAGCCACCTGCAGGGCCCAGTCGTCCTGTCCTCAGCCACTTGCAGGGCCCAGACGTCCTGCCCTCAGCCACTTGCAGGGCCCAGACATCCTGCCCTCAGCCACTTGCAGGGCCCAGACGTCCTGCCCTCAGCCACTTGCAGGGCCCAGACGTCCTGCCCTCAGCCACTTGCAGGGCCCAGACGTCCTGCCCTCAGCCACTTGCAGGGCCCAGACGTCCTTCCCTCAGCCACCTGCAGGGCCCAGACGTCCTGCCCTCAGTGGCCCACTATGCGAGCAACCCACCCTCTACTAATGCCGTTGGCCGGCAGCCTGACTGCTGGTTGTTATTTGACTGATTCACATAATATGCGTTATGTTTAAAAGGAGGGGGTTGTGAGTCAGCGGGTCACCACCTCCTGGCACCAGCTCCCACCCACCGTCAAGGTGCATTAAATCCAGCTCCAGGACTTTATGGCCAAGGAAGGGGCATTCATGATATAGCCAAACAGAATGACTTGGAAATCCTTCTAACATACGCTAATGACAGGCTGTAAGAGTGGGAGAAATTCCTGGTCAGCCATGAGGTGGGTAGAAATTGGAGCTTCTACCAGCACTGTCCATAGCTCCAGCCCACAACATTCATGTAAAATTGCATGTTGGGGAGGGGGGACCATGGCTGGCTCAGTTAGCTGGACGGCCAGTGTGGATCAGATTGGCGCCAACAGCATGCAGTTTGGTCCTTGCTCTGGTTGGGGTGGATTCCGGACCTGCCTTTTTGTGCTACCCATGGTGGAGATATTAAACAAGTCAACTACAAAGTGTCATATTGTTGGCATGTTTTATGTGGAATAAATGTAAAAGTCCAGATAATATCGATGTAATATAACAGGATATTCTTGGGTTTAGTCTCACAATGTTCCTATGTTTCCTGAAGGGTGGGAACTCTGAAACTGTTCGAATAGTTAAAAAGGTTGAGGCCTTGAATTCCACCAGGATGGTAGACTTCACTTCTGTTTTCAATCCCCTCACGTGACATCCATTTGCATGGAAAATGAAAAGTAAATTTGTATTGCTCCGCTGAAAGGGAACTTTGACGGTCAAATCGAGTTCCCTTATTTTTATTCATAGTTGTTATTTACATGAAGTGATTCACTTATTCTGGTATATCTCCTTTTTGGATATTCACATGAGCTCATTTAGTTCAGAGGTCTGTGGTCCTTATGATATGAATTTTAAAAGTCATCTCAGAAAAAGACATTTATTCTGTGTAAATAGAGTAAATGCTTGTGGTTATTTTATACATTCATGCTGTATGCTCTGACCCCTTATGTGACTTAGCAAAACTGGGTTGTACCAAATATTTTTAGCCCTGCCCAGGTTCTCCAACAGTCAACAGTCAAATTATTTTTTGTGTTTGTGTTTGTTAAGTAAAACATAAAGAAATTGGGATGCATAAAAGAAATTCAACCTTCACTTTGTTGAACAGACCATGTGTAATTTGTACTATCACAGACCCTCAAACTCAATTTATTTAACTCCCCTAAGTGAGGTCAGTAATTGCAGATAAAACTGCCAAGAATTATTGAATGCTAGAATGATACAACAGAGAGGAGGCCATATGGCCCATGGTGTCTGTGCTGACTCTTGAAAAGGGCTATCCAATTTGTCCCTGCTCTTTCCGCAGACCCTATAATTTTCTTTTCTTTTCAAGTATTTATCAAATTCCCCTTTGTAAGTTATTGTTGAATCCATGTCCACCACCCTTTCAGGCAGTGTACTCCAAATCATCATAATTTGTTGCGTAAAAAAATGTTTCCATGCAGCCCTCCTTAATTAACTCAAACCTCCCTGTTAATTTTTCCCTGATTAGTGTTTCCAAAACCTTAGACTGACTGGCTGGTAGTTACTTGGGATGGTCCTTACACCCTTTCTTGAATAACCCTCTAAGTTAAATTCATCTGCCATGCATCTGCCTATTTCAACAGTCTATGACTCCCTGAAGCCTGTTACTACCCTCCTCACTGTTTTGTACATTTGCAAGTTTTGTGTCTTCAGATATTATGATATTATGCCCAGTATACTCAATTCCAGGTCAAAACAGATCCCGACACTGACCCCTTGGGAACATGACTAACACTTCTCTTCAGTCTGAAAAACAACCATTTGTCATCTTCCTGTCCCTTGGCCAATTTCATATCCGCAATGCCGCTGCTCCCTGGATCCCCTTTTAGGTTTCAGTTTTGCTAACAAGTCTATTAAGAGGTTCTTCATCAAATACCTTTTGAAAGCCCACATGCATTACCTTCATTCACCCACTCTATTACTCCATGAAAGAACCCAGTCATACTTGTCAAACATGATTTGTCTTTAAGAAATCCATGCTGACTTTCATTTATTAACCCGTATTTTTCCAAGTTTCAATTCATTTTGCCCCTGATTATTGTCTCTACAAGGTTTCCCACCATTGACATTAGGCTGCTTTGTTCAGTTAAACACTCCTCCCTGTTTTGAACAAGAGTGTAACATTTACAATTCTTCCAGTCCTCTGGTATTACTCCATATTGAAGGAGGATTTGAAGCTTGTTTTATTCATTCACAGCATAGGGCATTGCTAGTAAGTCCAGTTTTTATTGTCCATTCCTGATTGTCCTTGAGAAGATTTTTTTTGGAAAAAAATACTTTATTCATAAAATATCTGAAAGAACATTACAAAACATTTCTAAATGGCCATCGCAAAAAGTACAATCATATTCAACTTTAACACATGGATCACGAGGTGCTTCAATACAACCAATGAATATTACAGTCATTTCAATATGACCTTTACAGACAGTCAGACAGTGCAATGGTATTGCAGTTATCAATATATATCATGTTGCGCTCTGCGGTGCTTCAGTACAATTATGATACATTTAGTATTCACTACATACATTCATTGTGAGTCATAGGTGTTGGTGAGCCTATATGTGGTTTGCTGGGCTTTTTCAGAGGGTAATTAAGAATTAACCCCATTGCTATGGATCCAGAGTCACATTTAGGTCAGCCTGTGTAACAACAGCAGATTTCCTTCTCTACAGAATATTAACTAGTTGTGTTTTTACAACAGTCCAGTAGTTTGCTCGTCACCATTACTGGTGACTATCTTTTTATTCTACCAGCTTTTATTTAATTAACTCAATTTAAATTTCCCAGAATCATGGTGGGATTTGAGCTCATGTCATCAGATCATTAGCCTAGGCCTCTGGATTACTAGTCTGGTAACATAACCACTCTGCTACCATACTCCTAGTAATTTTTTCCAGGTAATTCTGTTTTTGTTTTGGATTTTCAGCATCCGCAGTAGCTTTTAGCTTTTTGTTTTTATCTCCTAGTAATGATTGTGGCCACAGCCTCCACAATTTCCAACCTCACTTCTTCCAGCAACAGAGGTTGTAACCCTTGCAGACCAGCAGATCTCCCTGCTTTGAGCATTGTCGATCATTGAAGTACCTTGTTTTATTTATCTTTATCCCATCCAATTTATCTACTACCTCTGCGTTCACTGTGACATTAACAGCAACTCTCTTCTTTCATGAAGATAGAAGCAAAATACTCATTTATTACCTCAGCAATTCTCTGCCTCCACAAGATTTCTTTTTTGGCCCCTTGTCATCCTGATCCTTTCTTTGATAGCCTTTTTACTATTTATATGTTTATAAAGACTTCTGCATTCCCTTTTATGTTACCCACTAACCTATTCACATACACTATTTGTGCCCCCGATTAGCCAGAGGTCGTGGTCCATGTTGGTATAATGACTTAGGTGGAAAAGGGAAGAGGTCCTGAAAGCAGAAAGGGAGCTGTTTTCAAGAAGGAGTTAGATAAAGCTCTTGGGGCGAAAGGGATCAAAGGGTATGGGGAGAAAGCGGGAGCAGGCTATTGAGTTGAATGATCAGACATGATTATAATGAATGGCGGAGCAGGCTCAAAGGGCCGAATGGCCTACTCCTGCTCCTAGTTTCTATGTTTCGATGAAAATGCAAGACTCTGCCGAGAAGCAGGAAACAGTCCCCACTAGCCGAAAAATGACTGAGTAGCAAAAACAAAGAATAATTTCAATACAGGTGGAAACAAGCAGTCTTTTAACGATTGGCAGTTTAAAAAATCAAATGTTATTATTGTCGCAGAAATGGACATATAATGAGACAGTGCAAGGAAAGATTCAAACAGGCTTTTAAAAAAAGGGAAAAAAATGAGATCTACAATTTAGAAGAGCCTGAAACAACAAATTGAAATATTTACTTTTTGTTTAATCTGAAGGTTGGAAAGACAGAATCAATATTTGTAACAGTGAAAGCAAGTGGCAGACCTATTAAAATGGAAGTGGACACAGGGGCTTCCACTACAGTAATTGGGGAACATACCTTCAGATATCTGAATAATGGGGAACACCAATTAAATTTAGAAGAAACAACTGCCAATTAAAAACATACACGGGTGAAGACATTCAAGTCAGAGGCATAAGCAGAGTAACTGTCCGTTATGGTACCCAGTCGGCAAAGTGACCAGTGTTGGTATTGAGAGGCAGAGTTGGTCCTAGGGCGAAATTGGCTAAGGGAAATCAGCCTTGGGTGGGCACTGAGGTTCGAAAAGCTGGATGCATTTCTGTTTTGAAAAAGGAGTGTGTAAGAACTCAACAACCTAAAGAAATGCAGGCTGCCTTAAGCTAAAACCTGGAAGAACAACAAAAGGAACTCAAAGACCATGCTTAATGACAGAGATTGAGATGAGATGAGCACCCTTCGAAAGGAGAAAGTAAACCTGCAGAAAGACCTTCACACGCTACAAGATTCCCTCTGGCCAAAGTTTATACCCCTGGAAAAGTACGAAGAGGAAGAAAAAGGATTCAGCACTTCTCTGAATAAACTGAAGGATGAGTTGGCAGAGAAGATGCAACAATACTTAATTTTCCAGGAGGCAGCAAACAAATACAAAAAAGAGACCGACGAGCTGAAGAATCAGCTAAATGAAGCCAAAGAGACTTTAGAAGCAAAAGTGCAAGAATTTTCTAAGAAGAAGACACACAATGAAATTTTGGGAGACTCAATCACTGAGCTCACTCAAGTCGAGCTTGCTTCTGAGATAAGTCTGGCCAATATTGAAGTTGAAAAGAAGGCCGAGATTAAAGTCAGCGCTAGAAAGAAGAAGGCACACAGAAACACAAATAAGACTTTAATCCTGGTAGCATACAAATACATTTTCATACATAGGCCTGGCAATCAAATTGCGAATGCCGATATCCTCAGCCATTTGCCTTTACAAGAAAATGACGAGGCCGTCCCAATTCCACGGGAACTTGTTTTATTGTTTAATTTCTTAGATTCCTCGCCAGTATGCGCTCAACAGATTAGGGACTGGACAAGTCGGGACCTAAACCTATCTCAAGTATGAGAACAAATGCTTCATGGTTAGTCACAAGACCCCATATCTGATTAAATGAAACCGTACTTTAACAGAAGGCATGAAATAACCAGCCAGGATGGCATCTTATTGTGGGGAGAACGAGGAATTCACCAAGGCTCCTTCGACAGCACCTTCCAAACCCACCACCACTACCATCCAAAAGGACAAGGGCAGCAGATAGATGGGAACACCACCAGCTGGAAGTTCCCCTCCAAGTCACTCACCATCCTGGCTTGGAAATATATCATTGTTCATTCACTGTCGCTGGGTCAAAATCCTGGAACTCCCTTCCTAACAGCACTGTGAGTGCACCTACACCACATGGACTGCTGCAGTTCAAGAAGGCAGCTCACCACCAAGGGCAACTAGGGATGAGCAATAAATGCTGGCCCAGCCAGTGAAGCCCACATCCCGTGAATGAATTTTAAAAAAATTGAACTACACAGCACACATTCAGGAATATCCCAAATGAAGACCATGGCACACAGCTACCTATGGTGGCCTAGGTTGGATCGCAAAATAGAGATCTTAGTCAAGAATTGTGCGCCATGTCAGCAACTGCAAAAGTTACCATCAACAGCTCTGTTATACCCTTGGGAGTGGCCAGGAAGACAATGGGCACAGTTACACAATGACTATGTGGGACCTTTCATGGGAACAATATTTCTGCTCATTGTCGATGCCCACTCAAAATGGATGGACATATGAGGGATATGAGGTGAAGTCACCAACGTCGACTGCTACAATTGAGAGGCTACGTCAAAGTTTTACCATTAACAGTCTACCAGAAGTAATCCTTTCAGATAACGGCACGGCATTTACGAATGCTGAATTTCAATGGTTTATCAGCCTCAACGATATCACTCATGTAAAAGCTTCACCGTACCACCCTTCCTCAAATGGACTGGCCAAAAGGGCAGTTCAAACATTCAAGGTATGCATGAAAAAGTGAACTGGAGATTCCTTAGCAACCAAACTAGCACGCCTTCTTTTCCATTATAGGAGCACCCCTCACACAACAACAGGTGTCACGCCAGCAGAGTTATTGATGAAATGCCATCTCAGGACGAGATTGAGTTTAATGATGCCGAATTTAGAGAAAAAGGTGGAAAGGAGTCAGGGAAGCCAGAAAGACATGACTGGCATAGTCATGAGAGGAAATTTACCATGGGAGAAATGGTATACGTGAAGAACTTTGGAGAAGGGCCAAGGTGGTTACCAGGTGAAATAAGTGCAGTGACTAGAGTGCTGTTTTACCACATGGAGGTGGAAGGCTGCGTCATACAGAGACATGTGGACCATTTAAGGAAGAGAGAAATCAATTGCCAAGAAATTATTCCACCAGTGTCCACGACCGGGCCAACGTTTCCTGTTGAGAGTTCTCAGCCCAGGACAGACGCGTCTGACGTTCCTGTAAGAGTTGAGGATACAGAACTGCAGGTGCTGATGTTCAGGCAACTCCGGAAAAGGAGGTTCCCGACAAAGTACCTGAAGTTGTAGAGCTGAGATGTTCTACATGCATAAGGAAACCCCCAGAAAGATTGAGTTTGTGAATGACTTAACAGTGTATATATTTTGTTGTCTTGAGAAAATTGTACTTGTAAATATAAGATGTATATCTGAGTAAAGGGGGAGGGATGTGATAATTATGGTTTTATTTAGTGTGTAATATGCCTTTAAGGATAATACTTACAAAGGAAGATCACATGATCTTCAGTATCCAATAGCAGAGTAGCGCAGACTACCTCAGTAGTCAGTTGTTAGAGTTTGAGTTGGAGGTACACATGTAGTTGCTGCTGATTTTGTAAATAAACTAAAACTTTCCACCTAAGAAGTGTCTGCTGATCAACCCTATCAATAGTACCAACTCGGTCAGCTCTCACAACAGAAGGGCATCAGATTTCTGAGGCATTGGGGCTGGCTCTGGGGAAGGTGGGACCTGTAGAAGTTGGATGGTCTACACCCAAACAGGACTGGGACGAAGATCCTTGCTAGTGCTGTTGGGTGGGGAGAGGTTTAAACTAGATTGGCAAGGGGCTGGGAACCTGAGGGCAAATTCAGAGCAGGGAATGGGCAAAGGAGAATTTGTGAGTGAATCTGAAAGACAGAAGCAGCACAGGTTAAAAAGCATACAGCACAGGAATTTGGCAGTGTTAAAAGGTTTATATGTAAATGCAAAGAGTATAGCAAATGAAGCCGATGAGCTGAGGGCACAGATAGACACATAGTCTGATATCATAGCTATAACGGAAAGTTGGCTTAAAGAAGGGCAAAAATGGCTGCTCAACATTCCTGGATATAGAGTTTTCAGACAGGATAGAGAGGGGGATAAAAACATTGAGGGTGTAGCATTATTGGTTAAAGAATCAATTACAGCTGTGAGGAGGGATGATGTACTAAATGAAGCATCAAATGAGGCCTTATGGATTGAGCTCACAATTAAAAAGAGGCAGCCACACTGCTAGGAGTGTACGATAGACCCCAAAATAGTGGAAGGGAGTTAGAAGAGTAAATATGTAGACAGATTTCTGAGTGCAAAAACAATAGGGCAGTAATAGTTGGAGACTTCAACTACCCCAATATCAATTGGGATGTGAACAGTGTGAAGGGTACAGAGGGTACAAAATTCTTGAACTGCACTCAAGAAAACTTTTTCAGCCAGCACATAACAAGCCCAATGAGAGAGGGTGTAATTCTAGATTTAGTCTTAGGAAATGAAGCTGGCCAAGTGGATGAAGTAGCAGTGGGGGGGGCCATTTTGGAGATATTGGACATAATACAGTTAGATTTAGCATCATTATGGAAAAAGACAAAGATAGAACAGGAGTAAAAGTTCTAAATTGGGGGAAGACAAAATTTACAAAGCTGAGAGGTGAGCTGGAGAAAGAGAACTGGATACACCTACTGCAAGGGAAAACTGTGTCCAATCAGTGGGAGGCATTCAAAAGTGAGATTCTGCAGGCACAGTGTAGACATGTCCCCACAAAGAGGAGTGGTGCGGCCAAATCCAGAGGATTGGAGGTCTGTGAATGTTGTACCAATATTTAAAAAGGGGGTGCGAGGGATAGGTCAGAAAATTTTAGGCCAGTCAGTCTGACGTTGGTGGTGAGCAAATTATTGGAAGCAATTCTGAGAGACAGGATAACCTGTCACTCAGAAAAGCACGGATTGATCAGAGACAGTCAGCGTGGTTTTGTTAGGGGAAGATAGTGTCTTACTAACTTAATAGAATTTTTTGAGGATGTAACAACGAGGATTGATGAATATAGTGCAGTGGATGTTGTCTACATGGATTTTAGCAAGCCATTTGACAAGGTCCCACATAGCAGACTGGTCAGAAAAGTGAGATCCCATGGGAAATAGGGGAAGATGGTGAGTTGAATCCAAAACTGGCTCAGTGACAGGAAATAAAGGGTTATGGTCAATGGATGTTTTTGAGAATGGAAAGCAGTTTCCAGTGGTATTCCACAGGGCTCAGCGTTGGGACCATTGCTGTTTGTTGTATATATTAATGATTTATACTTAAATGTGGGAGGCATGAATGGGAAATTTGCAGATGACACAAAAATTGGCCATGTAGTTGACAGTGAAGAGGATAGGTGTTCTCTCCAGAATTATATAAATTATTTGTTTGAGTGGGCGGAAAAGTGGCAGATAGAATTCAATCCAGAGAAGTGTGAGGTAATGCATTTGGGGAGGGGAAACAGAGCAAGGGAATACTCAATAAACGGGAGGATATTGAGAGGTATTGAGGTAGTGATAGACCTTGGAGTGCATATCCACAGACACCTGAGGGTGGCAGGACAGGTGGATAAGATGGTAAAGAAAGCATATGGAATACTTTCCTTTATTGGGTGCGGTATTGAATACAATAGCTGGGATGTACTACTGGAACTGTATAAAACACTAGTTAGGCCACAGCTGGAATTTTGTGTACGGTTCTGGTCACCACATTACAGGAAGGACATAATTGCTCTGGAGAGAGTGCAGAGGAGATTTACAAGAATGTTGCCAGGGCTGGAAAATTGCAGCTATGAAGAAAGTTTGGATAGGCTGGAGTTGATTTCCTTAAAAGAGTCAAGGCTGAGGGGTGACCTAATTTAGGTGTACAAAATTATGAGGGGCCTAGATAGGGTAGATGGGAAAGATTTGTTTCCCCTAGCTGAGGGGTCAACTATCAGGAGTCATAGATTAAAGGTGATTGGTGGAAGGATTAGAGGGGTCATGAGGAAAAACTTTTTCACCCAGAGGCTGGTGGGCATCTGGAATTCACTGCCTAAGCTGGTGGTTGAGGCTGAAACACTCAACTCATTTAAAAGGCTACAGACCAGGTGCTGGAAAGTGGGCTTAAGAATGAGTGGCTAGCTTTTCTCTCTTTTTATGGCTGGCACAGATGTGATGGGCTGAATGGCCTCTTTCTACACCATAACTTTTCTATGGTTTTATGGTACTACTTCTGAGGTCCTGTTTGCTAATTTCTTACCTGGCTCCCTAAATTCTGACTCCAGGACCACGTCCCTCTTTCTGCTTATGTCGTTCATAGTTATAACCAAACAGATTCTATCTTTGAACCCTTAAGTACCTGTAACATTTAGTACTGTAGCAGTAAGATAGCTTAATACTGCCACCCCACCTTTTTTTCCCTTCCATATCTTTCCTGAATACATTGTAGCTCGGAATATTAGGTGCTCATTCCTCCCCTTGTCTGAGTCAGGCCTTCACTATTGCCATAATCCCATGTGGCTACATCTGCCTGCAGCTCACCCACCTTATTTGCCAAGCTCCAGGCAGTTACACACTTGAGACAGAATTGCACACAGCAGTAATGACCCTGCCCCACCCCTGACTAAAAGGCCTGCCTCAACTGTGGTGGTGGGGTTGGGGGATAATATTCCACCCTTGCACTCTTAGTCTGTCTTAGCCTGCCTCGCATTTTCCCCCATCTGATCTCTTCTATTTCTGATCTCATCTTTATTCTAATGCGGTTTGTCTCCTCGTCCTCTGTGCAGCGTTTATCTCCTGTTCATCTCATGCTTCATCCTGGTGCCTCTCTCCCTATCAAACTGCAGTGAAATTTCTCCCTCAGCTGAATATATTTGAACAAAAATTGCAAGTTTCCACTTCAACTTTACAATCTCCCAACCCACCAGGTTACCATCCGCTCATGACATTTGTATGGTCGTTGTAGAACTAGAACAAGGATTTACTCTCAAGTGTCAACTTGTATTCTTAATACTTATAACCAAATATTTGTGCAACTTGTTTTTAACCAACAGAGCCAAAATCGCTTTTGATCTGGGGGTGGATGGGTTTAAGGGTGGGGTGGGGGCTTGGAGTAGTTTGGGGGGTTGGAGTGGTTTGAGGGGTGGTGCCTGCAAAATCTTCCAGTCTCTAATAGTTCTCGACACTTTCTCATTTTATACTGGTATCTCCTGTACTTCTGTCACCAGTTTCAATCATTCGAGTTCTAGTCACATTAACTAACATAAATTTTCTTTTCTGAGTGCCCAACAGACACAGTGAACCTCAGATAAGTTGCACTTAAAAAGGAAAGGGTGTACTCAGTTTCCTTCAACTAAATCATTTGCATGATCTGCTGAACTCCATGCACAGCTCCACCACTTGGTTGGACCTACTGCTTGAAAAACAGGAGCATGTTTGAACACAAAATCTGGATATTCCTCACTTATCAGTTGCTGTGCCTAGTCTTACTGCTGCTAACAGACATCTATGTTGCCTTGTCTTCTAAGGTACCTAGCCAATGGAAAAGGTTTTGCTGTCTTGTTTTGGTGTTGGTAACAGGTAGCCTAGACCTATTGCATTCCATCTCCTAGGAGTTAATGCAATGGTCCCAGCCACTCTCTAATATAGAATTTTTATACATGATAACATGGCACGTGTGCTCATGCTGATTGATACAGTGCAAACAAATGGTTTAGATCATGATTATGATGCCAATAAATGCATTATTCAGTTAACCTTGTTACAATGATCATGGATCACCTAACATTTTATTACCCTTCAATCAGCAAATTAAACGGAAGCAAAAATAGAATTTGATTGCGAGCAACAAGTATCCTCTAGATCCTTAAGATTTTGATCTGGAAACTTTGGAAGGTTCATCAGAATTAATTTTAATTCACTTCATTGTGTAACTGTGGAAAAAAAATGCAATTTGAATTATAGCTGAATCTCACTAGAATGTACTCCCATGAGTCCTAATTTAAATATTTAAAATGGGAAGCAGAAGTGAAAATTTCCAAGCAATTGATATCAGAATATGTAAGCAATCTCTGTCAATGGATAAACAATAAGGTAATGTTTAGGGGAATTTGGAGCCTCTATTTTTGCTATTTCTGCAGCAGAAAATTTGCTTCTGTTTTGTTCCTTTTACCCTCCAGATAACTTCTTGGCTGAATTAGTTCAAACTACACTATAATAACTTTGTTTCTGGTTTTGACATTTATGGGAATCACCTTACCCCTTACCCACCTACACATGCGCCCATTGACTCATCCATTTGCACAGATACTCTTTTTTTTATTGATTCAGGGGATTTGGGCTTCACTGGCTAGGCCAACATTTACTGCACACACCTAGTGGCCTTTGAGAAGGTGGTGGTGAGCTGCCTTCTTGAACCACTGAGGTCCCTGTGATGTAGGTACATCCACAGTGCTGTTAGGGAGGGTGTTCCAGGATTTTGACCCAAAGACAGTGAAGGAACGGCGATATATTTCCAAGTCAGGATGGTGAGCGACTTGGAGGGGGACTTCCAGGTGGTGATGTTCCCATCTATCTGCTGCCCTTGTCCTTCTAGATGGTAGTGGTTGTGGATTTAGAAGGAGCTGTCAAAGGAGCCTTGGTGAATTCCTGCAGTGCATCTTAGCAGTCTATTCAGTTTCACTAATCTTGAAACAAATCCATTGAGCCTTGTGCTTTTAAAACAATCAAATATTCATTTGGATTACTCATGAAAATGTATTATGTACAGTCTACATCTTCTCTTTATGGGATAGAAGATTGGGTAAAAAAGACCAGTAATGCTTTATTTTTGAAATTGATAAACTTGTGAGAGTTTGTTGATTTGGAAAATCTCTCTCAGCATTTACAAACAAATGAAGAACCCCAGGATGATGGCCCTGTGAAGTTATACACATAGCCCAATTTACACCTGACTAGGGCATGGACTATATGGAGTTGACTGTCTTTTACATTAAGCAATAGTACGATCTCAATCCAGAGAAACTATGGGGTGAATTTTAGGGCCTCCCGCTGACATATTTGAAGGTGGGGGTGATACACAAAATAAAGCTGGTTGCTAGTCTGCCACCTTCCTGCCCACCTGTTCCCCAACATACTGGGGGTTGGGTAGGTTGTCAGGCAGCCCGCCCTCTCTTAGGCTTATTGAGGCCCTTAAGTGGATAATTAACGGCCACAGGAGGGCCTCACTTCACCTCAGTCTGCAGGGGAAGGCGCAGGCATGGCAAACATGGCAGCTTTTACCGCACGTTCTGTTGTTGGGCAGGAAGGGGAGTACCATCGGGGGCAAAATCCCTCCCCCCCCTGCCCCCAAGATGGCACCTACCTTTATCCCTCCCCCTGGCCTCTCAATCCCTCGTACCCACCCCTCCCCCACACTTGCTGGGGTCTTCCAGCCATGCCTGTCAAAATCCTTCAGTCCGGTATCCATCTTTACTTCTTCCTTGGTACTGGTATAGTCCCAATACTCTCTTCTGGCGCCGCTGAGACTACAGAGCTGTCAGCCAATCAGAATGGCCGGCAGCTCCTTCGGGTAGGACTCCTTGGGCAGCATTTTTCCGTTGGCGTATGGGGGCGGGCCCAACACAATGACGTGTAAAATGACGGATGATGATGTCAGGCGTGTGTCCTGTCGTCACCGCGCACCATCACGATATTTCGTCGAAATATAAACGGCCTATTAAAGCCATTAAGAAATTAATTGAAGCACTTGTGAACGCTGCGTGTCCACCTCTAGGGCAGGCGAAAAGCCCATGTGGCCTTTATGTTTTACAGGAAACTTCATCCACGAGCAGGGTTTCCTGAAGTTTTTATTAAATAAATAAATAAACTTTCATAAATATAAAAACATGTCGTTGGGACATGTGACATGAGGGGACATGTTTAAACACATTTTTAAATCACTTATTTTAACATCCATTCAATCTCCCTGAGGCAGCTCTGTGCCTCAGGGAGATTGCTGCGCATGCGAGTGGCCCTGACTATCCCTCCTCCCCCTGCCCGCACAGGTCCCTACCAGCCGAGTATTACACTGGGCGGGCCTTAATTGGTCTGCCCACATAAAATGGCAGCATGGAGCCGATCGCGGGCGGTGGAGGGGTGGAAATCCCAATCCAATCCAATTAAGGCCACTCCAGGGATATTATTGCTGTGGGGCAGCTGGATTTCTCACTGGCTTGGTGCTGACAGATCTTTCTATTGGTGGGTGGGTAATTCAGCCCCTTAAAAATCCACCCCTATCTGCTACTGCAATATTAAAAGGGTAATTGTTCACAGAACAAGTGTCCAAATTAGAGAATTTCAGGCTGTCCAGATACGTTTGCCAATTTTAACTTGTCTCTCATTTCCTGTTGCTATGGCAACCGTCCATGTTAGCTCCATGTTAATTACACTGTTTGCTATGTTTTAATTTCTGCAATTTTATTGATGAACATAATTCAACAAGCCCACAAAAAGCTGAATTGAAGTCTTGTTGACTTGCATTTTTATCCAACCAAGAATTGACGGCTTGAAATTCAAACGTTTTGGTTAAAAATTGGATGACTCCAAATCATAAAAATATCTCCTCCATTAAAATTTCTGCAAACCCATTTTTAAGGTCAACATGTTCATCACACAAGATGCAAAACAGGAGCCTGCTCCTGGAAACTTCACGTCATGAATTCTTGAATATTTCCTATTTAAGTGATGACATTTGATTAAAGATCACAGGCCAAGACATATATATAGTTGTACAAGAAATATGATTCTTCAACATTGACACTATCCTTAGCAATGCACTGATCATCAAGTTCAAAATGACTGATTAAACTTGAGATTTGAGTTCTTGAACAAGACCCAACCTTACTGGGGCTTTTTTCAGTTTGTCTAGTTTCAGCAAAGTCTTTATATTGATCACTTCAACTGTCAGTACATAGAAACTGCTTTATGGAGTACTTCCTGGAGTTCTCACTTTGATGCCATTTCTGCTGGACCAATCATTGTGCACATGTATAGGGGAAATCCAATTCAGTCAAATGAGTATTCCTGATTGAATGACCACTGAAGTAGGTAAAAGGTGCCCAACTGGCATCGTTTCTAATGTAATGGAAGGTGTCTGCTTAATCAAATCCAAAAGGGCCATTTCAAAATTATGCGGATGCCTTAGAGATATGTTTGATATAGTTAATTTGGACTATTTTTTATTGAGAGAAAAAAGACTTTAGCTGTTAACTTTAACTTCTCAATAAAAATTGACCTGTCAGAAAAAATAATTTAATTATTCAAAGCATCGCATGCTGTAATTAATTCTGATGTATATTTTTAATAATTAATAATTAAATTTAATAATTAAAATATTTCTAAAAGTGTGTCATTTTCTTCATAATTGACAATCATTGTTGTTTGAATGATTAATTGACCTCAGAAACCTAACTGGTATTAACAGATTGTTTCACCTTGTAGGAATCTCATTCCAGAGGTTGGTAAGAGCAGAACAAGGATTAACAACCAGAAATCTTCAAAACAAAACAATGTAAGGACCAGATAATTTGACAAGTGCTCTTGTGTTCCTATTTTGCCATTAATTCAGATAACAGTCACCCATATTCATAGTCAGTTATATATGACATGGCTTCATAAAATACCCTGCAGATTTCTATTATTGCCAATTATGTTGTGACATCCAACCTGTGTAAAAGTGTGCAAACAAGTTCCTGGAGATAGAATACCTGTGGCCTTATGAGTGGATCTGAATGATAATGAATCACTTTTCCCACTTGTATTGCATGTAGTTAAAAAGAAAAAGGAGCATAAGTTTGTATTGTACCATAGGATACCTCTCAAAGCTGGTCCAAAGCACATCACATACATTGTAATTGGAACGCAGTCACTGTTGTTATGTAGATGAAGCTGGCAGACCTTTTGTACACACCGATGTCCCACAACAGAAATGAGATCAATCACTGTTTCAGCTGCTTTTGACATTAAAAGGTGAGGACGCTGAGAGATCTCACGGTTCTTTTAACATCATCTGGATCACCAAAACAAGCAAACATGTTGATTTAACAATTTATTTAAAGGATACCAATGCTCTTTAATGAGCATGAAATTTGTCATTTTGTTTGAAATATTGAGGTATTAAATGTCCATTTAAAGAATAACTGTGGGCCTGGAATTCCTTGCATTGTGATATTGTTGGCCATACCATTTTTTGTCAGTGTTCTTCAGTGCTAACCCTTATAGAATTTGCTTTGCGAGTCGACCCCCTTGCTGCCTGCCCCTCATTTGCACTTTAAAAGGTGAATGGAAATTTTGGGCCTTGAAAATTACTAAGGGGATAGTAGTGCCAATTCTCTGGTAGTTTTTGTGCATGACGAAACTCTTGCAGAATTTCAGGGTCAATAAATATTATTGGAAGTTGTTGTCTCAACTCTGCCACCTACTGGCAATAAACTATTTTTTCTGGAAGTACTCTGCAGGACTAGCAGCACCTGTGGAAAGAGAAACCGAGTTATAGGGCAGAATATTTAGCCCGAGCCCCATTCCATTCTATCCCTAGGCCATTTACCTGGCAGCAGGAATGGAGGCGGGGGGTGGGGGGGGGAGGAGTGCGGAGGGGGGTGGTGTGGAGGGGGTAGGCAGGGCCACCAGCCTGCAAGTAGCAAGGAGCGAATTAAAGTAATTAAAGACCTATTGAAGGAAGCTGTGGGATTTTCCAGTTGGCCTCCAGTGCCCTGCAGGTGGCAGGGGACATGTGGTCTTCCAGAGGGGCTCCCCCTTTCACCCTATCACTCTTCTGCCACCCACCCCCCACACACACACACTAGTGGCCTGACTGCAAAGACCATTATTTATTTTAAATTTTAAAACTTTGGGGAGAAGTCATCTCCATTTTCAGATGCTCTCTCTCCCTCACCTACTATGGCATCTTCCTGATGCTTTCAAGCTGGAGAGCCTCTTATTGGCCCATTAGCTGCAAGAGCGCACCCTGCTGTCCATTGATGGTGAGTCTGTCCTCTGGCCATTAATTGGCTAAATCGGGGAAAGTCACTGGTGGTTGATTGTTTTTCAAACAGTTTGGGCTTCTAACCCATTTGAGCCTGATAGTGGGGTCCAGGGGCCCAGGGGAAAACCGTACCTGTCGTTTCAGCTCTGTGGCCGTTCGTCAGCTGAGTTCTGATGAAAGGTCGTGGAGCTGGAACGTTAACTCTGTTTCTCCCTCCGCAGATGCTGCCAAGCCTGCCGTGTATTTTCTGTTTTTATTTCAGCTTCCCGGCATCCTCAGTATTTTGCTTTTGCATTTTACTTCTTGTTGACAAGGAAGCTAAATCCATGTGTAAGTCACACCTCCATGCAAATCAGCAAAAGGAAAATAGTTATGGCCTCAAAGCCAAACTATGAGGCTTTAAGTGAAAAACTAACTTTTCCACTGGCATTTAAAATACTTTCAACCGTCCAATTTTGGGCGGAATTTTACACCCTGTGAGTGAGTGCAAGCCTGAACCGATCGGGCGTAAAATCACCCAGCGTCGGGCGAGTGTCCCGATGGCATCGTGCACTCGTGTGATATTTCGCTTGGCGGACAGGTGCAAAAGCGCGCCCGCCAACAATTAAGCAGACAACTAAGCCCCAATAATGGCGCAATTGTCGGCAAGTTTTCATGGCTGGTCCAACATTACGGTAGGTGGACGGGCCAATCGGCCAGGCGGCCTTTACGTTTTTCATGAAACCTCATCCAAAGGCGGGATGAAACCTCCATTAGGAAGAAAATAGAAGGAAATATCTGGGGACAGCATCTTTATGAGGTATGCTTTCAGGTGCTTGATTGTAATGTATGGATATTGTTTTGCAGCTTTTCAGTGCTTTATTTCATGATTTGCAGGCCTGCAGCTCCCTGAGTTAGCTGCCTGTCTTCAGGGAGCTCAGTGGAAGTGCTCACTTGTGCCCATGGCGACGTCGTTGCCCGCCCTCTTCCTGCCCCCACCCTGACAGTGCTGAGCTTTTCAGCACACGTTTCACGCTGGCTGGCCGTTAATTGACCAGCCAGGGTGAAATCGTGGTTGGGGGTCCGTTTCCCGACTGATCCCGGGCCAGCCAATTGCGCGCGACTGATGAGGGGGAAATTCAGGTCATGGTTTTAATTCCAGTGCTAGTTTCTATTTTAACTAAATAATGTATGACTTTGTATCAGAAGAAAATACATTTCTTACTAAAGTTCCACGCTGACAGCTAATTCAACTGTTTAAGGAAGTTGAGGATCAGGCAATTTAAATAATAGCTTATTTTATTCAAATTTTAGTTGTATTCTTATGAAGAAAATATTTATTTTCTGCTACTCTTTAAGCAGCTCTTTAAGAGACTATCTGTGCTGGTTTTCCCTTTCAGGCACTCAGTTCTCCTGCATCAGATATTAATCTCCCCAAACATTGTGTTTAACTCTTAATTTTAGCTGTTGTCTTGGTCCTGTCTTTTCCATTTCCTGAGTGTGACAATTCAGGGTTAAGCAATAGTAGTATATGAGTTCACCTGGTTAAAAACTGCCCAAATTAATTACATGTAACATTCTACAGCCAACAGAGAGTGAATCATCGAAACTAGACGTCAGACCATGTTTCTGTGGTAAAGTGGCAGAATGTCGACCCATGGTGGCACGCCCAGCCTACAGGAGAGCTAGATTTTTTGATACCCTTTCCCATGAAAAAACAACTAGTGGAATTAAATTTATTGCCAGGGATGAAGTGAATCAGTCTGAATTTGTTGTTTAAGTGCTTTATTGTAGAAACAATTGAATTTGTACCCATAACCGTACATGTGTTTTTCTTTATTCCTCTCCCTCTTCTAGAACCGTGCTTTTACTTAACCCTGCTGAGGTATCGAGTGAGTTTATGGAAGTTGCCGAGAGGATTAGCAACAACAAACAGTCTCTGGGAACCTCTTACATCACCCTGGTTAAGCACATGTATCAGGCAGTTTTTGGTGCCAAGTACAGTTTGAATGACATTCAAAATGTTCTTGAGGTAAAGAGCCTTCTAGTTAATACTAATGAATGTGTAATGACTCATAGTTAAAGACCCTGGAATATAACAGAAATTGTTCTGATGGGTATAAAGCTGGCTGAGTGACAGGAAACAGAAGGTTGTTTTTTGGATTGGAGGAAGGTGTACAGTGGGGTTCCCTGTGGGTCAGTATTAGGACCACTCTTTTCTTGATCTATATAAATGACCTAGACTTGGGTGTAAAGAGCACAATTTCAAAATTTGCAGATGACACAAAACTTGGAAGCATTGTGAACTGTGAGGAGGATAGTGATAGACTTCAAGAGGACATAAACATAGTGATGGAATGGGCGGACAGATGGCAGATTAAATTTAATGCGGAGAAGTGTGAAGTGACATATTTTGAGAGGAAGAACAAGGAGAGGCAAAATTAAGTAAAGGGTAGCATTTAATGCCCTCCACCCAGGTGAGTTTGGAGACGAGCAGGCCTTTTAATTGGGTGGGAGAATGCCGGGTGGGGACCCCACCACCTTCCCAAAATTAAGATCTGCTTAAGGGCCTCATCCCTCCACCCTGGCTCAGTGCCTGACAGTGAGGAACCGGCCTGCAAGAAGGAGGGACACAATGGGGTGAATTGTCTCACTGTGTGCTGTAAGAATTCTATGATTCAATAATAATGAAATTGTGACTTTTAAAAAATTATTGAAACCCTTGAGTACTACAGCAGAATTTGTGTCTAGTATTTTTCCATTCAGGTAATATAATTGAAATGCCCCAATTGCTATAGCGTTCAGTTGGAGAATGATATGAAGTAATGTCAAAACCAAAGAGAATGTCGATGTAATAAATCGTAAAAGACTTCATACGAATAAATGGCCAGACATACTGTTTTGAACATCTGCTGTGTCTCTCGTTAATAAAAGAAATACCTACAAATATACATAGAATGAGAGTCACTCATTCATATTAGCCACAAATATGGGGCTGAGTTATTCACCTCGGTGTAGTTGAGGGTCTAGTGTTGAAGGGTCACAAGTGCACAGACTTACAGTAAGATTGAAACAAAACACTTGTAAATTTTAAAGGAAGGTAATAAGTTGCATTTTTATAGCACCTTTTACATCCTCAAGCCATCTCAATGTTCTCCACAGCAAACTAATTACTCTTTCCAGTGTAGTCATTGTACATGTTGTAATCAATGTGGCAGCCAATTTGCACATAGCAGGATCCAACACACAGCAGTGCAGTCAATGGCCAGTTAATCGGTTTAGCTGATGCTCGTTGAGGAATAAACATTGTCCAAGGCACCAGGAGAACTCTCCTTCTTTTTGAACAGTGTCATTGGACCTTGTACATCCACCCAAATAGACAGATAATTAATTTTATTATGATATTAAATAGTTGTAAATTCTACTGTTGAAAAATTGGAATTCTACATAAATCTCTTTTGCTTTTCTTTAGTCCAAAACTGCCGACGAACTCCTGGACATTTTCTCAAATTGTTCTGATGTTATGGAGGTCACAGCAGCCATGAAGGATTCTGCCAAAGCTAAGGAACATTTAGTGAACAAATTAGAGGAGATAAAAGAAAGATTTGGACTCCTCCCAAAAGCAGGTATTGTTTGTTGGATGATTACGAAGAGTTATTGGTGTCTGACGCTCCAAACTCATTCTATATCGAGATCAGAAGAAACACTGTTTCTTGCACTGTGAATGCTAATTAACACGCACTAACTAACACTGAATGCTAACTAACACGTGCTACCTAACACTGTGAATGCTAACTAACATGCGCTAACACTGTGAATGCTAACTAACACGTGCTAACACTGTGAACGCTAACTAACACATGCTACCTAACACTGTGAATGCTAACTAACACGTGCTAACTAACACTGTGAACGCTAACTAACACATGCTAACTAACACTGTGAATGCTAACTAACACGCGCTAACTAACACTGTGAATGCTAGCTAACACATGCTACCTAACACTGTGAATGCTAACTAACACGCGCTAACACTGTGAACGCTAACTAACACGCACTAACTAACACTGTGAACGCTAACTAACACGTGCTACCTAACACTGTGAATGCTAACTAACACGTGCTAACTAACACTGTGAATGCTAACTAACACGTGCTAACTAACGCTGTGAATGCTAACTAACACGCGCTAACTAACACTGTGAATGCTAACTAACACTGTGAATGCTAACTAACATGCGTTAACACTGTGAATGCTAACTAACACTGTGAATGCTAACTAACATGCGTTAACACTGTGAATGCTAACTAACACTGTGAATGCTAACTAACATGCGTTAACACTGTGAATGCTAACTAACACTGTGAATGCTAACTAACATGCGTTAACACTGTGAATGCTAACTAACACTGTGAATGCTAACTAACATGCGTTAACACTGTGAATGCTAACTAACACTGTGAATGCTAACTAACACTGTGAATGCTAACTAACATGCGTTAACACTGTGAATGCTAACACTGTGAATGCTAACTAACACTGTGAATAACTAACACATGCTAACACTATGAATGCTAACTAACACTGTGAATAACTAACACATGCTAACACTATGAATGCTAACTAACACTGTGAATAACTAACACATGCTAACACTATGAATGCTAACTAACACTGTGAATAACTAACATATGCTAACACTATGAATGCTAACTAACACTGTGAATAACTAACACATGCTAACACTGTGAATGCTAACTAACACTGTGAATAACTAACACATGCTAACACTGTGAATGCTAACTAACACTGTGAATAACTAACACATGCTAACACTGTGAATGCTAACTAACACTGTGAATAACTAACACATGCTAACACTGTGAATGCTAACTAACACTGTGAATAATTAACACATGCTAACACTATGAATGAGAAACAGAGAAAAGACAGATCAGCATCCGACAAAAAAACGGTTCTGATGAAAGACCTTAAGAGTTTCTGATTGGCATTACTTTACCCCATGTGCTCAATTTGTTTATAATAAAAAGGCTAACCATGGCATGAAAATAACACTGATCAGAAAATCTAGGCTAGGTTCAAACATTAAATTGTCTTTTTCCCTCCAGATGCTCATGGGTCTGACTTGTACTTCCAGCATTTGCTGTGCTTCTTTTTCCAACAGGTGTACTTTTCTATAACTTTTCCATGTTTGTGTGAGTACTCGATCTGTGCTGATTAATTAATGATAATGCAAATGGTTACAAGACTGGAATTAAAATGTTCAGGTGATTTAATTTTTAAAAGCAAGTAAATCTGTGAATTTTCTAATATTTCACTATGGGCAAAATTTTCCCCCATTGGTGGGGAAGAGCAGGACTGGGCGCGGGTGGGCGGGTTCCCAATTGAAGCCCCCGGCTGGGGGTGCAATGCCATTTTACGTGGGCGGGCCAATTAAGGTCCGCCCCGTGTGACGTCTGCCAGGAAGTGCTATGCGCTCCCTGTGCGAGTGGGGGAGATTCCCTCAGCCGGGAGTGCGCTCTTTCGTGCATGGTGGGGAAGAGCGCACAGGTCTCCCTGAGGCTAAGTGCTGCCTCAGGGAGGTCGGCTCAGATTTTCAACTTTTAACAAAGGAGTTTAAAAATTTTCCCTGCCATGTCTCCTCATGTGACACTGCCACATGAGTTGGGACATGTCCATAACTTGTATTTGAACCTTTCATTAAAATTTAAATACCCTCATGAAACCTTATCCTGCCAGTGGATGAGGTTTCATGTTTTTTCACAAGCCCGCCTGAGCTCCTGGCCTGCCCGCTGACCTTAATGTTGGTCGGGCAGCTCCATTAATGAGCTGAATTGGTTTTCTAATGGCCTCAACAGGCCGTTGACAGGTTAGTGGGCGCACATCCGACTCGGGTGTGCCCCCGCCGACCTGAAAATGGAAATAATGCGGGGTGACATCGGGAGTTCCACCAGACGCCACCCTGCGCCATTTTACACGTTGGCGAGCGGGTCCCGCCCCAGCTCACAGACCGGAAGATCCTGCCCTATGAGAGTCAGATACCAGCCTTCCAATTCCTTGATTTTTACCTTCTTGTTGGTCTTCACTTGCAGTTTTCATGCAGGACAGCACCAATTTTGTGCTGTTGTGGTTTCAGTATTCATGGGCTCTTTTGTATTTTTGAAATGTTTTCATATAGACTTTTCTCTAGTCAGTTTCTGTACTAACCCTGGAGTTAAAATCAGTGTTGTGTTATATTCACACAAGTGTATTGTTAGTCTTCCTTAAGTTTTCTGTTCAGCATCATAACTGATTCTGGTGAAATTTTATATGGCACATATGCTCTCAGACATTGAAAGGTGGTGATACAGGTCCTACAATTGGTTTCAGCGACCCCAGGGCTCAGGAGGGAAAGCCGGAATTCCAAATCCTGATCCAGATTTGGAAAGCAAGCAGTGTGTGCAATAGTGGAGGATATGATCAAGCTTGGCTCTGATGTCTCACCTGTTGAATAGTTTGCGAACACTCAACTGCCTAGATTCAGCCTTGAAGCCACTTGGGTAGGGTAGTGGAGGACACCCAGCAGCTGTGGAACCAGCGAGGACCAGCACCTTCAGGGGAGAAGGGTTAGAAGCAGCATTCTTGCTTAAAATGTGGAATGATAATTCATTGCAGCCGAAGGACTGTGAAACGACAGGTTGATTTTTTTAAATTGAAGACTGAATAGGAATTAAATGTCACCAGGCTGTTATGCACAGGTTTGGATGTTGCACATTGAGTTTGATATTATGAATTGGAGCAGCTGTAATCATTAATCTTATGTTGATTTTCTCCTGAGTTGGAGATATAGTTTGACGTTAGTTGGATGTTTATATTTATGCAGTGATGTTTTTTATCCTGACTCACTGCATTGAGGCCATGTTGATTTGCCTGATTCTACACAGGCTCATCTCCCCTCGCTCGTCTCCCCACGCTCGTCTCCCCACGCTCGCCTCCCCACGCTCGCCTCCCCTCGCTCGTCTCCCCTCGCTCGTCTCCCCACGCTCGTCTCCCCACGCTCGTCTCCCCACCCTCGTCTCCCCTCGCTCGTCTCCCCTCGCTCGTCTCCCCTAGCTCGTCTCCCCTCGCTCGTCTCCCCTCGCTCGTCTCCCCTCGCTCACCTCCCCACGCTCACCTCCCCACGCTCGTCTCCCCTCGCTCGTCTCCCCTCGCTCGTCTCCCCTCGCTCGTCTCCCCTCGCTCGTCTCCCCACGCTCGTCTCCCCACGTAATGTGTGTGGATTTGATAAGTGAGATTTTTTTTGCATTCAGCAAATAGGATTGAGATCTGCATGAACAAATATTATTTGAAAATATTAGTTGTTTAAAACCAAATGGAATATTAGTAACTCAACATTTAACATGGTCATTAAAAAGTCCGACAACTATTTTAATGGAACAGTTAACACATTTATTTATGGACAAATATACACTCTTTGGTATTACCCTTGAGTAGCTTTGTCCAGGGCGCTGGAGTCAATGCTGCTGAGTTTCCCAGCATTCTTTAGCTGGGGAGCAGCCTCTGTTGTCTCAAGAGTTCAAAACTAGTTCCAATAGGGTAAAAATCAGACAGAACCGGATACTGGGTGCAATTGCATTGTAGTCGGGGTAGCTCAGGGTGACAGTTGGGTGCCATGCTCACTGGTCAGGTCTGAACCAATTTTGACCGACAGTGAGACCCAATGATATGTCCAGGAATGGCAGCGGGCACCAGGGAGCCTGCAGGTGCTCAGTTCAGACAGGAGAAGCTGGTCTCTCTGAATCCATACAAAAAAAACATTTTACAAAGTTTTGAGGCCCTCTTTGGAGGGGCTTGCAATACTCCCCTCTCAAGAGCTTGAAACCCAGTGCATCCTATGACTAATCCAACTGAATTTACCAATGCAGGTTGAAAATGGGTGCTGGGAGCTCATTTCAATCTAAAATGAGGCATTTCCCTATATAGTGAAGTTGCCAGAGCCTCCTCAAGAGAAAGGGCACATGTATGCAGATCAGGCACCAGCCAATTGGTTATTGTACCCCTGATGTGTCTGCAAAACAAATGCAACAGATTTGAATTTATGTCCCAGTGAATGACAACATGATGAGAATCTTGGTGGAATCCTGCACAGTGAGTGTCTGACAGTGGGACCGGAAGTGAGCGGGACTTCCGCTCAGAGGCAGGAAGGCTGGCACACACACTCACGCAGTGGCCAGCCAATTGGCTATGCAAAGTTGAGGAGCCCGGCTAATTATGCAGTGGGGGCCGACAGGAAGTTGCTGACTCCGTTGTTCAGTCACAGGTCTATATATTTAAATGGCACCCAGCCAGCCAGCAGTATCAGTCTGCCTGTCTGAGAGGGGGATTTTGAACTTGGAATGCTGCCACCCTCTGCCCACCTGTGGATCTCAATCACCTGCTGTCGCGCAATTCAAAAGTGGCTCAGCACAAAGGACAAGTGGCCCCATGGTATAGTGTCTGGAATCTCCCTCCAGGTGCACCTTCTCCTCCTGGAGTCAGGGAGGTGTCTTTGCGCACTGGCAGGGAGGCTTGGGCTGACAAGTGGTGAGTAACATTCGCGCCACACAAGTGCCAGGCAACGACCATCTCCAACAAGAGAGAATCTAACCATTGTCCCTTGACATTCAGTTGCATTACCATCACTGAATCCCCCACTATCAACATACCATTGACCAGAAACTGATCTGAACTAGCCATATAAATACTGTAGCAACAAGAGCAGGTCAGAGGCTGGGAATCCTGCAGCGAGTAACTCACCTGCTGAGGCTGTACATGTCAGGGTCGTACCAAGGTGTAGTAGAAGAAAAAGCAAGTGGAAAGCCTTCTAATGCACATTCTATGACATTGTAAGTTCATTTTGAGCACTTCATTCATGTGTGTCGAATGGTCATGTTGGGACTTTTGAAACCAGACTGAGGCTTTTAAGGTCTTGGTACTTTACTGAAATTCAGTGATGGCTGATGTAGAGGTTATGGGCGCACCATTTATTATTGAGCCTTGGAGTTAGTGGCAAATCTGAGCTTCTTGACATGTAGTGGTTTCTATGTTTGTCAATCTTTGTTAGATCAGGGGATTGTACCCTCGCTGGCAAGCCATTATATGTTGCTCACCCCCTTATCACCCCTCAGGCGTCATTGGCTCAGCAGTGTCTGTTGCTGAGGCGTTCCATATTTTACAGGAGAATGCAAGGGTTCTTAGCCAGGCTTTGCCAGGATTGGAGCGTGTGTGACTGAGTCGTGCGTGACCTCCTTCCAAGTCAGATGTGTGTGAGGCTTTGGCAGGGCCGTGCGCTTGGCCATCCTCTGCCAGGATGTGGAAATAGGTAGAGATGAGAAATGATAAAGGCAAGGAGTCACTTGTGGGAGTCGTGTACAGGCCCCCTAACAGTAACCACATGGTAGTGTGGAGCATATGGAGCTTGTCAGAAAGGCACGGCGACAATCATGGGAGATCTTAATTTACATATAGACTGGAAAAGTCAGATGGACAAATGTAGCCTAGATGAGGAGTACATTGAATGTTTTCGGGGTAGTTTCTTAGAACAGCATGTTCTGGAGCCAACCAGAGAGCAGGTTATACTAGACCTGGTATTGTGCAATGAGATGGGATTTATTAATGATCTCATAGTGAAGGTGCCCCTAGGTAGCAGCAACCATAATATGCTTGAATTTTACATTCAGTTTGAGGGAGAGAGGACTTAGTCCGAGACTATGTTTTTAAACTTAAATAAGGGCAATTATGAGGGCATGAAAACAGAGCTGGCTAAAGTGAATTGGTAAATTAGGTTAAGGGACAGGTCAATAGAGATGCAGTAACAAACATTTAAGGGGATATTTCAGAATACACAGAAGAGGTACATTCCAATGAGTAAGAAAAAGTCCAAGGGATGGACACACCATCTGTGGTTAACTAGAAAGGTTAAAGATAGTATCAAACTTAAAGAAAAAGTATATCATTGTGCAAAGATAGGTGGAAGGCCAGAGGATAAGGAACAACAAAGGATTAAAAGATTAATGAGAAGGGAAAATTCAAATACAAGAGAAAGCTAGCCAGTAAGATAGTAAGAGTTTCTATAAATATTACAAAAGAAACGAGTTAACAAAGTGAGTGTTGGTCCTATAGAAAGTGAGTCTGGAGAACTGATAATGGAAAACAAGGAAATGGCAGATGAATTGAACAGGTATTTTATATCAGTCTTCACTATAGAGGATACAATTAACATCCCAGGAGCAGCTATGAATCAGGAAATGGAAGGGAGGGGAAGAACTCAGGAAAATTGCAATCACCAGAGAAGCGGTACTGAGCAAATTGTTGGAGCTGTGGGCTGACAAGTGCCCAGGTCCTGGTGGATTTCATCCTAGGGTCTTAAAAGAAGTGGCTAGTGTAACAGTTGATGCATTGTTTTAATTTTCCGAAACTCCTTAGATTCAGAGAAGGTCCCATTAGATTGGAAGATAGCAAATGCAATTCCGTATTCAAACAGGGAGGGAGACAGAAAGTGGGAAACTACAGGCTAGTTAGCTTAACATCTGTCATAGGGAAAATGTTAGAAACTATTATTAAAGATGTTATAACAAGGTACTTGGATAAGTTCAAGGTAATCAGGCAGAGTCACTTTGTGAAAGGGAAATCATGTTTAACCAACTTATTGGAATTCTTTGAGGAACTAACATGTGCTGTGGATAAAGGATAACTGATGGATGTACTTTACTTAGATTTCCAGAAGACATTTGATAAAGTGCCACATCAACGGTTGTTGTGGAAAATAAAAGCTCATAGTATAGGGGGTAACATATTGGCATGGGTAGAAGATTGGCTGCCTAACAGGAAGCAGAGAGTAGGCATAGATGGGTCTTTTTCGGGTTGGCAGGATGTAATGAGCAGTGTGCCACAGGGATCAGTGCTGGGGCCTCAATTGTTTACAATTTCTGTAAATGGCTTGGATGACGGGTTGGATGGGATGGTTGCCAAATTTGCTGATGACACAAAGATAAGTAAGAAAGTAATTTGTGAAGAGGACATAAGGAGGCCACAAAAAGATATAGATAAGTTAAGTGAGTGGGCAAAGATCTGGTAAATGGAATATAATGTCTGAAAATGTGAAATTGTCCATTTTGGCAGAGAGAATAAAAGAGAAGCATATTATTTAAATGGTGAGAGATTACAGAGCTCTGAGATGCAGAGGGATCTGTTAGTGCATGAATCACAGAAGGTTAGTATGCAAGTACAGCAAGTAATTAGGAAAGCTAATAGAATGTTATCGTTTATTGTGAGGGGAATTGAACATTAAAGTAGGGGGGTTTATGCTTCAGTCATACAGAGCACTAGTGAGACCACATTTGGAGTACTGTGCACAGTATTGGTTGCCTTGTTTAAGGAAGGATGTAAGTGCACTGGAAGCAGTTCAGAGAAGGTTTACTAGACTAATACCAGGAATGGGTGGGTTGTTTTATGAGGAAAGGTTGGACAGACTAGGCTTGTATCTGCTGGAGTTTAGAAGAGTGAGAGGTGACTTGATGAAGCGTATAAGATCCTAAGGGGGCTTGACTGGGTGGATGTGGAGAGGATGTGCATTACCATCAACCTCAGGGCAGCCCTTGCCCCCACCCCCACAAACTCGCCTCAACTGCTGTGCAGCCCTTGCCCCAGCACCGCCCTGTCAGCCAGCCGGGAAAATGCAACTTGCCTGTGCCCACGCCTGAATGCTCGGCACCTCAACTTTGAGGTCCAAAAGCTGACCCTTGTGAGCATTGTGCAACGTTACAGTGCACTCACCTCTGAGTTCTCATCGAAGTGCATCTCGCCAGGTGCATGCCTTTTCAATACTGTTGTGAAACACGTCAGTGTGCGTCCACGTCGACGAGCTCAGATGACCCAGCGAGAGGGAATGATTCTGGGAGCTGGGCTTATAATGATATGCAGATGTATTACAATGAGGTTCCGGACATGCAGTGATGGGAAACGCGGCCTGCAATTGATGGGTGAAGCAGACGATTGCAAACTGGTTTCATGATGTCGTGAAACCGATTTTTGGCCTTTCCGCCATATTGTCTGCTCAGGCCCGCCATGACACCCAATGCCAACAGGCACGGAGAATTCCGCCCTAATTCTAGAGGTGGAATTTTAAGTCCCAAATCTTGGGGTAAAAGCCCATGGATGTGGCTCTAATAGATCTTGGACCAAGCATCACCATCAAGTCTTTGTCACAGTGAGTGATTTACAGAAAACCATAGACACTTGGCCACCTTAAAACCTGCCTCTTGGATCAAGCTTTTAGACACCCTTCCTAGTATCCCCTTTTTTTGGCTCAGTGGCAATTTTTGTCTGATATGTCTGTGTATCACATTCGCATGTTTTTCTCCATTAAAGGCCCTATATGCTGTTGCTGATGTTGTTTATTTTCCATCCATAATTGAAAAGGCTGTGCACCCACAAATCTCCAAAATGCCAGCTGCTGTATGTGGAGGTCCCACCTGTAGCAGGGGCCTCGCACAGTTGGACCTGGTAATTCAATTTTACTTTGTGTTAAAGTGGCACTGCCTTTATGAAAGAAGTGTTTTGAAAATGCGTATTATTTAAAACATTAATTACTTCACTACTCAGCATTTAATTGTCACTTTTCATTATATTAAATAAAATGATTAATAATTTCTTGTTATCTCCAATAGCCCAGAATGCGATGGTTAAGCTGCAAACAATTTCATTGCCGGTTGCCAATTGCTATAGCTACCAATGGGACAAGGATAATTTCGGTAAGCAGCCAGCAAGGTGATTGTCTTTAATCAGATATAATAATTACAATTGCATCAGTATGCCCTGCTATAACCTGATATTGTTGTTTTATTTTAGATGTTTTACGCGAGGTTCTCCTGAAAGAGTGTGAGATTCCTGATACTGCATTATTTCCGTTGAATGACAATGAGAATGATGAAGAGGAGTTTGAGGAGGAGGACGAGGAAGGGGAAGGGGAGGAGGATGCAATTGGAAATGAGCGAGATTCTGTGATATCCTCAATATCTGTAACATCTAAAGACTTCATGAAATCATTTGTTTCAAATCTCTCAGACTATATGGACAGTGGTTATATCGAAGATGGAGATGAAAGTTCATCTGAGACAGCAGGTTTGTCAGACCAGAAAGAGGAAAAGTACGATACAGTCAGAAAAAAATTAACAAAGAAACTATCTAACTTTTTCAAAGCTAGGAATAGCCTTACACACAAAGCGGACCCAAAATATTGTTTAAACAAATCCTTCTCAAACCTGTGTAAGAGCAGCTATACCTTGTCATCGAGTACCTTACCTCTTCGTCGAGCAGAAAGCTTGGGCTGCACTGAGGTCAAACGTAAGCTTCCAATGAAGTCCAGACGCTCAAACTCATTGCCACAGCATGCGACCTACAATTATCACTCCCAACGACAGTTACTACATAACACCTGCTTCAAACGGAGACCGTACCTCAGCTTCGAGGATGAGTGTAAAACCATGACACTGCGAATTGTTGTTTTTGGTACTGACAGGATTCTAGGGAAAGTCGCAAGAGCCTACAGCAACCTCAGGTAAGAGGTGCTCACAGCCCCCAGTCTGGATATTAGTTTTGAGAAAGCTGAGTGAAGCATCTTACTCAGAACATGTAACATTCAGTTTTGGTCTCTAACTCTGAGCTTCTGAGAAATCTATAATAGATCCCACTGGTTTAGAAATGTCAAATAATTCCTAATATTAGATCAGGGAAGAAGCTGGCAATCTGAAGTTTGTGAATTATCATTTGGCACATGACTTCCCCTCACCATTGTACTGCATACAATTTTGATTGCCATAATATAAAAAAGGAGAAGGTGCAAAAATGATTTCCAAGAATGTTAGCAGAAGTGCAGGGAGAGGATGAACAGGCTGGGTCTCTATTCCCTTGAAAGGAGAAGACTGAGTGGTGACCTAGTAGAGATTTTTAAAATTATGAAAGGTTTTGGTAGAGTATTGGTGGGGAAAAGCAAAACTAGAGATACAAGTTAAGATATAAGATAGTTACCAAGAAATCAACTCGGCAATTCAGAAGAAACTTATTTTCACATAGAGTGGTAAGAACTTACTACCACAAGGAGTGGCTGAAGTGAATAGCATAGATGCATTTAAAGGGTGACTAGACAAGTATAACAAGGAGAAGGGAATAGAGAGCTATCTGATAGAGTTAAGTGAATAAAGACGGGAGGTGGCTGGAGTGGAACATGAACACCGGCATGGACTGATTAAGCTAAATGATATATTTCTGTGCTCTATGTCCTATGTAATCCTGTGTAAGCCATGGCCAGCCTGATACTAAAGGGATTCAAAGGTTCAAGTGGAGGCACCAACCATGTAGATTCCTTTAGGTCATTAAGCAAAATGGTAACAAAGGGCAATGTTCCATATCTCTCCTCACCATCACTAACACTGTGCTGAAATCAAGTGACCCACCTCCCTGCACCCAATGATTATCTTCAAGTCTGGAAACTACTCTCCATTAACAACTGTTACGTAACATGGACACTTAATTCTTCCCCACGCACAATGAAAGTGAATATTGGGAATTTAGGCAACAGAGCTAGGTGCACATCACCCCTTCCCCCACTGATTTTATGTTAATTTTAATGGATAGGAAATCGTGCAAGATAAGCAACTGCTATGCCTAAGGTTTCATTATCCACTACCTCCACAAGGGCTAAAGCTTAACATTTACCACATCTTATGTACTCCATTCTGTTACTGGTTCGATTTGTTGCTGTCCATGGGTGTTGATGTGTTTCCTTAGACCTTTTCTTTACAGCTATGCACCACCTCAACCAGAAAAAGAGCCCAACTCCACCCACTACAGTGCTACTGAGTGTAGAGAATATGCTGGTTTATAATGGTACAGGAGAATACTTTGTCACATTCAAATCCTCCAAAATGGAAATATAATGCATGAAATTGATGGAATTGATTCAAAATGTATTATTCTTTGGGCCAGTTTGTCCTCCAAGGTTACAAAGTCAAGCAACAGACTTGGAGTGGACTTTCTATTTTGCCTCATCCTGTATTCCATGAGTGATACATATTTAAGGACTTTTTTCACCTTGTCACTCCATGTTGCTTCTTACATGCATAGTTTGAAATGAGAAATTTCATCCTTAACTTTGTCTGTATAACTGATTTATTAAAACAGTTCATAAAATTGGTCTTGCATGCATGATGCACCATAACCCTCGTTATGGAAATGGAGGCATGTACAAAACAAACAAAATAAATACCATGTAGTTTTATTCATCAAGAAAAGGAGCCGAAGTATTAAGGAAAGAAATAAAGGCTGTGCCATTTCGTTCAAAGCTTTGCTCATTAAGATGCTGCAGATTATCCAAGGCCAGCAGTTACATTGTCAACAAAGGACATTTCAGTGGATATCCCTAAACTCATCCTGATGGAATATTTACCAAGTCATTGCAAAAAGGTCTACAATGTTTTGCATAGCAATTCCTCTCTAGCAGTCAGCAAACAGTCCTTGTACTGGTTGTGAGAGTTCTATCCCAGGTGTAAACATATGGCATTGCCAGCATTGTCATAGTTCCAGCTGACCTATTTCAAAAGACTTGAAATATTTTGCTTCTATCAGACATTTGGTAGGTTAATTACTTTGTTTTGGCAGCCGATTCTGAACTTCTGACTAAGTGTAAATGTTTGGGTGACCCATATAAACAGATCATTAATTTTCTTCCATTTTCTATTCTATTCAGAATTATGAGGTAAATCGATTTAAGTTGTTCATGTTTATTGTGTCAGATTTATCTATAATCCACTTTTTCTTTAGACAGCTGTTTTTTTTGGAACTTTCTGTATTTTTATCTGAGATGGACTCATTTACTCACGGTAAAGGCTATATTGATGTTTATAACATAACTACATGGAATACTTGAATCTAGTGATGAACCTCTTGCTGCCTCAATGACAAGCTTATTCCCAGAACACTTACATTTTGGGATTCAGCCTGTTTTTCTCAAAGTACGAATGGAATAGGCTTTAATATGTCTGAGGCAATATGTACATGAAAAAATAAAACACTGCTTTACCATAAAAAATGATTGCTGAATAGTCACAAAGTAAACTAGAGACAAAGCAGGATGTTATGGTCACTCTTTACAAATTAGGTCAATAAAATCTAACAATAACCATTTCTTCTTTCAGGTTGCAGGAGAGCAAATGTCCCTTTCTCACAAAATACTTCAGGATGCAATTTTTTTATATTCCTCTGCAAAGAAATTCACTAAGTAGCCCTGTACAGTTTACAAGCTTCCCCACAGATAACCAGCAGAGACCATCCATACAACTGGTAATGAGTTGTATTTTTTCAATCCAATTATAAGTAATAAAAAGTTTGACTTTAGAGTGTCCAGTGCTTCAATGGCTTTCACTATAGTAATGATGTTGCATAAGTTTTATTTAATATTATTTGATCTTTCTATACCCCCAGGCCTGGCTTCATTGCATTTAGTGATGCAGTAAGGATCTCAGGGGCCAAGAGCATGGGAGTGAATGTGGAAGCAGGCAGGCCTGCACTCGCACGCTGGTTTGCTGGTACCATCCCATTCTCTAGGCCATTTTACCGGAGGGTAGCAGCATGTAGCCAATTAAGGGGAGTTAATGACCTATTAAGGCTTATTGTTAGAGACTGACCGGAGTTTTCCAGTCAACCTACAGGCCCCCCCAAGGCATCAGGAACTAGGCCAGCTGCCTGAAGGAGGCCTCCCAAGAACCTACCATTGGGACCAATGTTCCAGGCGGGCTTTAAGGCCTTCCCTGCCTGCTTGACCACAGACTGCCCTCTGAAGGGATCTTCCTCCACTGCAGTTGCAGAGGCCTGTATTTAATTTAAAACTTTTAAAAGTTGCAGAGAAGGTACCTTAAGATACAGGTGCCCTCTCTTGATCTTACCTGAACTATCCTTGGTTGGACAGCGAGCCTGCCCTCTGGCCGTAAGTTGGCCAATTTGGGAAAAATCACTGGCGGTTGGCTGTTTCCCACGCAGCGGGGGTTGTGACCCATTTGAGCTTGACTTTGGAGTCCTGATACAAAACCCAAAATCTTGCCCCAAGTGTCTCCCCTTCTCTTTCACATCCTATGGTCATGATAGGTTCTATCTAATTGCAGGCTTTTTCTTTGAGTAACATATTTCAGTTGGCCAAGATTATGGTGGTAATTTGATGCAAGCGTGAAAACAGATGCAAAATAGGTGGTGTGCTAATAAGATTTGTATTTGAAAGCCTGGTTTTAGCATAAATTTTGGTCCAAATTGTTCATGACCATAGTTTGAACTGCTTGCAGATACTGAAACAGCCGCCTGCAGCTTTGGCACTCAAGTGCTGATTAGACACAATTTTCAAGGAGCAATATATCTGGCTGCACACACCCACTTCCACTGAAGATGTGGATTGTGCTAACTGACACACACAGCAGCTTTCGTGGTGGCTCAGGGGCTGGGTTAGATGTGCACAGGTTCCCAGACATTGGTGGTCATGTGGAGGAGGTGCAGAGGAAGAGGGCTGTCCTCTACCCTTTGGAGGGAAAGAGTACTTCCGGTTACTCTCTCTCCTGTCACTCTCAACAAGTGCTAGAAGCTCATGAACTTCTTTGTCACTAAGATTGAGACCATCCAATCACCTGGCACTGTCACTAAACACCCTTCCACTAGCTTACCAGGCCAAATTTCCTCTAAAGATTCCCCTGTCTTAGTCCTGAACTCACTCGTTTTGCTAGTTTTTCTCTCCCCTCTTGTCCTCTCCTCGCTAACCTTGGCCTGAGACCCATCTCTTGCTCTCTCAACCTTATTCTGACCACCTAACTTCCCTCCCTGGCTCCCATGTTAGTTGATATTATTAATGGTTCTCTCTCCTTAGATACAGTTCCCACCTCCTCCAAATACACCACCATCACCCCTCTCCTCACTACACCAACACTTGACCCCTCCAGCCTTGCAAACTACCACATTATTTCCAGCCTTCCATTTCTCTCAAAATTCCTTAAGCATACTGTCACCTCCCAAATCTGTTACCATCTTTCCCGGAACTCCATGTCTGAATCCCTCCCATCATCTTTTCACCTCTGCCGCAGTACAGAAACAGTTCTTATCAAAGTCACAAACAACATCTTTTGTGGCCTTTACAAAGATAAACTATCCCTCCCCATCCCTCTCGGCCTCTTGGCAGCCTTTCACACAGTTGACCACATCACTCTCACCCAGCACCATGGCACTGTTATCCAACTGGGTGGGACTGCACTCACCTGGTTCCATTATTATCTATGGGCTCGTAAACCTGCAGTGACTTTTCTTCCTGCTCATGCATTGGTATCCATGGTGTTCCCCACGTATAATAATTGAAAACTTCTGGTTTGAGTCTGTACTTAAATTGTTGGGGTCAGGAAGGCCTGTAAAAATTGGGTTGTGGAAGAGGCTGAGAAACTAGGGAAGTGCATTTGGAACCAAAATGAGAGATTGGAATTGGGAACCTGAAAAGATGCTGGATAAATTGGGGAAGCAAATCCAGGTCTTAGGCCTGTGAGAAGAAGCAAAAAAAAGGCAACCAATGGAACAGGGATAGGGTGAGGAGCAACAAGACAGGAGGATGAGCTGGTGATCCGAGGTCCAGATTGTCATAGGTGTTGGAAAGGAGGGTAGCGAGAGTCTCAGCAGAAACAAAAATGCTGGAAGGGAGAAATGAAAAACAAATGTTGGAGTATAAAAGCATAAAAAATACAAAAAGAATTTGACTACGTATCTGCAGAAGAAAACTAAATATGGAAGATGCAAATGAACTGTGGAAGATATTTAAAAAGGGGTTTGCAGAGCCACCCAGTGACCAGAGCAAGGAATTGGAGCTGTCAGAGATCATGACAGACCTTTGGACAATTTTGTAACGTCTTAGGGCAGGATCGTCCCTGCTATGCACCAAGTACGGTAGTGGGCGGGAAAAAGGACGTTTCACTCACCAGCCCCAATGGAGGCTTTTCACGCTGTATCGCCTCATTAATCATGCATTCTCAGGAAACACGCCGGTTTGATGGTGGGCAGGCTCTGATTCACCTTCCATGCTGTCACCTTGCCGCTTCATCACAAGAGGTGCCATATTTAAAGTGCAGCCGGGTGCACACCTCTGTATTTCCAGCCCAGGACTACGCAAAGAAGATATGGCCCCGAAAGGCAAGAAGACTGTGAGGTCCAAGTCAGCTGACCCCCCCAAGTTTACTGATCCGTCCCTTGTGCACCTTCTGGATGCCGTGGAGGCCCATTGTAATGTCCTCTACCCCCGTTCTGGCTGCAGGAGGGGCAGCAGCAGTACCACTCCGGCTTGGTAGACGATGGCAGTGGTGACCAGTGCGAATGCTTCACAGGAGAGGTTGACCACTCAATGCAGATAGGGGGTGAATGATCTCACCCCTGCCGCCGGGGTATGGCAACCATCTCATCACTCTAAACTCAAAAACTGAAACCCATCACACATTCACTGGCATCTCACTCACTGCCAGCTCAAGAGACATCTCCACTCTCTCTCTCACACATACCCCTCACATTTCCATCTGGCCTCATCTCTTCATGAGGCTCCGAAAGGCCCTACCACATACACACTTCTCCTTCCAGAATGACTTGTGGGCCGGCTGCTCCCTCTGCAGTGACAGAGGATGAGGTTGAGGGGCTCACAGATAAAGGGGGCTCGGAGGGAGAGGACAGCCTCTGAGATTCCTGAGTGGATGACCCAGGGGTATCCAGTTGCTGCTCCTTCTGCCTTCAGGTGCCCAGGGGCCTCGGCCTGACTCCTTGAGAGAAGGAGCACCTGGAGGGACGTTGAGGTGTCCCATTTCCCTTTTGCGTTGCCAATGCAAGAACTCACCCTTGGCTCCCACGATGGAGTGCAGGTCTGTGCGCATCTCTGCATTCTACTGGACCAGGGCCTCCATGGCGCCCGCCATCCTCCCCATGGAGACCTCCATACGCACGTGAGCACCACTTCATCAGGGAGCAGGCAGACGCACTCCTCCGACTCGTGTGCCACGCTGTTGAGGGCTTCCAACAGCTCTGTGTGATATTCCCCCACCTTCTGCTGACTCTCCAGGATGAGTTGGAAGGCCAAACCCAGAGGCTCATCATCTGACTCGGACTCACAGATGCCTCTTCCCCAGCAGGCCTCCGAGTGCCAGAGAGCTCAGCTGAACCTGCCTCCTCCTCCTGCGGACATGTGTCCGTGCGGTGACCACCAGATCATGACCCCGAGCCTGTTGTAGATCTAGGTCCCACTGAGGTGAGTGTCTCTGCGCTGGTGCAGGGTGTGGGTAAGCGCTGTGACCAGTCCTCCATGCTGCTTATTTCCAGCTCTTCAATGGAGGAGGTGTCCCCTTTGACTGGAGGTGAGGACGTGGATGGAGCTGAGGGACTGGCTGGCTGAGGGTGTCGGCCCTTTGGCAGAGCTCCCTGTGAACCAGAGTAGAGATAATTAGTGCATGGCAGCAGAGTCAAAAGCAGGAGAGAGAGCACTCACAGTTGCGTTGAGAGAGGGATGATGTGGTGCAGGATCCTCATGAGGGTGTTCACAGCCGACCTCACCGTCACCGCAGGCAGGGTCCATGTCCTCACCAGTCAGCGCGACGGCACACTCCTCAAAGTGAGTGAGGGGCCTAATGTGGGCCACTCCATCCCTGGTCTGGGATCTCTCCCTGCTGATGTGAGCAGGCTTCTCCTGCATGAAATCAGATGGAGGGAGTGTGAGCAGGACACATGGCACTGTGTGGAATGTTTGTGTGGTGAGCAGAGTCATGGACGGGATGAGGGTGTGAGCTCGAGAGAATGTGAATCTGATGGAGATGTGAGGGTGTGTGTGAGAGTTAGTGGTGTTGTCCCTTGAGGTGTGAGATCCCCGTGGATGTGTGATGGGTTTGTGAGTGTGTGAGTTGAGAGTGATGAGAAGAGTGACTTACCCTGGTGGAATGGATGAGTCCATTCATCCTCTTTCTGCACTGGGTGGCTGTCCTCTTTTGCAGGGGCATTATGCTGACACCACTGCCACCACCTGCCATGCTGGATTGGTGATGCCGCTGCCCCTCCTGCTGGCTGCAAGGGTAGAGGACATCATGGTGGGCCTCTACAGCATCCAAAAGGCGCTCGAGGGGCGCGTCACTAAACTTGGGGGCTGCAGTTTTTTTTGCCTTTCAAGGCCATCCTGTCTTCCGTGTAGCAGTCGTGGGCTGGAAGCCCTGAGACCTGTACATGTGGCTGCACTTTAAATATGGCGCCAGGCGTGATGAAGCAGTGAGGTGATGGTGCAGCGGGTGAATGAGAGCCTGCCCGCCATGGACATGCCATGTTTCCTGAGAATGCATCATTAATGTGGTGAGTTTCAGAAAATACGGCGTGAAAATTCACTATTACAGCCGGTAGGTAAAATGTCGTTTTACCTGCCCGCTACCGCATTTAGTGAAAACCTGGGACAATTCTGCCATAAAGTTTTTCTTACTGAATGTGAATGTGATTCCCAGCATGTTGTGAAATTCATTCAACTATTCGTTTTGGTTTGATCTGACAGTCTACTAGTTCTGGATATTGTTAACAAAGAATAATTAGTTAAAAATGAAATATATTTCTTAATTGCCAATGCTGACTAGCTTGTTATTACTTTAGGACTTCAGTTCAGTTGAGTCAACAGACAAAGATAGCACCAATAACATTGCTCGGTACATTGGCATGTTGGATTCCTGGTATGAACGAAATGTTCTAGACTTACTGACCTTGCCAACAACTCTGCTTTGCCAGGTAAGAACAAGCCTCGCTTTGTGCAATTAACACTAGAATTATTTCCTGTATCATTCTTGGGATATTTTTGTTTCTTTTCTTCTTTCTTACTTTCCTTTTCTCAGCATCTGGCTTCATATGCAGTGAATCGTCCCCCAGTCAAAAGAGAGTCACCTTCTTTTATATATTTTCTTAAGAGCTGCTTTTTACTTGTATTGTTGTTTGCTGTTTTTAAACTATTCCTGTTCATACATGGTGAATGTGGCAATTAATGAGAGATTGCGAAAGGGGTTTATCTGCAGTGACATGGCAATAGCTCATGAACTAAACGTGGTGCAAGTCTAAGTTAGTGTGTGGCTGGTGCACAGGCAACTAATTCCTATATCTTTTGACAATTTCATGTCCAAATATGTCCTGTGCAACTACTTTAGAATAATCTGATGCCTTATCTTAGTTCCCTTCTTTAAGTCATACTTTTTTTTCCTGATCCCTTTTTCAGGTCCTGAGTTCAGTTTGATTGGGACATTTTAGGCAGAATTTTCTGTCTGTTGAGTGGGTGGGCCCGACCCAATCTCTGGCGGGCAGGGAGCCGATCTCCGCCGGAGAAGCGGGCCCCGCCGCCACTTTACGTAGGTGGGCCAATTCAGGCCCCGCCCAGCGTGACGTCCGGCGGGAAGCGCTTCCTGTGCGGGCGGGGGGGATTCCCCAAAAGCGAGAGTGTGCTCTTGCGCGCATGCGCATGACAGAGCGCACATCTCCCTGAGGCTAAGTGCTGCCTCAGGGAGATCGCTTACACTTTGAAAAATATGAAAAATAGAGAAAAAAAAATCCCTATCATGTCCCCCTTACGTGACAATATCACATGAGATTGGATAAGTTCATAATTTACATAATAACTTTATTAAACTTTTTAAAACCCTGCATGAAACCTCATCCCGCCGGTGGATGAGGTTTCATGTTTTATCTATTTGCCGCCGGGGCTCCTGGCCTGCCCGCCAACCTTAAGGTTGGACAGACAGGTCCTTTAATTGTATAATTGATCCTGTCAATGGCCTTAATTGGCCATTGACAGGTCAGCGAGCCCGCAGCTGATTTTGCTGCACTCCTGCCTTCCTGAAAATTTAAATGGAGCGCGGTGACATCGGGAGTTCCGCCCGACGTCATCCCCCGTCATTTTACGCGTTGGCGAGCGGGCCCCGCCCCCTGCTCGCCAACGGCAAAACCCTGCCCTTTGACTTGCTTGGGAATTGTCCTCAATCATTAAGGATGTCATTGTGTTTATCCATCACAGTTCACAAGGATGTCACAGGCCTGGTGGCCAAATCTGTTTTTTTTGGTTGTTGCCTAACAACCTTTAGAAATATATGCCTTTACCCGTGACTTAACAAATTTTTCAATAGTCATTCTAGTTAAATAGCTTGTTAGCTGGTGGAAAATATTAAAGGATGATTATTGCAAGTTGCAATTTGCTCCCTTCTGTGTTTTATTTCTGTTACCAAGATTCTGTTGCAATAAAGAGCATGTTTGAAATTGTGCATTCCTGCTATATAAAAATATTAAGCCAATTTTCAAAATGGAACAAGATAAAGACCATTGTTTGACCTTAGCAAAATCCTGCTGCCTTCCAGGCCCAATCTCTTGGTCACCCTCAACCCTAATGACCCGAGGACACCACTTCAATTCCTTTGTATCCGTTCCCCCATTTGTATTCAAGGCGGGACAAGATAACCTCTGTGTTTATTAGAGGTTGGTGTATCAAGTGTGACTCCAGGCCACTGTGGGAAGAAAATGTGACAGTGAGAGACATAAAGAAATAGAAAGATGGATGCAAGAATAGAAACAGAATGCAAGGGGTGATTCTGCACGCCCATGGGAAACCATGCTCACAGGGAGCATAGGGCAGAGAAACTGGGCAACAATGTTGTAGCACAAGCTCTGACATGTGCTTCCTGAAAGTTTACCCACTGAAAGCTAGGGACCACCCCAATCAAGTGTGTGAGAGACATACAAAAGGATCAAGGAGCCAGAGAGAAAGAGGGAGAGTAAAAGAGTGGGATAAGTTGAACACATTGAGAGATACAAAGATAATAAATTGAGACACCTTTATTGACAGTAATAGTGGAAAAAGGGAGTGAGAAAGATTTCAATTGGGAGATGAGTATAAAAACAATTACAGAAAGAATTAGACATTATTTTTAAAAATTTGATGGAAAATGTCATGGGTGTCTAGTTAATCATTTTGAATGAAATTATCAATAATTCAGAACATATTAATAAATCTATAAATATATTAGTGTATCTTATGAATCCCACTGCTACCACTTAAAAGGCTTTTTTAAATTACCTATTAATTTATTATTTAATTTATTTTCAGGAACCTTCCAAATCTGAAAATGACCTCGCTGATAGGGCACAGGAGAAGCTTCCCATCTTGGGTGACCTGATCCTTTATTACTGTCGGAATGCTGCCAATCCAGTGCTGGTCCAGCTTTACCAAGCAGAGGTAGAGCTGCATTCTGGGTTCATTGCATTTTGCCCACTTTTGATGTCACTAAGTTATGGTTAAATCACTGGTCAAAAGCTGACCACTGACCTTTTTTTTGGTGGCGTGTTAATGGAAACAAAATAAGCAGCTGTTTTAATCAATTTATTTGCATTGCCGTTTTATACTTTCCCTCAGCGAATTACATATTTGTATTCATTTCCTTTATATTTTGTGATGGATTTTTATGTTTCCTTTTAGTGTAAATTGGTTTTCCCAAAAACTTGTCGATTGGGAATTCCTTGAGTGATCACATTAAAGCAATTTTTATGGCATTTCTTGGATGCTTGCATTTGACAGTGTGTCGAGTCTGGGGTAGTGCTTTATGTGAATAATCAAGGGATTCATTTGTGGATGAAAAGAACGTTGCATTTAAGGATGTTATGGCTGTGTTGTGATTATGGTACTGGACTAGCAACTCGAAAGGGCTGACTTCAAATCTCACCATTAAAATAACAGACCTGCCAACCCAATCTAATCTGGCTCTAGCCCACACTGTGAATAGGTTCACTTTTAACGCCCACCATGAAGAGACCTATTCTAGATGGCTCAGTGAGCTATTCAGATATGCAAATAATTGCTATTAATCAATGACTCACCACCACTAACTTAACATAACTAGGGATAAATGAACCCCACATGCCAAGACCAAAAAAGAAATCAATGATTGAAGAGTCAGTCCTCTGATTCTATTCCTGTTCCAGTGAGCATGTGTAGAGCACAGTATTCATAATACAGCTGTGTCAGCCTAGGTTTGGTGACAGTGTTCTCAACTGAGCCAGAAGGCTGTGAGTTTAAGCGTAACTCTAGATACTGGAGCACGTATTCTATGCTGATGCTTCAGTGCAGTACAAAGGGAGTGCTGGCAGCTCATCTCCACGTTCTGAAGGGAAATTAGGAACAGGCGATAAATGTTGGCCTAGCCAGCGATGCCCATAGCCCCATGAAAAGAATAATTTTTTTTAAAGTGTTGATGGTCCGGCCTTTTGGATGAGCCTTCAAAACATGGTCTACCTGAAAAGGCAAAAGAGACATACAAGATCCCATCACAATATTCAAAGCCGAGCAAGAAGCTCTCCTGTTGTCCTAGTCAATATTTATTCCTCAACGTGACGTCTTTCCTACAGCAGATTGAGTCTTTTACCAAGTTAAATGCTGCAGCTGCTAAACGGATATGAATGCTTGCTTCTTTACTTCCTTTATTCTTCTTGTAGAGCGGGTTCCCCAGATAAATGAACTCATGGTCAGATGTAACTTCCCCATCTCATATATGATAAATGACTTGTCATTTTATTTTAGTTCACAATAGTGACAGAAGCATTGTTTCAGCAGTCTTATAGATCTACCAAAATAAATAGTTGCTCGCTCAGTTGAACTGCTAATTAATGTGTATAATATGTACAGATTTAATCATTGACTCACTGTACTACCACATTCTTGTTCCTTGATCGTTTTGTGGGGCAAGTCGGAGTGTACATGAAAACTATTATGTTTATGCGCAAAAAGCATGGAAATAATTAAGATAAATTGCACATTCTTTTAACAGTTAACTTTGGCGGGGGGTGAGAAGAGATCTGAGGTCTTTGTTTATTCGCTTGAACTGGGACAATCTGCTGCTACAAGAGCAATTAAAGCTTCAGGTGTGCTTTTTTTATATGTGAAATTCAAAAGAATTCTCCATCATATCTTTCCAGTAAATTTGGTGTGGTGCTACCCTGAAAGACGCTTGCCGTTAACACTTTTTTGACACATTAACCAGGGAGGAGTTGTTGCATTGAACAACTTTTAGCTAATCCGAGAGTTTGAAGAGGTAGGAAATGTCTAACCTCAGTCTCTGGTGACCATGGCAATATACACACTCTGCAGCAGGATGAATGCTTGCTATTGTTAATGGCAATGGTATCTTCCTGGCTAAATACCAATACAAATAGCTATCCAGTCATGTGCCCCTTTAATATTGTAATTTTTTTTAAAAAGCCTGAAATAGATATGTGTTTGGAAATGTAGAATGTTTAACCTCTTTCAAGCTATATTGTTATAAATATGTAGTTTAATGCAACATCCAGACTCTAATCGAAGCAGAATTTTGATTCAGATAAAATCTGAGTCACTCTGCTGAAACATGTTTGCTTCAGTTCAGAAGGGAGGAGACCATGTTGAAACGGGAAATCTGCTGGGTGTAACTGTAAATGTTGCAGAAACTCTTGAAGAAGTTTATTTGGCATGAATAAATCATGAACTAATACCACATTATTATCATAAAGATAAAAGCAAAAAATTGCGGATGCTGGAAATCCAAAACAAAAACAGAAACAGAAATACCTGGAAAAACCCAGCAGGTCTGGCAGCATCGGCGGAGGAGAGCACAGTTGACGTTTCGAGTCCTCGTGATCCTTCAACAGGCTGTCATGAGGACTCGAAATGTCAACTGTGCTCTCCTCCGCCAATACTGCCAGACCTGCTGGGTTTTTCCAGTATTTCTGTTTCTGTTTTTGTTCCACATTATTATCATATGTCTGCACCAATTTAGATCCTGGTGATAATCCATTGTTGTAACTCCCTGAATGTTGCAAAGCTGGCACTACTGCAGTCTAAGATCACAATATTAGAAGATTGGCATAAGAGAAAAAACTGCTAAACAAATTATATTAAATAACTAAAAGCTGAAATGTGGATTAACAGGTTTGCCTCGTGGAGGATTTGTGGACGCATGAACTTGTTTAATAAACTTGTTAAGCTTGGTTCTTTTTTATTCTAAAACAACACAGGGCCCGGGAGTAAAAGGCTTGGCATTGATGGTGACAGAGAAGCGGTCCCATTGGCACTGCAGATTGCCTACTGCAAGGTTTGATTCAATATATATGATACATCACTTGAATAATGCTGTTCTAAGCAATTTAGTGTTACTAGAGAACAATAAACGAACAGCATAGTATGAGACACAGTACATGGGGAGGGTGAGGTTGACAACTTGATATTAATTACTGATTGCAACAGGCATAATTATTTATTTTACCTTGTGATTTTCATAAAAACCTAAGCCAAAAATATAAAGAATCACAGTAAGAATGTTGTAGTCAGGATGGTATCTGTTGTAATGTCAACATGGCAGCCAACATCCACATTATAGTTTTCACAATGAGTTGCTCCAAAAGCTGAACACTGAATCACAGTGCAGAAGAGGCCCTTCAGCCCATCGAGTCTGCACTGACACATAAGAAACACCTGACCTACCTACCTAATCCCATTTACCAGCACTTGGCCCATAGCCAAGTAGCTTAAAGTAGGAAAAGGAAGAAAAGTTATGGAATGTCACTGAAAGTTTGGTTAAAAATAGGTTTGCTGGAGAGACTTAGGCGGGGATTTTCCGTGCCCGCTGGTGTTGGGCGTGTTTGGTGGCGTGAGCAGACAATATGGCGTGAAACCAGTTTGCGATTGTCTGCTCATCTGCGTTTCCTGCCATCGGACATTGGGAACGACATTATAATATATCAGCATATCATTATAAGGCCAGCCCACTGGACTCACCCCCACACCCCCCTCTGCCCTGTCCCCCCAGCCACCCCGCTGGATCGTCCGAACACGCCGATGGGAAAACACACCGACGTGTTTCACAACAGCACATAAGCGATGTGCACCTGGCGAGCTGCACTTCGCTTGGGATTTCAACGTTTGACCATCTTGCTTCAGTCAGCACTCGCAGTCATCAGCGCCAGGCTTCACAGACAGCACCACATCACTTTTAGGGGGGCTCAAGGCAGGTCTCTACCTACCAGATCAGCCATATGTGGGTGGCTTTTCAACAGCTGCAGGGCTGGAGCTTGCTTGGGGAAGGGGGAGCAGTGGTCTCAGGCAAATGGAAGAGGCTGCAGTGAGGGCTGTACTGGGGAAGGGACGTATCCCAGGGTGTGATCTGTGCAAGTGGCCTCAAGATGGTGAGGGCTGAGGAGGCAGTCTCCAGAGGAGATAAGGCCAGATGGACATGTGAGGGTATGTGTGTGTGAGAATGGGTGGTGATGTCCTTTGAGCTGGCAGTGAGTGAGATGCCAGTGATGGTGCTTCTTTGGCTGCTTTGGAAGTCCTAAAAGGCTCTATATAAATACAAGTTCTTTCTTTTATGAATTAGAGCAGCTCTATTGGCACAGAGAGGTCTTAGATTCCTCTATAATCAGGTATTTCACAGAATGTGGTATCCTCATAATTACCTTTAAATCTGCAGAGAAACCAGTTAAAAAAATTATTCGTCATCCACAGTCCTTCTTATCTCAATTAAGCGCGCGGTGAGTTAAATTACAGGCTCCAATCAACACATCTGCAACTCTAAAATTCTCCATTTAAGTGCACATTGAGTGTAAAGAAAAACAGAGTAGTGATATGTCACCTCACTTTTTAATAGTAATTTCTTTTGTCTTTTATTAGGCAACAGTCAGCCGAAGAAGCCAGTGGAACAATGTGGAGAAAAACTGCACATCTGTAAACCTTAGCAAGGCCTGTAACAAATATGACGAACTAGGTAATAATTATTCATGGCAACCAATTTACTTTGATGACATCAAAAATATGACCTTGTATATCTTTAGTTGTTCCAGCTAGCCATTTTACATTTCTGTAAATAGCATTTATCAGTGTATTGAGAAATTTGTTTAATTTCATTACCAAAAAGATTTTAAGTGTTTGGACATCATGGATAGATTGTACTCAAAGAGGACTCTTTTACATTGGCAAAGATATGTTCGTTAAGATGGCTGGAGTTTTGCAACATTTCACATACTTGAGTTGCAAGGCACCAGCATAGCATCCGATAACCATTTTAAGGAACATAATTTAGAACTGAAGCAGAAAAGTGATTTGTTTTTATTCTTTCTCGAACTGATGGCATTGCTGGCTGGGCCAGCATTTACGTTCATCACTAACTGCCCTTGAGGAGTGCTGGTGAGTCTTTATCTTGAACCGCTGTAGTGTAGGTACACCCACAGTGCAGTTAGGAACAGAGTTCCAGGATTTTGATCTAACAAAAGTGAAGGAACAGTGATATATTTCCAAGTCAAGGATGGTGAGTGGCTTGGAGAACTTCCAGGTGGTGTTTTTCCCATGTGTCTGCTGCTCTTGTCCTTCTAGATGGTCGAGGTCATGGGTTTGGAAGATGCTGTCGAAGCAGCCTTGGTGAATTCCTGCAGTGCACCTTGTAAATGGTACACACTGCTGCTGTGCATCAGTGGTGGAGGGAGTGAATGTTGAAGGTGGTGGATGGGGTGCCAATCAAGTGGGCTGTTTTGTCCTGGTGTTGAACTTCTTGAGCGTTGTTGGAGCTGCACTCATCCAGTCAAATGGAGAGTATTCCATCACACTCCTGACATGTTCCTTGTAGATGATGGACAGGCTTTGGGGAGTCAGGAGGTGAGTTACTCGCCACAGAATTCCCAGGCTCTGACCTGCCCTTGAGCTACAGTATTTATATGGCTAGCCCAGTTCAGCTTCTGGTCAATGGTGACCCCCAGGATGTTGACAGTGGGGGATTCACCAACGATAATGCCATTGAATGTCAAGGGTTGATGGTTAGATTTTCTCTTGTTGGAGATGGTCGTTGACTGGCCCTTGTGCGGCACCAATGTTAGTGCTGTCTTTCTGTAACCTACACCTGACACCAATACTCTAGGCAGCTGGATTTCCTTAGTTGATGTATGAGATGCATGATCAAATTAGATTAATCAGCTCATTTGGTTGTGCCATAATATGCCAAAACAACTCAAGGTCCCAAGTTCCATTCTAGGTGTGCACTGTGTCATGTTATCTCGGTTGGATATGTTTGCACAATACAATTGGCTTTAGTACCTCTGGGATAGGAATGTGAGGCTAAGCTTCACATATGGGGGAGGATTTTACAGTTGGGAGGACAGATTACCTGCCTCCCCCGACCTAAAATTTTGTTGGCACCTCGTCAACCATGAAATGTGGCTGCCCCACAGCGACATTACATTGGCGGTGGCCTTAATTGGATCGAAGTGGGACGACTGCCCTTCAGGGACAGGGAGTCTTGCTCTGGAGAGCTGTTGGCTAATCAAATTAGCTAGCAGCTCTGTAGCCCCAGCAGCTCCAGGAGACATTAGTGGCCACTGCTGGGACTACAACCAGTCTCCAAGAAGACGTGAAGATCTCTCCCAGTCTTTGCGGTAAGCCCAGGGGTTTTCAGAAGGCATGGCTGGGATGGGGGTGTGGGGTTGGGAGTCGGGTTAGAGAGGCCAGAGAGGCTGGACAAAAGGGGAGCCACCTTGGGGGTGGGTTCCCTGATGGGTGCAGGGGGCACCCATCCCCCTTCCTGCCTGATAGCAGCCTGCATTATCAAAGCTGCTGGTCTGGCTGCCTTGTTTCTGTCTTCCTCTGCAGACCAAAAAATTGCAGCAGAGATGGAATGAAACCTTGTCCACTTAAGGGCCTCAATATGCCAAAGGGTAGGCAGGCTGTGTGACATCTTACCCATCCCCCTGGAAGATGGTTAGGGGTGGGCGAGAAGGTGATGGACAAGCCAGTCACTTGATTTTAAGTGCACCCCCACCTTCAAATACACCGGCAGGAGGGCCTTAAAATTCAGAGTTAAAGTTTTGAATCCGTATGACTCTTCTTCAGAGCTAAAGGGAAGTAGAAATGTGGTGAAATATACACTGTTTAAAGGAGATGGAACAGGTGAAGCTGGATGGGAGGCCAACAATAGGTGGAGGCAAAGGAGAGATTGGGAAAGATGTCATAAAGAAAAGGTCAAAGGTTTGTTAATAGTGGTGGTTCTGGCTGAAGGAGGTGCTAATGGTGACATTAAGAGTGGAAAGCAGAATGTGATAATGGCAGGACCAGGGTCAGCACTCTGGAAAGTGACAGGTGGCCCTAGTCGGGGTGTGTTGGGGGGAGGGGACGGAGGTGGGAAAAAAGATCGAAAAGGCTAAAAGCTGGGGATAAAGCAATGAATAAAAATTGAAATAAATTTAAAAAATAATAATTATGAAAATAAGGGGTGGGGATGGAGGAGAGAGAGTACATGGTCTGAAGTTGTTGAGCTCAATGTTAAGTCGCAATCTGGATGAAGAGTCATACTGACTCGAAACGTTAACTCTGTCTCTCTCTCCACAGATGCTGTCAGACCTGCTGAGTTTTTCCAGGGTTTTTTGTTTGTTTCAGATTTCCAGCATCCGCAGTATTTTGCCTTTGCCTTAAAATTCACCCCATGGTACTTATTCCCAATCAATGTCCCTCAAACCCTGCTGGAAAATGCATAAGAGTGAGCATCAGGTTCAATCTCACTGTAAGGCCTATCAGGGTCACAAGACCCTACTGACACGCCCCATCCACATTCACAGATTCAGAATGACAATTCATGCAAATTACTGGAAGAGTATTGGGCCTGAACTCAGTAACTGGTCACTGCCGTCCCGACACTGAATGGCCTCCTTCCGTGCTGTTAAAATTCTGTGATAACTTGAGGATAGCAGGAAAGAAATGTTTTTGTAAATGTTGACCTGAATCTGCTACTACCCATGATCAACACTGAGAAAAAAAAGTTAAAGAATAGATGGATTTCGAAAATGCTTATTAAGATGTTTTATTCCACTTTAAAATCTGCAAAAATAACGCGAGAAGCTGATGCCTATGGCTAAAAGGAGACTGACTCCAACAATTCAAAAGTTTAATATGATTATTTCTGTCATTGCTTATAGTTTTCAACTGTAGCAGTTTTGAAACAGTTTATTTTTAAAATTAAATCCGTGTGCTAATTAAAGATTCAGTGTTATTATTGATGATCATGTATAAGTGCCTAAAACAATGTGTTTTAAAACTTAAATCTAGAGCTTCTGACTGCATTTTTAAGCAGAATAATTAGTTTCTTTAAAAAATAAATTAACATTTTCCTTAGAATCCAATACAGAATATCTTCATCTTTCTATGACTGAAGTGGTGAAGCGACAGAACTCTAAATCCAAAAAAAGTTATAATCAGGTAAGTACAGGCTTGTCGTGAGGTTAGAATCTCGAAACAGGGTAATTTTGCACAGTTGTGGTCCTGGTGAGAAGCCTCTTACACTCGGAGCACAAATTAGAAATAATCAGAAAATCATTTACAATATGTGGTCGCAGTGAGTAAGGTTCCTGACATAGCACAATGGTGCAAAATTACCCCTTTAAAGTCATGTCTCTAATGAGATTATTGAAACCTTTATAAAATGACCAGTGCATGAGATGACGGTCAAATCTAATTAATACTTAATGATGACAAACCTGTAACTAGTTTTAGGTTACTGGCAGAAACTAAAGTACTGTGGTTTTAGTTGCAACTGTCCCTTTTAGCAGCTGATAGTGTGCACACATCGAGTCTTTTTAGGTGCCCAGCTGTAAATTTGCAACTGAGGGGTTGCAATTTTTTGTCTGGCAATGCCACAGCCAGAAATGCGTGTTTTTGTTTTTAGTTTTCATTGCTCGAGTACTGACCTTTCCTTCTGCTGCACCCCCCCCCAAAATTATGCAGCAACTATTTACTTTATTGATCTCTGTGAGTCTTCTGGTCGTGCTTTCCTGGCATGTGTCCTGTTGATTCAGCACCTTTTAACATTGGTGACCTAGTGGGTACATTCATGGTCTGTGAAATTCCAGCGGTCAGGGAAAATGTTTTCTGCTCCCAATTAATGTTGGAAGTTTTGCTTTTATTTGCTTGGGTTTTCAGGATCACTCTTGACAATATGGCTGTTTATGCGCTTCCAGAAGGGGTTTTTGTGTATTCATATGGCTGACATTTCCTTCACTCATACAGAGCCACCATTTTGCTGCCTTAACTGGCATCAATTAACTCAGGATGGACAGGGGGCATAGAACAATGGTGCCTCATAGCGTGTATAACTCAAACCAAAATATTCCCCCTGTCCTATTGGGACAAGCATGACTCCTAAATGATCAGGATTCGAGTTTATGTTTGCTAGTAAATCCAAACAATAGGTTTGGAAAGGAAATTAACTTTGATCAGAACATTTGGTACTGAGTCTATCTTCCACAGAATGTTTGATGAATCAGCTTATTTATTTGATGTACATCTCTTTTTGTCATTTTAGCAAATAAGTATAACCAAAATCAAGATTGACAAGGTACAGATAATAGGGGTTAATAATACCACATTTGCAGTTTGTCTGGACCAGGATGAGCAAAAGGTTCTTCAGAGTGTAACAAGGTAGGAGAATTATTTCATCTTTTTCACCATTTGTTATTTTTTTACAAACTCATTTTAATATTAGAAGTATAAATGCAGAAACCATCGACTTATTGCAATGCATTTATAAACTTTGCATGTATGTGGCATTTCTATCACATCTCTCATACTATACCTAACTAGAGAGTGCTTAATAACAACAGGAAATGTTTATTTTTGTTTGGAAAAATATACTTTATTCATAAAATACCTGAAAGAATATTACAAAACATTTCAAAATGGTCATCACAAAAGTGCAATCATATTCCAGTTTTCCACACAGATCATGAGGTGCTTCAATACAATCAATGAACATTACAGACAGTCAGACAGTGCAATGGTAGACAAGTTATCAACATAGATCATGTTGCAGTCTGAGGTGCTTCAATACAATTGTGATACATCTAGTTTTCACTGTGTACATTCATTGTGAGTTGTACAGCCCGAGGGGTCTATACAATTCCCAGCCCCTCAGTGCACTATGGCAGAAAGCTCTTAGACAGCGACCTTTCCCCATTGCGCATTTGCGGTGGCTGCCCCAAGCTTTAGTGCGTCCCTCAGCAAGTAAATACCAACAGGAAATGGCTGAAATTGGAAGTTGTTTCCATTTCTCATTCCTCATTCCAATTAGCACAAAGATTCACTGAAACATAAAAGTAATTGGCACTGTACCATTCCCTAAAAATGCCTTCTTATCTTAGTATACATGTGTTTCATTCTGAAACCTGCTTTGGCCTCTCTTCATTTGGTTAAACAAACCAACAATTTGCATTGACAAGAAAATAAGAAGGGACAGTTATGACCATACGAACAATGAGGGACAGGTGAAGTCTCTCTGGCCCATCCACGATATAATGTGTATCACAATATATACACGTTCTATCCCACTCAAAAACCATGTGACAATTCAAAGTACTTTCATACATAAGCACCTTAAAAACTGAAATACGTGAAATAAAACATTTTAAGGAGGCTATAGATCTTTAGTAAAACCAGTCAGAGTTTACATAAAGGAAGTAAAGTGGAGCTTATTGGCTTAAAATTAGCAGCCACGTCATGCTGCCCAAACTAGTTTGTACAAAATTGTTCTGCTTTTTCTAGTTTCGATGCCTTGATATAAAAATTAACTTGTAATTACATTCTTTTATCTTGTTTAGATGTGAAGTGTCTGTGTGTTACAAGCCTGAAGATAGGGTGCCTCAGAAGTTGAAGAAACACACCTCTTTTCAGATGCAGCAGCAGCCGTCAAAGTTCTATTCACTTCTCTGTCTCCCAATTGTAACCTTCAGTGGAGCTTTGCCGTAGGAACTGCAGATGATGACACATTGTCCCTATTGCACTACTGGCTAAAAATGTTGTTGCAGCAAAATGACGGACCTGATTTTAGATAATGTGCTGGCACTAGTAGATCTGATACTTTTCATCGGAACTCACAAAAGATGATGTAGCAAAGGCGTGCCAATCTAAATTGTGATGCAAATGGCGCAAACAGTGCCACATAGGTTGCTTTCTAGCCATTGTTAATAAAATTGCTAGGGAGGGAAGAGAGAGGATAGTTCTGAGACAGCTAGTGGCTATTTGTTTTGGAGCTGTTTCAGAAATTGGAACTTCACTGTCACAATTTAGCAGATGCTATCATTGGCCTTGACTTACATATTCATGTGGTGCAAGAATAAAATTCTTGAAGGATAGCAGTCTGATGCTTCCTCCCATGCACTGATGCATTGCAGCACAGTGTGACCACAGATCACAATGTTAACTGGGCTGAGTGGGAAGTGCAGAATTTGGTAGGAGTAGGAACTTGGAGCAGTGGGAAAGAGGTGCTTCATTTTACATTTCATACTTGCAAATTAGTGTGTGGGAAAATAAACAATCAAAACAAAAGCATAAAACAAACTAAAAGGTAATTAACTATTAACTAATAGAGACTAAGATAAGGTGAAAATTAGGATAATTAAACCAGGATTCAAACACGTGAGATTTTCCATTCGGTTGAAATAAATAACTCCAAGGCCAGTGACATCACAGGATAGTAGGTTGGTGATTGATGTTGTTTGCTTTTGAGTGAGTAAATAGTATTTTTTTAATGGCAGTTATCCTAATTTTAATTCAGGCTATCAATAAACAAATAAATGAAAAATACTACAGATGGTAGGGCAGGTTGTGTGTCCGCACTGTGGTATGTGGATGTTCATGAACAGCGAGACTGTCCTCAATTTCTACAGCTGCAGGAGATGTCTGTGCTTTGAGTCACTCTGGCTCTGAGTCATTGAGTTAGAGTTTGAGACACCCTGAAACATAATGGAGGGGGAGGAATTTCTGCCTTGTTTTATTCAGACCACAGTCCAGAGGAAAGCACAGGCATAATTGCACAGGTAGCAGGGACTTTGGAGAGGTTATGAAGGAATTTCCACAGACTCAGGTCCTGTCTAACAGGTATGATGCACTTGCTACCAACGAGGGCAAGGAGAAAGATTGTTGGGAAGACAGCTAGAATAGTAGACCTTAAGGCACTCTGGATCAGAAGCTGTAGGGAAGAGCAGAATGGAAATGCAGTGCAGAGAGCGGATTTTATATTTAGGAGGATAGATAGCATCCTCTGTAGCCACAAACGAGAGTCTCAAAAAGTGTATTGCCTACATGTTAGGGTAGAGAATATCTTAAGGCAGCTAGAAAAGAATCTGGAAAGGGTACCAGTGTGCTTTTTCTTGATGGATCACTAAAGTCAGTAGGAACAGGAAGAAGGTCCTGTTGAGAGAGTACCAGGAACTAATTTAAATTGCAGGGCCTCGAGAGTAATAATTTCGAGGGCTTAGAAGAATTAACATGTTGCTAAAGGGCTGATTTGGGAAAGAGGAGTTCCTTTTCATGTGGCACTGACACCAGTACAGGGACAGGAGGGAGCTGCGCTGATGGTACAAGCCTCCAACTGAACTGGAGTTACAGAAATAGGGAGGTGGCAAAGGCTTTAAGCTAGTAAAATGGATTGTGGCAGGGAGGGGTGGCAGAGGGATCTATAAGCACTAAAGCAAGTTTAAATACAAATGAAACAGAAAAAGAGCCCATGTTACAGATTAAACTAAGGGAGTACATTAGTAGCCAGTGAATAAAAAGCTATGAAACAAATCATTAAAATTGAAGTGAGGCAAACTGCAATTAACAATGAGTTAAACTGTTTGAATACCAATTTGCATTGTGTCCATAATTAAACAGGGAAACTAGAGGCAAGAATACATTGTAAGGAACAAAATGTAACTTACGATTACTAAAACATAACTATAGAAATATCGGGGCTGGGAATTAAGCATAACAGGGTATAACATTTTTAGAAAATATAGGGAAGGAAAAGGGAAGGTGGAGTGTCTGTACTTACTGGAGATAACAAAATAGTAGTGGAAAAAATTGACAGCATCAGTACTGGAATACAGTCCACCTGGATAGCAATAAAAGATAATAGAGAATCAATCACACTGGTAGGAGTAGTGTACAGGCCACCTAATAGTGGAAGGGAGATGAAGGTAGGAATATGGAAATAAATTAGGAAAATTAATTTTAAAAAATAATCAATGGGAGATTTGAACTATCCTGAAATTAATTGGCCAGAAGAGGTAGGCTAGGTGGGTAAGGGAACAGAGTTCCTACATTGGCCCGTAACTTCCAAGCTCCCCAGTATCGGATTTGGGGGGGTACCACAAGGAAGCACTGGGGAATCCTTCTGGGAAGTTCCCAGGTAAGGGTTTGCATGGCAATTGCCCAGAAGTGCAAACTTCCTCTGGACAATTGCACTGCTTTGGGAACCATTGAAAAATGAGGTTTAAATCACAATCAATGATGGTTCCGTCGGGGTTATACCAATAGTTACTCAGAACATGTTAGAAGAATTAAAACCCCTTCTAACTTCTGAGCAACTTTTGTAAAGGCCCGGACTGACCCCAAGAGACTTCCCCCAACACCCCCAATGCCATCCCCCATGAGACTCCTCCCAATCTTCGACAGCCTCCAACCCTGACCTCCAACACCCCCAACCTCCAAACCTCCAGCCCCCGACCTCTGATCCCTCCACCCCTGACCTCAGACACCCTGATCCCCCGATCCCACACCCCCCCAACCTCCAAACACCACTCCCCTGACCTCCAAAAACCCACTCCCCAACCTTCGACCGACCTCCACCCCCGAACTCAGATCCTCCCCACAACTCCCCACTGACTTCCAACTTCCACCCCCAACCTTGAACCACCCAATGAACCCCCCCACCTCCCCCAGGACCTCTGACTCCCACTCACCATCCCCTGACTATGGACCACCCCCCACGACCTCAGGCTACCGCCCCCCAGCAAATCCCCCGGATATTGGACACCCCCCCACAACCCCCCCTGGATCTTGGACCCTGACACCCGACGAACCCCCGGGACCTCCGATCTGACCCCACCCCACCCCCCATGACCCCTCCCAAACCATGGACCCCCCCCTCGACCTCCAACTAACCTCTGACCCCCCCCACCCCCACTCCCTGTGCCATGGACCCCTTCATGCCCCTGGACCTCCAACTGACACCCCCCCCCCCCCCCCCACCCCCCCCACCCACCCCTTAGGAACTCCAACCCACTCACCCAGACAGCCACCAGACACACCCCCACCCCCCAAATCCTATCCACTTACCTTAGACACTTATCTTCCCCTGGCCTGTCAATTTCCCTGGTCCTTTAAACTTACCTGCTTTGCGGCAGCAAGTGCTATTTAAAAAAGGTGCATGGCCTCCTTGAATTTGCTGGAGCCAGACTTCGCTGGGCCCTGCGAGGAGCCTCCTGATGCAGGCCCCAAGCAGCTCCGGTGAACGGAAGTGTCAATGTAATTTTAAAGACTAGGTAAGTAGGTATTGATTTCTTCTAATTCCTGCGGGCTTAAGCTTTCCGGCACTAGTCAGAAGTTATGGCCCAATATGTACAGGACTTCTTTGTAACCCAGGATGTGAGAAGCCTAAAAAGGCAGGATTTTCTGCACGGTCAAGTAATGGGCAATGAACCAGAATAGATAAGAGAAATAGAAGTTGAGGAACACCTATGCAATAGTGACCATAACATAATGTGCTTTAAGGTAATTACTAAAAAGAGTATAAGCATGACAAAGACTGGGTTAATAGATTGTAGAAAAGCTGATTTTTATGGGCTGAGAACAACAATGGGAAACATTTGAAACGTGTTCAGCAAAGTGCAGGAATAATACATTCAACTAAAAGGTATAACAAACCAAACAAGACACCAAGGACAAACAAAAACAAAGGAAAAACTGAGGTTAAGGAAAGGGGCATGCACTATGGACAGGATGGGAATGCATGACAAGGAGACTAGAAGAGAGTAAAGAAAGAAATTAGGAAGGAAAAGAAGAATTATGAAATTAAATTATTAATGAACAAAAAACAAAATAGTAAGATATTCTACAGGCACATAAATAAAAAAGGAAAGTCTCAATGAGAATTGGATCATCAAGGGACGGTCAGGATAAAATCACTGACAGCAACGGTGAAATGGCAGAAATATTAAATAATTGCTTTGCTTCAATATTAGGAAGACAGATCAGGTGGACATGATATCAGAAGATGAGTTTAGAAATGATATATGTTCTTCAGAAAAAAAAAGTATTTAAAAAACTAATCACACACAAAAAGGTTAGAACTCCTAGTCTGGACAAGTTGCATCCACACATTTTTAAAACAACCTAGGAGAGATAGTAAAGGTGTTATTACACACATTTATTAATTAGGTAAAGTTGTAGTACCAGAGGACTGATGTATAGATAGCATTGTACCTATATATAAGAAACGAGATAACAGAGCGAATAGATAAGGGTAATTCAGTAGATGTAACATACCTAGATCTCCAAAAGGCCTTTGGCAAGGTGCTACATAATAAGCTAATGAATAAAATTCAAGCATGGAGAGTCAGGAGGCAAGTGGCAAAATGAATATCCAGCTGGCAAATAGCATCAAATAGCAAGATAGAAAGCAGAGATTATGGGTAAAGGATAGCTAATCAGAGTGACAGAAGGTATTGGGAGTCCCACAAAAATCAATGCAGGAACATCTGTTGTTCATAATCTTTCTATGGAATCTAAAGCACAATTTCTAAATTTGCATAATACCAAATTGTGGGTGGTGGGAGTGGGGGGAACACAATCAATACTGACAGGACTGCAACAAATTACATGAAGGCATGAATAAATTTGCAGAGTAGGCTTATAATTGGAAAATGAATTTCAATACGAGTTGTGTGAGGTACTACGTTTTAGGAAAAAAGATGAGGAGGTCACATACTTGGAAAACAAGAATCTAAGTGGGCAAGGAGCACAAATACACAAATCACTAAAAGTTGTGGCACAGATTAACAAGACTATGAAAAAAGCAAGCCAAGCACTGGGGTTGATTTCTAGAGAGATAGAATTGAAGCAGAGAAGGTATATGCTAAAATTGCATCAAAGCTAGACCTCACTCCCATACTCAGCTCTGGATGCCATATTATAAGAAAGGACAGAGGGACCAGGGATGAAGCAAAAATAGATTTACAAGTGGGATCTCAGAAATACAAGGTTATACCTTTGAGGAAGGGATTGATAGGCTGGCTCTCCTTCCTTTTGAGAAGTGAAGGCTGAGAGGTGACCCAGTAAAGATCCTTAAAACTATGAAAGGTTTTGTTGAAGTAAACAGAGTGAGAGTGAGAATTCCACTTGTGGGGAATAACAAAGCTTGAGGCCACCAATACAAGATAGTTATCAAGACATCAATAACCAATTCAGAATAAACTTCTTTACAGTGGTAAGAACATGGTATTCACTACCATAGCGAATGGTTGAGGTGAATAGCTTAGATGCATCTAAGGGGAGGCTAGATCAATAAATGAAGGAGAAGGTAATGGAGGGTAATTCTGATAGCATTAGATGAAGACGAATAGGCAGCTCAAGTAGAGAATAAAGACAGGCATGAACTGGTTGGGTCGAATTGTTGTTATATTCCATGTAATTCTATAAATTGCAATATTATAAGATGTATATTCTGTTTGCAATGTCATCATATCGGTACTATGCAGAAATTGCAACCTCGAGGGAAGGAATGATAAGAAATGAGTATTATTCTTTCAATGGTATGTGAAATTGGGATGGTTGGAGAAGGAATTGAAAGATAAGACAAAACTTGAATAAAAAACTGTTGTAAACTAATTCTCCAAATAATGCATGTAAAAGAGAATCCAATATTCTAATTCAGTGTAAATAACCTGCTTGATAAGCTGTAGTAAATTTTATAACTTCCTTAATGTACAGATAAAGGAGTTGAATCAAGGTAAACAGACACCTGGTGCAGAATTCCATTGTCTTGCTTCCCAGTAAACATAATAACTGATTCAGTCATGACATTCAAACAAATAATGCTGCAGATAATTTATCTTGTGCACGCTTATAAACTCCTGGGAAAGACATTAATGGGAGTAAATTAGCAGCTTATTTCATATCTCTTCTGGCTTCCATTGAAGTCGCAGTGAAAAATTGCCCAATAAAATCATTTGATTTCAATTCAGATACAATGAACTGAGGGTTAATTAATATTGGCTGTTCTTTTCAAGATAAAAACCAACCCATTGAAATGCTGATTTGTGTTTAAACCGTTTAAGGACCTAATTAAGCATTTTACCAGGATTTAACTGTGCTGGTGTAGTAAAACAGACCAGTATTGTAAAGCTCCTTATTTCTTTGATGGTGTTTACTAGTGTCATTGTTAATGATGATGGGTCAAAATTATTTCAATTTCCTTTATTTATTTTTGGAATGCAAAAGAGGTTATGCTTTGTTAGAAATTTCAAGAAAACTGTGAATTAAGACATTGAAGAGAAATTCTTCTGTGCCAAAAAAACAAGAATACATTCTTTATATACAGAACACCAAGAGGAAAATTTCCCTCATCCTCTCTGTGACTTTGCACATTTCTTTAGTTCGAGGTTATGATTATTTGCATATTCTGGCAAATGGGCATTTTGGAAGCTACTAAGTTACCGATGTGTGCATTTTAAAAATGAAGTTTGATCCAATATTCAGTTAAAAACAATCTTCATGCTGTGTACTTTTGGCTGGAGTTTGAAGCTTGATTGAAAAGTAACCACCTTCTGAAAAATTGAAGTTATAAGTGATTGTTCTCTGTGATGTGATCAGAATGCATTCATAGTGGAAATTCCTGACTACGGTAAAGGAACCTGACTCTTTTTGAATTGACCAAACTGGCCCCTATGTTTATAAACCAAATAGTGGCAACAATTTGTCTGACTATTTGAAATTATAACTCCAGTCAGCTCAGTGAGGATGTAAAATGTGCAATAATTATATTTCTATTCTGAACTCTTCTCTTGTTTTCCTCAATGGCAGCCACAGTATACTAATAGCTTCAGAAAGTGTGCTGGGAGTATATTTCTTTCCCTCGTAGTAGGGCTGTTATATAAAACTTTCAGAGATGAATTGCACTGTCTTTAAGGTAATGGATTGCACACTAAACTGTATATATTTGTATGGTTGAGGTACACTGTAACAGTAGAATATATACCTTGATCACTGATTTAAGGATAAAGCATATTGATAGTTTAAACAGACTTGTGTGTGTTTGTGTGCCTATGTTAACACAAGATGGAAGTTCTGTCTGTTCCTGAATAAAAGAGGTTGGGCAGGATTTTGCCCTTGGCGGGGGTGCTCGGTGGGGGAGTGTGGGGGTGGTCAGGAAGCCCACGATTGGCTCCGCACCGCGATTTCATGTTGGCGGGCCAATTAAGGCCTGCCCAGCATGATACGTGAGTGGCAGTGCTCAGCACTGCCTTTGCGGGTGGGGGGGTGGAGGAGGGAGAGTGGGCCTGGCACGCAGTTCACGCAAGCGTGCGAGAGAGAGTGCTTCAATCTCCCTGAGGCACGGAGCTGTTTCAGGGAGATTGAAGCGGTGTGGAAAAAAAAGGAAGAGAATAAGAATTTAATAAAACACGCCCCTCATGTGACTCTGTCACGTGAGCTGGGACATGTTTGTAATTCAAAAATAAAGTTTCCATTTAATGTTTATTTGCTTTAGGAAACCTCATCCCGCTCGTGGATGAGGTTTCCTAAAAAATGTAAAGGCCCCTTTACATTTAGGTTAGGTTGGACGGGCAGCATAAATTTGAATTTAATTAGATTGTTAATGGCCTTAATAGGCCTTTCAATTATCGGCGGGCGTGCAGCCGACTCCAGTGCGCGCCCACCGAATGAAATATCGCGATACTGCACGATGACGTCGGGATACATGATGTCCGAGCGTAATCTCTGCTCGTTGTCTGTATGGTTATGGGAAGGAAGGGGGTGTTGGGTTTTTTAAAAACTTATTCTCGGGGTGTGGACATTGCTGGCAAAACCACCATATATTGCCCATCTCTATTTGTATCTGGTGAGCGACCTTTTTGTCAACTGAGTGACTTACTAGGCCAATGTCAATGCCAATCACATTACTGAGAGTCTGGGATCCCATTTGGCCAGACTGAGCAAGAACAGCAGGCTTCCTTCCCTAGTGAACCTGATGGGTTTTTACGATAATCGAGGCATGGTCACTATTACTGATACTAGCTTTATAATTTATAATTATAAATTAACAGAACTCAAATTTGTCAGCTGTCATGGTGTCCAGCAGCTGGTCAGGTTCAGAGTGTGGCTGCCTGTCAGGTGGAAAGACCATAGCCAGAGAACGGAGCAAGAAGGAAACAGAGAGATCATGTGAAGATGTGCTTTGGGTGGGAGGTTACAGCTTGGGGAGTGGGGGCTGGGGTTGAAAACAACACTGGAAGGTAGCTGGTGAGCTGGGCAGGGGGTGGGGGGAGGCATCCCTGCTCCTCTTGACCCACAAATTGTATTAAAATGTTCTGATTCCAGCCTTTCACACCTCCCTTCAGCTCCTGGGTTTCCTGAGGCCTGGCAAACCTGGTCCAATTGGCAAACCCTACACAAAACCATGACAAATAGCTGCTAAAATCTGAGGCATGCAGCCTCACTAACATATTTAAATGACTGACCAGTATCTGGAGGGAGGATTGAACACCAAACCTCCAGCCCACCTCCGATAAAACTGGAAGTAAATATGAATTGAGGCAGGTCTCAGATTTTAATCGTGTCCTGCTCCGTTGAAGAATATTTTTTTCTTTATTCTTTCATAGGATATGTGTGTCACTGGCAAGGCCAGCACTTATTGCCCACCCCTAATTGCTCTTGAACTGAGTGGCTTGCTATGTCATTTTAGAGGGCAGTTAAGAGTCAACCACATTGCTGTGGGTCTGGAGTACCAGGCCAGACTGAGTAAGGATGGCAGATTTCCTTCCCTACAGGCAACAATCAATAACAGTTGTCAATGTTACCTGGCACTAGCTTTATATTCCAGATTTATTAATTGAATTTAAATTCCACTAGCTACTATGGGCGGAATCGTCAGCGCCCACTGGCGTCGGGTGTGTTCAGTGGCGGGAGCAGACAATACGGTGAGGGGGCCAAAAATCGGTTTCACGAAGTCGTGAAAACAGTTTGCGATCGTCCACTCAGCCCGTCGATGGCGGGCCGCGTTTCCTGCCATCGGGTGTCGGGAACCTCATTGTAGTTCATCAACATATCATTGTAAGGCTAGCGTGCTGGACTCATCCCCCCATTGCTGGATCGCCCGCCCACATCGGTGTGATTGCACGCTGACATGTTTCACAACAACACACAAAAGGCATGCATTTGACAGGCTGCACTTTGAGGGGAACTCTGAGGTGAGTGCACAGTAACATTGCAAAGCACTGGCAAGGGTCACCTGTTGGATTTCAAGTTTGAGGCACGTTTTGGGGTGGGGGGGGCGGGGAAGACTGACACGCCTTTGGGTTGGAGGTGGGCAAAAGCTGCCCTGTGGTTGAGGCAACTTTGCGGGGGGGTGGGGGGCAAAGCCTGCCCTGCGATTGAAGGTAGTGCACAAGCATGTGTGGGGTGGGGGAATTGGTGGGTGAGAGGAAGGGGAGGTGGTGGGTGAGAGGAAGGGGAGGTGGTGGGTGAGAGGAAGGGCCATGCATTAGGAACATAGGAACAGGAGAAGACCATTCAGCCTGTCGAGCCTGCTCTCCCATTCAATACGATCATGGCTGATCGAACACTTCAATGCCTTTTACCCACACTATTCCCATAACCCTTTACATTATTATTAATCAGAAATCTATCAATCTATGCCTTTTACATTCTCAATGACTTAGCTTCCAGGGCCCTCTAGAGTAGAGAATTCCAAAGATTCACAGCCCTCTGAGGAAAGAAATTTCTCCTCATCTGGGTCCTAAGTGGCTTCCCCTTATTTTGGAATTGTGTTCCCTGCTTCTAGACTCCCCAACCAGGGGAAACATCTTACCTGCATCGACCCTATCTATTCCTTTAAGTATTTTGTAGGTTTCAATGAGATCACCTCTCATTCTTCAAAACTCTAGAGAATACAGGCCCAGTTTCCCCAATCTCTCTTCATAAGACAGCCCTGCCATCCCCAGAACAAGTCTGGTGAACCTTCGTTGCACTCCCTCTATGGCAATAACATTCTTCCTGGGGTAAGGGGACTAAAACTGCACACAGTACTCCAGGTGCAGTCTAACCAAGCTTCCATTCAATTGAAGCAAGGCTTCACTGCTCCCTTTCTCAAATCCTCTTGTGAAAAGACTAAGATACCATTAGCCTTCCTAATTGCCTGCTGCACCTGCATGTTAGCTTTCAGTGACTTATGGACAAGGGCACCCAGGTCTCTTTGTACATCTACACTTTCTAATCTCTTACCATTTAGGAAATACTCTACACATCTGTTCCTTCTACCAAAGTGGGTAAGCTCACATTTTTTCACATTATATTCCACCTGCCATGTTCTTGTCCAGTCACAAAGTGTGTCCAAATCCTCCTATAGCCGCTTTACATCTTCCTCACAACATACATTGTCGCCTAGCTTTGTATCATCCGCGAGCTTGGAAATATTGGACAGGAGTTTTACCTCATCGGATGGGCGGGCCTGGGAGTGGTCACCAAACTGACCACCCCCCACGATCGGACCCCGACCGCAATTTCATACTGGCTGGTTGGTAATTGGCCAGCCTCACTTTACGCTGAAACGCTGAGCATCACCAGGGTGGGGGTGGGATGAGGGAGAGTGCAGATGTTTGCGTATGCATGCAGGTACGCACACTAAAAGCTCCCTGAAGGCACAGAGCTGCCTCAGAGAGCTGAAGATTTTTAAAAACATAAATAAAGAATTTAAAAATGTTAAAAACATGTCCCCTCATGTGACTCTGTCACCTGAGCAGGGACATGTCATAAATGAGATTTCAATGTTTTTATTTTATTTTTAATTCCTGTTGGAAATCTCATCCCGCCCGTGGATGAGGTTTCATAAAAAATCCAAGGCCACCTGGCCAATTCACCTGCTCGCCAACCGTAAGGTTGGACAGGCAGTGAAAAATTGCATTTAATGGGAATTCCATTAATATTTTAATGGCCTTAATAGGCCTGTTAATTGTTGGCGGACACGCTGCCGACTCCTGTGCGCGCCCGCTGACCGAAATATTGGGCAAGTGCGCGATGACGTCGGGACACTTGCCTGACATCATTGTGCGTCATTTTATGCTCAAACATGTCGGGCACACACCGAGCAAAAAATTCTGGCCATTACATGTGGTCCCCACATCCAAATCACTGACATATATTGTGAACAGCTGGGGCCCACATACTGATCCTTGCGGTACCCGACTAGTCACTGCCTGCCAATGCAAGAACGACCCATTCATTCCTACTCTCTGTTTTCTGCCTGTTAGCCAATCCTTAATTCATGCCAGTAGGTTACCTCCTATCCCAAGTGCTTTGATTTTGCTAATCAATCTCCTGTGGGGGACTTTATCAAAAGCCTTGTTAAAATCCAATATTATGCCGATCAACTTTCCTTTATCAATTTTGTTAGTGACATCCCCACAAAACCCCAACAAGTTCATCAAACATGATTTCCCATTCGCAAATCCATGATGACTATGCCCAATCAGATCATGATTATCCAAGTATCCATTTATCACATCCTTTATAATAAATTCAAGCATTTTCCCTACTATTGGTGTAAGGCTAACAGGTCTGTGGTTCCCTGTTTTCTCTCTCCCTCCCTTCTTAAATAGTGGAGTGACGTTTGCTACCTTCCAATCTTCAGAAACCATTCCAGAATCTATAGAATTTTGGAAAATGATGACCAATGCATCCACTATCTCCATAGCAACCTCTTTCAACACTCTGGGATGCAGGATATCAGGTCCCGGGAACTTATTAACTTTCAATCCCATTAATTTCTCCAATACAACATTCTTACTAATACTAATTTCCTTCAACTCCTCATTCTCCTTAGTCCCTTGGATCTATAAAATCTGGGAGGTTTCCTTTATCTTCCTCAGTGAAAACAGACACATAATAATCATCTAGCTTCTCTGCCATTTCTCTATTCCCCATTATAAATTGTCCTGACTCTGCCTGTAATGGACCCACATTTGTCTTAGCCAAACACTTACTTTTTATGTACCTATAGAAGTTTTTACAGTCAATTTTTATGTTTTTGCTAGGTTGTATTCATATTCTATTCTCCCTTTCTTTAGCAATTTCTTGGTCTTCCTTTGCTGTATTTTAAAAACCTCCCAATCCTCAGGTTTACTGCTACCACTGGCAACTTTAAAAGCCTTTTCTTTTAATCTTATACAATCCTTAACTTCCTTAGTCAGCCACGGCTGACTGACCTTTTTTGGGTTTTTGCACCTTGAAGGAATGTATAGGTGCTGTAAGCTATGTAATAGTTCTTCGAAGACTATCTGTTGCCTATGTACAGTCATACCTTCTAATAATGTATTTTCCCAATCCACCTCAGCTAATTTGCTCCTCATGCCTTCATAATTTCCTTTATTCAATTTTAACATCCTTGCTTCAGAGTGAACTACCTCACTTTCAAACATAATGTAAAATTCTATCATATTGTGGTCACTGACCCCTAAAGATTCTGAAACAACAAGATTATTAATTAGCCCTTTTTCAATACATAACACTAGATCTAAAATAGCCTGTCCTCTAGTCGGCTCCTCAACACACTGCTCAGAAAATCACCCCTAACACACTTCAGAAACTCGTCTTCCACAGAATTAGTGCTCACTTAGTTTACCTAGTCTATATACAGATTGAAATCGTCCATGATTACTGTATTGCCCATGCTACATGCTTCCCCCAACTCCTTATTAATACCATGCCTCACATCACCACTACTGTTTGGTGGCCAATAAACAACTCCAACCAATGTCTGCTGCCCTTTGCTGTTTCTTAGCTCCACCCAAACAGATTCCACACATGTTCTTCCAATCTGAGATCCTCCCTGCACTAATGCACTGATCCCATCCCTTATTATCAGAGCAACTCCACCTCCTTTCCCTTCTTGTCTGCCCTTCCTAAATGTTGAATATCCTTAAATATTCAGTTCCCAGTCTTGGTCACCATGCAGCCATGTTTCCATAATAGCAATTATATCATACCCATTTACCTCTATTTGTGCCTTTAGATCATCCACCTTATTGTGAATGCTGCGCGCATTCAAATAGAGTGTCTTTAAGACCATAAGACCATAAGACATAGGAGCAGAAATTAGGCCATTCGGCCCATTGAGTCTGCTCCGCCATTCAATCATGGCTGATAAGTTTTTCAACCCCATTCTCCCGCCTTCTCCCCGTAACCTTTGATCCCCTTACCAATCAAGAACCTCTTTAACTTTGTCTTTTTGACATCATTCCGCATTCGAAGCACACGCAATGCTCTGCTTTGTTTCTCCTGCCTTCTAGTCGCACTATGCTTCCTGTTACCAACTTTACTTTCTTCCAATTTGGCGACCCCTCAGGTTCCCACCCCACCGACAAGCTAGTTTAAACAACCCCCAACAGCACTAGCAAATCTCCCTGTGAGTATATCAGTCCCAGTCCTGTTAAGATGTAACCCATCCAGCTTGTACAGGTCCCTCCTGCCCCAGAACCGGTCCCAATGTCTCAGAAATCTGATGCCCTCCTTCCTACACCAGTTCTCCAGCCACATATTTAATTGATCAATCCTCCTATTCCTATGCTCAGTAGCACGTGGCACTGGGAGTAATCCTGAGATTACTGCTCTTGGGATCTTGCTTTGTAATTTCCTTCCTAACTTCCTGAAAGCTGTTTTCAGAACCTCATCCCTCTTCCTACCTATGTCGTTGGTACCAATGTGGACCTCGATTTCTGGCTGATTCCCCTCCCCCCGAAGGATGTCCTGCAGCCACTCCGTGACATCCTTGACCCAGGCACCAGGGAGGCAACACACCATCCAGGAGTCACGTTTACCGCTGCAGAAATGCCTGTCTGATCCCATGGCTATGGAATCCCCTATCACTATTGCCCTTCCATTCTTCTTCCTCCCGGTACAGCTGACCCACCCGTGGGTGCCACAGGCTTGGCTGTGGCTGCACTCCCCTGAAGAACCATCATCCTCATCACCATCCAAAATGGAAAACCGATTAGCAAGCAGGATAGATTGGGACTCCTGCACTACCTGCCTGATTCTCTTAGGCTGCCTGGCGGTCACCCATTCCCTCCCTGGCTATATGCTTCTGACGTGTGGTGTGACCAGCTCTCTAAACGAGCTATCCACATTGTCCTCTGCCTCGCAGATGCACAACGATGACTTAAGCCGGAACTCAAGCTTGTGCAGCTGGTGACACTTCCTACAAATGTGTTTGTCAGGGACACATGGTACATCCACGACTTCACACATACCCGCAGGATGCACACTCCACTTGGCCAAGATGACCTGCCATCCCCTAACTGTAAAATCTATTTATTACACTTAGGTGAGGATGTCTCCCTCGTCAGGCGGGCTTGGCAAGGGTGGGCAGGAGCAGTTGAGAAGCCGACCGTCGCCTGCGTTCAGGGTTGGACCAAGATTTCACGCTGGCGGGCCCAGCATCAATCGCGCGCGGCTGCGCTCAGCGCTGCTTGTGTCGGGGTGTGGGGGGGAGGAGGGCGAGAGCACAAGTTCACACATGCACACTGGAGCGCACTGGAAAAACTTCTGGAGGCACAGAGCTGCCTCAGGGAGATGAAGAGTCTTGAACATCAAAAATAATGATTTTTAAAATGTTATATAACATGTCCCCTCATGTGAGTCTGTCACATGAGCAGGTACATGTTATTAATGAAATGTTAAAATTTTTATTTTATTTTTAATAGCTGTTGGAAACCTCATCCTTCCCGTGGATGAGGTCTCCTAGGAAATTCAAAGGCCGCTTGGCCTTTTCGCCTGTCAACCAACTGTAAGATTGGACGGACAGTGAAAAATTTATTTAAATTATAACTTTAATGGCCTTCATAGGCCTTTTAATTGTCGGCTGGCGCACTGCCGCGTGCGCTTACTGACCAAAATATGGCCCGAGTCCACGATGAGGTTGGGACGCTCGCTTGACATCATCACGTGTCATTTTATGCTCGGTTGGGTCAGGTGCGCACCCGCCTGACGAGCGTTATATTCTGGCCTTAGAGTAAGTAGAATGAATAGAACAAAGTACTGGTAACTTAACTTTACTACACTTATGCTAACTTTATCTTACTTTGGTTTACTTTATTACTTTATTTCACTTTGACTTGATTTAACTTTACTTCCCTATTGCTAGAGTTCCTTACTGAAATACAAATAGCTACTTCTTTATAAATGATATGTTTTTCTGGTTTATAGCCATTTAAACACACTCCCGAACAGCAGCTTCTCACCAATCAATCATCTTACAGCTTTCCTGTGATGTCACTCCTGAATTCTTTTTGCAAACTCAGCCTGCTGCCCGCGTGGAGGTGTCCCTCGCAGGTCTGGCTGTCTACGCTCCTAGAAAGTGAGTAAAGGGCCCGGGCCTCGCCCTCTATTCATCCACTGCCTGCGTAGAGGCGTCCCTTGCAGATCTGGCTGTCTCCGCTCCCGTAAGGTGATTGAAGGCCCCAAGCCTTGCCCTTTATTTATCTGCTACCCAAGAAGAGGTGTCCTTCGCAGGTCCGGCTCTCTCCGCTCCCGGAAGGGATACCTTGTATAAAGTGACCATTCCTCTGCAGCTGAGACAGTTCAGGTGCAGCCACATTGGTATGATTGGAGTTGGGCCTCTAGCTTATCTGCCCACTCAAGCAACACAGAGGCATCAAAATGCCACCAAGTGCTTGGGTACACCTCGGGCACAGACTGCAATCTAATGAGTGTTTTAGTGTATTGCAGAACAGTTGGATGACTGGGCAAGTTGTACAATCTCCTTGCTAAAGCTGGCCATAGAGCAGTCACTGGTGGAGGTGCTCACAGCCCCTTGCAATGTCAACATCCCGGTTTGGACCAGTCTCCCCCATGGTTCAAGCTAACAGTGCAGCCTTGCAGCGCAGGTTAGGAGAATGCCTGCGCCTGAGCTGAGAGCACAGCATGCAGTCCAATGGGCAAAGCTGCCACCAATCAGTCGGTTGAATTGGGGTGGAAGTTGTTGGGGTTTCAAGCAGCCATGCAACGCAATAATCTCTGGCCATCCCAGTGGTGGCCAGCACTCTCCGGGATGGGTTAAGGGGCCTTCAGACTTAACCAAGAGATGATCTTAGTACACCCATGCTAACCCGCTCGTCTCTCTCTCTTTCATCCATCAGAAGCATAGAGCCTGGTGAACTAGCTGTATGATTCATGGTGTACAGAGAGCGAAGGTGACTGAGAATCGAGTGACTGAGGCACCTGGCTGCGCGGAGGGGGGCACAGCACCCTCTGGAAGAAGGGGTGGCTGGGGCTCCTGCACACGCCACCAAAGAGCCCCAGTGAGCTGTTGCTGGTTGGCGCCAAGCATCTATAGACGCTGCCTTTCATTCCTGCAGATGACCAAGAACCAGTGTCGTTGAAGACTGCGCATGTCGAGGGAACTGGTTGGTCACATCTGCCAGTTACTGCAGGATTTGGCACCACGTAGACATGGAGGGCATCCACTGCCAATGACTGTGAAAGTGACCGTGGTGCTCAATTTTTACATTAGTGGATCCTTTCAGGGCTCCACAGGTGACCTCTGTGGGATATCACAAGCCTCCACCCACAAATGCATCCATGAGGTCACAGATGCTGTCTTCGCGAGGATACACAACACAGTGCATTTCACCCGGAACTAGGAAAATGAGGAAGTAAGAGTGCTGGGATGTGCTCAGATCTTCTCACAGGTGCAGGAGGATATCATTGGCTGCACTCATGTGGCGCTCAGATCTCCATCGACATAGAAGGTTAACTATATCAACCGCTATGGATTCCATTCACTGAATGTGCAGCTGGTGTGCGACCACCACAAACGCACCCTACAGGTCTGCACACAGTTTCCATGGAGTGTCTTCGATTCCTACATTCTCAGTCGATCACAGATCCTTGAAATCTTCCAAGGTCTACAGAAGCTGCAGGGAAAGCTTCTGAGAGACAAGGGCTACCCGCAGAGGTCGTGGTTGATGATGCCCGTGCAGCGGCCTCAGGCTGCAGCAGAGTGAAGGTATAATGAGTCTCATGCTGCAACTCGCAACTTGGTGGAGCAGACGATCGGAATGCGGAAAATGAGGTTGCAGTGCCTGGACCGGTCTGGTGGAGCCCTTCAATATAATCCACAGAGGGTGTCATGTTTCGTTGTTGCCTGCTGCACCTCTTTACAGCCTGGAGCTGCAACGGGGAGAAGAGCTGGCTGAGGAGGAGATGCAGGAGCTGGAGGTCTCCTCCAATGATGCAGATGTCAATGGTGATGTAGGTGAGGAGGTCTTTGAAAGCGATGATGACGGCAATGAGGTCCTCGCTCTGGCCAGACGAGGCAGGCACACTTGGGAGGCCCTCATAGCTGCTCGATTTGTGGAGATTTGATGGTGACGACATGCAGTGAGGAGACACCGTAGACCCTCACATTGCATCTGTGAATGTTTGACTCCAGTCTGGCTTATAGCAGCGTGAATACCCTCTGTGAGAATGCTCCTGTCATGGAGATGCAGCGGAGGCCCTAATAGTCGCTCGATTGCAGGAGGAGGATGATGACATGCAGTGAGGACAATCCGTAGGTCTTCACATAGCCTCTGAGAATCTCTGACTCCTGTCTGGCCGAGGGCAGCTCGCTTGTGCGAGTGTGAGGCTGGACCATCACTTTGGTCTGAAGGCTGCACAAAGCACAGGGAAGAGGCCCTGGACTGAGACACCTGCCTTTATCTTGTGCAGAAAGGTTTCACATCTGAGTGACACATACATTGCTCAAGGAGCCATAGGCAGGGAGTCATTCTTGGGAGTTTATTGACAATAGTGAACAGCATGTTCAAGTGATTAACACCCATGCCCAGGCTGTGCAACTAATTCTCCTTAACTTTCCTAACCCTGCCACTACATCTTGGTGCTCCCTGGACATCCACAGCGGTGAGGTGGAGGCAGCCTGCTGACTGTGGCGCCCTGTCTGTGATGACTTTGGTGGGCGTCCTCTGGAGGGCTGAGGCTTGGAGGGTCCTGGCCTGCTTTCAGGTCCTACTGTTTGGCAGTGGCACCCTCCTCGGCCTGTGAAGCTGGATCTGCTGAGGTCACAGGAAGAGGGGATTCGGATGGGCTGGAGTCACCTGGGTGATGGCCCTGGGGGGTACACCTGCTCACCCTGCTCCCTATGGGTGCCCAAGAGCTCCAGACTGACTCCTTGAGGAGTAGGGGTAGCTGGAATGAGATCGAGCTGCCCGGCACCCCTCTCACGTAATCACTGTTGGAGGCCAACTATGGCCTCAGCGATGGAGTTCAGCCTGGGCAGCAGTGCAGGAGTGACGTCCTGGACCATGGCGTCTGCCATCCTACCAATGTTGACCTTGGTGTTTTGGCATGCCAGAGCTATCACCTCATCCTGAAGGCAGACCGACTTCTCCATCATCCCTTGAAATCTGAGGAGTGCAGTGGACATCCCTTCCTGATGTTCCTGAGCTTGCCTTTGGAGCTCCAGCAATTGTGATCTGAACGAGTCCAGAGGCTCATCATCTGTTCAGACTCAGCAAATTTCTGGCCTCTAGTTGTCCTCCATGTGCCGGGGACCTGGGAAGTCCCTGCTGCTGCCTGCTATGGATCAGAAAGTACAGTGTGCTCACCAGATTGTGATCCCAAGGCTACTGTAAAGCCAGGTCCCACCATCGTGTGTGTCTCTGCGCTGGTGGAGAGTGTGGGTGAGCATTGTGATGGGACTTCAAGGAGGGGGCCTCCAGGTTCCTCTTCAGAGGTTTCTTCGGGGCTTCATGGGAGGCCCTGGGTCGTTGACTCCATTGGCTGTTTGGCAGATGTGCCGATGAAAGCGAGGAGAGATAATTAGTGTATCTCTAATAATCTCTAAGAAACAGGTCACATCACTCACAGCACGGTTACCTGATGGATGTTGCACTGCTGGACCCTCACTTGGTAGAGCAGCGCCGACCTCACTATCAGCACAGGACCGGTCCAGATCCCCACCGGCCAGCTGGATGGCTCTGTTTTCAAAGTCAGTGAGCACTTTGATTTCAGGCATTCCTCCACCAGTCTGTGACCTCTCCCTCTTGTTGTGTGCCAGCTTGTCCTGCATGAATAGAGATGGAGAGAGTGTAAGCAGGATGCCAGCCAGGCCAGATGATATGTATGCCTGGCATGTGTGGGTGGTGAGTGGTCCCATGGATGGGATGAGGACAATGAAGGTGTATGTGAGAAAGTGAATGGTGATGTCCCTTGAACCAGCAGTGAGTGAGGGCCCTGTGGATGTGTGATGGGTTTGTGAGCGTATGACTTGAGAGTGATGAGAAGAGTGATTTACCCTGGTGGAATGGAGGAGATCAATCATCTTCTTGCAGCACTGGGTGGCTGTCCTCTTTTGCAGTGCATTGGCACTGACCATCACTGCCACCGCCTCCCAAGCCCATCCTGTGGCCAAAGCTGGGATAGGGGACAACACGCGAGCCTCCACTACGTCCAAAAGGCGCACGAGGGACACGTCACTAAACCTGGGGGGTTGCAGTATATTTGCCTTTCGGGGCCATGTCTTCCATGCAGCAGTCATGGGCTGGAAGCACTGAGAGGTGTGCACACAGTTGGACTTTAAATATGGCGCCTGGCATGATGAAGCTGCGAGGTGATGGTCTGGTGGGCAAATGAGAGGGCGCCCGCCATGGAAGCGGCGTGTTTCCTGGGAATGCATAATTAATGCGGCGGGTTTGGGACAATATGGCGTGAAAAGCCACCATTGCAGCCAGCAGTTAAAACGTCATTCTTCCCACCAACTACCGCACTCAGTGCAAATCTGGAATGATTCCACCTCGTGGCGGGATTTGAACCCATATCCCCATAGCCTTAACCCAGGCCTCTGGCTTACTTGTCCAGTTACATTGCCACTATGTCATCTGCTCCTGACATGTAAATAGTAAGACTGCCCTATGGTTACTGCCAATACAAAATACAATACAAAATTGCATATCCCTAATTAGTTAATTTTTCACTTCATCCTTCTGAAGTTCAGTGATTAGTCCAAATGTACCTACTCATTTCTTTCATAGAGATTATTTCAAACTTCCATGACCCATGATCACCACCCAAAATACCCAGAAAGAGGTTCCTCCAATCAGCCTCATTTATCAACAGCAGCGAAGAATTAAAAACCAGGGTTGTCATGGGGGAAAGACAGCTGCAAAACTTTGCATCTCAACAGTGGTCCTAGTCTACTCCGCTGTAGAATACTGCTCTGCTTCTGGCCCTACAGTCGCCACATAAAGATCATGGACATGGAGCTAAACACTGCCATGAAGCTGATGTCAGGAATGCCTAAGTCCACTTCAACTGAATGGCTTCCAGTACTTCTCAAGTTGTTGTCCTGCCATTCACTGTAGTGCCATTATGCTTCTGAGGTGGATAAAGTTATGAACAACACTGACCTTCCCATTCATGAAGACTTGAAAAACCTACCAAGAAAATGTTTAAATTTGCACCTGCCAGTCTGGGAAAAAGCAACTAATATTCATGCAGCTGGTATCAGTCCAATACCAGATGGAAGGCAGCATAAAAGACCAACAACTGAAGTCCCTCGCTAAGAGCTCTCTCAAAGACAGTGGACAGCACTCCACCAAATCCACAAGGACATGGACAATGTGATCACCTGCTCCATAGATGAAAGATGAGGGACAACCAGAAGTACGATTGCGACTGTGAGTTTCAAACATATCACATCAACCTGTTCCCAAAGATCTGTTGTGGGAGGCATCTCATTTCCCCACTTGGCATGTCAGGAGGCTATTGAATGGATAGCCATTATAAAATTTTCCTGCCATATGGAAGGATTAGTATTTCAATCCGCTGTCAGTTTGGATCGTGAGGAAATCCAAGTAGGGATTACACTGGCCCGAATCTCCCATGGAAAGACAATCACCGTCGGAGCTCCACATTTCTGGCTGGGTCTTCCAATCCCTGCTTCTTCAGGAATGTGGAGCAGTCTTCCATCGAACTGCTTCTTCATAGTGCTAGATCTTCAGTGGGAAGACAAAGCCATGCCCCCTTTTTACAGCACAGCTGCTGTATTCTGGTAAGTGTTTGCTAAAACACTAAAAGGCTGGGACATTTAAACAACTTTTCGGTGTGTTAGTGTATGAGTGAGTGAGTGAATGTGTAGTTGTGTAAGTAGCTAAGGTAGATGAGGTAAGTGGGTAGGATAACAGCTGCATAGGATGCAGGTAGATGATGTTGTAGCTGGGTCGGTTGGCAGCTAGGTAGTTTGGTAGGTGGGTAAGGTGGCAGCTGGGTAGAGCCGTGGTAGGTAATGTGGCAGGTGGAGAGGGTGGCAGGTGGCTGAGGGGGGTAGGTAGGTCAGGGGGTAATTGGATCAGGTCAGGAGGAGTTGTCAGGACGGAGGTTGGTCAGGTCAGCGGAGTCAGGGCAGTCAAATGGTCAGTGGGTAGTCAGGTGATGGGGGCTAGTCAGGTTGCGTTGATGAGGAGCTGGGGTTTCAGAGGGTAGTCTGGTAGTCAGCAGGTTGGGGGGGATAGTCGAGGGTTTGAGGGAGGAGTTGCATGGGCAGGAAAGGGGTGTCAGTTGTATAGTTACCCAGGAGTTAGATGAGGAGTTTTTTCATCTAACATTCCCTGGGTAACTTTCCAGGTAAGTACCGTGGAACTGTCCCAAGTTTCCGATTCTAACTTGGATTCGGAGACATTTGCGGCGGGTCCCAGGGAGCAAGGGAATTGCCCTTCAGAAGTTCAAATTTCCCGGGCAATTCCGATGGAGCCGCTACATCGGCAGTTTCACAGAATTCCAAAGCACAGCTTAGAATCATCTCTGACTATACTGAGGCCAGAAGATCTGGGTCATTTTGTTGGATTCCAAAACCAGATATATTAGCTTGGACCCTGCCATGATCACAAAGCTCCCATTTACACATATAAATAAAAAGGTTGAAAAATCTTCGATTGACGTGCCATAGCCCCATAGTAAACCCAGTAGCGGAAAGGCTGTGACATGGACTTTCACCTGGGTGTGCTGGGTCTCAGCTTTTCATGGAATTTCCATGGGGCCTTGTATGGGATGTCAACTTCCTCTATCTCAAACAAGGCCAGCGATGTAGGAGGTGTGGCTTAGGGAAGCCAGTGAGTCCAAGGCTTGGAGATCCCATGACCTGGTCTGCTGAGTTATCAACAGACCAAAACACCAAATTGAAGCTTTGAGAAGTGTGAGTTCTGAGACTGAAATTTCATTAGCAGGTTGCTAATTATGAAGGAAAGCAGCCAACTTCATAAAGATTTGGATTAGCAGAAGAATGTCACCTATATTCCTTAAAAAGAGCAATTTTCAAAGAAAGCATGTTTTATATATTTGTCCCACAGTTGCAGAAGCAGCTGAGGAAAGGGATTTGTGAAAAACTGCCAATCATTTTGAGGAAATCATTGGACACTGGGGAGGTACTAAAACATTGAAAACTAACCAATGTGTATTCATAAAGGGAATCAAACCAGACATAGACAACAACCGATAAGCCTTGCTTTATTCTGTGTAAAATATAAATTGTCAAGAGTAAACTTGAGAAGAGCAAAGATCAAGGACCAGGAGAAAATGCTGTCTGGCCAACACTCTTGATCTTTGAGGAAGTGACAATTTGAACGGACTGTGGTAAACCTCAACTTCCAAAAGGCTTTTGAGAAAGTTTCACACAAAAAAGCTATCAGTTAAACGGAAAGCTGTGGGGATTCAGGGTAAACCCATGCAATGGAATCAGGAGCTGGTTAAAGGATAGGAAGCAAAGGTCCTGATCATGATTAGGGCAAGTTTTGTGAGATGTGGGTGTAGGGTTTGGCATACTGTGTCCTTAATTTCCCAACTGGTTCCCTGCCCAAAAGTTAGCTCATCTGTAATGTCTTGCTATCCTGTTGAGCAGGAAACTCTCTTGAGAAGCCATAAAGGTATTTGACAAACTGATGGGACTAAAGGCAGACAAGTCACCAGGACCTGATGACCTGCATCCAAGGGTCTTAAAGGAAGCGGCTGCAGAGATAGTGGAGGCATTGGTCAAAATATTTCAGAACTCACTGGATTCCGGGTGAGTTGGAAAACCGCTAATGTGACACCCCTGTTCAAGAAGGGAGGGAGACAAAAAGCAGGAAACTATAGACCAGTCAGCCCAACATCAGTCATTAGGAAAATGCTAGAGTCCATTATTAAGGAAGAAATAGCAGAACATTTAGAAAAGCTTAATGCAATCAAACAGCGTCAACACGCTTTTGTGAAAGGGAAATCATGTTTGACAAATTTGCTAGAGTTCTTTGAGGATATAACAAGCAGAGTTGATAAAGGGGGACCAGTAGATGTAGTGTATTTGGATTTCCAGAAGGCATTTGATAAGCTGCCACGTAAAAGGTTATTGCACAAGATAGAAGCTCACAGTATTGGGGGTAACGTCTTATCATGGATTGAGGATTGGTTAACACACACAAGACAGAGAGTTGTGATTAATGGGTCTTTTTCAGGTTGGAAAGGCGCAACTCGTGGAGTGCCACAAGGATCAGTCCTACGGCCTCAATTATTTACTACCTATATTAATGACTTGGAGGAGGGGACAGAGTGTAATGTATCCAAATTTGCTGATGATACAAAAATAGGTGGGAAGGCATGTTGTGATGAGGACATAAGGAATCTGCAAGGGGATATAGATAGGTTGAATGAGTGGGCAAAAACTTGGCAGATGGAGTTTAATGTAGGAAAGTGAAGTCATGAACTTTGGTAGGAAGAATCAAACGACAGACTATTATTTAAATGGAGAGAGACTCTAAAAAAATGCAGCACAGAGGGATCTCGGTGTTCTTGTGCATGAAACACAAAAAGTTATCATGCAGGTGTAGCAAGTAATTAAGAAGGCAAATAGAATTTTGGCCTGTATTGCTAGGGGGTTGGAGTTTAAAAATAGGGAAGTCTTGTTACAACTGTAACAAGTTGAGGCTGCACCTGGAGTACTGTGTATGGTTTTGGTCCCCATATTTAAGAAAGGATATTCTGGCATTGGAGGCAGCTCAAAGGAGATTCACTAGGTTGATTCCTGGGATCCAGGGGTTGACTTATCAAGAATGGCTAAACAGGTTAGGCCTTTATTCATTAGAGTTTAGAAGAATGAGGGGTGATCTTATTGAAATGTACAAGATTCTGAAGGGGCTTAACAGGGTAGATGTTGAGAAGATATTTCCACTAGTGGGGTAATCTCGAACTAGGAAACGTAGTTATAGAATAAGGGGACACTCATTTAAAACTGAGATACGAAGGAATTTCTTCTCTCAGAGGATAGTGAATGTCTGGAATTCTCTACCCCAGAGAGCTGTGGAGGCTAGATCACTGGAAGTATTTAAAGAAGAGGTAGATAGATTTTTGAAATATCGCTGAGTTGAGGGCTATTAGGGGCTGGCATGAAATAGGAGTTGAGGCCTGGGGCAGATCAGCCATGATCTTATTGAACGGCGGAGCAGGTTTAAGGGGCCGAATAGCCTACTCTTGCTCCTATTTCTTATGTTCTTGTATTGGCATGCCTCATGATTGACACGTATTGATGGTTACGGGGGAGTTAGGGACATGTCTTTATTGTGGAAAAATCAATTGTGTGTTTTTGAATGTTCAGGTTTGTGTCCAGTGTTGTACTTGCCACTCTGTGGGGCATAGTTGAACTTGCAGGCTCAGCTGGCCCTCCCTTCAATGCACTGTCCATGTTCACTCTCAGCGGGGATAACTGAAATGTCGTATGTGAACTCAAAGCCCTGTAAGCCAGCAACACTCTGAGATAAAAACACAGTTGGACAGTACTTACACCACTCTTTAGGCCCTTCATTTTCTTACCTGGATTGACTGTTCCTGCCACCATAGCCAGGACACCAGGTCCTTCCCACTTCACTCCTACATGTCTCCAGCCCCACCTCTATCCTCCTTTCGATCCCTCTTCTGCTCCTCCATGCTCCCAAACGCATTCCACAACCGCTCCCCACCATTGACTCACTCTTGCCGGTCTGGTGCCTCCGTGCAAGACGCCATTCTCCTGCTCTCCTCTCTTATGCTGTAAAGTTAAAGAAGGAAAACCATTGACCTTACAGACAACCGCACAAAGTCAACTGGTGCACACCACCTTTATACAAAGGATATGATGAGATTCTCCTTTTTCGCTGACTTTATCTAGAAGGTAGGACATATTTTTAAAAACTTATGCTAATGAGTATTCACGGCATGCAAATGTATTACAAATACGAATCCGCTACAGGTGCGTGTGAGACTCAAAGCACTACTGACTTTGAGCAGAATTCTCTGTTCCACAGACGAAGTGTGGTGATTGGGCAGGGCTGGAAGGGCGGGGTGGGTGGGGCGCGGAAAAGTCGGTGTGATTCCCGCTGGGTGGCAGAGCAGATGTACACACGTGATCTTCGCTTTTCAGCTCATTAATTATGCATCAGTGAGGCACTTGGCGAATTTCATTGTAGGGCAGGCAGGGAGTCTCCCAATCCGCCATTACCTCATAGGGTCGATGGTTCTTGTGCAATATTTAAAGGGCACCTGGAAACACATTCACTCATGGCAGGCCAGGAGTTACCTGCACTACTCCCCCAGAGTCCTTGAGGCCGGAGATCGTACTGGAGAAGCTCACAATTGTGAGCAACCACATCCCGGGACATATGAGGGCACCTCCGGCATTGATTTTTGCTCATCTCTAGATAAGAACACCGCCAGTGGTACACCTGTGGTCAGGCCAATGCTCACCATTGCAGTGGTCCATGTTTGCCAGCCTCTTGACCTTATAGAGGTTCGGCTCCCTCTTGCTGCTCAGGCCCTTGCTCCTCCTGGTCCTGTACCAAATGGCGATGGACCCTCCTTCTCCTCATCTGGGTGAGAGCCATTACCAAGGCAGGGTTGCCTGCAGCCTGCATCATCGACGCCTCAGTGGATGTGTGAACAAATTGAAGTGATACATTTAGTGAACATGTCCTTTACAGGTTTCCCTTCATCTGAAAGCCCTTCACCTGACCTCCATCTAGACATGGCATCCCCATTCCACCCCTTCCAGGTAAAGGACATCCTGGAGGGCCAGAGATGGCTGTTCCTCCCGTTCACACATGAATGCGTATGGAGACATTGCTCTTTGACCAGGTGATGGGAGCCACGTGCAAGAAGCCTCACGGGGACACTCTTCCGCTTGTCTCCACCACCCTCGAAACTTTATAGAAACTTGTCAGCCATGACCACTCACCTGGGAGGATGGAGGTTCAGAGCTTTGAGTTGGCTGCCCTCCACCAGCCGTGCTCCTTGGAGGCATCCACCTCCCTCCCTCCCTGCATCCCTGCCTCTGACTGCAGCCGATGGCAAATGGCACAGAATGAGCGGCAGCTCCACGCCTTGCATGGATTCAGGAGTCGGGAACAAACCTGCTGCAATGCGGCTTCACCATAGAGAGGAGAACACAAGTGAACATCTTTGACATCCAGTTACCTCATAATTATTAGGGTGTCCCTTTAGTCGACCATTTATGCTGACTTTGAACTCCACTCAGCCAAAAAGACCCTCCACCCAGTTTGAGGGATCTCACTGACTGACTAACCGTGTGGTCAAGAACACCCTTGAGAAAATGGTGCACATAACTTTCCAGACATGCTGCACCACCTTCAACCCTCCACCTGTCACACACCAACTTAGACCATAAGGTATTAGGGAAGGCAAATAGAATGTTGGCCTTTATTTCAAGACGTACGAGCAGAAGTAGGCCATTCGGCCCATTGAGTCTGCTCCACCATTCACTGAGATCATGGCTGATCTGATAATCCCCAGCTCCACTTTCCTGCCTTTTCTCCACAACCATTGATTCCCTTACTGATTAAAAATCTGTCCATCTCAGCCTTGAATATACTTAACGACCCAGCCTCTACAGCCCTCTGCAGTAAAGAATTCCACAGATTGACTACCCTCTGAAAGAAGAAATTACTCCTCATCTCTGTTTTAAATGGGCGCCCCCTTACTCTGAGATTATGCCCTCTGGTCCTAGACTCTCACAGTCTATCTCTCAGCATCTACCCTCTCAAGCCCCTTAAGAATCTTATATGTTTCAATAAGGTCGCCTCTCATTCTTCTAAATTCCAATGTGTACAGGCCCGACCTACTCAACCTCTCCTCATAAGAAAATCCCTCCATACCTAGAATCAACCTCATGAACCTTCTCTGGACTGCCTCCAAAGCCAGTATATCTTTCCTTAGATAAGAGGGCCAAAATTGTTCACAGTATTCTAGGTGCAGGCTAATTAGTGCCTTGTATAGTTTTAGCAAGACTTCCCTATTTTTATACTCCATTCCCTTTGACATAAAGGTCAACATTCCATTTGCCTTCCCTAATACCTGTAGAACTTGTATGTTAGCTTTTTGGGATTCATGTGCAAGGACTCCCAAATCTCTGTGCTGCAGCCTTCTGTAGTCTTTCCCCATTTAAATAATATTCAGCTCCTCTGTTCTTCTTACCAAAGTGCATAACCTCATATTTTCCCACATTATATTCCATCTGCCAAGTTTTTTGCACACTCACTTAACCTGTCTATATCCCTCTGTAGACTCCTTGTGCCATCCTCACCACTTGCCTTCCCACCTATTTTTTTGTCATCCACAAACTTGGTGATAGTACATCCACTTCCCTCATCCAAGTCATTAATATATATTGCAAATAATTGAGGCCCCAGCACTGACCCCTGTGCCACTCCACTAGTTACAGGTTGCCATCCTGAAAATGCCCCTCTTATCCCAACTCTCTGTCTTCTATTAGTTAGCCAATCCTCTATCCATGCTAATATACTAACCCCAACGCCATGGGCTCTTGTCTTATTATTATTACCGCCTTATGTGCGGTACCCGATCGAACACCTTTTGGAAATCCAAATATATTACGTCTACTGGTTCCCCTTTATCTACCCTGCTTGTTACCTCCTCAAAGAATTCTAATACATTTGTCAGGCATGATTTCCCTTCATGAAGCCATGCTGACTCTGCTTGATTGGATTGTGTAATTCTAAATGCTCTGTTATTACATCCTTTATAATCGATTCTAACATTTTCCCAATGACAGATGTTAAGCTAACTGGCCTATAGTTACTTGTTTTTTGTCTCCCTCCCTTTTCAAATAAGATTGTTACATTGGCCGTTCTCCAATCCTCTGGGACTTTTCCAGAATCTAAGGATTCTTGGAAGATTACTACCAGTGCATCCACTGTCTCTGTAGCTACTTCCTTTAATATCCTGGGATGCAACCCATCAGGTCCAGATGACTTCTCGGCCTTTAGCCCCATTAGTTTCCCTAGTACTTTTTCTTTAGTGATAGTTATTGTATTTATTTCATCCTCCTTTTTGCTTCTTGATTATTTAGTATTTTTGGAATGCTATTAGTATCTTTTACTGTGCAGACTGAAGCAAAGTATTTATTCACCCCCTCTGCCATTTCCTGCTTCTCAATTATTATTCCCCCTGCCTCATTCCCTAAAGGGCCTAAGTTCACTTTTCAATTTCCAGTCATTACCATCGACCCACCCAATATCACCCCCATTCCTCGCCCCTCTGTCACTCTTGAACATCCCCTGTTACCCTGGACCCTAGAATGATCCACGTACCTCCACATGCTTTTCCTCCTCTGACCCTGCCCCCTCCTGTTACCTGAGCTACCTGCCTTGACCCTCTCCATGACCCACCCAATGAGACCTTCACCTACCAGACTCTTACCCTGGACCTGCCACTCTACCACCTGCCACTTCCCTCTGTGACTGTGACTGTTCCCTCCTACCACCAGTACCCTGAGCTCTCCTCCCAGGATTCCACTGTCGACACCGCCAACCCTGCCCTCTAAGACACTCCCCCCCTTCCCCGGATTTTCCCCTCCCCCAACCTTCTTCAGACACCCCACCTTCCCGGGGCACGACCCCCCCTTCCCCAGGCATTCCTTCACCCTTCCTCCTTAAGCCTGCCTCGCCTGTACAGCCTTGGCGCAGCTTGTGATACAAGCACCTGAAATCTCGCAGTGACAATGTTAAACGCAGCTAAAGTGAGGTCTCAATCTTATGGCACTCCTCTGAACCTTTTCCAAGGTCTTTATATCATTCATTGGGGGGATTTTTGTAGAGCCCACAAGAGCAGGAAATGTGACGTGTGGGCTGACTTAACTAGGTGAGATACCAAATCTTGATTTCCTGATGGCAGGTTGAAATACAGAGATAAGGCACGGAATTTCCCGCTCCCACCAGCGGCAGGAATTGTAGCAGGCAGGGGCGTTAAATTTGCCATGATGGAAAAAGTAAGTTTCCCACTGGCGGGAAATTAGTTTGGAATTTTGTTCTCCCAATTTTGATGGTAAGTAAAGCGCTCGCGAAAGCAGCATCTACGCGCATCAAAGTTGCTGATAAAGTGAAGCTTGCCAGGTGCACGTCACAAGTGCTGTCGGGAAACAGACCGTTCTAGTAATTCACTGATGGGGTACTGAATTTGGAGGGGGGTTGTCATTCCAGCGAGTTGGCCTTTTAATGAGCATTCATGAGATGCAAATGAATGCAAATGTGCTTCCTGACAGCTCAGCAGGAAACTCGAGCACCTTTGAACCCGCCATCAAAGTCAGGAGAACAAAATTCCAAACTAATTTCCCGCCAGTGAGAAACTTACTTTCTCCATCGTGCCAAATTTAATGCCCCTGCCTGCTACAATTCCTGCCGCTGGTGGGAGCAGAAAATTCCACCCCTTCTCTCTGTATTTCAACCTGCCAGCAGGAAGTCAAGATTTCATATCTCACCTACTCACCCCACACATCACATTTCCTGCTCTTGTGGGCTATACAAAATTCCCCCCATTGAATGATTTAAAGACCCTGCAAAAGGTTCAGAGGAGTCCCATAAGATTGAGACCTCGTTTAAGCTAGGGTTCTTTGGTACCAGGACAGGGCTAGAGAGCTGGAGCTTTTTGCATAAAAAGTGTAAAGGATAGGGAGGTGTGAGTGAATTCTTTAAAATAGTGAAAGAATTACAACTGATCCAACTGATTAGAAATACAAGCTACAGAATTAGGAGGTGCTCCTTTTCATAGAGATACATTGACCTGAGGAGTAAGTTACGAGCACATTCAATGTAGATTCACTGCATTCAGTCAAAAGGGAACTTTCATGTTTTAGCAAACACCAACATCACCTTCTGATTACCAAGCATGGTGATTTCTTGGTCCTTTCATAGTTGCCTTTGGGGTTCAGAGGGGAATTTCCCAGACTTATGTCTCGAATTAGCCAAAGGTTGTTTTCTCCTTAACAGATTAAATTTGAGAATACAGAAAGAAACAAAGCAAAGTCAAATTGATACAGGATTTGAAATAGAAACTAAGCACCGGTAGGGTATTACTTGCTTGAGTAAGTCTCCATAGTTTCAATTGTTCCCTTTCTGAACCTTTGAGATTGAATGGCACATCAGGAACATAAATCATGTCATTAACAGTGTCTTTTACAACATGAAAAACAGCCCTAAATGGTGGTGATGAGATTGACTTGTATTTATGACAGAAATTAATAAATTTCTTGACATTCACAGCGTGGTTGACGAGAGAAATATTGCAAAGATTCATTTAGTATGAAATAACAAAAACTTATATTTATATAGCACTTTTAACATAACAAAATGTCCCAAACATAATGAAGAAATGGAGTTCCCACTTCCATATTTCCTTTTAACATTATCCCAATCCTAGACTGGCATCACATTACTCCTGCCACTCTCCTGCTGACCCAGATTGGGAGAGGTGAGTGACACGTGAGGCCACGGATAAGATGTCTGTCAGTGCCATGGCATACAAGGCTATGGGCCTAGTGCTGGAAAATGGGATTAGAATAGTTAGGTACTTGTTTGACCGGTGCAGACTCGATGGGCCGAAGAGCCTCTTTCTGTGCTGTAGATCTCTATGACTCTATGACTATGAGCGTGTTTAAGGTAGCAGACAATTTGCTATCAGAAGTCTGAACAGCTGTGGTCACAGCCTAAATCACTCATTTGAGAGCCTTGCTTAAAGCTCCATGGAGACAGACTCAGCTGTTTCCATAGCAGACATTCTTGCCACAAACCCACCAGCATTGACTTAGTCTCCTCCATCTACTCCGCTACTATGTCTGTCAGTACCTGACAGTGTTGCTCATGCTAACATTCTCCTTCTCAGCATTAGCTCCTTATGTTCAGTTGTATCAAGGTTGAGAAAAGAACTCAGGAGTGGATGAGTCCCCTTATGCAGATGCCTTATGTCTCTCGCTACCACTAATGTCTCCTCGTGCTCACTTCTGAGGTGTGAATTAACTGTCCAAGTGGACTCATCCAAGCATGAGTGTCTGTGCTAGTGCATTGCTGTAGGTCCTTTGACTGTACACACTTTAGAAGGAAAAAGGCCGTCTGAGGGGCCATCTTCATGGATGTCCTGTGACACTTGTTGGATGGATAAAGGCCCTGGAAGACACAAGAGAGAGGTATGATTTTGTGGTGGCAAATTCACAATCTTGACAATCACCATACCTGGTCTTCTCTTAATCCAGTTGTTGATGAAATGAAAGCAACATGTGTGTCAGAGATATTTGTAATTCTGTCACCAGCTATGTGTGAGCTCCATGTCTCGCCAGCTTCAATTGGAAGGAATGCAGATGTGACTGCTATTTCCAGGGAATCTTCCTCTGTGAGCTGTCCTATTTGTGATGGCTCACCTAAATCTTATGCCTCTCCTTTGTGTTTTGCACTTGTCCTATAAGGAGCACAAAGAGACTTATGAGTATCTTTACCCGATAGATGCAGTGTATTCAGTGAAGGTGACTTTGAGACACCCACATCACATAAGGATTGGGCGAGTGTCAATAGTGGATGAATAAAGAGGCGATGAGATCTTTGTTCACTGGCGCAGACATGATGGGCCGAATGGGCTCCTTCTGTACTGTAAGTGTCTATGAGAAATGCATTGAGAGTGAAGGTTCAATGTTGTTTAAAGTTAAACAGGTGTGAGGAGATGTGATAGAGAGAACTTACCAAGACAGAATATGTAGCATATTTTACTCACCAAAACAGAGCAAAAAATAAAAATAAACATTTTTCATATAGCATTTATAAGAAAAAAATGCTTAATTTGAACTATTGACTGGGATTTTCCACTCCTAATCACGGCAGGCGCAAGGACTAAATTAGAAGGCCCAAAACCAGTTTTAAATCGACGTAAAATGAGGAAGCGATTGTGCACTTCAGCTGTCAATGGTTGGCCGTGTTTCCCACCACTGAACATCGCAAACATTAGCGTAAATCAGCATCCCATTATGATGCCTGCTCACCGGAATCATCCCTCCAGGCTGGATGAAGAGCCCATGTCGCGCAATTAGAACAACACGTTTCACAACAGAATTTAAACAACTGCAGCTGGCAACCTGTACTTCACTCCTGTCTGTGAGGCGAGTTTGCATACCTTGCATTGCGCAGTGTTTACAGGGGTCAGCGCCAGGCTTCGCAGGCTGCATGCATTGATTTCAGGGCGGCGGCCGGGGGCATGGGGTGGGGGGGGGGGGGAGGTGGGGTGGGGGTCTCAATGCCAGTCTCTACAGGTACCACAGCAAGGGTTAAGGTGGGGGTGGCTTTTACTGTGCGGCAGAGCAAGGGCTGCACTGACCTGGCTCAACGAAGAGCAGAACTGGGTGTTAAATATTCCCGGGTACAAGGTGTTCAGAAAAGATAGGAAAGGAAGGAAAGGAGGAAGGGTGGCGGTAGTGGTTAAGGAGAGCATTGTAGTGCTGGAGAAAGAGGATGTCCCAGAGGGTTCAAGGGCAGAATCAATTTGGCTAGAGCTAAGGAACAAAAAGGGCGCAATAACATTGCTCGGTGTAGTATACAGACCGCCAAATAGTGAGAAGATGTAGAAGAATAAATCTGTAGGGAAATTACAGAGAGATGCAGATATTTATGCAGTAGTTATAACGGGGGACTTTAATTACCCAAATGTAGACTGGGGCAGTGGGAGTGTGAAGGGCGGAGAGAGACAAAAAATCCTAGGTTGTGTTTAGGAAAATTTTCTACAGCAGTATGTGTCCGATCCAACAAGAAAAGATGCACTGTTAGACCTGGTTCATGGAAATGAGGTTGGCCAAGTCGATCAAGTGTCAGTGGGGGAATATTTAGGAGACAGTGATCATTGTATTGTACGTTTTAGGATTATGATAGAAAAGGATGATAGGCAATCCAGAGAAATAGTAATTAACTGTATGAAAGCTGACTTTGATGGGCCAAGAACGGAGATGGGCCAGATAGACTGGATCAAAAGATTGGTGGGAAAAACTGTAGCTGAACAATGAGCTACCTTCAGAAAAGAATTGGTTCGGACACAGTCAAGGTATATACCAGAAATGTTGGGGAACACAGGGTTTAGTGTGAGGGAGGAACTGAAAGAAATCAGTATTAGTAGGGAAATGATGTTGGGGAAATTGATGGAATTGAAGGCTGATAAATCCCCAGGGCCTGATAATCTACATCCCAGAGTACTTAAGGAAGTGGCCCTAGAAATAGTGGATGCATTGGTGGTCATCTTCCGAGATTCTATAGACTCTGGAACAGTTCCTACAGATTGGAGGGTAGCTAATGTAACCCCACTATTTAAAAAAGGAGGTAGAGAGAAAACAGGGAATTATAGACCAGTCAGCCTGATGTCTATAGTGGGGAAAATTCTAGAGTCCGTTATAAAAGATTTAATAGCTGAGCACTTGGAGAACAATGGCAGAATCGGACAGAGTCAGCATAGATTTATGAAAAGGAAATCATGCTTGACAAATCTACTGGGATTTGTCGAGGATGTAACTAGTAGAGTTGATGAGGGGGAGCCAGTGGATGTGGTTTATTTGAACTTTCAGGGGGCTTTCGACTAAGTCCCACATAAGAGATTGGTGTGTAAAATTAAAGCGCATGGGATTGGGGTTAGTGTATTGAGATGGATAGAAAACTGGCTGGCAGACAGGAAACAAAGAGTAGGAATAAACGGGTCTTTTTCTGAATGGCAGGCAGTGACTAGTGGGATACCGCAGGGATCGGTGCACATGAACGGTTCAGGTCTGGAATGCACTGCCTGGAAGCATGGCGGAGGTAGGTTCAATTGAGGTATTCAAGAGGGCATTAGATGATTATTTGATTAGAAACAATGTGCAGGGGTATGGGGAAAAGGCAGGGCAATGGCACTAGGTCATGATGCTGACCTGGAGAGCTGGTGCAGACAGGATGGGCCGAATGGCCTCCTTCTGTGCCTTTAAAATTCTGTGATTCACTGGAGAAGGGGCCTGACGGGATTGAGGAAAAGGAAAGGGAAAGGGCTGCAGGGCAAGGGCTGCACTGGGGACAACGAGTGGGGAAGGTTGCACTGAGACACATGACTAAGGGTACACTAAAGGGCCTCCCAACTGAATTGATTCCAAAATGAAGACAGAGGCACAGCTGAGACAGGTTAGCAGCTGTTCAATTAACATGCAGGGAGTCAGTAAAGTGAAGCAATAAGGCCTATTCATGTAATACTGATCCCTCAAAGTGGCAATGAATGTTCCCCTAGTTTTAACCCGCCATTTGCAGCCTTCAAATTCACCAGAGTGTTATGGAACTGCAGAATTATTGGCAACTGGACAAGCTTGAGAATCCTGTTGGAAATATGGCCATGAGCCACTCACAGGAGAAGCCTGCAAACCCCCTAAATTAATCTCCTGTACTCACTGAACATTAACGCTCATGTTTAGTCCAAACAGCACAGTCTTAGAGTACAGGTCATGATGATCCACGCGCCCGGACTGAAAGCAAAACATCCAGTTGCCTGGCCAAAACTGCCGCCAGTTGGTCATGTGGGCTGGTGGGGGTTTTATGGTGAACATTCATGTGTGTCCTGCATTGGGCATCATTTCAGGGGCCAGTATTCTCTGGCATGTGTGAAAAGGCCCTGAGCCTACAATCACAGATAGAAAGTGGACCTTTGGCAACAAATGCTGACTCTTGCGTGTTTCTCAATGTTACTGCAGTGAGGAGGCCATCAGGACGATGGATCCTGTATTATTATTGCCTGCATTATTGCTTATAGGCAGCAGAGAAGAATGAGAAGAAGGTGACCTAGGCACCTGGCTTGCCAAAGGGAGGAGCAGAAACCTCAAGACCAAGGGGCAGCAGGTCCTCCTCTGGATGCAGATGATGATCCTCAGAGAGCCGTAATTCGTAGGCGCCTCGCTGGACCCAGGGTGTATAGACGTTACATGTGCTATCTGCAGATGAGCGAGAGCCAGTGTCACAGACACCTCTGCATGTCAAGGGATCTGGTGACTCACATTTACCACATTCTACAGGATTAGGCACTAAAGAGATTTGGAGGGCATTCATTGCCAGTGGCTGTTGCGCCAGTGGCTCCTTCCAGGGGTCCACTGTGGGCCTCTGCAGCATCTCCCAAGTGTTCGCCCACAAATGCATCCAGGAGGTCACAGATGCCCTTTTCGTAAAGACCCACAATTTTGTCCTCATCAGAGATCAAACAAGCCAGGGAACCAGGAGCACTGGGCTTTGCAGAGCTTTCCGGTTTCCCACAGGTACAGCGTGCCATTGACTGCACTCATGGTTATAAAATCTCCCTGGCAACAAGCAGTCCAGTACGTCAACCGGAAAGGCACCCACTCACTCAATGTGCAGCTGGTGCGTGACCATAACAAACTTTTCATGTAGGTGTGCACCAGATTCCCAGGTAGTATCCATGACTTGTACATCCTGAGTAGTTCTCAGGTCCCTGACATCTTCGAGGGACCACACAGGATGCAGGGTTGGTTCCTCGGGCACAAGGGTTACCTGCAAAGGGCGTGGCTGTTGACACTCATGCAGCAACCTCAGATTCCTGGTGAGAGAAGGTACATCGAGGCTCTTGCTGCAACCTGGATATTGGTGGAGCACACAATAGGGATCCTGAAAATGCAATTCCAATGCCTGGACAGATCTGGCAGAGCACTCCAATACAATTCCCAGAGAGTCTCGTGTCTCATTGTGTCACTGTGCACTGCACAACATGACGCTGCAAAGAGGGGAAGATTTGGCAGATGACGAGATGGAGGAGCTGCATGCCTCCTCCAATGAGGAAGACCTTGAAGGTAATGATGGTGATGAGGTCTTGGAAGCCGAGGATGCAGGTAAAGAGGCCATTCCATGGGCCAGATGAGGCAGGTGTGCTCGCGAGGTCCTCATTGCCAGCAGATTTCAGGAGGAGGATGATGAGATGCACTGAGGATCCTCCTGGACAACCTCAATCATGGGCCAGCATGACCACCAGCATAGCTACTCCTCTCATTTCCCCATGAACTTCCAGATGATAGTGCACTGTTGCACAGCATGCTCACATAGTCCTGGTGCTTTGAAGGATGAACAAGCCTCCGAGGCATACGTCCGTGCTGAGATGAGGTGCTACCTGGAGGAGGGTGTTCCAGCATCAGACATCAGAAAGTGCTGCCTCTTCACATGTCCATCCAGCATCCCAGTCGCAACAGCACCCAACAAGACGCAGAGGCACTGGCTTGATCCTCAGTGGCCTAGTGCCTGCAGCCTTCAATCTGGCAAGTCTCCTCATCCATCAGAACCAACGCAGCCACGCACGATGTGTCCCATCATTGGTGACAAAGAAACACGCCACTTGAGTGATGAAATACCACTGCTGTGACTGACCCAGCTGCCTGTGATAGACTCCCTGAAATGACAGTGACACCCAGCAGTTAAAGTTAGGAATCCTGAGCTGCATTTCACCTAAACCTACTATGGAGATGGAGCACCTGAGTACCAGCTGAGGTCAGATACTTGGCTTCCTGATCTTGAGATGCCTCCTCTTACACACAACCATGGCGAGGACCAACACAATCATAGAATACGAAGCCCTCAAGGGCACAAGGGCATGTGCTATTGCTAATGAGGAGCACCGTTCTACTTCATCACTTACTCACTCCTATCCCTTTGCTCCCCTCCACATTGTCTGAAGAAATGATGTGTGATTCCAAAGCATGCCTAGAGGCTGTTTTGGCCTCCAGGAATCACCATTTGGAAGTAGTATCAGTAACCTCTTGGAATGTCAAGGCAATGGGATGCACAGCACTGTCTACCAACTTTGTGATGAGACCCTTCTCCCCGCTTAAGGTTGGATGTCTCAACACCTGCACACAAATGTGCCATTGCTTCGTCACCTTCAGGTGTCAAGGTTGTCCAGTTTTTGCTGAGCTCAGCAGATTGACACCGGGAATGTCGGAAACCTGTTTAGCTGAGGGCAGCGCACGTAAGCTCTGTGTGTAGGCTTGTATCAGTATGACCCTGCCGAGAGACAGCGGGCACATGGAGTTCGATGGTACATGAGCTTTCTCCATGCATTGGAACATCTCTCCTTAAACACCACATGCACACCGGACAAGAATGCAGGCAAGATAGGGGCACACCCCTGCCTCAATCATTCAGAGCTAAGAATGCACATGACGGAACCCTACAAGGCATGGGAATGAGTTTCGATCCACAAGCACACTGAATATGAAGGCACAGGTATTACTGACATGGAGCATTATGTTGAAATGGGACACTCACAGTGGTGAGGTAGCAGCACACTGCACAGGATAGAGACAATTGCCATAGGTGGGTGCAGAAACCAAGGTATCATACATGATTGACAGTAACACAACTCATCATAAGGAGGAATAGGCAAGAGGAGATATGAAATGATTGCAAGTCTATTTATATTTGTGAATGTACATTGTATACGTGTGGTTAATACCTTTGCCAACGTTATGCAATTACATCTTCTTTACTTTCCTAACCCTGCTACTACATCTTGGTGCTCCCCTGACATCAACATTGTAGGTGGAGGCAGCCTGCTGACTGCAACACCCTATTATCTGTGATGACCTTGGCGCGTGTCCTCTAGAAGGCTGAGACCTGGAGGGTCCCAGCCTGCTTTGTATCTCCTGCTGTGGGGCAGGTGCACCATCCTCAGCCTTTGGAGCTGGAGCTGATGGTGTCACAGGAAGAGGGGATTTGGATCGGCTGGAGACTCCTGGAGTCTCCTGACCTTGGGGTGTCGAGCTGCTGGTCCTCCTCCCTATGGGTGGCCGAGGTACCCTGGCTGACTCCTTGAGGAGAAAGGGCAGCAGGAGTGAGATCTAGATGCCCTACAGCCCTCTCATGTTGACACTGATGGATGCCACCAATGGCTACAGCAATGAAGTATAGCTCCAGCAGCAGTGCAGGACCGATGTTCTGGACCAAGGTCTCCATGGCAGCCGCCAACCTCCCAGTGTTGACCTCGGTGCGTTAGCATGCACCGCGCTATCACCTTTGATTCAACGTGGACAGACTCCTCCATCATGCGTTGTGATCTGAGGAGTGCAGCGGACATCCCTTCCTGATGTTCCCGTGCTTGACTTTGCACCTCCAGTAGCTGATTTAGGACCGAGTTCGGAGGTTCATCATCGGACTCAGCCTTAATAGAATTGTGATGTCCAGCAGTCCTCCGAGTGCCATCGACCTCTGATGTCCCTGCCTCCACCTGCTGTGGAGTAGATGGTGTGCTATGCTCACCAGATTGTGATCCCGAGGCTATTCTAGAACTAGGTCCCACCGAGGTGTGTGTCTCTGAGTTGGTGGAGGGCATGGGTGAGTGTTGCGACAGGTCTTCAAAGGTGCTGTCCTCAGGTTCCTCATCCGAGGTGTCATCGAGGCTGGAGTTGAGGACCTGGCTCATGGATGCCCTCAGCAGCTTCCCAGAGGTGCCTATGAAAGAAAGGAGTGACAATTAGTACATGGCAAGTGGCCCTGAAACAGGAGAAATCACTCACAGTATGGTCATCTGATGGATGTTCCAGTGCAGGATCCTCACTTGGGTGTGCACTGCTGACCTCACTATCAGTGCAAGAATGGTCTACGTCCTTTGCAGCCAGCTCTATGGCTTTGTTCTTGTAGCCTGGGAGACCTTGATGTCAGGAACTCCACTCCCTGTATGGACCTTGCCTCCTTATTGTGAGCCAGCTTGTTCTGCAGGAAGACAGACGGAGAGAGTGTGAGCAAGACACATGCAGGGGCAGGTGATGAGGGGGGAGGCGATGGCACAGTGGTATTGTTGCTGCACTAGTGATCCAGAGACTCAGGGTAATGCTCTGGAGACCCAGGTTTGAATCCCGCCACAGCAGATGGTAGAATTTGAATTCAATAAAATGATGACTATGAAACCATTGTCGATAGTTGTAAAAACCCATCTGGTTCACTAATGTCCTTCAGGGAAGGAAATCTGCCATCCTTACCTGGTCTGGCCTACACTTGACCTACACGTGACTCCAGACCAAAAGCAATGTGGTTGACTCTTAAATGCCCTCTGAAATGGCCTAGCAAGACATTCAGTTGTAACAAACCGCTACAAAGTCACAAAAATCGAATGAAACCGGACGGACCACCCGCCATCGACCTAGGCATCAGAAACGACAACGATAATCTCAGCCCTGTCGCCCCTGCAAAGTCCTCCTCACTAACATCTGGGGGCTAGTGTCAAAATTGGGAGAGCTGTCTCACAGACTACTCAACCAACAGCCAACAGCCTGACATAGTCATCCTCACCGAATCAAACCTTACAGATAATGTCCCAGACACCACCATCACCATCTCTGGGTATGTCCTGTCCCACTGGTAGGACATACCCAGCAGAGGTGGCGGCACAGTGGTATACAGTCGGGAAGGAGTTGCCCTGGGAGTCCTCAACATTGACACTGGACCCCATGAAGTCTCATGGCATCAGGTCAAACATGGGCAAGGAAACCTCCAGTTGATTACCACGTACCACCCACCCTCAGCTGATGAATCAGTGCTTCTCCATGTTGAAAATCACTTGGAGGAAGCACTGAGGGTGGCAAGGGTGCAGAATGTACTCTGGGTGGTGGACTTCAACATCCACCACCAAGAGTGGCTTGGTAGCACCACTACTGACAGAGCTGGCTGAGTCCTAAAGGACATAGCTGCTCGACTGGGTCTGCAGCAGGTGGTGAGGCAACCAGCAAGAGGGAAAAATATACATGATCTCACCCTCACCAACCTGCCTGCCGCAGATTCATCTGTCCATGACAGTACTGGTAGGATTGACCACCGCACAGTCGTTGTGGAGACGAAGTCCTGCCTTCACACTGAGAGTACCCTCCATCTAAGATTGTGTGGCACTACCACAGTGCTAAATGGGATAGATTTCAAACAGATCTAGCAACCCAAGACTGAGCATCCATGAGGCGCTGTGGGCCATCAGCAGCAGCAGAATTGTACTCAATCACAATCTGTAACCTCATAGCCCGGAATATCCCCCCACTCTACCATTACCGTCAAGTCAGGGAATCAACCCTGGTTCAATGAAGAGTGCAGGAGGGCATGCCAGGAGCACCACCAGGCATACCTAAAAATGAGGTGTCAATCTGGTGAAGCTATAACACAGGACTACTTGCATGCCAAACAGCATAAGCAGCATGTGATAGATAGAGCTAAGCGATCCAACAATCAACGGATCAGATATAAGCTCTGTAATCCCGCCATCTCCACTCGTGAATGATGGTGGACAATTAAACAATTCACTGGAGGAGGAGGCTCCACAATTATCTCCATCCTCAATAATGGAAGAGCCCAGCACATCAGTGCAAAAGATAAAGCTGAAGCATTTGCTACGATCTTCAGGCAGAAGTGCTCAGTGGATGATCCATCTCAGCCTCCTCCGGAAGTCCCCAGCATCACAGATGCCAGTCTTCAGCCAATTCAATTCACTCCACGTGATATCAAGAAAGGGCTGAAGGCACTGGATACTGCCAAGGCCAAGAGCCCTGACAATATTCCGGCAATAGTAGTGGAGACTTGTGCTCCAGAACTTGCCGCGCCCCTAGACAAGCTGTTTCAGTACAGCTACAAAACTGGCATCCACCCAGCTATATAGAAAATTGCCCAGGTATGTCCTGTACACAAAAAGCAGGACAAATGCAACCCGGTCAGTCTACTCTCCATCATCAGTAAAGTGATGGAAGGGGTCATCAACAGTGCTATCAAGCGGCACTTGCTTAGCAATAACCTGCTCACTGACACCCAGTTTGGGTTTCGCCAGGGCCACTCAGCTCCTGACCTCATTACAGACTTTATTCAAACATGGACAAAATTTCTGAAATCCCAAAGTAAGGTGAGAGTGACTGCCCTTGACATCAAGGCAGCATTTGACAGTGTGTGGCATCAAGTAGTCCTAGCAAAACTGGAGTCAATGGGAATCAGTGGAAAAACTCTCCACTGGCTGGAGTCATACCTAGCACAAAGGAAGATGGTTGTGGTTGTTGGATGTCAGTCATCTCAGCTCCAGGACATCACTGCAGGAGTTCCCCAGAGTAGGTTCCTCGGCCCAACCGTCTTCAGCTGCTTCATCAATGACATTCCTTCCATCATAAGGTCAGAAGTCGGGATGTTCACTGATAATTGCACATTGTTCAGCATTTGCGACTCCTCAGATACAGAAGCAGTCCTTGTGCAAATGCAGCAAGACCTGGACAATATCCAGGCTTGGGCTGACAAGTGGCAAGTAACATTCGCACCACACAAGTGTCAGGCATTGACCATCTCCAACAAGAGAGAATCCAACCATCACCCGTTGATGTTCAATGGAATTACCATCACTGAATCCCCCACTATCAACATCCTGGGGGTTACCATTGACCCAAAACTGAACTGGACTAGCCATATAAATACTATGGCTGCAAGAACAGGTCAGAGGCTAGGGATCATGTGACAAGTAACTCACCTCCTGATTCTCCAAAGCCTGTCCACCATCTACAAGGCACAAGTCAGGAGTGTGATGGAATTTGAATCCACTTGCCTGGATGCGTGTAGCTCCCACAACACCCAAGAAGCTTGACACCATCCAGGAAAAGCAGCCCGTTTGATTGGCACCACACCCACAAACATTCACTTCCTCCACTACTGACGCATAGTAGCAGCAATGTGCACCATCTACAAGATGCACTGCAGGAATTCACCAAGGCTCCTTCGACAGCTCCTTCCAAACCCACGACCACTACAATCTAGAAGGACAAGGGCAGCAGATAGATGGGAACACCACCATCTGGATGTTCCCCTCCAAGTCACTCACCATCCTGACTTGGAAATATATCGCTGTTCCTTCACTGTCACTGGGTCAAAATCCTGGAACTCCCTTCCTAACAGCACTGTGGATGTACACACACCGCATGGACTGCAGCGATTCAAGAAGGCAGCTCACCACCACCTTCTCAAGGGCAACTAGGGATGGGCAATAAATGCTGGCCCAGCCAGTGAAGCCTACACTCCATGAATGAATAAAAATAAATAAAGATGCCTGGCATGTGTGGGTGGCGAGTGGAGCCCTGGACAGGATTAGGATGCAAACTCCAGAGAAGATGAGGCCAGATGTGGATGTCAGGATGTGTGAGAGTGAGTGGTGATGTCCCTTGAGGTGGCAGCAAGTGAGATCCTTTTGCAGAAAATAAAAGCTCATGGTGTAGAGGGTAGCATATTGGCATGGAAAGAAGATTGGCTAGCTAACAGGAAGCAGAGAGTTGGCATAAATATATCTTTTCCTGGTTGGCAGGATGTGACAAGTGGTGTGCCACAGGGATCAGTGCTGGGGCCTCAACTTTTTAAGATTTATATAAATGACTTGGATGAAGGTACTGAAGGAATGGTGGCTAAATTTGCTGATGACACAAAGATAGGTAGGAAAGTAAATTGTGAAGAGGATGTAAGGAGGCTACAAAGTGACATAGGTAGCTTAAGTGAGTGGGCAAAGATCTGGCAAATGGAATATAATGTGGGCAAATGTGAAATTGTTCATTTTGGCAGGAAGAATAGAAAAGAAGCTTATTATCTAAATAGTGAGAGAGTGCAGAGCTCTGAGATTCAGAGGGATCTGGGTGTCCTAGTGCATGAATCACAAAAGGTTAGTATGCAGGTAAAGTAGGTAAAAGCTAATAGAATGTTATCAGTTATTGTGAGGGGAATTGATTACAAAAGTAGGGAGGTTATACTTCAGTTACGCAGGGCTTTGGTGAGACTACATCTGGAGTATTGTGTGCAGTACTGGCCTCCTTAGTTAAAGAAAGATGTAAATGCATTAGAAGCAGTTCAAAGAAGGTTTACTAGACCAATACCAGGAATGGGCAGGTTGTCTTATGAGGAAAGGCTGGACAGGTTAGGCTTGCATCCATTGGAATATAGAAGAGTAAGAGGCAAATTAATTGAAACCTTTGAGATCCCTGAGGGGTCTCGACAGGGTGAATGTGGAGAGGATGTTTCCTCTTGTAGGAGAGTCTAGAATGAGGGGTCACTGTTTAAAAATAAGGGGTTGCTCATTTAAGACAGAGATAAGGAGACAATTTTTTCTCTCAGAGGGCTGAGTGTCTTTGGAAATCTTCTTCAAAAGGTGGTGGAAGCAGAGTCTTTGTATATTTCTAAGGCAGAGCTAGATAGATTCTTGATTAACAAGGGGGTGAAAGTATATCGGGAGTAGGCAGGAATGTGGGGTTGAGGTTACATTCAGATCAACCATGATCTTGTTGAATGGTGGAGCATGCTCGAGGAGCTGAGTGGCCTACTCCTGCTCCTAATTCCTATGTTTGTATGGACTTGAGAGTGTGTGAGTTGAGAGTGATGAGTTGGCTGACCTATCCTGGCAGAACGGATGAGATCGTTTATCCCCTTCCTGCACTGTGTGGCTGACCTTTCTGCAGGGCGTTGCACTGACCAGTGCTGCGACTGCCACCCAAGCCGCATTGGTCACCCTGGTGGAAGGCCTGTGGCCAGAGCGGGGTAGAGGACATCGTGGCGGGCCTCGACTGCGTTCAACAGGCGCCCCAGTGAGGCGTCACTGAATTTGGACGCAGCATGCTTTCTGCCTTTGGGAGCCATGTCTTCATTGGAGCTGCTGCAGAGAGTGTGACCCGCTGTGTTTAAATATGGCACTCAGAGTTAGGGAGCGCTAAAGTCATGGTGGGGTGGGCAAATCAGATGCTGCCTGCCAGTAGAACAGCGCGTTCCCTGTGGATGAATAATTCATCAGCTGCGATGTGGACAATTCGCCGCAGGATATTGTGGCCAGCGGACGGAACAGTTTTTCCCACCCGCTAATGGACTTTGCACATTTCAGGGACAATTCCAGCCGTTACCTCCCTTATGAGCCCGGCTTGACTGTACTTCAACATAATTGATGACAATGCAAAGTACCCGGTTTACACCAGCCAATAGCATCATATACTATTAGATATATGTGTATTGTTCCTTATACCAGCTGAATAGCATAATTTAATTTCAAAGTACAAATAGGAGTTTCTGAATGAAGAATTAGTTCAGCAATGAACAAAGTCACAAGCTAGACCTAGGTGGGGAAGATCAGTCAGCCTGTTTCAGCTCATCCATCCATCTCATCCCTACACTCCCTCTCATCATGATATCCAAATATTTCTTTAATGATTTTTGTCTCAGCTGCTCTACTCTGAAGTCCAATCCATATTTTACTCAATGTTTGTGCAAAGCTTCGTGACATTCATCCTAAATTATCCATTTTACTTGTTTGAACCTACTCTCTTGTTTATTTTACACTGCTATCGTTTATTTTCAGATTTACCTTTTCCCATCTTGTATCTGATACTCATGAGTTTTATCTCACTCGCTTTTTTGGCAAGTCCTGAAAAGGCTCAACAACTCCCCCACCCCCACTTTTGTTGCCACAGTCTCCACTAAAACCAGTACTCTCTCACTCTGGCTGTTTCCCTGATACGATCCTCATCTCTTGTCCCTTAAGTACAGGGAACACAGGCTTAAATGAATAAGATGACAACCGGTTTAGCCATTCATTGCCAGATCTGAATGGATCACATAAAGTGCTATCAGGTCCTGCTCTTGTCTGTCAAAACTGCTCACCATGTCAGATTCATTCAGAATACAAAGATAACCCCTGGCATATTTGACTCTGTTGCAAGCTGCCTTCTCCAACCCCTCTACCCTCTCTTTCACTCACACCTCCAAAAACACCTCCATGGGTCTACATATCAGGAAAAGATTGACAGTGTGAGTTTTTTTCTTTTGGAAAAAGGAGGCTGAGGGGGCGACCTAATAGAGGCCTTTAAAATTATGAAAGGTTTTGTTGGAGTGGATAGAAAGAGAATGTTTCCTCTCATGGGGAAGAACGAAACTAGAAGCTGAGATTGACACAAAGAAATCCAATAATGTTTTTTAATTCATTCATGGGATGTGGGCGTCGCTGGCTGGGCCAGCATTTATTTCCCATCTCTAATTGCCCTTGAGAAGGTGGTGGTGAGCTGCCGTCTTGAACCAATGCAGTCCAGGTGGTGTAGGTACACCCACAGTGCTGTTAGGGAGGGAGTTTCAGGATTTTGACCCAGCGAAAGTGAAGGGAATATATTTCCAAGTCCAGATGGTGAGTGACTTGAAGGGAAACTTGCAGAATTCATTAAAAACTTATTTAGTCAAAGAGTGGTAAAAATGTGGAACTTGCTACCACAGGGATTTGTTGAACCAAATAGAATAGGTGCATGTAAGAGGAAGCTAGATAAATATGTGAGAAGGAGGCCCTGAACAGAATTTCAGGGAAGTCTTAGTTATATCTTTGTTTCAAGTTGCTATGGGTTCAATAGTTTAAGAATGCAGGCAGGATTTCACAAGATGGCTTAAATTGAATTCGGTGCCACATTACTCATCTTACATATTCAGAGGCATTGACTGTGGAGCCTTGGGCAACTTCCTTTAACCAAGAACATAAAAAGAATTTCAAAATACTATGCTATAAACTATCCATTTATTTGCAATATATTTGAAATTAATTCATTTGTGTGTTTAAAAGTCACTTTATGAATTCTATATTTCTGGGAAGAGCCTGTGATGTGAATAGCTTATCAAAATCTGACAGGAAAGCTTTACAGAAACTTGATACTGTTTCCATAATTTAATTGGCAATAGAATGATTGAATTTTACAGTAACAGTCATCATTCATAAGAGATAAAAACAAAAAGCTAAAAGCTACTGCGGATGCTGGAAATCCGAAACAAAAACAGAATTACCTGGAAAAACTCAGCAGGTCTGGCAGCATTGATGCTGCCAGACCTGCTGAGTTTTTCCAGGTAATTCTGTTTTTGTTTTAGTCATCATTCATGTCCTGGCTCTCAGAAAGAGGTATCCCCTTAGTCCAAATTCCTTGCCTTTTCTCATAGCCTTTTCAATTTATCTTTTTCAAATGTTTATCCACTTTTCTTTGAAAAGTTATTACAGATTCTCTTCTGCCATTGTCTCTGGCAAGATCCAAAGAACTCCATACATTAAAAGATCTTCCTTTAGTCTTTTGGTCATGATTTTAGATTTATCCTGACGTTACTGATTCACTGACAAGTTTGAAATCGGTAGCTGCTATAAGGTTCTAGCCAAGCAGTGCCTTGTTTAGAAATTTTAACGTGCGGATTTAGTTCAGCCCAAATTGACTTAATACTGCATTATAGATACATTGTCGGAGGTGTTTATACTACAGTTTTGGTAGCATCATAATGCACCTTCTTTTTGCTGTGAGCTAAAGCTTCAGTGTAATTCCTAAATCCAACACTTAAAAGAACTCATAGAAGAAGTGGTGTCAGTCTCACACTGCAGTTTATGCCTGAGAGTGGTATATGCATTTACATAGAACTCCTGCATAAGATTCGGCTTAAAACCTATCTCTTTTAACAAGCTTTTGGTTCAACCATGTCAGCATCACACTAAGTACACCGAACTTTGTCATTTATATTCCTGACATAGTTGACAAGCTTTGGACCTGTTAATTTTTTTCAATTTATCTATCAATTTGTCCATCAATCAGTAGGTGGGCATCATTGTATATAAAAAGAAACTCTACGCATTTTGGTGACTTTGAAAACAATCTTAAGGCAGAACCCAGCTGAAATATTGGATAAAAGCCAATGAATTCCAGTGAGCTCTAATTTGGGCTTCAGTTCCACTTTCTTCATTTGACTAACAACCTCCACCAAGTGTAAGGAATCCTTCAGTGTTGATTATTCTGATATCTTGGAGAAATCATTAATTAAAAAAGAGAACATTGAGGATGCTGGAAATCTGAAATAAAAACAGAAAATGCTGGAAATACTCAACAGGTCAGGCAGCATCTGCGGCGAGAGAAACAGTTAACATTTCAGGTCGATGACATCTTTCATTGAACAATTTCTCCTTTAATTAATCTCATTTCCTCCACATAAAAGATGTTGCTATGGGTATCCATATGGGTCCTAGCTATGCCTGCCTTTTTATGGGATATATGGAACATTACTTGTTCCAGTCCTACTCGGGCCACCTCCCTCAGCTCTTTCTCTAGAACATTACCACTATTTCCTGCTCTCATCATGAATTGGAAAACTTCAACAACTTTGTTTCTAATTTACACCCTTCTCTCAGTTTCACGTGGTTTTCCTCTGACTCTTCCCTTCCCTTCCTTGACTTCTCTCTCTCAACTTCTGGCAATAGTCTATGAACTAGTACTCACAATAAGCCCAGTGACCCCCACAGCTACTTCAACTACACTTTCTCATAGCCTACACCCTGTAAGGACTCCATTCCATTGTAGTCATAGCCATAGAGTCATAGAGGTCTACAGCACAGAAAAAGGCCCTTCGGCCCATTGGGACTGCGCTGGTCAAACAAGTACCTAACTATTCTAATCCCATTTTCCAGCACTAGGCCCATAGCCTTGTATGTCATGGCATCGCAAGTGCACATCCAAATACTTCTTAAATGTTATGAGGGTTTCTGCCTCTACCACCCTTTCAGGCAGTGATAACAGATTCCCACCACCCTCTGGGTGAAAAAATTCTTCCTCACATCCCCTCTAAACCTCCTGCCCCTTACCTTAAATCTATGCTCTCTGGTTATTGATCCCTCCAACAATAATTCCATTCTCTCAGTCCCTCCATCTCCATCGCATCTGTTCTGATGATGCAACCTTCCACACCAGCATTTCTGAGATGTCTTTTTTTCTCAATCAAGGACTCCCCCACCGTGGTTGACTGGCCCTCTACTGTGTCCACCACATTTCCCACACTTCTCTTATCACCCCTTCCCCTCCCTCCCAGAACCAGGGTTGCCCTTGTCCTCATCTCTACCCCATCAGCCTCCATATTGAATGGATCTTTTTCCATCATTTCCACCACCTCCAGCATGATGCCACCACCAAACACATCTTCCCCTCTCTTCCCCAGTCAGCTATCGGAAAGGACTGTTCGCTCTGTGATATCATGGTCCACTCCTCAATCACCCACAACACACTATACCTCTGCCCACAGCACCTTTCTATACAAATATAGGAGATGTAACACCCTTCCTTTTACCTCCTCTCTCCTCACCATCCAAGGCCCTAACCGCTCCTTCCAGATAAAGCAGCGATTTATGTATACTTTTTTCAGTTTATTATGCTGTATCTGCTGCTCACAATGTGGTCGTCTCTACACTGAGCAGACCAAACGCAGATTAAGTGATCACTTTGCGGAACACATCCATTCAGTCTGCAAGCATGATGCTTTTTCATCCTCCACCTTGCTCTCACACTGACATCTCTGTCCTTGGCCTGCTACAATGTTTTCAGTGAAACTCAACGTAAACTTGAAGCACAGCACCTCATCATTCAATTAGGCACTTTACAGTCTTCTGGACTCAACATTGGGTGCAACAATTTCAGACCGTAATGTTTCTAGCTTTTCTTTGCATGTTTTGGTTTTTCTCTTAATTTTGCTTTCAGACAGCAGCTCACTTTCTCTAGACACAACTTTTGTTTCTTTGTTTCTTTCCTTGCACCATGCATCACCATTTTGGCCTTGTAAAACTAACTCTTCTGTCATTCAATCTCTCCTGCCTTCTTGTTCCACCCGCCCCTTGTGCAAATCCTATTCCACCTCCAACTTTTCGCAGTTCTGATGAAAGGTCATCGACCTGAAACGATAACTCTATTTCTCTCTCCACAGGATGCTGCCTGAGCTGCTGAGTATTTCCAGGATCATTGGCTGTTTGTTCTAAATCATTTGTTTTCTGGGTTTAACAGTACACTTGAAGCTGAACAAAGACATGAACTGAAGTTCACTCTGGTATTTTTTCTAAACGTACTTCCTGAAATGGGGTTGAATGACGCCAAATTAAACCAATGAGAAGTTTAGCTTGGATTTTTCCTCCAATCACCAGTTAGCTCAGCGTGTAGGCGGGGCTCTCTCTTGGGTTTAGGATCTGAATTCGAATCACTTCGGAGCTCGCTGTGTTAGTCCGTCACAGTCCGAGCTGGGATTGGGAACTGTAAACTGATACCGGCTGACCACTGATTCGAACGGGTGAGTCCTACACAATTTATATTCTATTTCTGTTTTTATTCAAACTTATGTTTGATGTGAAACTATTATTTCGACTTTCTCCTTTCTGCTGGTCATCTGTTTCGACTTTGCTTTAGTAATTTTTCTAAGGTTGTAATTCATTGTGAAATATTTACTTGGGAGAGATGCAAAGATGCACAAAACAGAAACACAATAAAGAAATGTACACACAATGAACCGAGGAAGAGATGGGAATATTTTCGGACATCACTGCAGATGTTTCCCGGCACTGTCCGTCGCAGCAGATGCTGGTATCGGAAATGTTATAGCAATGAAATGTTATAAGTAACCACTCAGGTCTCTCTCTCTCTCTCTCTGAGTGCTAAACCAATGCCAATTTCACACTCAGACTTGGCGTGCATTGTGTGTCGGGGATGGAAGAGCGAAAAGCAGCTAAAAATATCTGCATTTTTCAAATGGAACTGCTTGGAATTCAGACAGATGTGTTACAAATGCAGAAGCAGAAGTTTGTTTTCTTTAAAGTTATCGCCTTTTTTCATGAGGACTGTGTTTTTCTATTTGTGACTGTCCAAAAATTCGCGATGAATAGACATCTTGCAGCGATCGCAAAGCAGCAATCCTGTGGGATCTAGGTTGCACTTTGAACTTGGAGAGAATCTTGATTACTTTGCATGTTAATCTGAGATAAAGTTATATCCTTGAAATCATTACAACATCCCCGTTGCCTAGTGTGTTGGCATTGGTCTGAGATCTGGCTCCCATTCCGAGTTAGCTCAGATGGAGGAAAGTAAAGTTGCTGCACTTGGTCTCAGCATCCTTGGGCTAGGACGGGGAAACTTGACCAAGGAACAGGAGTAGACCATTTAGCCCCTCTAGCCTGCTCTGCCACTCAAGGAGATCATGACTAATCCATCTAACTCGGTATGTTCACCTTTGATATATGCCTTTGGTTAACAAAAATCGTAATTTTTAAAAATTAACAAATGATCTTGTCAATTGCCACATGCAGAAGAGACTACCAAACTTTTACCACAATTGTGTAGAAATATTTTTTGACTTCACTCCTGAAAGGTTTGGCTTCAATTTTTAGGTTGTACCCCTAGTCCTAGACTACCCAACAGTAGAAATAGTTTCTCTAACTATCCAATCTGTTCCCTTCAATATCCTGAAAACTTTCATCAAGTCACCCCTTAACCTTCTAAATTTCAAGGAATATTAACCCAGTTTGTGTAACTTCTTCTCATAGTTTAACCCTTGGTGCCAAGGTATCATTCTGGTAAACCTACACTGCACTCACTTCAAGGCCAATACATCCTTCGTAAGGTGTGGTGCCTAGAACTGCTCAGGGTACCCAGGTGCGATCAAACCAGGGCTCAGTATAGCTGCGACATGACTTCTACTTTCTTGTATTCCAATTCTCTACATATATTGGCTAGCATTGCATGAGCATTTTTTATTATTTTTTTCTACACCTCATGATGTTTTAATGATTTATATACCTGGATCCCCTACTCTCTTTGAACATTCACTGTTTCTAGCTTTTCACCATTTATAAAGCACCCAAAGTGGACACCCTCACACGTGTCTACATTAAAATTCACTTGCTACAATTTTGCCCATTCACTTAATTGATTAATATTTCTGTTTCAATGCACACTGTTTACATGTTTCAATGCACACTATTTACATTGTCGCCTAGTTTTGTATCACCATCAAGTTTAGATAGGTGGCCTTCTATCCCATCATTTGTCATTAATAAATACAGTGAATAATTGAGGACACAACACAAATTCTTGTGGGGCACCACTAGTCACACCTTGACCATTATCTCTACTCTCTGTTTCCTGTTTAGCCAGTTTCCTAATCAGGACTTAATTTGCCCTCAATTCCATCCCGTGAGCTTTAGCTAACAAGCTCTTATGGGGAATTTTATCAAATACCTTCTGGTGGTCCACATAAAAAAATCCATAAACATTCCCATGCTCACTCTAAATCAGGTTTGCATGACCTACCCTTTCTAAATCTATTCAGGTGTATTTAAAAGAGAATGGGCATGCTTGGAATTCAGGGATCTCCATTTGAGCATTGTCTGCCAACCTTCATCTCTAACTTCGATTACCAGAAAAATATGTATAGCTTCCTTGTTTTTTTTAAAGAAAGGCTTAATGTCAGCAGAAATCGTAATGCTGCTACTGGGTCAAAGCAGAATTATAATGAGATAACTTCAATACTGGCTGATATGGACAACTCTATAACAATGGCACACTGAGAATCTCAACAAAGGTGCATTATAAGGCATTATAATTAGCACTCTGGTTATCTTTGGAGGCAACTTAATTCTATTTTGGGGCTGTTACTGTTGTTTAATGGGGCTGTTAATGTTGTTTTATTGATTGGGATTTCACACAGCAGTGGTTGATATATGAGAACATCTGTACTGAAAGATTAATAATTGTAATCTGCCCACAGCGAGTTTATTGAGTGATAATATTAGCTACCCTTAAAGGTTATATATATACAGTTTTTCTTTAGCACCGCTGAAGTAAAATGATGGAAAACTCTGATGTACCAAGCCACAAAGCATGGAAATTCCCTCCCTAAACCTTTCTGTCTCTTTACCTTGCTTTCTTTTTATAAGACGCTTCCTATCTACCCCTTTGACAGAGCTTTTGGACATCTGTCCCAATATTTCCTTATGTTTTATAATCTGCCTTGGATGTTTCATTAGCTTAAAGGCACTATATAAATGCAAGTTGTTATTGTTGGTTTTGATTTTGAGATGTAAATGAGATCTGGTTCTAATTTTCAAAAGATAGTAACTCTGCTTGTTCCCCAAATAATTTCAAAGTCGAAATTTACTGAGGGGAAATAATCATTATATATTTCTCCATATACTTAGATGAAAAAGTCATTTTGGAACTTTTGATCTCATTACCACCCATTCATAATTCTGAAATATAAGACAAATTTTATAATATTGTAATAAAAGCAAAATATTGCAGGTGCTGGAAATCTGAAATAAAAACAGGAAATGCTAGAAAATCTCAGCAGGTCTGGCAACATCTGTAGTGAGAGAAACAGAGTTAATGTTTCAAGTCCGTATGATTCTTCTTCTGTTAATCTTAAATTGGTTTCCATACCGTACCTGGATCATTGCAATGGCATGTAGCGGTAACGCAGAGGAAGATAAGTTGAAAACCATGCCGATTTACTTTCAATAAAATCCTTCAAAATGTTGTAATTCCACTGCCATGACAGTTCCTCATCTGTCTCACCAGACATAGTTAAACATACACTTCAATAATATAATAAAACATTAAACAAATTAATAATTTGAAAAATAGTATAACTTGCACTGTTCGTATTGACTGCTCCAAATATTTTCCAATGTATGGAATCAAAGCACTTTGTCAGGATCGTCAGTATCTCCAGCGTTAGCCACACATAAGTCTTCACCTCCCTGGCATATTTAATGAATCTTTAATATATTAAAACACATATCTGTGCACACCTCCTATCAACATTGTAAATTCCCATGTCCACATTTCTGATGGAAACTGTTTGTATGATTTGCCATGTTGTAATTACACGCTTCTACCATGGGGAATATTATATGACTTTAAAGTGGAGAAAGAATTATGTCTGCATGTCCGGATAGAATTATCCTCTGGCCTCTAGTTTTGCTTCACCTGAATTCCAAACTTGGTTTTGACTTCCCATTTTGCAATATCATGGGGTGTTGACTGATAATATATTGAAAATTTGCCTATAGTTCACACTTAAGTCCCTGTGACATGATTATATGTCAGGACTACTTTTTATATACTTACTCCTGGCTGATTCTTCCTTTGTGGTCTCTGGTCTTCCTGTTGTTCCATCTCCCAATGTGAACTGCTTTTGTAAAATTAAATTAGTATTTCATACCTTACCTGCATAATGGCATCTGGTTAGGCCATAGGAAAGTATCCGACATACCCACAGAATGAAAAGCATGCTATCATTTGTTTTCAATAGTCAGATGGTCGGCTTGCAGCTTCCCGGTAGGGAACAGCATTTAAAATCAGTTTTTTGTTTCTCCACTGGCCTTGCTCCCGGTTCTCAGCTTTCATTGCTGTCCAGCTCAGGGTTCCTGACCATTAGCAAGTTGGGAACTCCATTTAAAATGCTTTTCATTAGCTTGCTTACCAGTTGCATACAGTGCTTCCACTTTTTTTTAAAGCCCCGAGCCAGCCTCGTATCAGGAAGAGCATTAAATTTTAAAAATTTCAGCTATTAGATACCTACAGGTTCCTGGTCTCAACAGCTTTTATATTTCATTGTTGTCTTTTTGATACCTTCTTTGAATTCTATAAACATTACAACTTTGATGAACAAAGAAAGACCTAAATCACATAGCACTCTCTTTAGTTTTGTTTTAAGTCCTACTTCTCATTCTTATGTTTGTGGTTTTTAAGCACTGTTCTGTGGTATATATTTTTTAAAGTCCAACTTCCCAATTTCCTCTTTATTTCCAAGTGCTGTCCAGCTGCTGACCATAACCACCTCCATCCCAGCACCACTATCCCTCTTTCCCCCCCATTCAGCCTCCATATATTGACTTTTCACACATATGTACTTCAAGCCAGGCACTAAATTCCATAATTACTAGCCGCAAACTATTTGTTCCTTCCAAAACGCAGCCCAGGTACCAGACTCTTTACTCCCTCCGGACTTGAACCTCAGATACTTTCTCAACTACATATGTTTTGGTGGTTGGCAGACAGCTCCTCCAAGCCCAACCCTGGTACATACTTATGATCTAGCACTTATTGGTAGCCATTTTGTTGCCTATCCTTTGGCTTTAAAAAAAAAGAGGGATAACTTGCATCAGTAATGAAACACATGAGAAAATTACAGTGAAATTTGAAGGTGCACAGAAACGAACGTGTTGTCGGAGTTAAGAATCGGGGTATAAGCACTGTTGAAGGGGGTATATTGGTTGTTGCTGAGCTTTAGGTGATGTACCATGAGTCTTTCATTTATACAATTGGAGAGTTCTGGCAGTATATCCAAGATTTCACTCCGGATGGCAAAACCAACTCAGTGGACACAAGGATCACTGTCCTTTCCCTTTCCTTTCCAGTCGAAGGTATAACCCCTACTTGTTCCTTCAGCTGCCCCTCACCAGGAAGACAGGTCACACTGAGGGCCGTGATGTCAATTTGGAGTCCTGATAGCTCTTGTGATATGATTCCAGTTCTTCTTTATGGACTGTCACTCTTGAGATTACCCATGAATGTTCAAACATTCCAAGTTGCAAAATTTAAAGTTTTCTTTCTTTGGCCACAAAGGTGGTTCCCCAGCCAGGAGAAAGCAGGCACTTTTTCTAGCCCCTTTCCTTTCTGGGGTGAGCAGAGGATATCCTGAAGAGGGGTGCTCAGTCACAGATGCTGCTGCTGCCCACACAGGTCACAACACAAGTGACCAAAGACCTTCAGGCGTCTGTTGCCTGTGTGCAGATTCTTGACTGGGGTCTCTCAGGTTCACAGCCCTGTTCCCATGGGCAATTCTCCATCACCACAGGACTCGCAAATGGACCCTGGTAGAAGTCTGCACATGACTTTGTTAAACATTGGGACCTTGTCCACATGATCTTGATGGGTTGGTGATCAGATTTTGGTGACGTGTCAAAGCACAATGACAGGAATCACCTTCGTGCTGCAGCCTTTCTCCTTCCACCTTCCCAGCTGGTGAGACGCACAGTGATCCTTTGCCTGTTCTGCCATTGAACAGCTTTTAGACGGCATTTTGTCTGGCATCTCCCCACAGCCTTGCCGCCATGGGTGGCGCTACCAGAAGCAAGGAGATGGTATCGCTCACAAGACTCTCCACCACGTCAAAGTGGGGATCCACGGAGGCAACATAAGAGAGCACAACAGGGGTGATGAGAAACTTACAGGAATAATGATAGAAAAAAACATTAGAGCACAAACTGAAATAGCAAGAAGAAAAGTACTTGATGCAAATGAACAGAGGAAGGGAAAGGCAGGCTGTCATGGGAGATGAGGACCAGGGAGAAACAGACTGGGAAGGAAGTTTGAAATCAGATGTTTTGTAGCATGAGTGCACCTTGGACAAGAAGGTGAGGAAGAAAAAGATAGGAAAAGGGAACCAACATTTGTAATTAGGAAGCAGGCAGGCAGGATAACAGCTGACAGAGGTTAAGATTACAAGATATTGCAGCCTAGTGGTTATAATACTAAGCTTGCAGTCTTGAGGGCATAAATTTCAACCCCACCACAAAAGCATTTTCAATAAATCTCTGCCCAGGTTAAATAGAGTGTTGTCACTGAACTGGTATTCCAGAAACCTACATGTGACTCCAGACCCACAGCAATGTTGTTGACTCTTAACTGTACCCTGAACATGGGCAATAAATGCTGGCCTAGCCAGGGATGCCCACATCCCATGAATGAATAAAAAAAAAACTCCAAAAAAGATACATTAAATGCTGCTGGACTCATGGGGAATCCATACCACCACTACTTAGGTGACTCCTTACTATGCAGTTGGCTCAGTGGGTAATAAATACTGCCTTACCAGCGTTACCCATTTCTCAAGAATGAATAAAAACCACTTTTAACAGGAGCTGAGAGATTTAGATATTCCAAGAAAATTGGTAGATTGTATGTGGGTTATAGCCACATGGAACAAAATGCTCTCTGGGGAGTTGCGAAGCACCAGGAGCAAATGAATGCTCGTGATGAGCAATACGTTGACTGGGGGTCAACAGATATATCTATGGACATAAGTCAGAGTCCAGAATAATAGGTGGGCTTTGTGGTGCCATAGTGATGTACCTTTTGCATTGTTTGGATGAGGAGCAATTAGTTCTTGTTATTGCACCTAGTAGTGTTAGAAAGGATTTTTTTGTAGGCACTTTATGCAGGCAATGTGTAATGTGCAATGATCGTTAAGAAGGAACCATATGTCAAGAGCTCAAGTATGATAAGTCAGACAAGCAGTGGAATACTGTGGATCTAAACAGATGGTTGGAAGAATGGTGTAGTTGGGAAGGTTTCAGGTTTGTGAGGTACTGCGAGTAGTATTGGAATTGAAAGGAAACACTCTACTCAAACTGAACCACTGCTGAGAAAACTAGGAATGGGCAATCAATGCTACACCCGTATTCAAGAACAAATTTAAAGAGAAAACAAGGAAGAACAGACTTGAGTTTATACAGTATCTTTCATGATCACAGTATGTTTCAAAGCATTTCAGAGCCAATTAATTATTTTTGAAGTGTAGTCTCCGTTATAATGTAGAGAAACATGGCCAGTATTCAAGCAGTAAATTTGCAAACAGTAAACAGTAAGATCCCACAGATAGAAGTGTAATAAATGACCAGACAATCTACATATTTGAAGGGCACTGGGGCCTGTTTCTTTGAAACGTGCCTGGGGATTATTTACTCCAACTTGAGAAAGAAGGCGTAATCTCAGTTCAATTTCTCATCTGAAACATGGCACCGCTGACAGTGCACAAATCTCTCAGTACTGCACCTGACGTGTTGGCCTAGGTTCTGTGTTCAATTTCCCCCCTGGAGTGGTGCTTGAATGCATAACCTCCTCACTCAGAGGTAGGATCGTTATCAAGGCTGTCGCACATGAGTGCGCATTTAAACTAAGAAGCCTAGATGGGTGGGTTAAAGGGTTTATGCATAAGTATAATGCAAGATTTAAAAAAGAGAGCTCAAGAAGGGATACAGAGACAAAACAGATAGGAAAGAGTGTGAAGGAAAGAAAATTGGATGTGGGTGTCACTGGCAAAATCAGCATTTGTTCCCCATCAGTAATTGCCTTGAGAAGGTGGTGGTGAGCCACCTTATTGAACTGCTGCAGTCCATGTGGTGTAGGTACACCCATTGCTGTTAGGGAGGGAGTTCCAGGATTTTGGCCCAGCGACAGTGAAGGAACGGCGATATATTTCCAAGTCAGGATGGTGTGTGGCTTGGAAGGGAACTTACAGGTGGTGGTGTTCCCATGTGTCTGCTGCTCTTGTCTTTCGAGCTCAGGAGCCTTGGCGAGTTGCTGCAGTGTATCTTGTCTATGATACACACTCCTGCCACTGTGCATTGGTGGTGGAGGGAGTGAATGTTTAAGGGGCTGGATAGGGTGAAAAGCAAGTGGGCTGCTTTGGCCTGGATGGTGCTGAGCTTCTTGCGTGTTATTGGAACTGCACTCATCCAGGCAAATAGAGTATTTCATCACACTCCTGACTTGTGCCTTGGAGTTGATGGACATGCTTTGGGAGTCGGGAGATGAGTTACTCTCTGCAGGTATTCCTAGCCTCTGACCTGCTCACTATTTATATGGCCAGTCCAGTTCAGTTTCTGGTCAATGGTAACCCCCAAGATGTTGATAGTGTTAGGAAATAGAGATAGTTAAAGTAAGTTATATTGGCATTTGTGGGTGTTAGGAATGAGTTTTAGCTTTAATGTTTAAGTTTGATTTGTATTTCTGTATCTGTGTTAAGAAAGGTCAAATTGAGCTTCAGTTTCACTTTAAAAGGTGCCTGCATTTCTAATGAGAGTTTTATGACTGTGGCAGCTAAGTTAAACAAACATGAGTAGAGAAATTGGGCTGTTGTCTAGCAACAGGGGTCCAGAGAGGCAGGTCCCTCCAACAGAAACAGCAGTTTTGAGCTCAGTTTGAAGACAGCTGCCAAACAGAAGCCACCTCGGAGGGACAGATAGCCAGGCCCAAGTTGAAGAAGAAATTCCCCAAATCCAGGAGAGTGGAACAGGAGAAAGTCCCAAAAAAGACCTTCTAGTCAAAGGAAGGACAGGAACCTGGAAAAGGTCCAATTAAGTGAAGTTAATAGTGAAGGACAGAGAGAAAGGCACCAAGCATCAGATTTAAAGAGACAAAAGCTGCAGGAAGCAGATTTAAAGTGAGAACAGCTTGCAAGAGGCAAGAAGATTCATGGAGACGGCTGCAGGTCTATAAACCTTTACTATGGATGTGTGAAGTAGCGGTGTACTGTTGACAGCTGGGTTGGTGAGAGAGAGCGTGTGGAAGACAGCTTGAATGCATGTGGTGACCCAGAGAAGAGGAACATCAGGGGAGTTCAAAACCTTGGAGGTGGACCCTTGCAGAAGGCATCTGAGAGAAAGTGTCGGTTTGGGAGAAGATTTCAAGGAGAGTTCTCGGAGGGTGGAGGTTGGAAAACCTTGTGTAAAAGATGGAGTTCAGTGAGACTGGTTGGCTAATGGTGTGACAAGCATCTGCGGGGAGTTGAGGAGACATAGCATCTGGTTGAGGTGGCATCTGTCAGTTGATTTCAGACTGTGGTGTGTCTGATCACAGGGTGCCTATTGGTTTACATGGACTGTGTATTTACTGTGAACATTACAGTATAAGATAGCTTTTGTAACTTGTTATCCTTACAAATCTGTATATATCTGTAAAGGTATAGTCGTGGGCGAAGGAGTATTGTAATATAGCTCATCTTTTCTTGTTGAATAAATGTTTTATTCTTTTGTTAAAAGTTCAACAGCTGACTCCTGTGGTTCTGTTCAGTAGCTACTCTCCACGTATCTAAACAAACAATTAAAAGTTAGGTTCTGTCCACCCTGGGATCAGGTTTGTCCAGGGGTAATCTCAACTGGGATCATAACAATAGTGGGGGATTCAGCGATGGCAATACTATTGAATGTAAAGGGGAGATGGTTGGATTTTCCCTTTTTGGAGATGATCATCGCTGACACATGTGTGGTGCAAATGTTACTTGCCACTTGTCAGCCCAAGCCTGGACATTGTCCAGGTCTTGCTGCATATGGGCACGGACTGCTTCAATAGCTGAGAAGTCGTGAATGGTGCTGAACATTGCACAATCATCAGCGAACATCCCCACTTCTGGCCTTATGTTGGAAGAAACAGATGAAGGTGGTTGGGCCTAGGATACTACCCTGAGGAACATCTTCAGCAGTGTTTTGAGACTGAGATGATTGACTTCCAACAATCACAACCAAATTTCTTTGTGCTCGGTAAGACTTCAACCTTTGGAGAGTTTTCCCCCTGTTTCCCATTGATTCCAGTTTTGCTAGGGCTCCTTGATGCCACACTCGGTCAAATGCTGCCTTGATGTCAAGGGCAGTCACTCTCACATCACCTCTGGAGTCCAGCTCTTTTGTCCATGTTTGAACCAAGGCTGTAATGAGGTGAGGAGCTGATTGGCCCTGGTCGGAACCCAAAAAGAACGTCAGTGAGCAGGTTATTGCTATGTAAGTGCCACTTGAGAGCATTCTCAATGACACCTTCCATCACTTTGCTGATGATCAAGAGTAGACTGATGGGGCGATAATTTATTGGGTTCAATTTGTCCTGCTTTTTGTGAACAGGACATATCTGGGCAATTTTCCACATTGCCAGGTAGATGCCAGTGTTGTAGCTTCACTGGAACAGCTTGGCTCGGGATGCAACTAGAGCACAAATCTTCAGGGCAACTGCCTGAATGTTGTCAGGGCCCATAGCCTTTGCAGAATACAATGCCTTCAGCCATTTCTTGGTATCACTTGGAGTGAATCAAATTGACCTGTGATGCTGGGACCAGAGGAGGTGTCCAAGATGGATCATTCACCTGACAGTTCTGGCTGAAGATGGTTGCAAATGCTTCAGCTTTGTCTTTTGTACTGATGTGCTGGGCTCCCCCATCATTGAGGTTAGAGATATTTGTGGAGCCGCCTCATCTGGTTAGTTGACTGGATGTGGTAGGACTGCAGAGCTTAGATCAGATCCATTGGTTGTGGGATCTCTTAGCTCTGTCTGTCGCAAGCTGCTTCTGCTGCTGGCACACAAGTAGTCATGTGTTGAAGCTTCAGCAGGTTGACACTTCATTTTTAGATATGCCTGGTGCTGCTCCTGGCACGCCCCCCTGAAGTTTTCATTGAACTAGAGTTTTGAGTTGCTAGATCTGTTTGAAATCTATCCCATTTAGCACGGTGGTAGCACCATGCACCACAATGGAGGGTATCCTCAATGTGAAGATGGGACTTTGTTTCCACAAGGACTGTGCGGTGGTCACTCCTACAAATATTGTCATGGAAAGACGCATCTGTGACAGGTAGATTGATGAGGATGAGATCTAATAGATTTCTCCCTCTTGTTGGTCTCTTACCATCTGCCGCAGGCCCAGTCTGGCAGCAGTGTCCTTCAGGACTCAGTCAGTAGTGGTACTACTGAGCTACTCTTGGTGATAGACATTGAAGTTCCCCTCCCAGAGTACATCCGGTACCCTTGCCACCCTCAGGGCTTCTTCCAAGTGGTATTCATGGAGGAGTACTGATTCATCAGCTGAGGGGCAGGGGTGAGGCTGCTTATTTCCAGCTCTTCAATGGAGGAGGTGTCCACTTGCCTGGAGATGAGGATGCGGATGGAGCTGAGGGACTGGCTGGCTGAAGGAGTTGGTTGCTTGGCAGAGCTCCCTGTGAACCAAAGTAGAGATAATTGCTGCATGGCAGCAGAGTCAAAAGCAGGAGAGAGACCACTCACAGCGGCATTGAGAGAGGGATGATCCAGTGCAGGATCCTCAGGTGGGTGTTCACTGCTGACCTCACCATTGCTGAAGGCAGGGTCCACATCTCCGCCAGTCAGCGTGATGACATGCTCCTCAAAGTGCGTGAGGGGTCTAATGTGGGTCACTGCACCCCTGGTCTGGGACCTCTCCCTGCTGATGTGAGCAGGCTTCACCTGCATGAAAACAGATGGAGAGAGTGTGAGCACTCAGTACATGGCACTGCGTGGAATGTTTGTGTGGTGAACAGAGCCATGGACAGGATGAGGACGCGAGTTCCAGAGGGTATGAGCCTGATGGAGATGTGAGGGTGTGTGTGAGAGTTAGTGGTGTCTATTGTGGTGTGAGATCCCTGTGGATGTGTGATGTGTTTGTGAGTGTGTGAGTTGAGAGTGATGAGAAGAGTGACTTACCCTGGCGGAACAGATGAGACTATTTATCCTCTTTCTGCACTGGGTGGCGTCCTCTTTTGCAGGACATTGGCGTCGACCACAGCTGCCAATGCCTCCCATGCTGGGTTGGTGACCTTGCTTGCTGGTTTTTGCCCACAGCGGCAGTACAAGACTTTGCGGCGGGCCTCCACTGCGCCCAGTAGGCGCTTGAGGGAGGTATCGCTAAATTTGGGAGCAGTATGTTTCCTCCCTTTGGCAACTATCAGTTCCCAGCAGCTTCCTATCCCTTGAAGAGTGCTAACTCTGAATCACAGAATCACAGAATTGTTACTGTGTAGAAGGAGGCCATTCAGCCCATCGTGTCTGCACCGGCTCTCTGCACTGAAGAATGGAGCCCAAACATGTTCAGCCACTGGGCATGAGCACGACATGGTTCAGGTGGCTAGTATAATAGTACTTTTTTTTTTCCGATCATCTGAAGAAGAGGCTGTAGGTTCGATCCCTGACCTGTGGAGGAGGGGTGTCCAAACCTGGGTGGGGTCTGATCTCAGAGCTGGGGAAGAGGTGTCTGATCCCAAGGTGGGAGGAGGTCCAATTCTCGGTCCAGGAGGTACAGGGGTTTAATCCTCAAGAGGTGGTCCGATCCTGGGCTAGGGGGTGTGTGCAATGTGTTGGGGTTATGATGGTGGTAGTGGAGGTTGCTTGATGGGCTGAAAGGAAGCACTGTTGCCCCTCCTGGCCTCATGGAGGACTCCTTGAGTCTTCTTTGTTGCATCTGTTGGATTTCCCAAGACCAGGAAACCCGACCAGCCACAGCGAAATCCGTGGCTTTTAGCCTCGTTCGCATATTTAAAATTCCAACCCGCTTCCTGGGAGTGTGTTAGTTTCCCATGTCCTGTCCTGTCTGAGTAAAAACCAAAAGTCAGTTGGTTGGAGTCAGCTTCCTGACACACTTCCAATTTTAGAGTGAATTTAACCCCCACCCACTCCCCCACCTTAAAAATTTCCCCTCTCTGTCCATCTAATGTTTGTGTAAATACATAAATAGCATACCTGAATATTTTATGATTCAGTGGGTTGTTTAGCAGGTCATGATTGATAATCACATAACTGATGACAGACCTACACAAAGGACAAAGAGGTATTCCTTGCTCCTTGTTATATCAGCAGCTGCAACGATATTTGTGTAGCCGAGTCCAACATCAAGCCAGCCATTATATTAACTCTGTTGCCGTGGCGTTACAATATTGCTTTTGCACTGATGCAAATCATTTTGGCATCCACATTATCAACATGAAAGTGGCTGCATAACCTGAGAATATCTCCCAAATACACAAAAGCATTTAAAGCACTAAAGATGTTAAACCACATAGTTATCTCCATCAGTTCATTTTTCACCGTTTTGGCTTCAAAGTGGGCTGTAGTATAACTTCAGCCCAGCGCAAAGGCACCTTTGAAAAGTGCACAGGTGGTTCAAAATATGGTTGTGCACTTTTTAAACCTATTTAATGAACAAGTTTAATGCTCAGAGACCCAACTGTCTCTCTCTCTCACCTGCACTTTTATCATATTACAAATTATCCAGCTGGGGAGCAGAGCTTAATGTAACATAAAGCCACGGTTATAACTTGGAGACTGTGCAATGCACACAATAGGCTGGGGTCCAAGGCCAGCATATGCTAAAATTGTACTCATAATTTAGGGAAGTAATGCCCTAATAATTATTTCTGTGCATCTTTCTATTAATCCTAGTCAGTGCTAATTACAAGCGCTTGGGTGCCATTTGGCTCTAGAGGAACTGTGAGAAATAGTCTTCATAATCATCGTTGTGATGACTGGAAAATATTTCCATGGCTGGCATGCACATTTTATTGTTTGATATAATTTAAAATTTAAGTTAGCTTTCCTTCTGCTCTGACCCCATTTCAGTCCTGAGTACTCAGGAGAATTGGCAGATTGTTTGCTGATAGAAACCTCTTCCAATTTGAAAAGATTTTTTTAACAAAAATAGTAGACACTTAGGATACAGAGTCTGACTTTCTTTAAACATTCTAATTGGGAAATTATAGCAGATTCTATTTGTGTTATCATTTTCCAAGAGTTTACAAGCCTGTAATACATAAGCACTGAATGTGAGTTATGATAGTTTTCCCCTGGTGTGAAATATTTTCCCTAGTGGTGCCATCATTGAGAAACATTTATAGGTGTGAAGTTCCTTAGACCATATTTGGTTTGATTTGAAATGTATTTGGCCAAAAATGTAGCATCAGGACAAACATGACATATACATTTGTGGTCTATCATTTGTTTGAGAAAAAAGTACCATCTGTCCACTTTACCTGTCTGAATAGTTGCCCCTTGTTACTTTTCCTGCCCTTATATAAAGTTGATGAATAAACAATGCATCCAGTGTACATCAGTCAATACTGGGATAATTGTTCCACACTACCAGGTGCAATTGCATTGCCCCTTTTATCCAGTGAACAGCATAATTTAGTTTTGAATCACAACAAGCTGTATCTCACTTGAGAATAATGAACAGGATCACAAGCTCGAGATGGATGGGGAAGACCATTCAGCCCATTCTAGCCCATCTGTCAAGAAGAGACATAAAGTTCCACCCATCGCATTCAAAAGTTAGTTAACTTGTTTCATAGGTCACTTGCCCAACTGTCCAGCTTGTGCTGAATTAGAATTGATGTTGGCAACAGAGCCATTCTGAAATATTGTAAATTTGCCAAGCATGTGCAAAACGAATGATTACTTCCAAAAGACTGAGAAACAGCAACAAATGTATGATGCAACCAAACATTTTCAGTTGTTCTTAAACAAAAGTTATTTGCCTTGGATTAAAATACTACTGGTTTTACCAGGATTATGGGAAACCATGTCAAACATTTGAATTTGTGTTTGAGGACGTGGGTAAAAGTTTGAGTTATGAACAATGGCTCTGGTTTTGGTTTTGCACGTACTGGAATTGTAAATATTTTAGAATTAAAAGCTAATGTTTCACTCCGCCTCAAATGACAAGGAACAAGGAACCTGTTTGAGATTTTGACCAGGATTCAGGGAAGTTTATATTTTTGTTGCAAGTTGCCTTGGGACAAGCTAATGGTTGAATAGTCTGAGTGCAGACAGGATTTCATAGGATTAAAACAAAAAACTAATGTGGATGCTGGAAATCCAAAACAAAAACAGAATTACCTGGAAAAACTCAGCAGGTCTGGCAGCATCGGCGGAGAAGAAAAGAGTTGACGTTTCGAGACCTCATGACCCTTCAACAGAAGTTCTGTTCTGTTGCAGGGGTCATGAGGACTCGAAACGTCAACTCTTTTCTTCTCCGCCGATGCTGCCAGACCTGCTGAGTTTTTCCAGGTAATTCTGCTTTTGTTTTTCATAGGATTACTTGCCTTTGAATTCATTGCCAAATATATGACTTCATTGTTTTCATTGAACACATTCAAAGATACTGGCTAACCCTTGGGCTTCATTTTACCAAGAAAAATGATATAGGGATTTCCACATTCAATTATCCTCAAAAGCCATTCTTATATATTTGAAATTCATCTTTTCATGTGTTATTTAAACCATGTTATGAATTCTGCATTCCTGACAAGGGCTTGTGAATAACCTATTAGACCCTCACAAAAAACATTTTACAGAACTTCAGTAGTGTCCTAATGCATTCCCAATAGAACCCAATAGGCTTTTATAGCATTGCCATTCATGCAGAAAGAATTATCATCATAGCTCCATTCTCTTACCTTTTGCCCATACCTTTTCTTTCAAGATTTGAAAAATATATATTTATCCACTTCACTTTAATAGCCATTATGGCTTCCACTTTCACCATTATTGCTGAAAGGGCATTATGGGTCCAAATAATACCGTATATTAAAATCTCTCCCCTCTACCTTTCCCTAACATGCAATATCTTGAGCAGGAGAGATGCACTAAAAGCAGCAAACTTGCGAATGAATTAAATAATCATATGTATGTAATCAACTTCAAGACATTTTGACATTTCCTACTACACTAATAATTATCTTAAATACCTGTCTTCCTGTACTACGGTGAATGCTATGTTTCGCAACTTGACTTTATGGTAACTATTTTACCAACATTTTGTGAGTGTAAATTAATAAATATATAACATACAACAATCCACTAAGCTGTCCCTTCCGTTATCTGACTTTTGTATGGCTGAGTGTGAATACCCAACTTTAAACTGAGTAAAATGACAACAGTAGAACATGGAGGTTCCTCAGATAAATCCTTTGAGATGTCCATAGGTGTATTCTGTTAGGTATCCTAAAATCTAGAAATCTTTTAAATGTTTGTTAAATATATATTCCTCCTTGTAATTTAACATGAATATCATAGAGAAAGGGTACAACTGGTCTCATTTAAATCTGCTTGGTCCCCTAGTGATAAAGAATTATTTTTCTGTCTGTAGTTTCTACTTATGAATGTCTGGTTAACAACTTACTATGAGATTGATTTAGAGGTTGTTAGTGTCACTGCTACATTGAGAATGACGCACTCCTACAAATGCAGGATGTTGGTTTTCGGCATACTGATGTGACCAAACCAGCACTTTTACTGGATGTAAAAGTATGCAAGAAAGTCTGACCCATGCAGTTGTGAAAAACCTGTGCCCGATATGTTACATTGTGTGTGACATGATTTCTATATTTTCATGATTTTTCTTCTGTTTTTAAAAACCAAAGTAATGGTTTCATTGCTGTAAATGTCAGCTTTGCCTAAGTAATACCACACTCATTTCTGAGTTAGAAGATTATGGGCTTAAGGCCCATTCCAAAGACTTGACGATATAATCTAGGCTGATGCTTCAGTGTAGTACAGTTGCTTTGGAAGGAGTGCTGTCTTTGGGATGAGATGTTAAACCAAGGTGTATGCCCCTCAGGCGAATGTGAAAGGTCCAATAGCAGCCTTTGAAATACATGCTGATGTTTATCCCTCAACCAAAACCATCATAAAACAGATTAACTGGTCAGTCTGATTGTTGTCTCTGAGGCCTTGCTATTTACAAATGTCATGTCTGGTAACAAAACATTGATTTAGTTCAGAAATAATTAATTGACAGTAAAGCACTTTGAGTTGTCCTGCGATCATAAAAGCTGTGATATAAATGCAAGCTCATTCTTCATTTTGTGTTACCAAGCAGGAACTTTGGGAGACAAATATAAGAACTGGAAATCCCACTGATATTTAAAATGATGATCTATTCTACAAATAGTGCTTCACAACCTTTCATAATGGTCCACAAACTTGGTGTTAAAACTGACCCTAAGTTGAACCTCAACACATATCCACACTACCGCTAAGACTGCCAATCTGCACCTCCTGTAGCACCACCTGAATGCATCCCTGCCCCAGCTCATCTGCTGAGTCCAACATCCATGAGTTGACTATTTCAATGTATGCCTCTCTGGCCTCCCACATTCTACCCTCCATAAACTTGAGGTCATCCAAAATTTTGCTGTCGATTTGCTTACTCACACCAAGTTCTGTTCACCCATCAACCTTGTGCTTTGCTGGTCAATTTGGCTCCCAGACAAGCGACGTATCAGTTTTAAAATTCACAGCCATGTTTTCAAATCTCTTAATGGCCTCAGTCCTCCCTGTCCCTGTACTCTCCTCCAGCCCCACAGCCCTCCCACACATCTGCGCTCCTCTAATCCTAGCCCCTGGACACTAAATCTGGTCTGGTTCAGCCTGAACAAGTGCTTAGTGATGAAGTCAATGATAAAACATGGAAGCTTATGGAAGGGGCATGAAGAAAGATGGTTTGAGTTTTCTTGATGTCCAGTAGAAGGAATGTTTGGCCCCAATGTTGACAGGGGCAGGTTTGGTGGCCAGAGTTTTCGCCTCCAAATCATGCTGAAATCAGCCTGATTGATAGGCTTGGCAAGAAATATTCTAGAACAGACCACGGCCCCAGGCAAGGAGCCAGCACCTACGAGTAGATCCTTGACACAGGGGGAGGGGGTGCAGGAAGAAGGGAAAGTTCCGATCTCAGGCTGGTCTTTGCATTGGAGAGAGGTCAGGTGGAGGATGTGTCCAAATCCAGGGAAGGAGGTAAGTTTACGGAGGAAGAGTCAAGGAGAAGGTCCTCTGCCCCTCCCGGCCTGCTCCTCAAATAAATCCTGGCCTTCCTTGGACTGCTAGATTTCCCAAGGGCTGGGAACCACCCCCCATAGCATTCTCACCAAACCCACCCTCCCTCCCCTACTTAAGCTTGTGCCCCAGACCCCCTGACTCTGAAACCATGGGAACCTCCGCTGGGAAGTTGAAACACCCTCGCCCACTCTCCCTTCCTTCAGCTACAATTGTACTGTGAGCCACCTGGTGCTATCTATGGACTAGCAACATCCATTTCCCCCCAGGTTGAAGTATCTGAGCTGGTGCATGAGAATGAGTAAGCGAATGATGCAAGAACTGAGACTGAGGTGGTTATGTCAGAGGAACCTGGAACAGGATATTGGTCAAGGGACTTATTGGTGGTATAAATTTGACTTCCTCTCCCTTCTTATCATTATCATCTTCCTCATTTTTTGCACCCTCACAGCTGATAGAAATATCGAAACCCACAGCATAAAATTAGACCATTCAGCCCAGACTGTTATGAGAATATGTAAGTTCTTCAGCCTCAAGTATCCCTGTCCAATGCTCTTTTAAAACTATTTTTGGGAGCAACTTCCAGCACCTTTTCAGGTAGAGCATTCCAGACCCTAGTAGCTGTCTGAGTGAAAAACACTCCCTTCATTTTCTCCCTAGACCTTTTGCCATATGTTTTTAAAATCTGACCTCTGGCCATTGCCCCACTCACCAGAGGGAATAGTGTTTCTCTGTCACGCTCTATCACCACCTCTCATCATCCTGAAAATATCTGTTTGGTCACATCTTAACATTCTCTGTTTCAAGGAGAACGTCCTAGCTTCTCCACATACTGGCTGACCTCTCCGCATACTGGCTGACCTCTCCACATACTGGCTGACCTCTCCGCATACTGGCTGACCTCTCCACATACTGGCTGACCTCTCCACATACTGGCTGACCTCTCCGCACACTGGCTGACCTCTCCGCATACTGGCTGACCTCTCCGCATACTGGCTGACCTCTCCGCATACTGGCTGACCTCTCCGCATACGGCCAACCTCTCCACATACTGGCCGACCTCTCCACATACTGGCCGACCTCTCCGCATACTGGCCGACCTCTCCGCAGACTGGCCGACCTCTCCGCATACTGGCCGACCTCTCCGCATACTGGCCGACCTCTCCGCATACTGGCTGACCTCTCCGCATACGGCTGACCTCTCCGCATACTGGCTGACCTCTCTGCATACTGGCTGACCTCTCCGCATACTGGCTGACCTCTCCACATACTGGCCGACCTCTCCACATACTGGCTGACCTCTCCGCATACTGGCTGACCTCTCTGCATACTGGCTGACCTCTCCGCATACTGGCTGACCTCTCCACATACTGGCTGACCTCTCCACATACTGGCTGACCTCTCCACATACGGCCGACCTCTCCTCATACTGGCCGACCTCTCCACATACTGGCCGACCTCTCCACATATGGCCGACCTCCCCGCATACTGGCCGACCTCTCCCTTTCGCCCCAAGAGCTATATCTAGCTCCTTCTTGAAAACAAACAATGTTTTGGTCTCAACTTCTTTCTGTGGTAGCAAAATCCACAGGCTCACCACTCCCTGGGTGAAGAAATTTCTCCTCATCTCAGTCCTAAATGGTCTACCTCGTATCCTCAGACTGTGACCCCTGGTTCTGGACTCCCCCACCATCGGGAACATCCTTCCTGCATCTACCCTGTCTAGTCCTGTTAGAATTTTATAGGTTTCTATGAGTTCTCACTAGAGCGACGGAGATTGAGGGGCGACTTGATAGAAGTTTACAAAATTATGAGTGGCATGGACAGAGTAGATAGTCAGAAGCTTTTTCCCAGGGTGGAAGAGTCAATTACTAGGGGACATAGACTTAAGGTGAGAGGAGAAAACTATAAAGGTGATGTGCGGGGCAAGTTTTTTACGCAGAGGGTAGTGAGTGTCTGGAATTCGCTGCCAGAGGAGGTGGTGGAAGCAGGTACGATAGTGGTGTTCAAGAGGCAGCTTGACAAATACATGAATAGGATGGGAATAGAGGGATACGGACCCCGGAAGTGCAAAATGTTTTAGTTTGACAGGCAATATGATCGGCGCAGGCTTGGAGGGCCGAAGGGCCTGTTCCTGTGCTGTACTTTTCTTTGTTCTTTGTTCTTGTTCTTTGAGATCCCCCCTCATTCTTCTGAACTCCAGCGAATAAAATCCTAACCGACTCAGTCTCTCCTCATATGTCCGTCCCGCTATCCCAGAAATCAGCCTGGTAAACCTTCGCTGCACTCCCTCTATAGCAAGTACATCCTTCCTCAGATAAGGAGACCAAAACTGCACACAATATTCCAGGTGTGGCCTCACCAAGGCCCTGTATAATTGCAGCAAGACATCCCTCTTCCTGTACTCGAATCCTCTGGCTATGAAGGCCAACATACCATTTACCTTCTTTACCACCTGCTGCACCTGCATGCTTACCTTCAGCGACTGGTGTACAAGGACACCCAGGTCTCGTTGCACATTCCCCTCTCTCAATTTATAGCCGTTCAGATAATGACCTGCCTTCCAGTTTTTGCTACCAAAGTGGATGGCCTCAGATTTATCCACCTTATACTGCATCTGCCATGCATTTGCCCACTCACTCAGCTTGTCCAAATCACACTGAAGCATCTCTGCATCCTCCTCACAGCTCACCCTCCTACCCAGCTTTGTGTCATCTGCAAATTTGGAGATATTACATTTAGTTCCCTCATCTAAATCATTAATATATATTGTGAATAACTGGGCTCCCAGCACCGATCCCTGCGGTATCCCATTAGTCACTGCCTGCCATTCGGAAAAAGACCCATTTATTCCTACTCTTTGTTTCCTGTCTGCCAACCAGTTTTCTATCCATCTTAATACACTACCCCCAATCCCATGCGCATTAATTTTACACGCCAATCTCTTTTTTGCGACTTTGTTGAAAGCCTTCTGAAAGTCCAAATAAACCACATCCACTGGCTCCCCCTCATCAACTCTATTAGTTACATCCTCAAAAAACTCCAGTAGATTTGTCAAGCATGATTTCCCTTTCATAAATCCATGCTGAGTTTGTCTGATTCTGCCACTGTTTTCCAAGTGCTCAGCTATTAAATCTTTTATAATGGACTCTAGAATTTTCCCCACTACCGACGTCAGGCTGACTGGTCTATAATTCCCTGTTTTCTCTCTACCTTCTTTTTTAAATAGTGAGGTTACATTAGCTACCCTCCAATCTGTAGGAATTTATCCAGAGGCTATAGAATCTCGGAAGATAACCACCAATGCATCCACTATTTCTAGGGCCACTTCTTTAAGTACTCTGGGATGTAGATTATCAGGCCCCGGGGATTTATCAGCCTTCAATCCATTCAATTTCCCCAACCCCATTTCCCTACTAATACTGATTTCTTTCAGTTCCTCCCTCTCACTAAACCCTGTGTTCCCCAACAATTCTGGTATGTTATTTGTGTCCTCCTTTGTGAAGACAGAACCAAAGAATGTATTTAGTTGGTCAGCCATTTCTTTGTTCCCCATTATAAATTCCCATGTTTCTGACTGTAAGGGACCTACATTTGTCTTCACCAATCTTTTTCTCTTCACATAACTATAGAAACTTTTACAGTCAGTTTTTATATTCCCTGCAAGCTTACTCTTGTACTCTATTTTCCCCTTCTTAATCAATCGCTTGGTCCTCCTTTGCTGAATTCTAAACTGCTCCCAATCCTCAGGTCTGTTGTTTTTTCTGGCCAATTTGTATGCCTCTTCCTTGCATCTAATACTATCTCTAATTTCCCTTGAAAGCCATGGTTTGGCCACCTTTCCTATTTTACTTTTGCGCCAGACAGGAATAAACAATTGTTGCAGTTCACCCATGCGCTTTTTGAATGTTTGCCATTGCTTATCCACTGTCATCCCTTTAAGTCATGTTTCCCAATCCATCATAGCCAACTCACGTCTCATACCATCGTAATTTCCTTTATTAAGATTCAGGACCCTAGTCTCATAATCAGCTATGTTGCTCTCCATCTTGATGAAGAATTCTATCATACTATGGTCGCTCATCCCCGAGGGGCCTCGCACAACTAGATTGCCAATTATTCCTTTCTCATTACACAATACCCAGTCTAGGATGGCCTGTTCTCTAGTTGGTTCCTCAATGTATTGGTCCAGAAAAACATCCCATATAGACTCCAGGAATTCCTCCTCTCTGGTATTGTTACTAATTTGATTTGCCCAATTTATTTAATCTGTCAGATTAAAGTCACCCATAATTACAGATGTTCCTTTATTGCTTGCGACTCTAATTTCCTGTTTAATGCCATTCCCAACATCACCACTACAGTTTGGGGGTCTATATACAACCCCCACTAACGTGTTTTGCCCCTTGCTGTTTCTCAGCGCTATCCATACAGATTCCACATCGTCGGAGCTAATATCTTTCCTCACGATTACGTTAATTTCCTCTTTAACCAGCAATGCAACTCCACCACCTTTTCCTTTTTGTCTGTCCTTCCTAAATACTGAATACCCCTGGATGTTCAATTCCCATCCCTGTTCACCCTGCAGCCATGTCTCCATAATCCTGACTATATCATACCTAAACAGTAAACACATCTAAATGTAAACACATCTATTTGCGCGGTTAATTCATCCACTTTATTGCGAATGCTCCTCGTGTTAAGGCACAAAGCCTTAAGGCTTGTCTTTTTAACATTACTTGTCCCGTTCCCACAATTTTTCACTGGGGCCCTTTTTGATTCTGGCCCTTGATTTCTCTGCCTATCACTTTTCTTATTCCCCTTTCTGTCTTTTGTTCTTGTCCTTGATTCCCCCTCCTCTGACTCCTTGCACAGGTTCCCATCCACCTGCCATTTTAGTTTAAACCCTCCCCAACCACTCTAGCAAATATTCCCCCTAGGATGTCAGTCCCTGTCCTGCCCAGCTGTAACCCGTCCAGTTTGTACTGGGCCCACCTCCCCCTGAACTGGTCCCAATGTCCCAGGAATCTGAAACCCTCCCCCACACACCATCTCTTCAGCCACGTATTCATCCGATATATCCTTCTATTTCTACTCTGACTAGCATGTGGGACTGGTAGTAATCCTGAGATCACTACCTTTGAGGTCCTACTTTTCAACTTACTTCCTAACTCCCTATATTCTGTTTTTAGGACCTCATCCCCTTTTTTACCTATGTCATTTGTACCAATGTGTACCACGACCACGGGCTGTTCACCTTCCCCCTTCAGAATGTCCTGTAGCTGCTCTGAGATATCCTTGACCCTAGCACCAGGGAGGCAACATACTATCCTGGAGTCTTGTTTGCAGCCACAGAAACGCCTATTTTTCCCCTTACAATTGAATCCTGTATAACTGTTGCATTCCCACACTTTTTACTCCGCTGTGCAGCAGAGCCAACCGTGGTGCAACGAATTTGGCTGTTGCTGCTTTCCCCTGAGAGACTATTCCGCTCAACAGCATCCAAAGCGGTATATCTGTTTTGTAGGAGAATAGCCACAGGAGATTCCTGCACTGTCTGCCTAGTACTCTTGCTCTGCCTGGTGGTCACCCATTCCCTTCCTGCTTGTGGACTCTTAGCCTGCGGTGTGACCACCTCTCTATATGTGCTATCCACGATACTCTCCGCCTCGCAGATGCTCCATAGTGTCCCCAGCCACCGCTCCAGCTCCGAAACCTGGGCTTCCAGGAGCAGCAGCTGGAGACACTTCTGGCCCCGGGATCTGGAAATGTGCCCGGCTTCCCACATAGAGCAGGAGGAGCACACTACGGCCTTGAGCTCTCCTGCCATGACTTACCCCTTTAAATTAAATTAAACCTTTTGGAAGATACTTAATGTCAAATAATATCAATTACTCTAGGGGCCTTCTTCCCTGCTCCTCGTAGTTACAGAATATAGCCCTTACAAACAATGAACCACAACATAAGACCTTAAAAGCTATAAGCGATAAAAGTAGTAAATACTTACCCAACCGTACTCACGGTGCTCAAAGGATCACCTCATTCCCTCCTCACCGAACTCCCTCAGTCACCAAACTCCAACTTTAGCACTCTACTGCAGCCCAAAGCAGCACTCCAGTGCAGACGTGAATTTTTTAAAAAAAAGTAGATGCATGATACGAATTAACTTGCTGGGTAAAAAGCCTCACAACAGTAAATTGATAATTAAAAAATGAGTAATAAATAAAGATGACTATTTGAGTATGAAAGGGTGTGTGAGAGGGTGTGTGCCCAGCTCACGCCCAGCCTCAGAGTGTTTAGTCACTCACCCACCTTGAGAGTGCCTGTTGGTATGTGGGGATGAGAGTGAATGAGAACCCTGAGACCAGGAGAAAGCCAGACACACACTCTCTCCTCCTTCTCCCTCACATACATGCATGCACAGGCACACGTGCTCACACTCTCTCTTACACACACGCGCTGCTCACGCTCTCATACATGTGCATGCTCACCCTCTCTCGCACACATGTGTGCTCACCCTCTCCCTCACACATGCGTTGCTCACCCTCTCACAGATAGGTGTGCTCACCCTCTCTCACACATGCGTTCCTCACCCTCTCACTCACAGGCACACGTGCTCACCCCCTCTCTCACACACGTTGCTCACTTTCTCACAGGCACGTGTGCTCACCCTCTCTCACACACACGTGTGTGCTCACCCTCTCTCACACTCGCGCTCTCACCCTGTCTCACACTCACGCTCTCACCCTCTCTCACACTCACGCTCTCACCCTCTCTCACACTCACGCTCTCACCCTCTCTCACACTCGCGCTCTCACCCTCTCACTCGCGCTCTCACCCTCTCTCACACTCGCACTCTCACCCTCTCTCACACTCGCGCTCTCACCCTCTCTCACACTCGCGCTCTCACCCTCTCTCACACTCGCGCTCTCACCCTCTCTCACACTCGCGCTCTCACCCTCTCTCGCACACACGTGTGCTCACCCTCTCCCTCACACATGCGTTGCTCACCCTCTCACAGGTAGGTGTGCTCACCCTCTCACACACATGCGTGTGCTCACCCTCTCTCACACACCCGTGTGCTCACCCTCTCACACATGCGTTCCTCACCCTCTCACTCACAGGCACACGTGCTCACCCCCTCTCTCACACACGCTCACTTTCTCACAGGCACGTGTGCTCACCCTCTCTCACACACACGTGTGTGCTCACCCTCTCTCACACTCACGCTCTCACCCTCTCTCACACTCGCGCTCTCACCCTCTCTCACACTCGCGCTCTCACCCTCTCTCACACTCGCGCTCTCACCCTCTCTCACACTTGCGCTCTCACCCTCTCACACTCGCGCTCTCACCCTCTCTCACACTCGCGCTCTCACCCTCTCTCACACTCGCGCTCTCACCCTCTCTCACACTCGCGCTCTCACCCTCTCTCACACTCGCGCTCTCACCCTCTCTCACACTCGCGCTCTCACCCTCTCTCACACTCGCGCTCTCACCCTCTCTCACACTCGCGCTCTCACCCTCTCACACTCGCGCTCTCACCCTCACACTCGCGCTCTCACCCTCTCTCACACTCACGCTCTCACCCTCTCTCACACTCGCGCTCTCACCCTCTCTCACACTCGCGCTCTCACCCTTTCTCACACTCGCGCTCTTACCCTCTCTCACACTCGCGCTCTCACCCTCTCTCACACTCGCGCTCTCACCCTCTCTCACACTCGCGCTCTCACCCTCTCTTACACTCGCGCTCTCACCCTCTCTCACACTCATGGTCTCACCCTCTCTCTCACACACATGCACGCTCACACTCTCACACATGTGTGTGCATACCTTCTCACACACACGTGCTGCTCATCCTCTCAATCACAGGCACGCGTGCTCACCCTCTCTTTCACACACCCGCGCCGCTCACCCTCTCTCTCACACCCGCGCCGCTCACCCTCTCACACCCGCGCCGCTCACCCTCTCTCTCACACCCGCGCCGCTCACCCTCTCACACATGCACATGCTCACCCTCCCTCTCACATCGGCAGTCCTCACCCTCTCTCTCACAGACACGCTTGCTCACCCTCTCTCTCTCACCTGCGCCGCTCATCTCTCTCACACACAAGCACGCTCACCCTCTCTCTCACACATGCTCTCTCACCCTCTCTCTCACACACAAGCACGCTCACCCTCTCTCTCACACATGCTCTCACCCTCTCTCTCACAGACGCTTCTGCTCACCCTCTCTCACACACACGTATGCTCACCCTCTCTGACACGAGCATGCACACCCTCTGTCACACTCGCGCTCTCACCCTCTCTCACACTCACGTTCTCACCCTCTCTCACACTCGCACTCTCACCCTCTCTCACACTCGCTCTCTCACCCTCTCTCACGCTCGCTCTCTCACCCTCTCTCACACTCACTCTCTCACCCTCTCTCACACTCACTCTCTCACCCTCTCTCACACTCACTCTCTCACCCTCTCACACACTCATGCTCTCACTCTCTCTCTCACACACATACACGTCCACCCTCTCACACATGCATGTGCATACCTTCTCGCACACAAGTGCTGCTCATCCTCTCAATCACAAGCACGCGTGCTCACCCTCTCTCTCACACCCGCGCCGCTCACCCTCTCTCTCACACCTGCGCTGCTCACCCTCTCTCTCACACCCGCGCCGCTCATCCTCTCTCTCACACCCGCGCCGCTCACCCTCTCTCTCACACCCGCGCCGCTCATCCTCTCTCTCACACCCGCGCCGCTCACCCTCTCACACCCGCGCCGCTCACCCTCTCACACCCGCACCGCTCACCCTTTCACACCTGCACCGCTCAGCCTCTCACACCCACGCCGCTCACCCCCTCACACCCGCGCCGCTCACCCTCTCTCTCACACCCACGCTGCTCACCTTCTCTCTCACACCTGCGCTGCTCACCCTCTCTCTCACACCTGCACCGCTCATCCTCTCTCTCACACCCGTGCCGCTCACCCTCTCTCTCACACCCGCGCCGCTCACCCTCTCACACCCGCGCCGCTCACCCTCTCACACCCGCGCCGCTCACCCTCTCACACCCGTGCCGCTCACCCTCTCACACCCGCGCCGCTCACCCTCTCTCTCACACCCGCGCCGCTCACCCTCTCACACCCGCACCGCTCACCCTCTCTCTCACACCCGCCCCGCTCACCCTCTCACACCCGCGCCGCTCACCCTCTCTCTCACACCTGCGCCGCTCACCCTCTCACACCCACACCGCTCACCCTCTCACACCCGCACCGCTCACCCTCTCACACCCGCACAGCTCACCCTCTCTCTCACACCCGCGCCGCTCACCCTCTCACACCCGCACCGCTCACCCTCTCACACCCGCACCGCTCACCCTCTCACACCCGCGCCGCTCACCATATCACACCCGTGCCGCTCACCCTCTCTCTCACACCCGCACCGCTCACCCTCTCTCTCACACCCGCGCCGCTCACCCTCTCTCTCACACCCGCGCCGCTCACCCTCTCACACATGCGCTCTCACCCTTGCTCTTACACACATGCACACTCACTCTCACACACATGCGCACGCTCATTCTCTCACATATATGCGCTCACCCTCTCACACGCATGCTCTCACCCTTTCTTTTTCACATGCGTGCGCTTGCCCTCTCTCATACACGCGTGTGCTCATCTCTCTGTTTCACATGCACATACTCACCCTCTCACACACGTGCACGCTCACCCTTTCTCTCTCACACGCGCAAGCTCACTCTCTGTCTTACATATGCGCGCACTCACCCTTGCACAGGCACGCGCTTACTCTCTCTCACACACAAGCACGCTCACACTCTCTCTCACACACGGGCGCTCACACTCTCTCTCACACACGGGCGCTCACACTCTCTCTCACACACGGGCGCTCACACTCTCTCTCACACACGGGCGCTCACACTCTCTCTCACACACGGGCGCTCACACTCTCTCTCACACACGGGCGCTCACACTCTCTCTCACACACGGGCGCTCACACTCTCTTTCACACACGGGCGCTCACACTCTCTCTCACAGACGCTTCTGCTCACCGTCTCTTACAGACATGCTTGCTCACCCTGTCTCTCACACACATGCATGCTCACCCTCTCTCACACTCGCGCTCTCACCCTCTCTGTCACACTCATGCTCTCACCCTCTCTCTCTCACACATGCATGTTCACCTTCTCACACACGCGCGCTACTCTCTCTCTCTCTCTCTCAGGCACACGTGCTCACCCTTTCTTTCACACACACACATGTGCTCACCCCATTTTACACATATGTGCTGCACACCCTCTCTCTCACAGGCACGCGTGCTCTTCCTCTCTCTCTCACAAGTGCACGCTCAGCCTCTCTCTCACACATGAGCTCTTACCCTCTCTAACAGACATGTGCGTTCTCACCCTCTCATATATGTGCCGCACACCTTCTCTCTCACACGTGTGTGTACATACTCACCCACTCTCATGCTCACCCACTCACTCAGTCACCCACCCTGGCACTCACTCAGTCACCCGCCCTGGCGCTCACTCAGTCACCCGCCCTGGCGCTCACTCAGTCACTCGCCCTGGCGCTCACTCAGTCACCCACCCTGGCGCTAACTCTGTCACCCGCCCTGGCGCTCACTCAGTCACCCGCCCTAGCGCTTACTCAGTCACCCGCCCTGGCGCTCACTCAGTCACCCGCCCTGGCGCTCACTCAGTCACCCACCCTGGCGCTCACTCAGTCACCCGCCCTGGCGCTCACTCAGTCACCCGCCCTGGCGCTCACTCAGTCACCCGCCCTGGCGCTCACTCAGTCACCCGCCCTGGCGCTCACTCAGTCACCCGCCCTGGCGCTAACTCTGTCACCCGCCCTGGCGCTCACTCAGTCACCCGCCCTGGCGCTCACTCAGTCACCCGCCCTGGCGCTCACTCAGTCACCCGCCCTGGCGTCACTCAGTCACCCGCCCTGGTGCTCACTCTGTCACCCGCCCTGGCGCTCACTCAATATCACTGACAAAATTGGCTTGGGGGTGGGGTGCGATGAGAGCTGGGCGAAACCTGAGGTCTAAGTGCGCCTGAAAGAGGGTGCCCACTGAGGGGAGGGCAAAGAGCTGGGGGTACCAGGGGAGATCCGGGGGAAAGCATCCAGGCCAGAGCACCGACAGCGGGGAAAGTGTCTGAAGCTGGAGGGGGTGGGGTGGGCAATGCCTGCAGCCCAGCCAGAACGCGGCAGCCATTGGAAAGCATGCTGAATGTGCACTCCAGAGCGTGTCTCTCTTTCTCTCTCTATCTTCAAATACTCGTGGTTGCTGGTGTGCACTACTCCTCCAATCACAGCCTGTTTCTCTCCCATGTTTGCTGCTGATAGGTTCAATACTGAGCCTATCAGCAGCAAACGTGGGAGAACACTAGGCTGTGATTGAAAGAGCAGGCCCCTGAAGAAATCTTCAAACTCACTGAACCATCTTACTAGCATTTTCAACAATTGCTCCAGGGGCCACATGGAGGGGCATTGTGTTGGACAAGCCTGAGTTAAAGATTTATAAGGTTTTTACATTGGATTTTGATTGGTCTTTAAAGCTATGAGACAAAAAATTCTACTGGGCTGGGAGAGCAGAGAGCAAGCACATCACCTGCTGAGAGGGTGGGATTTGAGGTGGGGTTTGGATATGCCGGGTTTCCACCATGTCTGAAATGCTCTGCAGGTAGTGAATGGGGGCGGGGAGCAACTCAGCAAGTCTCTGCTTGCTCTTTGGCACCTCAGCTATGGGTCTGGAGGAATTACCAGGTAACTACTGAATTCCTCCAATCACATAGGTATTAAAGCCCAGCTGAAAGAATTTCAAGAATGGTGAAGGTCCCAACGGCGAGAGGTTCATCTCCTTCTGTGGTGATTGGTTACTTCTTCCAAACTGTCAGTTGGTTCCGTTACGAACATTTTGCTGAGTTTAGTATGGTGCCATGGGCCTATTCACAGAGTGACATTGCGCCATTTTAATTTTACTCCCAGAAGAACAGGGTAAGTTTGTCTAAAATGGCATTATAAGTGTGGGTCATCCTCCCTAAGTATTTTAATGACCCAGCAACACCCACCCCCATCCATATGAAACAGGAAGGAAGGAAGAAAGAAGAACGAAAAAAGGAAAGAAAGACTTTAATGTAAAACCTTGCATGGCCACAGGAAAATGCTTTACAGCTGATGAAGTACTTTTGAAGTGTAATTGCTGTTGTAATGTGATAAACATAGAAAATAGCGTCAGCATGCATCTCCCAGGCTGTCCAGAAATTATTTTTATTCATTCATGAATGTTTGAATCACTGGCAATGTCAACATTTGTTGCCCATCCCTAGTTGCACAGAGCTAATGTTAGTCTGTTTGTCTGTAAATAAATAACTCAAAAACTAACGAACAAATTTCAGTGAAACGTGATATGCAGGTTGGGAATGGTCCAAGGAAGAACTGATTAGTTTTTGGCAAAGATGCAGATCCGGACCCTGGAATTTTTTTAAGTATCCATTAACATCGGGAGGTAGGGCAAATTGACTTTTCTTTTCGAATGTTGTTTCATTTAGAATATTTAGAATGTTTTAGAATGTTGTGGATTGTCTCAGTTACTGTGGTGGAATTTGTCACAGCTGTCAAAATATGAGCAGAGTTTTCAGTGCAGGTTGTTGGATGTGGATTAGCCCAACACCCCCTCAGTGAGATGGAAGCTCTTAATAAAAATGTGTTTTTCAGCTTTGTAGTTACAGAGCATCAACTAGGCAGGGAAAAGCCTCAAGCAAGAGCTGTGTAATTGTATTAATGTTGAATTAACACAGCCTGACAGAGGTATGCACTCTACTGAATGTACTCCTCTTCACTTGTTGCCCTTGGGAAGGTGGTGGTGAGCAATTCTTGAATTGCTGCAGTCCAAGTGACATATGTACACTCTCAGTGCTGTTCAGGATGAAGTTCTAGGAATTTGACCCAGTGACAGTGAAGGAACAGCAATATAGTTCCAAGTCAGGATGATGTCTGGTTATGAGGGGAACTTGCATATGGTGGTGTTCTCATGCATCTGATGACATTATATTTGTTGGTGGTAGAGGTCATGGGTTTGGAAGATGCTGTTGAAGGAGGCTTGGTGAGTTGCTGCAGTGCATCTTGTAGATGGTACACACTGCTGCCAGTGTGCATCAGTGGTGGAGTGAGTGAATGTTTAAGGTGATGGATAGGGTGTCAATGGGCTGCTTTCACCTAGATAGTGTCGAGCTTCTTGTGTTAGAGCTGCACTCATCTGGGTAAGCTATGGTCTATTCTGGGACTTCCTGTATTTCAAGGCAAATATTCACAAACAATTTTGATCTTTGATAATGTATGAAGCATATGAAATAATGATAAAATAAATAATATATAGCACCTTTCACATCCTTAAGAACATTGCAAAGTGCTTCACAACCAAAAAAAATACATCTGAACTGTGGTCAGGGTTATGGAGAACACAGCAGCCACTTTGCCCCAAATAATCTATAACCTCTCAAACTGGGTTTGGTTTTGGTTGAGAAATAAACATAGATCACAACACCTTCCAAACCTTGAAGATTGGAATCTTTGCTATCCACCTGAATGTACAGATGGGGCCTTGGCTTAATGCCTCATCTGAAAGATTGTGCTTTTGACAAGACACCATTGCCTCAGTACTGCATTGAAGTATCAGCCCTGATTATATTGATGATTATGTGGTGATTGAATCCATAGCCTTCTGACTTGTGAGAGTACTGCCTACTGACTCTTCACATGGTCATGGTGTAGTTCTTCAGTTTTCACTAAAGAAAATTATGAGGGGAATAGATAGAGTGGACAGGATAAAATCGTTTCCCTTGGTGGAGAATTCTAGAACCAGGGGACATAGATTCAAGATAAGTGGCAGAAGGTGTAGGGGGGACATGAGGAAGAACTTTTTTACGCAGAGGGTAGTGGGTGCCTGGAATTCGCTGCCCAAGTTGGTGGTAGAGGCAGAAACTTTAAACTCTTTTAAAAAGTACCTGGATCTGCACCTAAAGTGCTGTAAGCTGCAGGGCTATGGGCCGGGTGCAGGAAGGTGGGATCAGATAGGGCATCTGGGTGTCCTCGGGCTGGCATGGACAAGATGGGCCAAATGGCCTCCTTCTGTGCGGTAACTTTTTTATGGTTCTATGGTTCTAAGTGTTTGTTGTATAAAGTGCTTCTCCCTTCCCCCCCTCAAGATAGCTCACTTGAAAAGATGTTTCTCATTCATTTATTAAGATAAATGCAAAATACTGCGGATGCTGGAAATCTGAGATAAGAACAGAAAATGCTGGAAAAACTCAACAGGCCTGACGGCATCTGTGGAGGGAGTAACAGAGTTAACGTTCCATTTGCAACATATACATTGATGAAGGATCAGGTTGTACCTGCCCATCTGAAAGACTCATTTTATGAGGAATTAGTTTAAGTGGTCACAGAAATATATAAGCATGAAGCCACTCATCGTCACAAAACAGTTCAAGTTCAAGCAGAAGAGACAAAGTGATAATAAAAATGTGTGTCTCAGTTTATAGCAGACCTGAGTAAACTGTCTGAAACATGTAACTCTGGTGGTTTTCTCAACAATGCGTTAAACGATCACTTTGTCGACAGTTTGAAGGAAACGTCAAAACAGAGGAAACTGTTGGTTGGAAGACAAATACATATCTACTAGGGCTCTCAAAATAACATATTGGATGGAGACTGCTGCTGGATCTGACCCAGGCCACTGGGTCTGCTGTGGTCCACTACTTACCCAGCCATGCTGGAGGTGCGGTAAAAAAATAATCCTCTCGATCCATGTTTCTGTTTGAAGAATAGATGTCATAACTGCACAAATTCTGGCTACTTAGCCAAGTGTTGCTGGAAGCCATCAGTTGATGCTAGATTGGAGGCAAGGGGAAGAAAAGAAGGCCGCAAGCTAAATCATAGTGCTGTGAGGAATCAATAGGAGAAAACTCCAGAAGTGAATTTTACGTTTGTGGGGGTGTAGGGTATAGCTCCAGGGATGGTGAAAAATTGGACTCCCCAGTCTTGCCCGCCTGCCCACGCCAGCCTCATTATGGTGCAGGCAGCATAATATTCGGGTCAGTGGGCTTGTTAACAAGCTCAACTGCCTATTATTTTTTTATTAAAATGGCTGGCAGGCTACTGGTTTCGATGCCTGTTCACCTACTGTTTTATGAGAAACTGGCGTGCTGATATTAGGTTCACAACTTGATGTCATCACGTCAGAGCTAATGCATTTGCAGTCGTAAAGTCCCAGCCCCGTGTCTGTCCAACAAGGAACCTGAGTAAGAAATCAGATCACAGGGTAAAACAAATAAAGAAGAGACTCACATACCTACATATTATGTAACAGGAAAGGGGAATAAGAAATTGGGATCTTTGTATGAATTGAAGTATTAAAAGCATAATTGAATTAGATACTCACACTTCGGAATCCATTATATCATCAAAAGTATAGAAGAAAACATTTGGGAAAATTGTCCAATAAGAAAACAATATTTTCCTGAAAGGTTAATCTGGAAACCCATTGCCAATCCTTGGAAAAATCAACATCCAAATTATGGAAATCAGAGAAAACAATTGCCTGTAATTGTAATTAAGTGGAGGTCCTCATTGATAGGTTGAAATTGGTTTTGGAGCTTGGACCAGTGTTAAGAATGCTGCTCAAAGATGTAAGGATGCACTCATGAAAGAGTACTAGTCCTCATTCAATCCTGAACTTGATACAACAAAGGGAATCCAGGTACACCTTAATGAATAGGAGGGAACAAAGCCAAAATGGTATCATATGTTTTTATCCTTTTAAAAGCAGAAGGATAAAAGATTACAGTTGGATAAAAAGGAAGGCAAGAGTTGTGTCACACAGGTACTGAGTTGGCACCCATACTTACATCCTTATCTCTGACATTCTCGATGCTACAAAACTTGACAACTTAGCAGATATTATGATAATTGTAGACTTCAGGATGACATGGGAAGAAATATGGTAGATAGAAATCAAGGCAGACAAGTGTGAAGTATTGCACTTTAAAAAGTCAGAACACTATAAATGGCAGAGTTTTGAAAAGTGTACACGAGCAAAGAGAACTTGCTGCCCATATATACAAATCCTTAAAGGTGGCAGGCAAGTTGATAAAGTGGTTAAAAAAGCAAATGGGCTACTTGGGTTTATAAATAGAGACAAAACATATAAAAGCAAAGGGATCATGCTAAAACTTTATAATTCACTATTTAGGCCTCAGCTGGAGATGCATCATACCTCAGGAAAGATTCAAAGTCCTTAACAAGGGTACAGAAGAGGCTTACCAGGATGTCATGAAGGTTGCGGGTCCTCAGTATAGACGAGAGTTTGGAAATGTTAGGGCTGTTCTCCTTGGAACAGAAAAGGTTACAGAGGCTTTCAAGAGGATGAGAGATTTTAATCAAGTAGATTGAGAAAAGCTATTCCCTTGGGTGAGTGGGTCAGTAACCAAAGGTCATCGATTTAAAATAATGTAAAAGACCCAGGGGAGATGAGGAGAATTTCTTTTCACTCAGGAAGTTGCTGGGATCTTGAACACTGGGATCTTGAACCTGAAAAGGCGGTGGAAGCTGTTTCCATAAATAATTTTAAAATGGAGTTGGACAGGTACTTGAGGATGAGGAACTTGAAGGGATACGGACAAAAAGCGGGGATCTGGGTCTAAGCATAGCTGCTCTTTAAAGAGTCAGCACAGGTACAGCAGGCTGAATGGCTTCCTGTGTTGAAAGTTCCATGATACTCTGATCCCCAGTGGACCTGCTTCCCACAATTTCCAGAGCCTTTTCACGAATGGACACAGCTATTGCCAGAATGCAGGCCTGTCAAATTTTGATCAATAGTCATTTGTATGAAACACCTTGGGATGTGCTACTGTTTAAATGAACCGCATACCTGCCATAAAAGGAGTCTAACGAAGGTTCACCAGACTAATCCCTGGGATGACAGGTTGTCCCATGAGGAGAGATTGAGGAGATGGGGTCTATATTCTCTAGAGTTTGGAAGAATGAGAGGTGATCTCATTGGAATTTATAAAATTCTTACAGGGCTTGACAGGTTGCATGCCCGAAGAATGTTTCACCTGGCTGGGGGTGGGGTCTAGAACCAGGGGACACAGCCTCAGAATAAAAGTTTAGGACTGAGATAAAGAGGAATTACTTCACTCAGAGGGTAATGAATCTTTGGAATTCTCAAACTCAGAGGGCTGTGGAGGCTCAGTCATTGAGTACATTCAAGAAAGAGATTTATAGAGTTCTAGATATTAAAGATATCGAAGGATATGGGGATAATGTGGGAAAATGGCATTGAGGTAGAAATTCAGCCATGATCTAGTTGAATGGTGGAGCAGGCTCAAGGGGCGGAATAACCTACCCCTGCGCCTATGTTCATATATAAATGCAAATTATTGTTGTTGTTGTTACCTGTTCTTTTCCCATTGGTACACATTGCCCTCTCCTTCAAAAGCAGTATAAAAAGTAAGGCAGAGTTAATATTACCATGATATGCATTAATACATAACTGTCAGCCTGTAGTTTTTATAGGTGTGATGACAGGTGCATACAGCAGGGAGCTACATCACATTGGAGATTTCATGTTGTCACGAAGATGTGGCTTTACGTCAATAATTTTTAATCACTGGCTGGAAACCTGAATTGAACTTTTAAAAACAGCCTTAAACACAGAGAGTAAATTGGCTTGAACCCACAGCACAAGATGGCTAACTGCAATTTGCATGACTATATGTTCCATATTCCAAATAAGTGGAGTCACTCTGTTTGCAAAACCCATCAAAGGCAATGACTTCAGGAGAGTGTGAAGGACTTACATCTCCTGTTTCATTAGCAAGGCATCTATGGTAACCAATGAGGTCTTCAACTGCTGGAGATGTGCCATTAAGAAAATTGCTTGGAGAATGGGACCCTGGCTAAGTTATCTTCCAGACACAAGCTCATCAAGTCACCTTTGGAATATGTCTTTTTTTAATTCCCCTGGCAATTGGAAAAGAAAGGTCACATGACAAGCCAACCATCTGTATGTTTAAAGCACATGTCTTCCTCAGCAGGAATGAGGACAAACAGCTTAGGGAAAAGACCTAAGTGGGGTCCCTCCTGCTTTCTTTTTTCTCCAACCCACCTGGTAACTTTGAGGCCTATTTGCTGACTGTGATCATCCAGGGATGTCCTGCCACAGACAGAGATTTCTGAAAAGAATCCAACCCAGCGCTACCATCTCCCGAAGAGCAATCAACTCGGTCATCTACACCTTTAAATCGGAAACATTGAGACCATCGAATTCAGCCTGAAGCCAGCTGAGTCACCAAACCACAGACTGTATACTCTTATACTTTTTTAAACCTACCCTATCCTTTTTACCGAACCTATTCTTCCCCACTTTGTAATGTGTGCGTGTGTGTGTGCACATGCATGCACCAAAGTCATGCGTATTTTATTATTTTATTTAGATCAGATTAAGAATAATAAAGCTAACCTCTTTCTTTGTTAATCTCGAGAAAATATGTCCTATTGGTCATTTATTATCACAGTGCATAAACAGTTAAGTGCTCACTTTCTTTTTTGACTTCTTTCTTCCTCTATATCTAGACTGGAGAATAGAGGAATTGGTTCAAATGGCCATCTCTTGTTCTTGATTTTTTTAAGGTGTTTAGCATTTATATGACTATTAATATGATATAAATTGACTATATTTACCTACTTATTTCATTTGTTTTCAAAGCTGTGAATGTTACTCGTATTTAAATCAAAACTTAAGTCGAGTTTTTGAAGATTATTGATTAACTGTTCATGGTCCATTTACAAATTTGTGGTGAACAGAGTTCAGTCTTCCTCTTCTTAGTTCACTGGTCCAGAATGTATCACTTTGCTTTTATCTTCCAATCAGGAAAGGCATAATGGTGTAAAAGCACTTTTTGGGGACTCTCAATTAAATGCCAATATCCATCATCCATAGTGTGGGATCTTTTATTATGGTGGTTTCAGAATTGTACTTTTAAAATTGAATTTCTAATGTTTATTGTTTATTGTTCCAGGGATCTACAGGTGATTGCCACATCATCAGCTTTGATGTAGAGTTGATTAAGTCAGTTTTCAAATCTTGCTTATAATTGACTGGAATTGCCTTTAAAGCCAATATTCAAATAGATAAAAGCATTGACTAGAATTCTCCATTGCGGCAAGGCTAACACTGGCCTCTTTGATAGCACCACAATCCAACCTAGTTCCTGGTAGGGACTCATGTGCATGAGCAGGATTCCAACTGCTAAGGTAGTGTCTGGCTAGATAATCTGGCTAAAGTGAAGCTGCTGCTGCAGGACCAGGGGAGGTAGCTGAAGACACAGAAGCAGCACATAAGATCCACCCAGTGGCTTGCCCTATGACTAAGGCCAAGGTCGATACTGTTAGCTAAATGTGGATCAAAATGGAGGCCACTGCAAGGCTATGCCCCTTCATGGGGTTGGATCTCTGGGCAATAAGATTAAAATCCTTGCCAGTTTCCACATGTCATCCCTGGGAAGTTGTGGGAACACTGGCAGATAGGGTGGATAATTCAGCAGAAAACAAAGCTCCACCACTTTTAAAAAGTGGCAGTCCAGCAGGAGTACCAGTGGAGATGGGGGAGGGAAATGCAAGCTGTACAGTGACTTGGCAGCAGGCCTCACAGCCTAAATTTTCCATCATTGTCCATCATTACTTTGGCTAATTTTTGCTGGAGCCAAAGAAAAGAATCTTGCCTATTTTATCTTTGCAGAAAAAACTTAGAAAGGGAAACGTGTGTCTAAGCATAAAAGACCCAGAACAGGCGGCAAGACTAAAACTAAAATAAACATTGAGATTCAGAGAGGAAAATTGCAAATTGCAGGTAAAATATTTGGGTTTATGTAAAATTATTGTTTAATTTATAAATTTGAGTGCAAAAATAGCTATTCCTGATCACAATTGTTTAACGATTGTCAAATCCATGCTGATTTCAATCTGTTAGTGGATGTAAAGAAACAAAACGTCCAGAATGACAAGGGTTTCTCCTCGAGTATCATTTCTTCGCAATATCTAATGTTTCTCTAGAGATGCAGGTAGTATTACCATTGCACAGTGAACTTTTTCATACACCCCTGCACAAACCACATGTAATATCTGTTGCTTCCACTTCCCCACCCCCAGTTTCCTTGAAGGTTGTACAGTTTTACAAATAGTAGATTGTATCCTGGCTAAGATATTTCATTGCAAAAACATGCCATTTTAGCCGCAGTGTGGCTGTGTTTGTTATGATTTTGCATGTAAAAAATACATATTCACAGAAAAGCAAGGTATTGCGTGCTGAACCTAAACCTGTGGGGTTAACAGCTGGGGCTTCTTTACAAACACAGTTTAAATAAGCTCTGTGCTATAAAATTGTATCTTTTTTTATTTTGTAGCTGTAAATGGTGACAATAGGAAAAAATGTAGACAACATCAGGATCCACAGTCATAATCAACAGAATCAGGAAACCAGGCTTTTCTTCCGATCAGTCTCTTGCATGCTGCTATTCCATCCCATTGAAGACACTAAAGCAGCACTTTAACAATGGAGCCAAAAGGTTAGTTCTGGTTAAGTTATGTTGAAACTTCCAATACTGTTTCCTGCACTTTCTATTTGCATGAAACTAAGTTGTTTACTCTCAGAAGTGTGACTTCTTGTTAATTTTAAAGCCAGACCCTTCAAAAACTATGAACTTCTTTTATAGTTGTATCATCCCAATTTTCTCAACTGTTTTTTATTCTATCAGGGGATGTGTGGCTAGGCCAGCATTTATTGCTCAATTTGAAGAAGTTGATTAAAACTGGGGCTCCGACAGTTGATTAATGACCCCTAGCTGGATGAAAGATAACAAAAATGTTATCTTGGAGTGTAAGAGGCGTGGGTTATATCAAAATGGTGCTATTGCGGATCTGGTACATGTTCAGAGAACTGTACTGTAAGGGCTTTGTAATCTCAAATGCTATTACTGTGAGAAATGTAGAGTATCCCAGGGGATTGTTCCTGTAAAGGGTGTGAGTCTATAACACAGTTACTGTGAGGTGTATTAGTTTTATTGGGGGAATTGGGCTATATCAGGAGAGTTTTGGTGTAATGCAACACTTCTGACGTCAGGGGAAATGTTACTGTTAAGAGTGGGTTATAAGTTGAGAAGGCTGTTTAAAATCAGAAGAGATCCTTAGCTTTATAGGTAGAGACTAAGGTGCAACAAACAAGAATGTTATAAAACACTGCTTAAGCCTCAACTGGTGTATTGTGGCAATTTTGGGTATCATACTTCAGGAAGGATTTCAAGACTTTGGGAGAAGTTGCAGAGGGCATTTGTTATAATAGCGCTTTAGTTATGTGGAGAGACTAGAAAACTTTGGATTCTTCTTAGGGCAGAGAAGGACATATATTTGAAGATAACTAATTTTCAGTGTTATGGGAAAAAAACTAGGATGTGGGACTATATTGACAACTCTTATAACTGGCATGAGTTGAACATCCTCTTTCTCTGCTGTAAGATTCTATATTTCTAAAACATTTAAGGGCAAAATTCATAGTGGTGTTCAAAACCGTGAAGGGTTTTGATAGATTAAATTAAGACAAACTGTTTCCAATGGCAGAAGGGTAAGTAACAAAAGGACACAGGTTTAAGGTAATTGCAAAGGAACCAGAGATGGCATGAGGAAAAATAATTTACCTGGTGAGTCATTATGATATGGAATGCACTATTTGAACAAGTGGTGGAACCAGTATAATGGTAACTTTCAAAAGGGATTGAATAAACACTTGAAGGGGAAACATTTGCAGGACAATGGGGAAAGAACAGGGGAATGGGTCTAATCGGATAGAATCTTTAAAAGAGTCAACATGGGCAATGTGGACTGACCTCCTTCTGACTATACCATTCTATGCTGCTTATGCTTGAGAAAGGTATATCAAGAGGTTTGAAGGCTAAAAAGAGGTTAACGGTACTGCTTGGTTGTTTTCATGGGAGAAGTAGGAAATTAGTGTCCCTGAAATAGAGAACCAATGTGTGGAAAAGGAGTTCATAACATTTTTCTACTCTGGGTTTATTTATGTTATGAAATTATTTTTATTCACACTTGTTGCAGTGAAGAATCCAGGACAAGACACTGCAGCATGGGAGAAAAAAGATGCAGAAGACACAAGGTTGTCGCAGGAGTACTGCACAAGTAGCGGGGGTAGGTGACTATGAATGTAAAGTCTTAAAACCATGTTAGCAAAAGAATTCACGGCAACAGACACACTCTCACTGCCTCTACCGAAGGGCCCAGTGACAAAGGGTTTGAGGCAATTCAATCTACAGAAATCTTCCTGAGGGAGAGGGATTGAGTCCTCTGTCAGAGTATAGATAACTCTCTGAGCTGAGAGCTGGAGAGAAACCAGTCAGTGTACGGATAACTTCATAGAGGAGAGGGACTGGGAGAACCTGTCAGCGTACTGATAGCTCCATGGGGGAGAGGGACTGAGAAAAACCAGTCAGCGTACAGATAACTCCATGGGGGAGAGGGACTTAGAAACACCAATCAGTGTACAGATAACTCTTCCCCGGAGAGGGACTGAGAGACGTCAATCAGTGTACGCATAGCTCCATTAAGGAGAGGGGTTGAGAGAAACCAGTTAGTGTATGGATAGTCCCATGAAGGAAAGGGACTGAAAGAAACCAGTAAATATATGGATAGCTCCATAAAGGAGGAGAACAGAAAGAAACAAGTCAGTGTACAGGTAACTCCCTGAGAGAGGGACTGAGAGACACCAATCAGTGTACAGATAACTCTCCTGCGGAGAGGGACTGAGAGACACCAATCAGTGTACAGATAACTCCCTGAGAGAGGGACTGAGAGACACCAATCAGTGTATAGATAACTCCCTGAGAGAGGGACTGAGACACCAATCAGTGTACAGATAACTCCCTGAGAGAGGGACTGAGAGACACCAATCAGTGTATAGCTAACTCCCTGAGAGAGGGTCTGAGAGACACCAATTAGTGTACAGATAACTCCCTGAGAGAGGGACTGAGAGACACCAATCAGTGTACAGATAACTCCCTGAGAGATGGACTGAGAGACACCAATCAGTGTATAGATAACTCCCCTGTGGAGAGTGATGAGAGACATTAATCCATGTACGGATATGAAGATATGGGCCAGAATATGCAGAAACAGACTGTTTCCAATAATTGAAAGGCTTACAAATGAACTTAAATATGTTAGCTGGCACAATTTGGAAGAATGTTACAATCCCCATAGAGATGATAACTTTCTAAAAGAAAGGAATCTCCACAATATCAATGGAAATAACCGTAGGACAGGATATCACTTTTTAAAACTTTTACTGTACCAACCAAACCAAAATCAACATAACTCAAGCATCAGTTAACAGCCAAATGATATTTCAAATCCAAAGGTAAATTTCACTTTACATAGTAGATACAACACAGATACATCTTACAGGACTCCAAGCACTCCTTGTATACATGTGACAATACGCACAGTTCCTAAGTTCTCTAACTCAGCCTCCTGATGCAGGATCTCTCGCTTTTTGTACTCATTAGATTTGGCTCCTGAGTCACTTTCACCAGCTGCTGTATTCTGTCTGGGGTCCCTGAGTATGGTTAACACTGACCAGGTACGCATCTACAAACCCTGTCACACTCAGGTCATGATAGTCCTGATGGCATAGCCTTTCAGAGTTCCTTTACAACCAGGCAACCAATACACCCAGTTCATGGTCTGATCCTCTTTTACATGCCTGAGCTATTCACACCCACTTTTAGGATTCAGTCCCTTTCAGCTTGCTGGAATGTTGCTTCACCATGAACGTCTAGAGTTGCATTTTCTTTTTACTGCTAAACAGAAAACTGATCTATTCATACAGAGCTTTGCTTGCTTCCCTTTACATGACTTCTGTGTTCTGAATTGTGCCAGCTTAGACTGGAACCTGACACCACCCCAATTAGTTTTCAGCTCCATAGCAAACTCAGTCATAGTTTAACTTCTCTGAACCTAGTAACCTCACAACCAGGAATCCAATTACTAAATCTTAGTTTCACTTTGGATTTAGAGATTAATGAAGTGGTTGACAAATACGGTGAGAATGAGGGATTGAGATTATTGTTTGTGTGGAAGTTAAACACCAGCATAGACTTGTTGGATTAAATGGTCTGTTTTCATGTTGCAACCCAATGTAAAAACATACTCAACTCTGGAGCATCTGGATTATCAATGTCTTTCACTTCACTGATTTGATTACTGAAAGTCCTATCGCAAACAAATTGCAAATCCTTTCACAAAAAAAACAGAAAATGCTGGAAAAACTCAGCAGGCCTGACAGCATTGGTGGAGAGAGAAACAGAGTTAACGTTTTGAGTCTCTATGCCCCTTCTTCAGAGCTCATTTTCTGTTTTTATTTCAGATTTCCAGCATCTGCAGGATTTTGCTTTTATTTTAGCATAAATCCTTTCATTTGGCATGGTGAACTGCCCTGATGGAGAGGCCAACCCAAATGTCATACCTAATGAGCTCCTGAACTAAATTGATGAATTCCATGGATTTATAATGATAAAGGAATTCATAATCATATTGTCTACAATTAGAGAAGCAAACTGTCTCCCTGTTTCTCATTTTCACCAAAGTGGAAGACAACTCTGAACCATATTTGGCTGAATTTAACTATTCCATATTGAAAGAAATTATGCTCATTATTGTTTCACATTTTTATAAAAACATAAATTTGGCTACGGATATGAGGACTCTTCAGCTGGACGCCCTTATCCCACTCTAGTATCATCAACGATAGAGACTATCCCAGAGTGCTTCCATTGGAAACAGTGGCATTCATGACTCCAAATCAGCCTTAGAACCATTCGTGAACCATAAGTGATAATGTGAAAAAAAATCAGTGCAAACATCAGCACTCTCACATCCTCAAACGATTTCCTTTGTTGGCCTGAATTTTGTTTTGCTTATATAATGTACTATATAGAACAGTATGAATGTACTATGAATCATTTAGAAAATAACTCTATGGGCCGGAGTTTCAGCCCTGGATAAATTCCGGGTCCCAACCCTGTGCCTCAACTACATTGCTCACATGATACTATTTTGAAATGTAAATGCCCTAATTGGGCCAGAGGCGAGCTCCGCACCCAGTTATTACCAGGAGCTGCCTGCAGTGTGCGAATAGAAAATGCAGACAGCAGCATGATGGGGCTTGCCACCACCTTACTGCAGAGAACAGGCAGCACCTTGCAGGGCCAGCAGCATCAACACTTTAGAAAGTGTCTACACAGCTAAATCAGAGGTAATGCGCCCAATCTTGCACAAGATATGTCTGGGCCCGATAATTTCAATTCATAAAAAAACTTTTCCTTCACCCTATTCTGTACCTGGCAGCTGTGCACTATATATGCACCTGACTGTATTGAAAAGTGTAGTCTCAACCTCCCTCATTAACAACTCCCCAAGGAACTTAAGGTGGGGATTAATTGGAGCCCAGTGAGTACCCTGTTTCTCCCCCACCTGAAAATTGGAGTGTGCCCCAGTGTGGGACTTTGACTTTTAAATTGTGCCCAGATTATTACTAACCCCAACTGCATTTGCGAATCCAGCCTTATTTATTTCTTTATTTGTGCTCACAAAGATTTTCTTCTTCTGCTTTTAAATCTGGATTTTTTTAAATTTATTCACAGGATGTGGGTATTGCTGGCTAGCACAGCATTTATTGCCCATCCCTAATTGCCCTTGTTCAGAGGGCATTTAAGAGTCACATGTCATTACAGCAGATTTTCTTCCCTATAGGGCATTAGTGGTCATCATGAGACTTTTAGTTCCAGATTTTTATTGAATTCAAATTCTGCTGTGGGTGAGATTTGAACTTGGGTCCTGAGAGCATTACTTTGGGTTTCTGGAATACTAGTCCAGTGACAGTACCACTATGCCACCACCTCTCCCCCCGGGATTTATTCTATATATTTTTAATGTACCTCCTGCTGCCAACCTGTCTCACTTGTGGCTTTGATTTTGGTCTCTGTGTTCCTCTTCTGCTCTTTCTCTCACTATTTCTCTTGTTTCCCTTTCATTTACTTCCTTTTATCTCCAATTTTCTCAGACTCCCTACTTTCCCCTCATAATGTTTCTCTTTTTCCCCAGCTCCAGATCCCCGATGAGAAAATGTTGTAATAAATTAGCCTGTGACAAAACATTTTCCTGACACTTTTTTATGACTGCTTCCCCATTTCCATGGTGACTGGAGACTCTAGGAGTCAGTGTTTGTGATATCTCTCAGTAAAATGTGTTTTATTTTGTTTTGTTTGTTTAGCTGGAAGCCCTGGTACAGCAGGAAATGCTGAAGCTGACATTCAGCGCAGTGTAAAAGCCATTATACGGGAACTGGACCAAGGAGGCTCAGGACTCCAGTGCAGTCGAGGTAGGGGATCTATTGTGTCCGAGAAAAGATTTTCAAGGTTACTGGTTAAATAATAGTTAACCATTGTCTAAATCAAATTCCAGAGATAGCTGGTTGAAAGATTAATCAGCCATTGGTGTAATGCTGTAACTGATATTTGGTTGACAGTCTTATAATTGTGCCTTTTTATTGAAGAATAATATGCTTAATATTTAACTTAAATCATAGCTCTACCTGAAGCCACATTTATACAAAATCCCTTAAATGCCTTTTTAAGCCCATTGTGTAACTGACCTGATAAATCAGGTCTAAGGCATTGGTTTGGCCTCAACTGGATATTTGCATTTAATTTTGGGCACCACATCTTAGAAAGGATGTGAAGGCATTAGAGCGGGTGCAGAAAAGATTCATGACAATAATTCCAGGGATCAGGAAATTGATCTCTGTGGGATTGATTGGAGAAACTGGAGCTGCTCTCCTTGGAGAGATTTGATAGAGGTGTTGGGCCTGGCAGAGTGGACAGGGAAACCTGTTCTCGTCGGCAGAAGGATGGAGAACCAGAAGAGACCAACTTCAGGTGATTGGAAAAAGGAGCAACGGCAACATGATGAAAAACTTTTTTATGCAGCAAGTGGTTAGGGTCTGGAATGAACTGTCTGAGAGTGTAACGGAGGCAGATTCAATCAAGGCCTTCAAAAGAGAATTGGATAATTATCTAAGCAGAAAGAAAATGCGGGGCTACAAGGATAAGGCACAGGAGTGGGACCAGGTGAGTTGCTCTTGCAGAAAGCTGATATAGACATGATGGGTCAAATGGCCTTCTTCTATGCTGTAATCATTCTATGATTCTATGAACTGGAGATGAAGGAACACCAATCACACGCAAAGTTATGGAATGGATGGAATTCCCACAACTGAAAGTGGTTCATTTCTACAAACTATTTTAAACTCTTGAAAAAATAGAAATACATAAATAGTTCTCACTGATTACTGCGAATAAGGTACCTATGCATTTACCAATCCAATTCAGCAGCCTTGATCTTTAAACTTTGACAAAGGCACCTTTAGAATAGCCTGCTTTTAAAAAGGGTAAGCATTCTGCACAGAGTGCTAAGGACCATGTTGAGGCTTAGGCCGCAAACGTGCTTTTTTATTATTCATTCCTGGGATGTGGGCTTCACTGGCTGAGCCAGCATTTATTGCCAATCCCTAGTTGCCCTTGAGAAGATGGTGGTGAGCTGCCTTCTTGAACTGCTGCAGTCCATGTGGTGTGGGTACACCAACAGTGCTGTTAGGGAGGGAGCTCCAGGATTTTGACTCAGCAACAGTGAAGGAACAGCGATATATTTCCAAGTCAGGATGGTGAGTGACTTGGAGGGGAACTTCCAGGTGGTGGTGTTCTCATGTGCCTGCTGCCCTTGTCCTTCTAGGTGGTAGCGGTCGTGGGTTTGGAAGGTGCTATCAAAGGAGCCTTGGTGAATTAATGCAGTGGCATCTTGTAGATGGTACACACTGCTGCTACTGTGCATCGTTGGTGGAGGGAGTGAATATTTGTGGATGTGGTGCCAATCAAGCGGGCTGCTTTGTTCTGGATGATGTCAAGCTTCTTGAGTGTTGTTGGAGCTGCACTCAACCAGGCAAGTGGGGAGTATTCCATCACACTCCTGACTTGTGCCTTGTAAATGGTGGACAGGCTTTGGGAAGTCAGGAGGTGAGTTACTCATTGCACAATTCCCAGTCTCTGAGCTGCTCTTGTAGCCATAGTATTTATATGGCTAGTTCAGTTTCTGGTCAATGTTGATAGTGGGGGATTCAGTGATGGTAATGCCATTGAATGTCAAGGGGCGATGGTTGGATTCTCCCTTTTTTGAAATGGTCATTGCCTGGCACTTGTGTGGTGTGAATGTTACTTGTCACTTGTTAGCCCAAGCCTGGATATTGTCCAGGTTTTGCTGAATTTGGACATGGACTGTTTCAGTATCTGAGGAGTCGCGAATGGAGCTGAACATTGAAAAGAAATTGGGGGATTGGAGAGAGAGACACATTATCCAGTTCTTCAAAATGGTAACACACAGATAATATAAGTTTAATCAGGTTATTTAACTTGTACTGTGAACAAACTATCTTGTGTTAGTACAAACTTAATAAACCTCAAATAAGACTGCAGTTTGGAGGATATTATTTTAAAGCCCTACATTGTCTTAATGTAATTCGAGGTTTATAAAGACATGTATAGATAGAAATATATAGTGTATGTTGCTGGAACCATTTGGTACTTGCCAGACAACATAACTGCTCCGATAGCTATAATTCCTTATTGTTTAAAACATTTAAACTTTCACAGAGCATAAATAACTATTTTTTAAGCTAAAAAGGTCATGAAATTTCTTGTGTATTTACATTCAGAGATATTTTTAACTGGGCTGTAAGAGGAATACCTAGCGTAAAAGAACAAGGTAAACTCGGGAGCACCTGCGTTACACAGACAATTACACTCTCGCATAATTTCCTCTCTTACGCCCATCTAGTGATTCCTGCCCCAACGTGCATCTCAGTTCATTATGATAGATCTGCCCCAGGCTAACAAGCCGTGCATGCAACTTTCCTGCAGTGATGCTGGTTCAAAACGTGTGTAAAATTAAGCCTAGACTTTTAGGCGAAACAGAAAGTATTATCTTTCTCGTGTTTTGATGCTTTTTTTTTAACTCGTTTTGCTTTTACCTCATTGAGATCTGCACTGTGCGTTATTTCTTTAAAAACTTTTTATGGCATCAATATAAATCACATTAAAAAGCTACCATGATCACATGCCCTTAAACATACAATGCCTAATGTGCATGAATGTTGTTCAGATGGCTGGAAACTTTAATTTTCATATTTGAAAAGGGAATATATTTTCGGAGCCTCCGTGTTTTGCTCAGGGACCCTGATTGTTTACACCTAACTCTGCTTTTTTAGAACCATTTTATATTTCTGGCTTTCTGACAGACAATCAGCCCCACCTTCTCAGGCATAAATACATTTATTTGAATTATTGTCAACAATAAAACCATTGTATTTATTTTTTTCTACAGGGGTGTTTAGATGGACATTGCATAAGAAGACTGAACGAGATCCGTACAACAACATTTTTCTAGTTAAAATTCTTATTAGTGAACTGGAACTGGTGAGAAATTATTTGAAAGAATACATGTGATTTTCCGATGGTTATGAAAGACTGATAAGCCCATGGGTCAGAATATTGAGCACGGCGTGCGGGCGCATGCCCAACTCAGCTGAACGTAAAATGACACGCGATGACGTTGGGCAAGCGCCCTGACATCATCGTGTAGTCCCGCCACATTTCGTTCAGTGGGCGCGTGCCAGAGTCGGCAGCAGCCCACTGACAATTGAAAGGCCTATTAAGGCCATTAAAAAGGTAATTCAATTCAAATTTACACAGAAACGCCAAGCAGCCTTTGCACTTTTTAGGAAACCTCATCCATGGGCGGGATGATGTTTCCTAAAGCAAATGAAAACAAAATAAAAATTTTACGCTTGACTTAAAAACATGCGCCCCTGCTCATGTGACTCTGTCAGGGGACATGTTTTGTGACATTTTTATTTTCTTCATTAGTTTTTTTAAACAGAACTTCATCTCCCTGAGGCAGCTCCATGCCTCAGAGAGATTGAAGCGCTCTTTCGGGGGCATGCGTGAAGTTCACACTTGGCCCACTAGCCCGCACCCCCCCACCCACCCGCACAGGGAGCACTGAGTGCTGCCGCTTCGTGTTCCACGTTGGTCGGGCCTTAATTGGCCTGCTCTGTGTAAAGTTGCGGTGCAGTGCTGATCGCGGGCAGTGGTCGGCTTCCGGACCACCTCTGCCCGCCCCCGCCGAGCACCCCCGCCAAGGGCAAAATCCTGTGCATGGTATTCCATAGATACAGATCCTTCAACCATCTTGCATAGAAGCAAGCAACTGCAGTACCCTACCAGTTGTCATTGAACTTAGCAACAACATTTTGTGAAGATGTTGATTTTGAAGGTTTTAGTGGTTTAAAAAGGAGGGCCACTCATATCAGACATTGCCACAATGTATATCGCAAATGAGAAATTTTAATTAGAATACAAACATTCTACCACCTACCGACTTCAGAAAAACTACATCTCACTACACATTGGCTGCTGCTTGGGCATTGGATAAAAATAGTGGCTAAAAGGAAACAAGAGGTTTTAAATTAATAACAGAAGCATAGCGCATGTGCCCCAATACTAGATACACAAGGGTCAGTGATTACAATGTTAAGGCATTAGTTGTCAGAGGAGACACAAGCCAAAGGATTAGGCATGTGGAATTAAGAATGAATCCTGGTAGCCAGTATAATTACCTAAACTCTGAAGTCAGACCATTGCCTGAGGTAAGATTTGATCAATCTGGGTCTCAGTAATGTTGCTAAGTTTATGAACTTTAGCATTTGAACTTTGGTCATATTCAGTAAAATTCGCTTGACAATCCAATGTCCGAATGCAACTCCAAAAAGGGATTAAATTGCCAGTCTGCCTCCCAGGAGATGAAGTGTAAGAAATGACAAATTCAGAGTGTGGGGTAAAAGATTTTTTTCTATTTGTAGCAAGATCATTCATATTCTCTTTTATACATACGTTTACGATGTTATTATAAATAGTAAATGGAGGAAATGTCCCCTCAAACCCCACATCCCCCCCGCCAAGTTCGAGGTTAAGATATTTTTAAGGGGTAGAGTGCATTGAACTTGTGCATGTATTTGACTACTGAGGGCATATGTTGATTCTCTGTACTCTATTCCCCACACAGGCAATCCTTCCTTTTGAACACAAAACTCTACATCCCATATAAAAAACTACATAATTAATAAAATAGAAAATATGAGCTACATTTAATTTGTTAATGGCCTGATTCTAAAGAGGCGTTAAGTCTTGAATCCCAAAATAACTGGATTTTCTTTTAACAGGCGAAGAAAAACAGTAAGCACTACATTCTACCTTTACTGAACATTTTAATGTATGCCATTATTCAGGTGGGTACAGAGTGAATGCTGGTTGATATTCGATTTGCAAGATAAGTGTAAAATAAATATTTTTGACAGTGTAATTTTTAAATTGTTATTTAGCATACAAGTTTAATATGTTTAATATTTAAGCATTGGTGGTACCTCAACATTCATTGCTATATGAGCCAGATTTAATCCCAGCAGTGCGGTTTTGAAAATCTATCCACCAGGAATTGACTTAAGAAATTATGGGCAAGTGCTGCTCAAAACACCGCTTCAACAGTTTATCATTGGACCACAACAAATGACACAATTAGAAGTTCATTCGCAACTCATTAAGGTTCCAAATGATTTTTTGAGATGTGCAAAGCATGTACATGCGGCTTTTTATAAATGGCTTTCTTGACCAAATAAGAGTCTCTTCTGGAGATCACACAGTTAAACATCACGTTGAAAGATTTGCTCCAATGGAAGACCCGTACTCGAGACAAGGGAGGGAGGGACAATTGGAGGCGAGGTCATCACCAGCCTGATCTCATTAACTCCTCATAATGGCTGAAAGAAGGGTCTTAGCTGCCAGCAATTCATTACCTTTAAATAAAAGAACTGTGGAGATGTTAGTGGATGACATTGAAAACAGTGTCTTCCATATTTGCTTCCTTGATAGATATGAATCTGCTTTCCAAACTCAGTGGATAAACCCCGAAAAGATTGAGCAACATACCAGGAAGTAATTTGTCTTGTTTTTAAAACTGTCAAGCTTACTGAACAGTAATGTTATATAGTCCCTATAACTGTTATCTTTTTTAAGCTCCATTGCAAAGCATGAAGAGTTATGATGCATTAAAAGAACAGTCTGGGTTCTCCAATGTAACTTAGTCTGCTCAAGCAAGCAGAGACACGGACAGTTTTCATCACTTTTGCTTTTCTTTTGATACAACATCCAAGGATGTAAGATAAAAATGCATAAAAAGTTGTCATGTACTCAGACAAGTTGTTGTTTTCAAAAACTGTGCAACATTTTACCTGAGCAAAAAAGTGCTGTGTATAGATTCCATTCTAATGAGGTATTTGATGTAGTTGGATTGGAGTCAATTTATATTAAAAGAAATGTGCAAGTATAATTTGCACCTTCAAAATCTCTAACATTTCAAAAGTGCAAATATATTTGAATGGAGGGATACAATCTCTTTAGTTTTAGATGTAGGAGAAAATTCGACTGACGACAATCCTTCATAAAACCTTCCTGACAATCAAATGCCCCCATCCTTGTAGAAATTGTGGATGCTAATCTCCAATTGTTTTTGTTTTTGAAACAACTTTGTTAGTTTGATATGGGCAGATCCTACAACTTTCTAGATAAAAGCAAAAAACTGCGGATGCTGGAAATCCAAAACAAAAATAAAAATACCTGGAAAAACTCAGCAGGTCTGGCAGCATCTGCGGAGAGGAGCACAGTTAACGTTTCGAGCCTATATGACTCTTCAACAGAACAAAGTAAAAATAGAAAAGAGGTGAAATATAAGCTGGCTTAGGGGCGGGGGGGGCGGGGTGGGGGGAGCGTGGGTAGAGCTGGAACACAACTTTCTAGTTTGTTTGTTTGCATCCTTTGGGGATGTCTAAAGTAAGATTTTAATTAAGATATAGTACCATTCTTCGAGGAAGTATTCTTATTTTTGTTTTAGGTACTGTAGTTACATTAACATTTTAAAAAATTGCCCTTTTAGCAACTTTTGTATCCTCAGGATCACCAAAGTGTTTTACAACCAACAAGTTACTTTTGAAGTGTCACCGCTGCCCTAATATAGACCAACATGGTGGCCAATCTGCCCATGACAATAGCCAGATAACATTCAGATAGTTGACCAGTTAACCTGTTTTTGGCAATGTTGACTGAGGGGTGAATGTTAGTTGGAACCCCATAGAGGAACATGCCTAGTGCCACAAGGCCGTTTAGCAGGTAGCAAGTAGTAGATTTTATCTGACAATGCTGTGTGTCTGACAATGCATTTCTCAATCATTTGTCTTCTTGGGATAATTTCCAACATTGCAATATTATTATACTTTTGAGCTTAATGCCGAAATCCTGCTGTGGTTGGGAGTGTGAAGAATATTTTAAAACTAAATTTATGGAGGGAACAACAAAAGCAAAACCTAAGCCTTTCACCGATTGTAAATCCCAATTGTATATTTTGGTCTCTAGCACATCAAAAACCACCTTTCATTTTCATTTCATACTGCTTTATTGTCTTCTCTCAATTTCTCATTTTAAGTTTGCATGTCAAGTTTGTGTCTGCTGTGGCCGCACTTAACTGCCACCATTTTGGTTAATGAATTTGCCAAGTTACTTCTCATCGAATAAACGATTATATAATTAACACACAATTTCTGACAACTCCATTGGTCATGAACTGTTTTCCTTTCCAGGCTGTGTATATTCCTGATGATCTTCACGAAAAAGCATATAAATTTTGCAAAAAGCTGCTATCCTTCGCCAAACCCTACTGCACCCTTGCACATGAATATGCGATTATGTTAAAAGCTGAAAGAAAAGCACCAGGTATGTGAACACACTCTAAGTGATGAATGAAACCCTTTAAATACTGCAGGATACAGTTATTATAATTAATCCCTTTCATGTATTGCTTCCCTATGAGTGTAGGTATAACCACTAGCTGGTGGGGGAAAGCTGGGCTTTCCTTTCCCCTCATTCTAAATTCCAGAATTGCACTGCATGTCTCCACAAACTCTTCAAACCTCAGCTTGTGGGAAAAAGCAGCTTCCAACAGTCTCCATCAAGCGGGTTTCCTTCTGGCCATGGTAGCTCAAAGGGACTCACCAGGTGATGCAAGTTTGAAACAAGCCAATCCTTTACGACTAGCTCAGTATTCCAATATCCAAATGAGCATATACATAGTACTTCAAAGCATCATGGTTGACCAGCCAGCTTGACTCACTAATGGAGAGGCAGATGTGTGGAAGGGAATCTTCCCACTTGGCTTCAGAAAACCTGCAAGCCAGTATTCTAATAGATGGTTTGATTTTAGTTGGACAAGCTGCCGGCTGATTTTTATATATACCTACTGTTATCCTAATGAAATTTGGCAACAGAGCTAAATATCTATCTATATAAGTATAAGATGAATGAATCAGGGTAATACCAAGTGCTGGAATGTAACATGCACAATTATTTTTATTAGTTACTTATCAACAGCTGGCTTTATAATGTTAACATGCCTTACTTACAGGGTTAATTAAGAAAACTATTATAAACACTCTTTTCACAAACAGTCAGTCCCTGCACTGCCTGTTGAAGTTCTACCCACCTTATTGTGTTATACAAATACATGCCTGTAGTATTATTTTATCAAGGTAAAATTTAACATGCACCAAGATCTGGCATGTATGATTAAAGTGTCGACTCGGTCATTAGCATCTAGTTATAGGTGTAACCTACCAAATTAACATGATGAGAAGGAAAAATGTTCACCTACAGAGGCACAGAGTCATAAGATTATTTAAAATAAATAACAGGAGTTCTTACTTTTAGTGAATATTGTATTTAACAAATGATGACTTCTAATTTTTTTGCTGTACTATTATTTGGGGGTCATTATGATTTAGTTTAACCTCTTCAGTTCTGATGTAAATTGGACAGGGTACTGATCTATAGCTAGGATACCAAGTGATTTTACTGCAAAGTATGTGTGTCTCATTAAATGTCAGCCAATTATGATTACGTGGCTGATGGGACAGAGATAGTCAGGCTGAGGTTGACTAACTGATTCTATAAGATGAGACCATGGCCGGGAATTTCTGGCCCCATACGCGGTGGCCCAGCCAAACGTCCATTGAGTTTCGGTAGGACCGGCCGATCCCGGCGGTCGGCGGGGCTGGGAAACCCTGCCCCGTGAAGAAATATCTCCTCAGCTCTGTAAATATCTTTTGCAAAGAGGAACATAGGGCTGAATTTTTCACTGAGTGGGCGGGCGCGCCCTACCTGCTCAAGCGTAAAATGACGTGTGATGACATTGGGCGAGCATCCCGACATCATTGCGCACTCGCGTGATATTTCGGTTGGTAGGCGCATGCAGGAGTTGGCAATGCGCCCGCCAACAGTTAACAGTTACCTATTAAGGCCGTTAAAGTATTAATTGAATGCAATTTTTCACTCTCCGTCCAACCTACGGTCAAAAAGGTTAAGTGGATTTTTTATGAAACTTCATCCAAGGGCAGGACGAGGTTTCCAACAGGAATTAAAAATAAGATTAAAGTTTTGAAATATCATTTACAACATGCCCCTGCTCATGTGACAGAATCACATGAGGAGACAAGTTTTTAACGTCTGTATATTCTTTATTTTTGATTCTAAAAATCTTCAGCTCCCTGACGTGCGTACCATAACATGTGCATGTGCAAACGTCCATGCTCGCCCTCTTCCCACCCCCACCCCGGCAGCGCTCAGCGTTGCAGTGCGTGCTTCGCGCTGGCTGACCGTTAAGTGGCCAGCCAGCGTGAAATCGATGCCGGGGCCTGATCGCGGGCAGCGATTGGCTTCAGGACCGCTCCCGGGCTCCCTCGCCATGCCTGCCCGACAAGGTAAAAATCCTGCCTATAGTAATTAGGTTTAACTCTTGTGATTGTCGATCTCCACATGCCACAAAATATCGTGTAGTCCTGCCCACCAGGTTGGTCTTAATCCTGTTAGTTCTGAGGAAGTGAAACTTAGAATGACCAGAACAGATGAAGCCAAATAAACACAGCTGTGGAGCTTACTGACAGGCATCAGTAAGATTAAATTAACAATAGCGTCTGATGGTAATGTATCAAAAAGTTGAAATAATTCTTAGATATACTCAAGAATGGAGAAAAAAATGGGCAAAAAAAAATTATGCGAAAAGAGATTGTGTTGTCAATTTCTGGCCAGAGCTTTGTAGGGCATGTAGAAACCCCTGAAGTGAGACAAGGGGGCAGTTGGCCCCTTGGTGGGGTGGGGGGGGTGGGGGGTGTGTGGGAGGGGTGGGGGAGTGGTAGGGGGATGGGTGGTGGAAAGGCCCGTTTTGAAGTGGGGGTTAATCAGGGGGAGTCCATTGGGGGTTCGGGGATGTGGGGGATCCACTTAGAGGATTGCTGTGGGTATGTATAACAGTTACCCAGGTGATATAGATGGGCTGGTAAGATGGGCAGAGCAATGGCAAATGGAATTTAGTCCTGAGAAGTGTGGGGTGATGCATTTTGGGAGGACTAACACGGCAAGGGAATACACAATGAATACTAGGACCCGAGGAAGTACAGAGGATCAGAGGGACCTTGGTGTACATGTCCATAGATCCCTGAAGGCAGCAGCACAGGTAGATAAGGTGGCTAAGAAGGCATACAGGATACTTGCCTTTATTAGCCGAGGCATAGAATATAAGAGCAGGGAGGTTATATTGGAGCTGTATAAAACGCTAGTTAGGCCACAGCTGGAGTCCTGTGTGCAGTTCTGGTCGCCACACTATAGGAAGGATATGATTGCACTGGAGAGGGTGCAGAGGAGATTCACCAGGATGTTGCCTGGGCTGAAGTGTTTAAAGAGAGACTGGATAGGCAAGGGTTGTTTTCCTTGGAACAGAGAAGGTTGAGGGGGGACCTGATGGAGGTATATAAAATTATGAGGAGCATAGATAGGATAGATAGGAAGAAACTTTTCCCCTTAGCGGAGGTGTCAATAACCAGGGGGCATAGATTTAAGGTAAGGGGCAGGAGGTTTAGAGGGGATTTGAGGAGGGATTTTTTCACCCAGAGGGTGGTTGGAATCTGGAATACACTGCCTGAGGGAGTGGTAGAGGCAGGAGCCCTCACAACATTTAAGAAGTATTTAGATAAGCACTTGAAACGCCATAGCAAACAGGGCCAAGTGCTGGGAAATAGGGTTACAATAGATTGGTGCTTGATGGCCGGCACAGACACGATAGTCCGAAGGGCCTGTTTCTGTGCTGTATAACTCTGACTCTTAAGCTAGAAGTGGTTTTAATTCTTCTAATTGTTTCTGGCTAACTATTGATGTAAGTCAGTCAGAACCATCTGAAGTTTGCCATTTAAATTGCAATTTTCGGACGGTTGCCGGTGCAGGGCAATTCCCCATGGGAAGTTTGCACTTCACGGGCAATTGCCATGCAATTCTTTCTTGGGGGTGGGGGGGGGGTTTCCCCAACGCATCTTTGGGGTACTCCCCAGATACAACGCTCTGGAGCTTGGAAGTTACGACCCCATGTGTACTATGTCCATTCATATGATTACCTAATTTGAGCCTCCTAGCTAATAATTTTATTCTGTTAAATATGTTTTTTCATGAATAAATATGTTATAACATTGATATTTCTTGAAGTAAAGATCAGCTCTAATTGTCTGTCCTAGATAAGATATTACCAAACTTGTATTGATAGGCAATTGGATAAAATAGTTTTATTAAACTTGGAGATATGCACCATCAACTCTCATTAAAGCCTATTATTTTTACAGGTATATTATACCAGAGGTTAATTATTTCTGAACATGGTCTGAAAAATGACTCATTTCCACACTGGGAAAAGTAAGTATGATCAAATAGATGATAACTGGATAAAAGTATCTATAGAATAAATGGCAGTAGTGCAGCATATATCACATATTTTGAGCTTTGGGATCATTTATATGTAGGGGACAGACTCCACGGTCCCTTTACAGGAGAATAATGACAGCCCGGGGCTGGAGACTCAGGGCGGAATTTTCCATGCCGTTGTTTAGCATTGTGTGGGTGCATAGGGCATGTTTAGCAGTGTGAGTGGACAATATGGCGAGATGGCCAAAAATCAGTTTCACAACGTCGTGAAATCAGTTGGCAATTGTCCGCTCTGCCCATCAATGGCCGTGTTTCCTGCCGTCAGAATCTCATTGTAATACATCTGCGTATCACTATAAGCCCAGCTCACCGGAATCATTCCCCTCACACTGGATCATCCAAGCACGTCAGCGTGTTTCACAACTGTAGCTAAGCAGCATGCAACTGGCGACCTGTCCTTCTCGCTTGGGGCTTCGAGGTTTGTTTACCTACCTTGCTTCGGGCAGCACTCACAGTCATCAGCGCCAGGCTTCACAGGCAGCACCACATCACTTTTAGGGGGACTCATGGACAGGACTCTACCTACCAGACCAGCTGTAAGGTGGGAGTGGCTTTTCAATGGCTGCAGGGCTAGGGCTTACTGGGGAAGGAGGGTAACCCAGGGTGTGTGTGAGGGCACAAGTTGATCGCTCCTTCAGCTAGTCGACCAAAGATGAACCACTACCACATGTCAGGGCTGCAGGCTCCATAATTGAAACCTGAGAGCAACATTTACCTGGTTAGGAACATAAACTATGTGACTTGTCAATAAATCTCAATGACAAACAAATCACTCATAACATCATGGGTTCCCCTGCACCTGCAGAACTGATGAAGCACCCAGAGGCTTGTTGAGAACCAAAACATTTAATGATTGCCAACTTGCATACAGAAATCAAAGTACATTAAAAGGTGTTGAACAGCACACCAACTTAAAAACAACTTAAACGTGGGGCAAAAGAAAACCACCAGTGATAAGCCCGTGTTGTGATTAAGGTGATTTATGTTTTCCTTTGCGGGTGCTAAATCTAGGTGCTCCCCCCTCACTGGCACCGGCATTGGAGACAGCCTGCTCACTCTGCTGTCCTGTTGGCCTTGATGACCTTGGCTGTCTTGGAGCCTGTGCTGGCCCCGGCTGAGAGGGAGCGGCCAGGGCACAGCTGGCATCTCCCCAGTCGCTGCAGCCTCATCAGATGCCACAGTCACTGGCAGAGGGGCGGATGAGCTGTCGCCGTCATCCGGAGCGCCCTGAGAGGAGCCCGCAGAGACAACAGGCAGCTCGTGCGCCAACGTGAGGTGGCTTTGGACCTCCCTGCTCACCATTGATGGATGGGCACCTAGCTGGGATACTGGGTGCCCAATCCATCTCCCACACTGACACTGACCACCTGAGGTCATTACCGCTGTGAGGGCTTGCTGGTCTGAGCGCATCCCCAGGAATCCCTGATTGTTCTTTTGGAGGAGCCTCTCTATGAGAGTCGCCACTCTCTCCATGGAGGAGGCATTGGGCTCAGCCATGAGGGTCATTGCATTGCTCATGCTCTGCATGGACTCCTCCATCACAGAGACAATGGCACATTTTCCCTCATGTATCTCTGCCAGATCCTCCCACACACCCTGCTAGACTTCCAGCATCTGCTGCCTCAGGGACGATTCCAGAGGTACATCATCAGCCACCGACTGAGCATGTTCCTGGTCCCCAGCATTCCTCCGACTGCCGGCGCCCTGGGCACACGACTGCCTCTGCCTGCACCTCAAGCAAATATGAAGTGCCCTCACCACTGTGCACCGAGATACTAGCTGACGATCTTATTCCTACCAAGGTGCTGGTATCTGCGCTGGTGCCTGCCTGGCTGAGAGGGTGTGACGCTGGTGCGTTTATATCTCCAGTGCCCTCAGGGGTTAGCGGCGGCCCCTCTGCTTCCTGAGTCCGGGCATGCTCTGGTGAGGCTGAAAGGAAGAACAAGGACATTTGATTAGTTGAAGTTGTTACACTGTTAATGTGTATGCCTGGCACCCGGATCAGGATGCTGCATCCATTATCAATGGGCAACCCATGTTGGATGCTGAAATCAATAAATAGTCAACAGTGGGATGTTTGCATTGACAGACATTGTAACCTCAGCGCACGGCACTCTTACTTCCCAGTGGCACCCCAACCTCACCACGGCTGGTTGACCTGGGTGCATGGCGCCTCTCCAGCTCCAGTGCCTCCTGCTCATATCTGGTCATGATGAGAAGGTGGGGCTGCCCTCCGCCAGCCTGCAGCCGCTCAGCATTATTGTGTGCTGTCTTCTCCTGAAAGGAGAGAGGAGCATTGATTAGTCCACCCTGTACCTGCATTGCCATTGCAGCCTTGCCACCCCCACCTGAGGAATACCTCACAGGGCTCATCCGATTCTTAACCCTAGAGCCGCCATACACTCACTCCCAGCAGCCAGGGCTCACCCCCTTGCCTAGATGCTGCCTCCATCACATTTGCCACTTACACTGTAAGACCTTTCAAACCAAGGAGCACTACCATCTAGAAGCACAAGGGCAGCAGATAGATGGGATCACCACCACCTGGAAGTTCCCTTCCAAGTCAGTCAGCATCCTGACTTTGAAATGTTTCGGCGCTCCCCCACTGAGCCTAGGTCCAGATTCTGGATCTCACCCCCAAAACAGCACTGTGGGTGTACCTGCACCACATGCAGCAGATACAGAAGGCAGTGCAGCACCACCCTCTCAAGGGCAACTAGGCATGGGCAATAAATGCTGGCCCACCCAGCGAAAGTCACATGCCGTGAATGAATGAATGAATACAAAAACAAAATTCTGAGTTGGGGGGGCTGTGGGGCCACAGGGGCCAATCTAACTGCTGTGCTAAGTGACCCATGCCAACATATGGTACTCACCCTTCCCAATCGCAAGAGGTCATTGATTCGCTTGCGGCACTGCACCCAGGTGCGCCTCACCACATCGTGGGAACTGACCCTTCCTGCCACCTCCTCCCGTCTATGGCACTATGATGTCGTGGCATGCTGCCACCTTCTCGAAGAGGGCAGCGAGGCACTCATCTGAAGATCTCGGGGCATACTGCCCCGCCAACCTGCCCTCCTGCCTGGTCTGCTCTCCGAGAGCGCTGTCTGACATCATCCTGTGCGCTATCATTGGCAGCCTTTGTGAGGCTGCCTGCACTGTTTGTAAACAGGCTGCCGGGTCGCCATTGGACCCGGCAGTCATTGGACACCTGCCGCTGCCCGCCTCTTCCTGCTGTTCTCGGGAGCCATGATTCACGCTGGGTGGGCCTTAATTGGTCCGCTTGCTTAAAATGGCAGCATGAGCCGACTGCTGGCAGCGATCGGTTCTGCACCCACCCGCGTCAGCTCCCGAACAGCCATAGGAAAATTTCTACCCTATGTGATGGGCTTGTGATTGTGTGAGTTTAGAGTGATGAGGTGGTTGCCTTACCCTGGCGGCAAGGATGAGATCATTCATCCTCTTTCCTCATTGGATGGCAAGCCTCTCCTGTGCAGCATTGGCACTGACCACCACTGCCACTGCCTACCAAGCTGGAGTAGTGAGATTGCTGGACCTCTGTGGCCAGGGTGGGGTAGAGGACATCATGGTGAGCTTCCACAGTGTTTAAAAGGCATTCCAGGGATGCATCATTGAGCCTGGAGGCTGCAGTCTTCTTACCTTTCAGGGCAATGTTTTCTGTGCAGCAGTCCTGGGCTGGAAGCACTGAGAGGTGTGTGTGTGGCTGCACTTTAAATATGTGACTCGGCATGAGGAAGCAGCGAGGTGACGCTGTGGTGGGCAAAGGAGCCCCGGCCACCATTGAAACAGCGTGTTTCCTGGGAATGCATGATTAATGAGGCGGGTTTGGGATGATACGACGTGAAAAGCCACCACCATGGCCGGCAGGTAAAATGTTCTTTTTCTGGCCTGCTACCGCACTTACTGCAAATCTGGGATGATTCTGCCCTCAGTGTGACACGATTGTGAAGCCAAATGTGATTCCATTCCTGGATAACAATAGAGAAAAACTGCTTTTCTCACAATTTTCAGAGCAGATTCTAACATCAGCAAAAATGGCATTGTATGCTCAGGAATCTTGTAAGTGTCCTGCACAGCATCAAATTATGGCTGTATAAACCCTGTGCAGATTGTTTATCTGTGCTAATGGAAATTTTTATTGCAGTAAGCAAGCTGTTGGGAGTTCTTTTTTCTTAATAGTCAAATAGAGAATAGAAAATGGGCATTTTGGAGCGTCTAGTCAGTTCACATAGTTGATGTTTGAAACAGTTGGAGAGAAAAAGTACAGTAGCCAGATATGTGCAATAAATCGAGAAGTAATGTTCACAGCAGACATATTGTTTTTCAAAGAAATAGAGTTTATTTTGAAGATTAAAAGGATAATGAGAACAAACAAATTAAGGAAGGAACTTGAAACAGACACTGAAATTAAGCAACATCACAAAGGAGGAGAAACAGAAAGTGCCAAACACTCTTAAGAAACAGACACATGGCTCTATCAGAGTTGTCCCAGAGAGAACCATCGGGATCTTAAAGGGGCTTTGTAATTTCTCCAGATTGCATATCCTGCATTGCCCTATGTCCTGTATAATTCTGCCATTCAAAAGTAGTCTGGACATGACGATTCCTAAGGAGGTGGTCTTACCTGTTTTGGAGGTAGACAGCATGGAGTAGACCATCACTTAAAGATTCCTCTGTGATTGCTGCATTGCAGTAGGTGGTTGGCTACTCTTGTGCTACAAAATACTCACGTAACTGAGGAGGTCCTCCTCTCATGGCAGTTGGTCCTGTAGGGAGCCACCTCTGGCCTTATTTGTGGAGCGTCTGCCCAGGCAGCCTGGTGATTCCGCTCTAGCTGACACATGCTACGTTGATTCCTGCAACAAGATAAATCTTCCCTTATGTTACCACAAATAAGGGCCATAGACTTCAGTCATACATGTCAGTTGCTGGATAACCCTGGAGACTGACCTCAGAAACTCAACATAATTGTGAGATTCCTAGTTTTCAGATGATTTCATGGGTTCTATGACTTTAAGCCTTCTCTTTGACCTCCACTCCCTCTTCCTCCAAGTCTCTTGTGCTTTGCGAATCACCTGGTGTCACATCCTCACTTTCCCGATTGAAGTCCACCGTTTGAATGTGTTTAAGCTGGTGCAAGGGTATACAAGAGCAAGGGCTGTCATCATGGTGTTGGCAGAGGAACATGGGATAGGATCTTGCTGTAGGTACTCCGATATGGCCTGATCCTTCTAATCCTCTGCCTTGTTGTTGGCGTAGTCGATGAAAAGGCAATTACTTTACTTTTCCTCCACTTGATTATCCTCTGTCTCTGTTACTCTGATGAGTCTGTAAGAAAAGAAAGATAAGCTCACAGGGATTCCACGGTGAATGTCTGATTGTGCTCCAACTAACCTGTCTCGCCAATCTTGCCATCTCCTACTATTAAAGCTGTGTGCTTTACAGAATCTCAATGACCTGTTCCATATAGTGTACCTGCTCGTTAATGTCTGAGATGCTGGTTCCGGTCCTCTACCTTACTACTGTAACAAAGTTGAATGAACTTTGGTTACCAATTCAGGGATATCTCTTGAGTGACAATAAACCACTGCTGTTACATATCTGGTGATTTCATACTGTTAACTCAGGGTTTTAAGGTTCTGCATGAGAGTAATTACTATTAGGAGAATGGCAATATATGTTTAAAATCCTGAATTGGTAATTGCCCCTTAAGCAAAGTGTGGTATTAACAGTTATTTGTGCTTCTACTAATTTGAGTGTGAACAGGGTGCTGAGGCCCATGGGGAAGTGGGGGAGAGGGGGGAAGCAGAGCTTCCAATGTATTTACATTGTCTGCTTTTGTCAGGTCATTGAACTTTTACTAGCACTTATCGGCAATCCTCGGGGTGAGAGATAGCAGTGAATACCACAGCCACCTCTCTCCACGTGGCATGTAAGACACTTTTTGAACTTCCTCGTACGGGCACCTTTTCGTACGTTGCATTTGTCCAGAGTTGCAGGTTAGTTTCATTCAAATTCTGTGCTGTTTATTTTTCCCCTTTCAATGCCCTGTTCCTATCTTTGAGTATCTTTGCTAGATACTCCACTTAAAGACGTTCTTTAAAAATGCCACAAAATCACATGAGCTCTCGATGGCAGATATCTAACAGCGACCTCAGTTTTGCAATATGTTCAATAAGTATTTACTACTCCCACAGGCTAATGCTGCTATTTTCAGTTTCTTTGAAGGCTTCCTTTACAAGTTTCCACCCACTCCCTCGAGTACTATGCTATCGTGTTACACAGGAGCATTGTGTGTCTGAAACACCAGTGGGAATGTTATGGCACAGCTGATGGTAATTGCTGAGCTGCTCAAATCCCAAATGGAAACTTGAAACAACTGCCACAACTGTTTTGCAATTTGTATATTTATTTAAAGATGCGTGCCTTGAATTCAGTAGTAAGTCCACCGAGTCTTAGGGGGTTTTTACAAAACTAAATTAGACACTATTAATAAAAGAAAAAGATTTTAAGCACATACATAGGTCTACAAATTACTACTATGATAACTCCCAGCTCCCCTGATTAATCTAACTCCCAGTTACACCTCCGTTAAGGCAACAGTTAGACACATAGGGCAGAATTTAGCCCTCGATGGGCAGGTGGGCCCCACCGGCTTGGCGGCGGGCGAGCAGCCGAACCCCACTGCCGAAGCGGACCCCGCCGTCATTTTGAGTGGGCGGGCCAATTAAGACAATTAAGCGCTATGCGTTTTCTGTGCGGGGAGTGGGGGAGGGACTCCCCAACTGTCAAAGTGCGCTCTTTCATGCATGCACGCGAAAGAGTGCACAGCTCCCTGGGACTAAGTGCTGTCTCAGGGAGAGCGCTGCCAGTTTGATAAACTTGAAAAATAGAAAAATTAAAAAATTATTAACATGTCCCCCTCATGTGACAATGTCACACGCGATGGGACATGTTAATAAATATGACTAAAACTTTATTAAAGCTTTTTAAAACAGACATGAAACCTCATCCCGCTAGTGGATGAGGTTTCATGTTTTTTCAGAAACCCGCTGGGGCTCCTGGCCTGCCCGCCAACCTTAAGGTTGGACGGGCAGGGCTTGTAATTGTCTTAATTATCCTGTCAATGGCCTCAGTTGGCCATTGACAGGTCGGCGGGTGAACAGCTGATCGCGCTGCCCGTCCACCTTCCTGAATATTTAAATGGGGCGGGATGACATCAGGGGTTTCCCCCAACGTCATTTTCGCGTCAGCGAGTGGGCCCCACCCACAACTCACCGACGGAAAAATTTTGGCCATAGATTTTAAAATACCCAGGCAAAGTAACACGATTCCCTGAACAGTCGAATTCAAAGTGAGTTTTTCCCAGCTTCGGTCCCTTGGAGACAGCAGTTTGAGGCTTAGATGCTGGAGGCTTTTCACACTTGTGTTAGATATTAAAATGCCTGCCCTTACACACAGCCTTCTCTCCTTTATACATATTTTCCCCTTTGAATACAAATTCCCATCATTTCACTATTTCTTTGGACTTTACCTCTCTAATAATAAAAATCTATCAGAGTACTATTTTTACCAATTATCTTTGGGAAAAATAAACACACTGTTTCTTAACTTCTTCTGGCTAGGTGTAACACTTCACCCTCTTTTTTGAATTCAAGCTACTCTGGTGTATTTAAAAATGCAAATATTCCCTTTACACTTCACATTCTAAAACTTCACCCATGTTTACCTATTTAGCATTTCAAACCTAGCTTCTCTTACATCAAAGCCTTCAGACCAGCTGTCTTTAATTCAATTAAGTCACACACACACAATTATTATTCTACTTTACAATAAACTCCAATAACGTTATGAAAATTATTAAACCTTCCTGACAGGGGATTAATTTATCTGACTGCATAACACCAGCATAAATGACCTTGTTGATGTTCTGGGTTATTCTGTCTTGCGGACATTCTCATTCCTTGCCAATTCGCTTCCAAATCTAAGTGTTCGCACATTTGTTTTTCTGCTATTTCTCCCCCCTTTTTAAAAAATGTTTATTTTTCTCTGCCTCTGAAAGATTTGTCTTCTCCGTGTGTCTCTTAATTGTTTAGATTAGAAAATAAATGTTTTTCCCTAAGGATAATGGATTTGTAGAACAAATTTCAAGATTGAGTTGGAATGAACCTTAATTGAAAGGAAATGGATCAATGTCATTTGAGAAACATGACTGATCTTTATTGAATAAAACTGCTTTATTTTCAGGAAAAACAGAGGAAAGAAAAGGAAGTGAATGTTCTCTAAAGTAGGGATTCACAGTGTTGTGTGAGGGTTGAATACGTATTAACTCTGGGCAGTGTGGTTTTTGTGGATTTGGGTGGACTTTTTAATTCTGGATTGGTTTAAGGTTCTTTCCTGTCTTCCTTTTCTATTTCTGTTCCTGTGTTTCATTTACTGACATTCAGACAGTTACTGATGTTTACTTGTCAAATTTGTTTATTTTTGCTCTCTATAACCTTTTACTGCTAAGACTTATTTTTCTTTGCATCAGGAGAATATAAAATTGCTTCTCCTCCGAATGTGTTTCTATAATAGTAGCAGCTGTTCTTTAGTCCCAGATTACCCTTTAATATTACTGTTGTGGTCACTTTGACAAACGAACCACAGGAGACTCAGGCACAGGTTACGATCATTTATTCGAGCAAATGCAAGGAGAACACTGTCTCAATACAGCCTGAGACAGCACTCTGCTAAGCTATAAGTGTTCAACATGTTTATACATTATTGGTCATGTACAAGAACATCCTCCAGATTCCGATCTCGTCAACATATAGGTTTACGTTAAGCAGACAAATCTCTGGTCACAAAGGTTACATCATCTGTGCCTGCCTGCACCCTGGCAGAGACCCTCCCTCCTATTTCCACTAGGACCATCTGTTCTTCCCCTATCTACTATAAACAGGCCCAATCTTGGTTATTTTTCAACCTAAGACTCCAGACTAACTCCCAAAACACTCAATCTATCATATTTGCATCCAGTATGGCCTTGCTGATATTCAAGCCCTGAGAATGTGCAAGGTTTAGCATTCTCTCTGTCCCAGCCTGACCTTTAACTGTTAACTACTTAGCAATTGTGGTTTTGCATGCTGGGATATTTTAAGTCAAGTCCCTTAACCATTACTGTATTCCTTTATTTCCCCTCTAACAATTACACGTGTAATACTCCAAGGGATTACATGACTCCTTAACCAGTAAATTAAATGTGATTGTCTACAGAGATGTCATGACTGTATGTTATCAGTATTTGCCTTTAAATAAAATGTCCTATAGAGTTTAGACATTTTGTTAACTAGAATAATGGTTCCATTTTTCGCATGTCAGAGATGGAATCCCATGGTGCTTGAGTTACATTGTAAACTCCATTTAATTTTCTACATCTTTGGGCTGGATTTAACAGCTCCCTACTGGGTGTGTTTTGGCAGGAAGGCTTATAAAATACAAGGGCTGCCCAGCCCACCACTTCTTGCCCACTCCTGAGCTGCCCCCTATAATACGGTAGGCGGGTGGGCGCTGAACTTGGCAGTCTGCCCGCCATATTTAAATAAATAATTAAAGGTCAATTGAGCTTGTAACCAAGCCAATTGACCGCAATATTATACTACCCATGTAATATGGTCGGTGTTAGCAGATGGGCGGAAGTGGGCAGTCCTTTTTTTGAGGCCAGCTTGATAAAGGGCAGGAAGAAAGGAGGGCACATCATTCGGGGTATCCTGTGCTTCTCAGGGGCAACCCCTCATGATGTTTCGTACCCCCTTTCATTTCTCTCCGCCTGTCCTCCAAAACCCAGTCACCCACCCCCCTCTCCCTGGACTCTCAGATCCCTCCCTGCCCTAAAGGCCCAGAGATTCCCTGTCTCCAGCAGCCATCACTCTCTTTCCTGCTCCTCCTTATAGTGCTGGCAGTGTGCACTACTGAGCTCTAGCACTGCTAGAGCTGCTGGCCAATCAGATTACCGGCAGCTCTCGAGGGCAGGACTGCCTCCCACTAAGGGGACATCTCAGTCTCGTGTAGTTTAGCCCTCCCCCAGCGTATTATAGCTGCAGGGAGGGCTTCTTTCTGATGCGTTGGCTGCTGGCCAACTTTCCTTCTGGGGGAGCAGATAGTCTTCCACCCCCCGCCGCCCCACCCCTCCCCAGCACCTTGTCTTTTCACTTTGGGCGCTTTCTCCTTTTTAAAAAATTATTTTGACTTTCTTGCATTTCCATGATGGTCAGTTTTGTTACATCTAGATTATTGTTCTTGTGTAACCATAAAAAGGTTTCAAATATGTAACATTACCCAACTTATTTTGTTGAGAAACCAAGGTCAGAGAGTTAAAGTGCTGGATAGCAGAAACGTTGAAACAGTAAATGAGAAGATGAGGTACATTAGAAAATTATTAGCTGATACTAAGATTGTGCTTTAAAAGATTTTAGAAAGAAGGAAAAACTAAGGAATGTAAAGAGTTTCAAAGTTTTGAAATCCTAGGAAAGAACTAGTTAGACCAGGAGATTGTGTGAGTACTCTTGATCTCAACTAAGTGGGGATATTTGGCAGTGAACAGAGAATAGCTCTTTTGTTTGAATCTTATAATGAGCAAGAGGAGCATTGACTGTTGTAGGAACAACAAAATAGGACAAAACACAAAAGATTAACCAGAGGAAGAGAAGTTCAAGTTAAGCGCAATGGCACGCTCCTCAAAGTGAGAGAGGGACCTAATGTGGGCCAATCCACCCCTTGGCCTGGGATCTCTCCCTGTTGATGTGAGCCAGCTTCTCCTACATGGGAACAGATGGAGAGAGTGTGAGTAGGACACATGGCACTGCACGGAACGTTTATGTGATGAGTGGAATCATGGACAGAATGAGGATGTGAGCTCCACAGGATATGAGCCTGATGGAGATGTGAGGGTGTGTGTGAGAGTTAATGGTGTTGTTCCTTGAGGTGTGAGATCCCTGTGGGTGTATGATGGGTTTGTGAGTGTGTGAGTTGAGAGTGATGAGAAGAGTGACTTACCCTGGTGGAACGGATGAGTCCATTCATTCTGTAGTGGCACTGGTTGGCTGTCGTCTTTTGCAGGGCATTGGCGCTGACCACCGCTGCCACCACCTGCCATGCTGGATTGGTGAGGCAGCTTCCCATCCTGTGGCCAGAGCGGGGCTAGAGGACACTGTGGCGGGCCTCCACAACATCCAAATGGCATTCCAGTGACACATCGTTAAACCTGGGGGCTGCAGTCTTGTGCCTTTTGTGGACATCTTCCCTGCAGCAGTCGTGGGCTGGAAGCACTGAGATGAGTGCGCGCAGCTGGACTTTAAATATGGCACCCGGTATCATGAAGCGGCAAGGTGATGGCGTGGCGGGCAAGTAAGAGCCCACCCACCATGGAAACGGTGTTTCCCGAGAATGCATAAATAATGTGGCGGGTTTGGGATGATACGGTGTGAAAAGGCACCATTGGGTGTCGTTTTACCCACCCACTATCGTACTTAGTGTAAATCTGGAATGATTCTGCCCAGAGTGTTAAATCGAATAGTCCCAAAAATAGACAGGGGGTTTCAATGTGTTTGGCATGTTCACATCGAAATTGTGTACACTCGGCATGGATGACATTTAACGACACTTATATTGCCCAAACAACAGGTGCTAGTGAGCCCTGTAACTCACCCATTATCTATTAGGTAGCAAGCTTTTTCATCCATCTAATCTGTGAAAGCAAGGGAGTTGTTGTTCTCTCTAGAAACAAAAAAGTTTTAAATGGACTTGGATTTAACGGGAGTTCAGCCTCATTAGCTTAATTTTGGAGAAATATTTGATACCTAAAATATGATAATTCAATGCATTACTTCATTTGGAGTGAGATGTTTCTCATTGGTATACAATTTTAACAATTGAGCAAAGTTATGTGATATTGTGCTTTTAAAGGTAATTAGTGCCTGTCAAAAGAAGTTGAAGTTCTTTGACTAGATAAATCTTTCTTTTTCAGGACTTTTGTATTCGCTGATCCTGATGTTATCTCTGAAGAAGTCTGCAATGCTCTTTACAATGAGATCCATTCAATGAACCCAAATGAGATAGTCACAGTTAAAATGGGTCATGTGATAAAACATACCATCCAAGCAGCCCTGGGAGAGAACTGTCATATAAGCAGACTGGATGAAGTCTTGCAGGTCAGTATGATTGTTCAAAATGAATCTTTTCATTTATAGAGTACTGAATGTCAAAGGTAAATTTTAAAAGGCTAATTCTAATCTGCAATTGAGACTTTGGATATTAAAATCTGATTTCTTGATCTGTTGTACTATTCCAACTAATTAAACTTAAGGTAGGACCACACCGGAACCACACAAATGCAAATGTTACATATAATTAGAGTGTATCTCCATGCAGGATTCTCCCACTATTAAGATGTTATAAGAAATATGAGCAGGAGTAGACCTTACAGCCTCTTGAGCCTGCTCTGCCATTCAATACCATCATGGCTGATCTTCAACTCCACTTTCCGGCCCACTCCCCATATCCCTTGGTTCCCTGAGAGAAAATCTGTCTTTCTAAGACTTAAACATATTCAGCGATCGAGCACCCACAACCCTCTGCGGTGGAGAATTCCAAAGAGTGAAGAAGTTTCTCCTCATTTCAGTCCTAAATGATTGACCCCTTAACCTGAGTCTGTGCCCCTGTGTTCTAGATTTGACAGCCAGGAGAAACAGCCTCCCTGTCTACCATGTCAAGGCCCTTCAGAATCTCATATGTTCTAATGAGGTCACATTTCATTTTTCTAAACTCCAGAGAGTATAGGCCCAATTTAGTCAATCTTTCATTATAGGACAAAGCTCTCATCCTCGGGACCAATCTAATGAACCTTTGCTGCACTTCCTCCAATGCAAATATATCCCTCATTAAATCCAGAGTCCAAAATTGCAGGTAGTATTCCAGGTATGATCTCACCAAAGCCCTGTACAACTGTAGCACAAATTCTTTATTCTTATACTCCAGCCCCCTTGCAATGAAGGCCAACATGCCATTTGTCTTCCTAATTGCTTCCTGCACCTGCATCCTTCTGCCATAACCTGGTAGAGTAGCTGCTTGTGCCATTTTACTGAGGTTTCACAGCTCTTGTGCCAATGTTATGTCAGACAAGTGGGAGGAGTTCTGTGAAGGTTCATCTCTAATATGTATATTAGTCAATCCCCTGTGTCTTCAAGTGAAGTGGGGTTAGAGAGTGGGAAAGAAAGAAAAAAAGACTTGCATTCATATAGCACTTATGATAATGACCAGCTATTTTTTTGTGTGGTGTTGGCTGAGGGATAAATATTGCCCAGCACAGCAGGGGTAACTTCCCTGTTCTCCTTCAAAAAGTGCTATGGGATCTTTTACATTTGCCTGAACAGGCAGATGGGTCCTCGATTTAATGTCTTATCGAAAAGACTGTACTTCTAACACTCCTTCAGTAGTGCACCAGAGTGTCAGCCTGGATCGTGTGCTGAAGTCCTGAGCCCTGTGATTCAGAGGCAAGAGTGCAACCACTGAGCCAGAGGACGCAGCCTCTATTTTGAGTCTGTCCTTCCAGTTTATAAAGTTTACAGAACATAAAATAAAGGCTACAGTAGGTGTGTGATGAGCTCACATTATTTCTTCTGCCACACACATATCCATAGCCTCTTTGTTTAATAAGATTCATATGAATTTCACCCCAATAAAGCTTTTGAATTTGCTCTCTAGCTTTTCTTCAAATAATTTTGAAAATCATTTCAACAAAAAATTCTAGAAGCTATAAGAAAAAAACACCCCCAGTATAGGTGATTGAACAGATACAACCTATACTCAGCTAGTATGATGCAAATTCAGCCCACACTCTGGCTAAAAATGTTAACTCTTGTGAAAACCTGAAATCTTCAAGTGAAACAAAATAATGAAGGCATTAAGTAACATAAAGGGCTGTTTAATTGATACATGCAATCTTGTGTGAAATGTGTTATTTTTTGAATATTTTATTTAATAAATCCCTCATTTTGAAGATTAGACGTTTTTAATTATTGAGGTGAGCAGAAGGGCTGTGGGAACAAAGATTCAGAAACCATTTGGAGAGAATTGTAGATGACACATGATTTGAAATGTTGATTTAAAAATTTATAATAGATAAAACTGACACAAAATGTGTGGTGAAAAATCAGACAACAGGAGGTCAAGGGATCTGATAGGAAGTGTGAACAGATATAAGAGTTTTAGTAAATTACTGATAGAGAAATTCACACAAAGTCAGGAAAGAAATAGTCCCCAAATTTCCAGCAGTGTGAGATTGTTTCCTCCCTGATGCCTTATGGAATGAGCCAAATGTGTGAGATGGCACCAAAATAAATTTGAACAGTCAGATTAAATTTTCAAAGCATGGTCAAGTCCCCTAGACTGTTTATAAAACACAATTCCACAAATTAACTGAACTGTGATTTTCTTGATTGGATGAATTGACATCAAGAGTAAATAATTTTTATTTTATTCATTGGTTTAAAATTATATTAAACAAAATAAATCCTTAACTTTATGCATAGTGGAAAGACTGTATACCCCAAGGATTTAATTTGCCATAAGAAACTAAGTGAGAATTACCTCAGTATCTTCAAGTCCCTCATGATTCCTCACCCTGTTCTGGCTGCTGATGAGAAATTCTGCACGTTCTGTTGCATTCTATCACTGCCATTTTGGCACATGCTCTGTGGTGGTCGAGGGGAAAACATGAGTTGACAGAGTAATGGGTGTGGGAGTGATGCCCACTGCACTTTGTATTGACAGGGTATCCTTCTTCTTCCCCCACCCTGCCCCCCACCCCCACCTTTTCCAGATATATTACGATGACAATTCTGTTAATTACTTTTCATTTTAGTTAAATACTTGGAAGAATGTAGAGTGCTCAAGTGTCACTTTAATTGGATTTTTTTTTTTGCAAACCTGGCTACATTTTGTGCTTTCTGGAACTCGTGTTCACAATGATTTCTTCTCTCAGATGACCATTAAAGGTTTAAAGTGAAATAAGGCAGTTAACCTCAATCACTCATCAGGTGATCTCAAGCCAATACACAGTAGTCCACAGTGGAAAAACTGATTCAGAATTTTATTAATTGAATGTCATTGACAGAGTGGAAATGGAAAAGAAAATGAGACCGGCCCTGCTAACAATGAGAGCCCACTGCCTCCCACAGCTAGCTACCTTGACAACACTTGCTTCCTGTAGGGGCTCTATTCTGCCAGTTTCTCCATTTCTGCCTCATCTGTTCCTATGATACCACCTTCCATACCTGTGCTTCTGATACATCCTACTTTTCCCTCAACATTCTCCTTGATTGACAGGACCTCAACAATGTCCATCCAATTCCCTGCACTTCTGCTCTCACCCCATCCCCTTCCTTTGAGAACCACAATACTCAATACTTACCCTCAGCTTCCACCCCACCAGGCTCCATATTCATGGATTATCTTCTGTCATTTCCCCCACCTCCAGCGTAATGCTACCATCAAATAGATTTCCCTTCATTTTTCAACATTCCAAAGGGACTGTTCCCCCCACCATTAAAAAGTGGTCAGCAAGGACTGATGTTGTATCAAGGTGACATTATGAAAAAGCTACAAATCCCATTAATAACAATTCCTGGTATATTTTACAGATGTTTTCTAGCCCTTAGAAGAAACTGAGGAAAGGAGATAGTAATCTTTTATTTATGATTTTTTTTTTAAAGATTCTTTAACACCATCAATTCATTCTCTTCATTCTTGTTCTGCCATGCACTGAGGCAAAAATGAGAACACTTAATAACTTACAACACAAAACATCAGCAGCACCTAAAACTATTCTGTTCAAGATTCAGCTTGAAAATGGGGATGTTAATTTATTTTAAATGCTTGCCTTGGCTATGAAACATTGAGAGATGCTGCATCACTGTTGAATTGCCACCTCACAGTATAGTCACATCTTTACAGCACAGTGTGGGTTTTTGAGAAGGTCACATATTTAACCTACAACTCTGTTCATACCTTCTGCGTCTGAATACATTTTGAGCTATTTTTTCCCTGTTGCGTATATCGATTGACTAGGCAAGCGGGTGGAAGGTATGTGGGTGACCACCACAGAAGTCTACTCATCCACTAAAGTTTTCCACTACAACTAGACTAACAGTCTCAGCAGATCTGGCAGCATTTGTGGCAAGAGGAACAGAGTTAAGAGCTCAGGTCAGTGACGTTTTGTCAGCATGCCACTGATATAGCCAGACCTGTTGAGAGTTTCCAGCATTTTCTGTTTTTATTTCCGATTTCCAGCATCTTTTAGGATGCTGGTTTTGCAGCCTGGCTTTCTTTTGAACTCCGAAGTATATTGAGCAGGCTCATTCTTTTGGTGCAGTACTAAAGCTTGTTAACTGTTTGGAGTTAAATATTAATAAGCACATGATGACCAATATCAATAGCATTTTTCTTTTTACAGGATAAGCCTTACAACATGATTGAGCGCTATTTCCAGGAAGTGGTTGCTATCACAGAGCAGTCTTGTTTTTCATCAGGGGAGGTGACGACAGCCCAGAAGAAACACATTAGCAAGTTGCAACAACTTTACCAGAATATAATTAGCTCTACACACCAAGGTAGGTGAGAACCAACAGTTAATTCATTGCAAGACCATAGTTACAAATACATCTGACAAGGTACACTGAAGCATATCAAAAAATAAGGTTAAGATTAATGAACAAGTGTTCACAGAATTCATTGAAAACTTTAACAGCTTGAACACACTGGGCAGAATTTTCTGGCTGACGTGCAGGTAGCGGAGCCCACACGTCAGCGCTTAAAATGTCGTGCGCTGATGTCGGGCGAGCGTCCCGACGTCAGTGCGTGGCATCGCGAAATTGAGGTGGGCGGGCGCCATGAAGCACGACGCGCGCCCGCCATTAATTAAAGGCCTTGTTAAGGCCCTTAACTCGGCAATTGACACCGATTTTGAGGAGCCCGTGCGACCTTTGCCTCGGCGCACGGGCCCAACGGGCAGGCGGGTAACTGATTTTTTAACAAACCTCATCCATGGGCGGGATATGTGGGCTCAGAGGGGTTGTTAATGTTTTTTCTGAAATATTTAATGCAGAAAGTGTTTTAAACTTGCCCGTGTGATTGTTAGCAGCTCAGATAGATTTCCAAGAGCTTTCTCTGTACTTTGAAGCTTCAGCTCACCAGTCTGCAGACAGTAATCTTTATCGGGCCTGTAGCTTTTCGGAGGCCTACATTTAGCCTGGGCATGGGTTCTGACATCTCCACTGGAGGCAGCTTCTCTAAGGAGGAAGGGAGGGATAGAATAAGGAGGAGGCCAGGAGTGGACAAGCAGCCTCCAGGGGAGCCACCTTTGGGAGGCCAGGCGCAGGCACAAGGGGCGCAGTGTCAAGAGGTTGTCCAAGGTGGAAGGGGCCGCAGAAGACGCCACTATCCTGCTGTCAGGGCTTACAGGCGGCAAAGCAGCTACCTCGATTGACTGAGGTGCAGCGCCGAAGGAGGCTCCTTCTGTCAAGGGAGACAGTCAACTATATCTGTCAGATGATTGGCCCTGAGATCTCCCCTAACTGTGTGGGTGGACACCCTATGCCAGCGGCTCTGAAGGTCACAGTTGCCCTCCACTTCCATGCCTCTGGCTCCTTCCAGAGCTCGGTGGGTGATCTTTGCGGTGTCTCCCAATCAGCTGTCCACACTTGTGTCAAGCAGGTTACAGATGCTCTGTTCAGACGGGCATTGACCTTCATCCACTACCGCTGTGACCAGGCAAGCCAGACACAGTGAGCCAGAGGCTTCGCGACCATTGCTGGCTTCCCCCGTGTCCAGGGTGCAATAGACTGTACACATGCGGCCATCAAGGCGCCAGCAGGTGAGCCCGGTGCCTTCGTCAACAGGAAGGGCTTCCACTCCATGAACGTGCAGATAGTGTGTGACCACAGGATGCAGATCCTACAAATCTGTGTAAGGTACCCAGGCAGCTCCCACGATGCCTACATCCTCAGACACTCCCAGGTGCCGGGGCTCTTCAGTGCTCCGGCTTGGCTGGATGGTTGGCTGCTGGGTGACAAGGGTTATCCCCTGCGAAGTTGGTCGTGACGCCTCTCCGCCATCCAAGAACAGAAACTGAGGAGTGCTACAATAGGAGCCAGGGCACCACAAGGGCTGTGGTGGAGAGAGCCTTTGGTCTTCTCAAGATGCGCTTCCATTGCCTGGACTGCTCAGGGGGCGCACTCCAGTACCCCCCAGATCACGTCTCTGTGTTAGTGGTAGCATGCTGCACTCTGCACAATCTTGCGCTCGAAAGGGGGGATGCAGTTGACGATGAAGACCTTGATGCACTGGATGAGGCTGCACATGATGAATCCAGCAGTGGCTCAGAGGATGAGGAAGCACAGGGTAATGATGAGGGGCAGCACGCCGACCCGCTACTACACCAAGGGGGCAGGGACACCCGGGACACTTTAATCTAACGAACCTTCAGCTAGCTCCACACACATGGATCAGCAGGAGCAGCATTGCCTGGCGCTTCCACACGTGGCACTTAGGTGCTACATCTTCCACCTCATCAGCTGCAACTAAAGGCTTAGTACAGAAATATCAATGTCCACTCAAACACTCATGATATGTCTGTGAAAAAGACAAATGCAGCACAAAGGAAACACCCTCAGCCATGGTCAGAAAAGTGGACTTTATTCTCACCAAAATAAACAACAAACATTGCTCAGACGCACATAATGATATACTCCCTAATCTAAGGCCAACACAAAATCACCAGTGACATACCCGTGGAGTGCCTAACGTGCCTTATGCTTTCGTTTACGGGTGCTACGTCTTGGTGCCGCCCCCATCGCTCGGAGTGGCTTGTGAGACAGCCTGCTGACTCTGCTGTCCTGTTGGCGACGATGACCTTGGCGGGCGTCCTCTGGCCCGTGGAGCCTGTGATGGCCCCGCCTGGGAGGGAGTGGCCAGTTCCAGAACTGGCACCTCCCCAGTTGTCGCAGCCTCAACGGATGCAACGGTCACTGGCAGAGGGGCAGAGGAGCTGCTGCCCTCATCCGGAGCGCCCTGAGAGGAGCTCGCAGCGACGACAGGCAGCTGCTGCACCGATGTGAGGTCACATTGGACCTCCCTGCTCACCACAGATGGATGGGCACCGAGCAGCGACACTTGGTGCCCAGAACATCTCCCACATTGGGAATGACCACCCGTGGCCATTAACGCTGTGAGGGCTTGCAGGTCAGAGCGTAACCCAATCAGAAGATTCTCAATCCGATTGAAGCCCCTCTCCATGAGAGTCGCCAATCTCTCAGTGGAGGAAGCCTGAAGCTCTGTTCTGAGGTTCACGCCATCACTGACACTCTGCCTGGACTCCTCCACCATAGAGACCAAGTGAAGCACACCCTCATGCAACCCTGCCAGATGCTCCCACGCATCCTGCCGCTTGTCCTGCAGCTGCTGCATTGGTGACATCTCCAGAGGCACATCATCACTGCCGGACTCAGCATGTGCCTGGTCCTCTGCAGTCCTCTGGCTGCTGGCACCATCGGCACTCTCTGTCCGTGCCATCTCCTCCAGCGATTGTGAAGTGCCCTCTCCACTGTGCCCCAGGACACTATCCGACGTCATAATCCCCAGCGTTTGTCGCTGCGCTGGTGCCTGGCTGGCTGAAAGAATGTGATGCAAGTTGCAAGTCTCGGCCCTCACATGTGGAGGGGAGGCTCTGGACGTGTTGGGGGCGGCCATGCGATGGTGATGCTGAAATTAACAACAGGGACAGTGCATCAGTTAGCGTTCAGTCAGTTAAACCTTTCATCCCTTTCCCCCTCCAGCCTCATAAGTCACTCACCCTTCAAGAACCTAAGGAGACGAACATTGGTGGGCTGGTAAATAGTCAAGAGGAGGTCCAAACATTACACGCGCATACAGACAGGCTGGTCAGATGGCCTAAGGAATGCCACGTGGAATGTTATGTGGATAAGTGTTCGGTTAAGCACTTGGGCAAGACAAGCAAGATACGGGAATACATGAGTAATGGTAGGACCGTGGGAAGTCACGAAGATTACAGGGACCTTGCTGGGCAGACCCGTTAAGGTAGCAGAACAGGAACATAAGGCGTTTAACAAGGTCGAAGCCAGACTTGCCTTTATTAGTCGAGGAATAGAATGTAGGAAAAGGGAGGTCATGTTGCAAGTGCAGAAAACACTGTCGAGGCCACATCTACATTTCTGCAGGTCTGACAGCATCTGCGGAGAGGAGCACAGTTAACATTTCGAGTCCGAATGACCCTTCAACAGAACTAAGTAAAAATAGAAAAGAGGTGAAATATAAGCTGGTTTAAGGGGGGCGGGGGTGGGACAGGTATAGCTGGATAGAGGGCCAATGATAGGTGGAGATAACCAAAAGATGTCACAGACAAAAGGACAAAGAGGTGTTGAAGGTGGTGATATTATCTAAGGAATGTGCTAATTAAGGGTAGAAAGCAGGACGAGCAAGCTACAGATAGCCCTAGTGGGGGTGGGGTGGTCCACCGACTTCTATCCATTGTTTTATCTCTACCTTTTAGCCTTTTTTGATTCCTTCACCCCACCCCACCCCCACTAGGACTATCTGTACCTTGCTTGTCCTGCTTTCTACCCTTAATTAGCACATTCCTTAGATAATATCACCACCATCAACACCTCTTTGTCCTTTTGTCTGTGACATCTTTTGGTTATCTCCACCTATCACTCCAGTCTGTGGAGAGTTTTCCCCTGATTCCCATTGGCTTCAGTTTCACTACAACTCCTTGATGCCACACTGGGTCAAATGCTACCTGAGATGGACCATCCACTTGGCACTTTATCATTGTAGACAGTTGCAAATGCTTCAGCCTTGTCATTTGCACCGACATGCTGGGCTCCCCCATCATTCAGGGTTGGGATGTTCACGAAGTCTCCTCACCCTATGTGTTGTTTAATTGTCCACTACCATTCACAACTGGTGGGATGACTGCAGATCTTGGATTTGATTATTTTATTTACTATGCCTGCAGAGGGATATCCACTTAACCAATCATATTAAGCATTCATATACTTATATCTGCAATCATTTCCAAGATAGAACTTTTATTTATATTGTGCTATTTTATGGCACAAATGGACTCAACGTGAGAACATAGATATTGAAGTAGTTTTTTTTAATTGATGTTTTTAGTGGCTCCTCCAAATGACAGGCTGCAGAATATTCTACTCCCAAATCCAGAGATAAGTTTTTTCATGTGGAAAGAAGATGACCTACTCTGTGAGTGTATTTTGTTCGAATGCTATAATGTCTGTGATAGGATTATGAAATGTATTGTGCACATTTGATTTAAAAAATTATTTCATGCAGCATTCTGAATTGATATGAGCCTTTTCAAATGTACAGATAAGAAACTCTTTATAAAATGGTAATGAAATATATAATTATTGAAATGTAAGGATGAAGGTTTTAATTTGTTACTTTACAGGTGTAGGCCATTGCTGTTGACAGACTTGTTCTGGAAGAGAATTTGTCATACGAACATATGAATTAGGAGCAGGAGTAGGCCACTCAGCCCCTCGAGCCTGCTCTACCATTCAATAAGATCATGGCTGATGTGATTGTAACCTCAAACTCCACATTCCCACCTACCCCTGATAACCTTTCAACCCCCCTTGCCTATCAAGAATCCATCTAGCTCTGCCTTAAAAATGTTCAAAGACTCTGCTTCCACCACCTTTTGAGGGAGAGAATTGCAAAGAATTGCGATCCTCTGAGAGAAAAAAATTTCTCTTCATCTGTCTTAAATGGGTGACTCCTTATTTTTACACAGTGACCCCTAGTTCTAGATTCTCCCACAAGAAAAAACATCCTTTCCACATCCACTCCGTCAAAACTCCTCAGGATCTTATGTTTCAATCAAGTTGCCTCTTATTCTGCTCAACTCTAGTGAATGTAAGGCTAGCCTGTCCAAACATTCCTCATAAGATGACACTCCCTTTCCAGGTATTATTCTTGTAAACCTTCTCTGAACTGCTTCCAATGCATTTACATCCTTCTCTAAATAAGGAGATCAATACTGTACACAGTACTCCAGATATGGTCTCACCAATGTCCTGTATAACTGAAGCATAACCTCTACTTTTGTATTCAATTCCCCTCGCAATAAATGATACCATTCTATTAACTTTCCTAATTACTTGCTGCACCTGCATACTAACCTTTTGCAATTCATGCACGAGAACAAAGAAAGAACAAAGAAAAGTACAGCACAGGAACAGGCCCTTCGGCCCTCCAAGTCTGCACCGATCATATTGCTCGTCAACTAAAACATTTTGCACTTGCGGGGTCCGTATCCCTCTATTCCCATCCTATTCATGTGTTTGTCAAGCTGCCTCTTAAACACCACTATCGTACCTGCTTCCACCACCTCCTCTGGCAGCGAATTCCAGACACTCACTACCCTCGGCGTAAAAAACTTGCCCTGCACATCTCCTCTATAGTTTTCTCCTCTCACCTTAAATCTATGTCCCCTAGTAATTGACTCTTCCACCCTGGGAAAAAGCTTCTGACTATCTACTCTGTCCATGCACTCATAATTTTGTAAACTTCTATCAAGTCGCCCCTCAATCTCCGTCGCTCTAGTGAGAACAATCCGAGTTTCTCCAACCTCTCCTCATAGCTAATAACCTCCAGACCAGGCAACATCCTAGTAAACCTCCTCTGCACCCTCTCCAATGCCTCCATATCCTTCTGGTAATGTGGTGATCAGAACTGCACGCAATATTCCAAGTGTGGCTTAACCAAGGTTCTATACAGCTGCAGCATGACTTCCCAGCTTTTATACTCAATACCCCTGCCGATGAAGGCAAGCATGCCATATGTCTTCCTGACTACCTTATCCACCTGCGTTGCCACTTTCAGTGACCTGTGGACCTGTACACCCAGATCCCTCTGCCCGTCGATGCACTTCATTTTTTAAAAATTCTTTTCTAAAAATTCTTTGGTGGGATGTGGGCATTGCTGGTTAGGCCAGCAATTGTTGCCCATCCCTAATTGCCCTTGAACTGAATAGCTTGCTAGGCCATTTCAGATGGCAGTTAAGAGTCAACTACATCACTATGGATCTGGAGTCACATGTAGGCCACTCCAAATGAGGACAGCAGATTTCCTTCCCTGAAGGACATTGGTCAACCAGGTGGGTTTTACAACAATTCCAAATAGGTTGATAGCTCCATGGTCACCATTACTGAGACTAGCTTTAGATTCTAGATTTTATTAACTGAATTTAAATTCCATCAGCCACCAGCAGCCGTGGTGGGATTTGAACCCATGTGCCCAGAGCATTAACCTGGATTACTAGTGTCACCACTACACCACCACCTTCCCCTAGAAAGGAGCTTTGATAATTTTCAGCCTCACTTTATAAAAGACACATTACCAGACATTATCAATGTCACACTGTGCATGTAATTTAAAAGAATAACTTACATTTACATAGCATTTTATCACATCTCTTAAAATGCCTGAAAACACTTCACATGCAATTGTTGAATATGATGTGGGAAGAAATAGTCAATGGTCTGAATCCTCTATAAAAGATTCTACAATATCAGAAAAAAAACTAAACATTAGCTGAGTTAATCAATTTGGAAATGAGATGGAAATCTTATAAAGGGCTAAAAAGTCTTAAAACAAATAAATTCTCAGGAACAGGATGAAACTGAAAGAGATAAAGGAGTCTTAATGCACTTGACAAAAAATATATACAGTCGATGTCGAGCAGGAATCAAAGTGAACAGGATACTGAACTACGTAGACAGAACAATAGGATTTTGTTGGAGGAGGTGGATACATTTATGGCACTTTGATCAAAATGCACCTTGAATGCTGTACTCAGTTCTGGTCATTCCAGAAGAAACATTCAAGTAGTCATTTGGTGGTATAGAACTTTGAGTATTACTGAGAAAAAGAAACATGCTATTGAAGTTTTTCATCTTGCACTCATCAGGACAGCTACGCAAGATAAACCAACAGTAAAGGGAACAACAATTTATACAGCATGAGAAGAGAAAGCTGATTGGTTGGCAAGTGGACTCTGATTGGCAGAGGTGTTGCCTTGGCGAGTGCAGCAGAGAACAGCCAACTGCCAAGCCTTTGCTTCAAATTTAAACCAGGCAGGTCACCTCTAATTGATCAAGGCATAGCCATGGGGAATGAACCATGGAATGGTTGACCCCCAAGCTTTTGTTTAGTTGGAAGAGGTGTAATATATGAACATACTTCTTCTGTCTGCAAAGGACAGGACCCCGTGTGTGAATGTGTATGGTTTCTGGCATGCGTAAGTGAGCCGCACTCTGAGCCCACCTGATAATCTTAAATTGTACATACACAGATCCATTCCTAGACGTTCCCAAGGTCTAGTAGGGAATTGAGTGGAAATAAGGGACTCCTGTTGGTCTGGTCTGTGCACGTGCACAGCTGGCACAGAGAAATCATTTCTTCTATAGATCTCGATATTCCCGGCCACCACACAGCAGATTGGGCTCGTGCTCTGCATAAGGTGATACCCATGCAGCCCTGGTAAATTCTCTTTCTAGAATCTCTGGTCAGAGTGAGACTGGAATCCCCAGCCTCTCGTCAGACACCAGCAGATCAGTTATGGTGGTGATTTCTTTGCTCAAAGTGTGTTTTAATTACTATTCCACTGGCACACTGCTATGTTCAACCTTGCATACACAAAGGCAAATGCAGTCCTCTCTTGTTGACTAGGTTGATATCCTGTGGTGCTTGATGGACAACAATGGCCATGGACAGTGTGTCAGTTGTCGTTTATAGCTTGCCCTGGACATACACTGTTCCATAGGTGAAGAGCATTAACATCAAGCGGAATCTCTGCATTCTCGTTGGCATTCTGGCAAGCTCCTTTATGTCCAGTAATGAGACTAATGCTTTGTAGTCTGTCTGTCTCAATGACAACTTTTAGTCCGATGATATGATCGGGGAATTTCGCACAAGCCCATGTGCCTGGGAGAGCCTCTTTCTCTATAGCGTTGGATAGTGCCTGAGACGCATAATAGATTGGTCTGCAGCACCCATTTGGTTACTCTTGAAACAAGACTGCCCCCAGCCCTGTAGATGAGGCATCAGCTGCGATTGTGGTTGGTAGGGATGGGTCATAATGAGCCAAGATATCTGGTGAGAGCAGCATGTCTTTAATTTGGTGGAATGCCAGCTCTTTATGTGTGTCCCAGCACCAAGCTTAAGCCTTCAATAGGTGTCTTAAAGGCTCCATGATTTCCACTAGCTTCAGCAGAAATTTTGCCAGCTGATCTACCATACCAAGGAATAGTTGAAGATCTGGGATGGATTCAGGGATCAAATTCACTGATGGCCATTGTTTTTTTGCGGGTCTACCATTATGCCCATACTACTCACAATGTGGTCTAAAAATCAAATGGTCATTTTGGAGAATTCACACTTATCGATAATGATCAGGCCTTCTCCCTGCAGACAATTCAAAACTGCTTTAATCCTCAGTTTGTGTTCTTCAGTGGTTGTTCTGTGGACAAGGATGTCATCCATGTGACATATTATGCCATTAAGGCCCTACAAGATGTTAGACATTATTCATTGAAGAATTTTGTGCACTGAGGTTATGCCAAACAGTAAACAATTAAAGCAAAATCTACTGAATGGATTAATAAAGGTTGTTAATTTATATTTTTCATCTAATGGCACCCGTCAAAAGCTGCTTTTGGCATTCAGTTTGAGAGCATAGTACTCTCAGACAGCTTAGTTGAACTGTAGTCCACAGAGGACATCGCATGAATTTCCCTAACCACACCCTTATTAAGTTGAGTCCTCACAAATTCGAAGGGTCTCGATTGGTTTAGAAACCAGAACCATCCAGGGGCACCACTCTGCAGGCTTGATGGGAGAGATGACTCCTATCTTGGTCATCTTGTCAAGTTGCAATTGGACCTGTTTCATCAGTGGATGTGGTGCCTTCCTGGGTATGAAAGGACACAGGTTTATCATCTTTCCTCAATATTATGGTCTTCCCAGACCAGTGAATGGTTTTGGAAAGTCCTTTTTGAAGTCAGACCCAGATCCTTGCTGATTAATTTCCTCAACCTTTTGGATGAGATTGAGGTTGATGCAGGCGTTTTGACTTTGAAGAGCGAATTCCTGATTGTGAAGAACATTTACTGTTTCCTGGATCTTTGATCTTGTATTGGAGTGTTGCTTGTAACGTACCTTTGACCTGTAGCTTGAGCCCTCCTGGACTATATAACTGGGTTGGCTTCAGGTGTGCGTTAGTAAGCAAGATTCGTTGTCAGACACTTGCTCCTGTATCCAATTTGAAATTAGTGATATGTTCATTGACACAAATACCCACATTCCAGAATGTATATCTGGGTCTTTGATCTCAGCCAGGAAACACTTTTCTTTCTTGTTGATATTCCTCAATTTCACTGATGGCCCTGTGTGTGAAGATTCTCACATTATCCTCCATATATCTAGAGCTTTTAGTTTTACACATCTTCCCAAAGTATCCAAATCTTTTGCAATGAAAGAATTCTGCAGTGCTTGCTCCTGCACTTCTCACATCTGTGGGGCTTTTTGGCACCTCAGCGCTGGCTTGGTATGAAGGCGTCCTGAACTTTGCTCCATATGGTGTCTTCTTCCCTGGGGTTTTTGACAGTTTTTGCTCAAGGAGTCCTCAATATCAACTCTGGACCCCATGATGTCTCATGGCATCAGGTCAAACATGGGCAAGGAAACCCCCTGCTGATTACCATGTACCACTTCCCCTCAGCTGATGAAACAGTGTCCTCTATGTTGAACACCACTTGGAGGAAGCCCTGAGGGTGGCAAGGTTGCAGAAATACTCTGGCCGAGGGACTTCAATGTCCATCACCAGAGTGGAGTAGCACCATTACAGACCAAGCTGGCCAAGTCCTAAAGAACGTAGCTGCTAGACTTGGTCTGTGGCAGGTGATGAGGGAACCAACAAGAGGGAAAAACATACTTGACCTCATCCTCACCAACCTGCCTGCCACAGATGCATCTGTCCATGATAGTATTGGTAGGAGTGACCACCGCACAGTCCTTGTGGAGATGAAGTCCTGTCTTCACATTGAGGATACCCTCCATCATGCAGTGTGGCACTACCACCGTGCTAAATGGGATAGATCTCAAACACAGTATCTTCACAATGCAGAAGGAGGCCATTCAAACCATTGACTCTGCACTGGCTCGCTGAAAGAGCATTCTACCTAGTTCCACTCCCCTGCCTTATCCCTGTAACCGCGCACATTCTCTCTTTTCAGGTAGCAAGCCAATTCCCTTTTGAATACCTCAATCAAACCTGCCTCCACCACCTTCTCAGGAAGTTTGCTCCAGACTCCAATCACCCTCTGGATGAAAACAATTTTCCTCCCATCACTTTTACTCCTTTTGCCTATTATTTTGAATCTGTACCCTCTAGTTCTCCCTCCCACTATTTACCCTGTCCATACCCCTCAGAATCTGAATACCTTGGTCAATTTCCTCTCAGCCTTCTTTTTCCAAGGGAAACAGTCCCATCCTCTCCAATCTATCCTCATAGCTGCAGTTCCTCATCCTGGGAATCATTCTTGTGAATCTCCTCTGTGCTCTCTCCAATGCCTTCACATCCTTCAAGTATGGTGCCCAGAACTGGATGCAGTACTCCAGATGAAGCCAAACTAGTGTCTCACAAGTTCAACATGACCTCCTTACTCTTATACTCAATGCTCCTATTAATAAAGCCTAAGATACTATATGCTTTATTAACTGCTCTCTCAACATGCCCTGCCATCTTCAATGACTTATGTACAAATACACTGAGGTCCCTCTGTTCCTGTGCCTTCTTTAGAGTTTCTTCCTTTGTTTTATATGGTCTCTCCACATTCGACCTGCCAAAATGAATCACTTCACGCTTCTCTGCATTGAACTTCATCTTCGCATCATCTGGAAATTTTGAAATCATGCCCTGAACACCACAGTAATATATATCAGGAAGAGCAAGGGTCCCAACACTGATCCCTGGGGAACTCCACTACAAACCTTCCTGCAATTTGAAAAAATCCATTAACCATTGTTTCCTGTCACTCAGCCAATTTCTTATCCAAGTGCCTACTCTCCCTTTTATTCCATGAGCTAGAATTTTGCTCACAAGTCTGTCATGTGGCACTGTATCAAATGCCTTTTGAAAATCCATATACACCACATCAACAGCATTGTGCTTATCAACCTTCTCTGTTACCTCCTCAGAAAACTTCAGCAAAATATGATTTTCCCTTAATGAGTCCATGCTGGCTTTCCTGCACTTGTCTAAGTGACTATTGATTTTGTCCTGAACTATAGTTTGCACAAGTTTCCCTACCATTGAAGTCAAACTGACTGGCCTGTGGTTGCCAGCTTTATCCTTGTACACCTTTTTGAACAAGGGTGTAACGTTTGCAATTCTCCAGTCCTCTGGTAGCACCCCTGTATTTAAGGATGACTGGGAGATTATCATTAGTGCCTCTGCAATTTCCACTCTCACTTCCCTCAGGACCCTAGGATGCACCTCATCCTATCCTGGTACCTTATCAATTTTAAGTAAAAATAGCCTTTCTAAAACCTGCTCCTTCTCATTTGCAAATTCTTCTAATATACCAGTTACCTCCTATCTCACCTCAGCCTGGGTACCTGACCCCATCTAAAGACTTATTCTAATTCTATTAAACCCTCCAAGTATTCTATTTACCTTGATACTCTCTGTTATATGCTCCTTATCAGTTAACACTTCTCTACTCCCCACAGCCAGTTTTTCTCCTCTCTGAATTTCCCCTCAGGTTCACATCCCCTTGTCAATCTAGTTTAAACCCTCTCCGGCAGCACTAGCAAACCTCCCCGAGACAGGTTTGCCCTAGTCCTGTTAAGGTGTTAAACTGTCCTTGTACAAGTGCCACCTGTCCCAGAACCAGATCCAATGCCTCAGAAATCTAAAGTTCTCCCTCCTACCCCACTTCTCCAGCCAGGTGTTGAACTGCTCGATCTTCCTATTCTTATTCTCATTAGCACGTGTCACTGGAAGTAATCCTGAGATTACTGCTCTTGAGGTTCTGCTTTTTAATTCCCTCCCTAACTCCCTAAAGTCTGCATTCAGGACCTCATCCCTTTTCCTACCTATGTCATTGGTCCCAATGTGGACCATAGCCTCTGGCTGTTCATCTTCCCACACCTCTTTCCCCCATGAACCTAATTCGCTACTTACTCAGACTCCGACATAATCACCTGCCCCTTACTGATCATGAGGTTTGAAAAGCCTGTCTCCTTTTTAGACCTTCTGATGAGTCACTAGCTAGTTTAGCTTCCTGCTACAGTAATTAACACCAATTAAACCAACTGTTTTCAGTTGCTTGACAGTTAACTACCATGACCAGGTAGCTACTTGTTCAACAGGTCTACCTTCCCTGCAGGTTGTTAGTTCAATGTCAGTGCTTGATTCTTAATCTATATTTAAATCTGAAAAAGACTTACCAGAACTTACCATGTGAATCTAATTCGCTACTCACTCAGTCTCCGTCTCACTCCGGCGTAGCTGCCTGTCTCCTCGCCCGTCCTTTACTGCGTGAGGAGACAGGCGACTACGCCTGTAGAACAGATGTAGCAACTCAAGACTGGGCAACCATGAGGTGCTGTGGGCCATCAGCAGCAGCAGAATTGTATACAACCACAATCTGTAACCTCATGGCCTGGCATATCACCCACTCGACCATTACCATCAAGCCAGGAGATCAATCTTTGTTCAATGAAGAGTGCAGAAAGGCATGCCAGGAGCAGCACCAAGCATTCCTATCAACCCAGTGAAGCTACTTGCGTGCCAAACAGCATAAGCAGCAAATGATTCCAACACTATCGGATCAGGTCTAAGCTCTGCTGTCCTGTCACATCCAGTTATGAATGGTGATGCACAATTAAACAATTCACCAGAGGAGGAGGCTGCACAAATATCCCCATCCTCAATGATAGGAAGCCCGGCACATAAGTGCAAAAGATAAGGCTAAAGCATTTGCTACAATCTTCAGCCAGAAGTGCTGAATGGATGATCCATCTCATCACCTCCAGAGGTCCCCAGCATCACAGATGCCAATCTTCAGCCAATTCAATTCACTGCATATGATATCAAGAAATGGCTAAAGGCACTGGATACTGCAAGGGCTATGGGCCCTGACAATATTCCGGCAATAGTACTGAAGACTTGTGCTCCAGAACTTGCTGAGCCCCTAGCCAAGCTGTTCCAATACAACTACAACACTGGCATCTACCCAGCAATGTGAAAAATTGTCCAGGTATGTCCTGTACACAAAAAGCAGGACAAATCCAACTCGGATTACCGCCCCATCAGTCTACTCTTGAGCATCAGTAAAGTGATGGAAGGGGACATCAACAGTGCTATCAAGCAGTACTTGCTTAGCAATAACCTGCTCACTGATGCCCAGTTTGGGTTCCACCAGGGTCACTCAGGTCCTGGCCTCATTACAGCCTTGGTTCAAACATGGACAAAAGAACTCAACTCCAGAGCTGAGGTGAGGATGACTGCCCTTGACATCAAGGCAGCATTTGACTGAGTGTGGTAACAAGGAATCCTAGCAAAACTCGGGTCAATGGGAATCAGGGGAAATCTCTCCGCTGGTTGGAGTCATACCTAGCACAAAGGAAGATGATTGTGGTTGTTGGAGGTCAGTCATCTCAGCTCCAGGACACCACTGCAGGAGTTCCTCAGGATAGTGTCCTTGGCCAAACTATTTTCAGCTGCTTCATCAATGACCTTCCTTCCATCATAAGGTCAGAAGTGGGGATGTTCACTGATGATTGCACAATGTTCAGCATCATTTGCAACTCCTCAGATACTGAAGCTGTCCATGTCCAAATGCAGCAAGATCTGGACAAGATCCAGGCTTGGGCTGACAAGTGCCAAGTAACATTCACACACACAAGTGCCAGGCAATGACAATCTCCAACAAGAGAGAATCGAACCACTGCCCCTTGACATTCAATAGCATTACCATCACTGAATCCCCTACGATCAACATCCTGGGGGTTACCATTGACCAGAATCTGAACTGGACTAGCCATATAAATACTGTGGCTACAAGAGCAGGTGAGAGGCTGGGAATCCTGTGGCTAGTAACTCATAAGAACATAAGAAATAGGAACAAGAGTGGACCATTCGGCCCCTCAAGCCATTCAATAAGATCATGGCTGATCATCTTGTGTTTCAATTTCCACATTCTCATCTAACCCCGATAACCTTTGATTCCCTCGCCTATCAAGAATTTATCTACCTCTACCTTAAAGATATTCAATGACCCTGCCTCCATCACCTCCTGAGGTAAAGAATTCCAAAGTCGCACAAACCTCTGAGAGAAAGAAAATTCTCCTCATCTCTGTCCTAAAAGGGCAACCCCTAATTTTAAAACAGCGCCCTCTAGTTCTGGACTCATCCACAAGAGGAAACATCCTTTCGATGTCCATCTTGTCAAGGCTGTTCAGGATCTTGTATACTTCGATCAAATCACCCCTAAGTCTCCTAAATTCCAGTGGAAACAAGCCCAGTCTGTCCAGCCTTCCCTCATAAGACAACCCACTCATTCCAGGTATCAATCTAGTAAACCTCCTTTGAACCGCCTCCAATGCATTTACATCCTTCCTTAAATAAGGAGACTAAAACTGCACACAATATTCGAGGTACAGTCTCACCAATGCCCTGTATAACTGAAGCGTAACATCCTTACTTTTATGTTCAATCCCTCTTGTAATAAAGGATAGCATTCCATTAGCCTTCTTAATTACTTGCTGGACCTTTATGCTAACTTTTTGTGACTCATGTACTAAAATACCTAGATCCCTCTGCATCTCAGAGTTATGCAGCCGTTTTACATTTAAGTAATACTCTGCTCTTTTGTTCTTCCTGCCAAAGTGAACAACTTCACATTTTCCCACATTAAACTCCATTTGCCAGGTCTTTACCCACTCACTCAACCTATGTATATCTATTTGCAACCTCCTCATGTCCACTTCACAACATACTTTCCCACCTATCTTTGTGTCATCTGCAAATTTAGCTACCATGTCTTCACTCCCCTCATCTAAATCATTGGTGTAAATTGTAAAAAGTTGAGTCCCTAGTACATTCCGCTGTGGGATGCAACTCGTCACATCCTGCCAATCAGAAAAAGACACATTTATGCATACCCTCTGCTTTCTGCCAGCCAGCCAATCTTCTATCCATGCTAATAGGTTATCCACTACACCATGCGCTTTGATTTTCCATAAGAATCTTTGATGTGGCACCTTATCAAGTGCCTTCTGGAAATCCAAGTCCAGTACATCTACAGGCTCCCCTTTATCCACTGTGCATGTTACTCCTTCAGAAAACTCCAATAAATTGGTTAAACATGATTTTCCTTTCACAAAACCATGCTGACTCTTCCCAGCTGCCATGAGCTCCTCTGGGTGCCCAGCTATAACCTCCTCAATGATCAATTCTAATAACTTCCCCATGACAGCAACTGACCTATGGTTTCCTGTTTTCTGCCTCCCTCCCTCCTTGAATAGAGGAGTTATATTTGCAACTTTCCAATCTGATGGAACCTTTCCAGGATCTCGTAAATTTTGGAAAATTAACACCAGTGCATCGACTACCTCATTAGCCACATCGTTTTAGACCCTAGGATGACTATTAGGACCCAGAGACTTACCAGCCTACAGCTCCAGCTCTGAGTAAGAGTCATATGGACTCGAAACGTTAACTCTATCTTGTTCTCCACAGATGCTGTCAGACCTGCTGAGTTTTTCCAGCATATTTTGTTTTTGTTTCAGATTTCCAGCAACCACAGTATTTTGCTTTTATATAACTCCATCAACTTGCTCAGTACCACTTCCCTCGTGATTTCAATTTCACCAAGTTCCTTTCTCCCATTCACCTCCTGATTTACACTATTACTGGAATGTTTTTTGTATCCTCTATAGTGAATTCAGAAGCAAAATATTTGCTCATTTCTTCAGCCATTTCCTTATTATCTACTATTAACTCCCCACTGTCATTTTGTAGAGGACCAACACTCACTTTACTTACTCTTTTCCTTTTTAAGTACCTGTAGAAACGCTATCCATTTTTACATTTCTAGCTAGCTTCCTCTCATACCCTAATTTTTAACTCCTGATGAATCTTTTAGTAATTCTCTGCTGTTCTTTATATTCTGTCCCATCATCTGTCCTGCCATTCATCTTTGCGGAGTTGTATGCTTTTTCCTTAAGTTTGATACTTTCCTTAACATCTTGTTAACTCACTCCCTGACTCCCCAAATCCTGTCCACCATCTACAAGGCACAAGTCAGGAGCGTGATGGAATATCCTCCCCTTGCCTGGATGAGTGCAGCTCCAAAGACACTGAAGAAGCTTGACATCGTCCAGGACAAAGCAGCTCACTTGATTGGCACCCCATCCACAAACATTCACTCCCTCCACCACCGATGCACAGTAGCAGCAGTTTGCAACATCTACAAGATGCACTGCAGGACCTCACCAAGACTCCTTAGACAGCATCTTCCAAACGCATGACCACTACCATCTAGAAGGACAAGGACAGCAGACACATGGGAACACCACCACCTGGAAGTTTTCCTCCAAGCCGCTCACCATCCTGACTTGGAAATATATCGCTGTTCCTTCACTGTCCCCGGGCCAAAATCCTGGAACTCCCTCCCTAACAGCACTGTGGGTGTACCTACACCACATGGACTACAGCGGTTCAAGAAGGCAGCTCATCACCACCTTCTCAAGGGTAATTAAGGATGGACAATATATGCTGTCCTAGCCAGCGATGCCCACATCCCATGAATGACTAAACAAAAGAAATTATTTTACTTAATAAGTTGTACCATCATTAGAGATTCTTTGAGCCAATGATTTTTTCTTCCCTCATCTGGGTATGGTTCTATATTGTTTCCGGACCTCTGTTTGTCTCACCAATTGTATTGTCTTCTCCAAGGTTAAGTCTTCTTTGGATTGAAGTAGGTCAGATATGGTGTCATCAGTAACCACTGACTACAACGAGGTTTCGAAATAGTTCAGTTTCAAGATCACCACATTTGCAACCTTCAGCCAGTCGATACAGGCCGTTGATAAAAGCGTCTACTGGTTCACCTGGGGCAGAATGTTCCTGCTGGCGTGCGGGAGCGAACGCGTAAAATGATGCACGGTGATGTCGGGCGAGCATCTTGACATCACCGCGCACCATCGCGATATTTCATTGGGCGGGCGTGTGTTGATCTCCGATGCACCCCCACCATTAATTAACCAGCCACATAAGGCCCTTGAGGTGCCAATCGACAGCGACTTTTCGGTGTGTTCGTGCAATCTTCGGGTCGGCACAACAGGCAGGCGGGTAGGACACATATTTGTATAAACCTCATCCACGGGTGGGATAAGAGGGCTCAGTGGGGTTGCGGGCGTGCTCTGTCAAATATTGATTTTTCAAAGTTATTTATCTTTGCCTGTGTGACCTGCAATACTTCAAAACGTGTACCAGCTGCTTGGTCTGGACTCACAACCTTCGGGTCACCACTCTGCAGTGAGGAGTCTTTTTTGGGCCTGCAGGTTTCAGGAAGCCTTCCCCTAGCCTGGGAATGGGAGCTGAACTCTCCACTGGAGGCACCTCCTCTGAGGAGGAAGGGAGGGCTGGAAGGGGGAGGAGGCCAGGAGTCCACATTCAGCCTCCAGGGGAACCACCTTTGGAAGGACATGCACAGGCACAAGGGGTGCTGGGCCAAGAGGTAGTCCAAGGTGGAAGGGGCCGCAGAAGACGCCACTATCCTGCTGCCAGGGTTTACAGGCGGCGAAGCAGCTGCCTCAATATGTCTGAGGTGCAGCGCCGAAGGAGGCTCCGTCTGTCAAGGGGGACATTGAACTATATCTGTCAGATGATTGGCCCTGAGATCTCCCCTAACTGTGTGGGTGGACACCCCATGCCAGTGGCTCTAAAAATCACAGCTGCCCTCAACTTCTATGCCTCTGGCTCCTTCCAGGGGTCGATGGGTGATCTTTACGGTGCACCCCAATCAGCTGTCCACACTTGTGTCAAGCAGGTTACAGACGCTCTGCTCAGACGTGCATTGACCTTCATCCACTTCCGTTGGGACCAGGCAAGTCAGGGACAGCGAGCCAGAGGCTTCGCGGTCATTGCTGGCTTTCCCCGTGTCCAGGGTGCAATAGACTGTACACATGTGGCCATCAGGGCACCAGCAGGTGAGCCCGGTGCCTTCGTCAACAGGAAGGGCTTCCACTCCATGAACGTGCAGATAGTGTGTGATCACAGGATGCAGATTCTACAAGTCTGTGCAAGGTACCCAGGCAGCTCCCACGACGCCTACATCCTCAGACGCTCCCAGGTGCCGGGGCTCTTCAGTGCTCCGGCTCGGCTGGATGGTTGGCTGCTGAGGGACAAGGGCTATCCCCAGAGAAGGTGGCTCATGACGCCTCTCCGCCATCCAAGAACAGAAACTGAGGAGCGCTACAATAGGAGCCACGGCACCACAAGGGCTGTGGTGGAGAGAGCCATTGGTCTTCTCAAGATGTGCTTCCGGTGCCTGGACCACTCAGGGGGTGCACTCCAGTACCCCCCCAGATCGTGTCTCGGTGATAGTGGTTGCATGCTGCGCTCTCCACAATCTTGCGCTGGAAAAGGGCGACGCAGTGGACGAGGAAGACATAGACGCAGTGGCTGCGGCTGCACACGAGTCCAGCAGTGACTCCGAGGATGAGCACGCATAGGGAAATGCTGAAGGGGTAGACGCTGACCCGGGCATACTCCAGGGAGACAGGGACATCCGGGAGGCTTTAATCCAACGAACCTTCAGCTAGCACACCACAGATGGACCTCCAGGACAAGCCTGGGCTGTAGCCTCCATACTCGATACCTAAGTGTAAAATCTGCCTGGTTAGGAACATTAACTAAGGGCCTTGTTAATAAAGCTGAATGTCCCACAAAGCGCACATAGCATTATTGGAAACCATCCACCTGCAGAAGAAAAGAGGCACCCTCAGCCATGGTGACATGTCTGAATTTAACATTACACCCAAAGAAACTTAATGAAACAAAATAACAAAGGTGTTAAAAATCACACCAACTCATAAAGACCTCATTGCAGGCCAACACAAAAGCACCAGTGATAAACCCGTGGTGTGCCTAATGTGCTTTATGTTTACATTTCCGGGCGCTACGTCTTGGTGCTGACCCCTCGCTGGGAGTGGCATCTGACCAGCCTGCTGACTCTGCTGTCCTGTTGGCCTCGATGACCTTGGCAATCGCCCTCTGGCCCGTGGAGCCTATGCCAGCCCCTCCGAGAAGGGAGCTGCCAGTTCTACAGCTGGCATCTCCCCAGTCGTCGCAGTCTCACCGAATGCAAGTCACTGGCAAAGGGGCAGAGGAGCTGCCACCCTCATCTGGAGCGCCCTGAGAGGAGCCCGCGGAGACAATAGGCAGCTGCTGCGCCAACGTGAGGTCGCTTTGGACCTCCCTGCTCACTGTGGATGAATGGGCACCGAGCTGGGAAACTTGGAGCCCACACCCGCTTCCACACTGGCACTGACCAGCTGAAGTCAATGCTGATGTGAGGGCTTGCTGGTCCGAGCACGTCCCCAGCTTCTCACTAGAGCGACGGAGATTGAGGGGCGACTTGATAGAAGTTTAAAAAATTATGAATGGCATGGACAGAGTAGATAGTCAGAAGCTTTTTCCCAGGGTGGAAGAGTCAATTACTAGGGGACATAGATTTAAGGTGAGAGGAGAAAACTATAGCGGAGATGTGCGGGGCAAGTTTTTTACGCAGAGGGTAGTGAGTGTCTGGAATTCGCTGCCAGAGGAGGTGGTGGAAGCAGGTACGATATTGGTGTTTAAGAGGCAGCTTGACAAATACATGAATAGGATGGGAATAGAGGGATATGGACCTCAGAAGTGCAAAATGTTTTAGTTGTCAGGCAATATGATCGGCGCAGGCTTGGAGGGCCGAAGGGCCTGTTCCTGTGCTGTACTTTTCTTTGTTCTTTGTTCTTTGTTAAGCCCTGATGTGTCTCCTGGAGTAGCCTCTCCACAAGACTCGCCACTCTCTCCATGGAGGATGCATGGTGCTCAGACATGAGGCTCATTGCTTCGGTGATCGACCACGTAGACTCCTCCACCATGGACACCAAGCTGAGCATAGTCTCATGTATCTCCACCAGATGCTCCTGCACGCCCGACCGCATTTCCTGTGTTTGGTGCGTCACGGACGACACCAGAGGCACATCATCAGGCACCGACTGAGCATGTGCCTGGTACCCTGCAGTCCTCCGACTGCTGGCACCATGGGCACTCTCTGTCTCTGCCAGCTCCTTCAGTGACTGTGAAGTGCCTTCACCGCTGTGTCCCGGGACACTAGCCGATGTTCTAACTCCCACTGAGGTGCTAGTATCTGCGCTGGTGCCTGCCTGACAGAGATGGTGTGACGCTGGTGAGACTTCAGGGCCCTCAGGTGTGAGAGAAGGCACCTTCTGCTCCTTCTCCCGGTCCTGCTCCGCTGATGCTGAAAGGAAGAATAAGGACATTGGATCAGTTAATGTGGAGACAATGTCAATGTGCATCCCTGTCCCCCAGATCATTATGCGCTCATCCTTCCATAAGCAATGGTCAAGCCATGTTGCAAACTTCAATCACTGAACATTCAGCACTGCCACGGCTGTTGGGAGAACAATGGTGACCTCTCTGCTGGGCAAACATACCTGCCCATGGCACCCCAGCCTCACCGACACCGGTGGATCTGGGCACATGGCGCCTCTCCAAATCTAGGGCCTCCTGCTCAAAGCGGCTGAGAATTGCCAACTGGGCTGGCCCTCTGCCAGTCCTCACCCTCTCGGCTGCATTATGTGTATTCTTCTCCTGAAAAGGAGAGAAGAGCATTGATTAGTGCGACTTGTACCTGGATTCTCTTCGCGGATGGCCCACCCCAACCAGAGTGGGACATTGCAGGGCTCCAGTGCCTCCTCACCCTCCTGCTGCTGGCCACCCTCACAAAAATGCCAGGCCTGTCTCCACCCCACCCCCCAACCCCCTTGGCCAAATGCTGCCTACATCACATTAGACACCACACGGTCTAACCTTCCATAGCAAGGAAATGCAAGCATGTGGAGCGCAGGAGACAACAGATCGATCGGTGCCAATGCCACCTTGAAGCTCCCCTCCCAGCATGTCATCACCCTGACTTTGACATGTCCTGGAGTTCCAGCACTGTGCCTTGGTGCAGCTTCTCTAGGTTGCCCCCAAAACAGTAATGTGGGTCTCAGTGTACCACGTGCTGTAAGTGCGGAACCCATCTCTTCACCACCCTCTCAGGGTGACCTCAGCATGAGCAATGTCTGTTGGGCCACCCGGAGAAGGACACAAAGGTCAATGATTCAATGCAGTCACTACACTCAGGGTGATGGGGGAGGTGGGGGAGGTGACGCCAGGGGAGAAAGCCTACCTGCTGGGTAAGTGACCAATGCCAACATGATACTCACCCTTCCTGAGCGCAACAGGTCGTTGAAGCGCCTGCGACACTGGGTCCAGGTGCACCGCCGCACCACATCGCGGGTGCTCACCACCTCTGCCACCTCCTCCCAGGCACGCTTATTCATGTGGGGTGGCCTCCTCCTCCCGTCCTGGGGTACGAGGACCTCCCGCTGTGCTGCCACCTCCTCGAGGAGGGCAGCAAGGCAATCGTCTGAAAAATGAAAGGCACAGTGCCCCCCTGCCCTACCCTCCTGCCTGGCCTGCTCACCAGCAGCGCTCTGGGGAGCCCTTCCACTGGCCATGATTCACAGCCTTTGAAAGGCTGGAGCAACTTTTTAAAACAGGCCACCTGGGTTGCCATTGGACCCGATGGTCACTGCAGTCCCACTGCTGCCCGCCCACTCCCGCTGTCCTCAGGGGCCGTGATTCACACTGGGCGGGTCTTAATTGGCCCGCCCGTGTAAAGTGGCAACGCGGACCCGATTGCGAGCGGCGATCGGGCTTGCGCCTGCCCACACCTGCTCCCACTTTGTCTACCCGACAGACAGAAAATTCTGTTGAATTTGGCTTTCTAAAATCTTGTTATTCCATAGGTTAAAAATTATCAAAGAATGTTTCATTGATGTCTTGTCTTGCTATAACATCATCTGCAATTGCTCCAATAAAGCACTTTAACGAAGAGTACAGCCTCACTTATTGCCCAATCCTGAATCAGAATCTTAAAAATCTCTTCCTCCATTGTGCTTGATTTGGTCCTTCCGTATGCCCAAATCTCTCATGTAATGTGAATTTGGAACCCGTAGCTGCTTCTAGGAGTTTTGTCTTAATTTTTTAAACATCTTTTGCAGTTTTGCGGTCATCCTTTCACTAATTCCTGCTATGATCACTGACCCCGTTTGGTAACCATTCTTTAAACTTTGCAGAGTTTTTAGACTAATTGCTGGAAGTTTCTATTAAGCTCTGTTCGCTGCTACCCTTCCTCTGAGGAATCGTGTTTACGCAGCTGATTTTTAATTTTTATATTTTTCCATTGCTGCCTCGCAGTCTCCATGTGTAATAGGTGCCGACCTGGGACCTGGACTGAGATGCATCGAAACCCATGCTCACTAAAAATGGCATTTGCCCAGTGTTGCCTGCTTATTGTGCTGTTAAGTTGAAGATTTTGACCCTTTTTCAAGAGTTGCTCATCCTTCCTCAATTGTTGCTAAGTTCTCGGACTCTGGAACAGTTGATTTTTCTGCCTCTCAATCTCCATGGTTTCCATGGAGCTCTTTTGGAGATTTTCAACTGTCTTACCGAAGTCTTTGGTTTTGGCACCTGTTTTCCAGGTCAGACTTGTGAACTTCTTTAAAGTTGATTTTTGGAGATTTCAGTGTCCAGCATAGCTGTCACCATGTTGTATGTTGGTTGTGACTGCTTAAGGAACAATTGCTGAGACATAGGTATGTCTGAACTCTAACTGATTTATTTGATAAACATAACTATTTACAGAAGTAAAGACTAGGTGTTACTCAGTCTAAGCCATGAGCATTCTCCCTCTCGACTCTTGGTCATGTGTCTCTTACACCATCATGTGGGCAGCATTGTTTCTCCAGACCCACACATTAACCTTTTCAACCCTGAACACCCTAATACTACAAGAAGAACAATCACTCTGTGTGCCTTCACCTTTGTTGAGAGATTGATTCCGCTTCACTCCCAGACAGTTTTTAGTTGCTTGTCAAACGCAATGCTGGCCTTAGCTATTCTTCCATTTACTTTGTCGTCTGTGTGAAATGCTCTATATTACTGCAGTCTGGGTCTCTACTTCAACTGCTGTTGCATATTGCAGGGTTTCATAATGACATACATTAAAAGTGGACCTTGTAGGAACATTGGCAATTGCTGGTTAATATTCCACCCTGCAACCCAGTCATTTCGTGCAGTAAATTGTTTTTTGTCAGGTCTGATGGGAATGTCTGCTTTTTTTCCCCCAATTTGAAATTCATGTCCCCATTAGTAAAGAATTGTTCATTATTTCCCAAAGATTAGCTGTATAAATTCTTGTATAAAGAAGTTTTGATTAAAATGCTACCCAAAAGTTAAAACAACTATTTTTCCTCTTTTGATCTTTGCAAACCTCATACTCTTAATTACAAGTCAAATCACCACTCTTTGGTCTCTGCCATTGTAGCATAACTGCATGGTAAGAAGTTCATGAGAGTGATGTACTGTGATTCCCATGCTCTTTACTGTAGTACCCTGTCTATGCTCAATTTGCCTCCTAATTAAAATTCTATTTTTTAATTGGATTTGATATTCTAGTTAGGGAATTGCTACTGATTATGTGCACAAGGTAATGAACTACATTTTCTTGAAGTTAGATTGCTATCTTTAATACTGCTTTAAGAATAAGGCAAGTAGGCCATGTATGAAAGATTTACTCTTCTCAAATTTGATGTCGATAAATGCCTTGAGCTCTGCTATCATAGTTTACGATGTCTTAATGTCCTGCCCTTGGCTTAGGAGTTGCACCCAATCTGTGACAGCTAACATTGGCAGATGGTGCTGGAAAGGCACATCATAGCTAATCTGTCCAGGGGTATACACGTGATGGAAATGACCAGAAAATTGATGGCAGACACCATGGAAGCTTCCTGTCATTGTTGTCAACTTTGGTGTTCTGCAAAGTTTATATGACTCATACATGGGTTGCTGCACCCCAATTTGGTAGGTACTTGTGTCTTGTTCATGTACTAAATATAGTCCTAAAGCCATGCAGATGAGTGGTTTTAATGGTGGATGGCACTACACCAGAATCTGCCTTCATCAGTTTTAAAGGAATTTGTCTCAGTTGGAAGTCCTCTATAGGATTCTGACCACAACAGTACCATAAGAGTTGCAATTGTTTAATTTGGTACTACATATTTATGCCATGAACATAATGAACATGGGAACTACTACAACAGCATGTTAGCATTCAGCATCCTTCAGTCCACATACAGTAGCAGCACTGAAGTTTCACAATCATTTCTACCCATTATGGAACACTCCCACAACAAAATATGGGATTGGCTTTTGTCTGTAGAAATTCAAATACTGAGCTAAACATCCCACGCTGGGCTTGATTAAGCTGAGGGAAAATGGTTGTCTGCTGCTAACCTATTGTCTCAGTTTTTCTCTGTTACCAGCAAACAACAGAGTTAATTTTGCGAGAACTTGTAAGAATCTGCCCTTGTTGTACATGTATTTGTCTGTAACCTGTTTTGCCATTTCATATACAAAAAAAACCTGCTAGTATTTAACGTTGGTAACATATGCAAAATGTCAAGCAAAAATGCGCATTAACTTCAGTGTTTTGCCCCTGGCTCATGTTGTTGTTGTATTTTTTGCAGGGAAGGAACTGGTGCAATTTGTTAAAAATCGATTTGGCAGTGGCCAGGATTTAATTAACAGTGACTCTGACAATTCTGAAATGAGTGAGCCAATAGACAGTCATAACTTCGAGCAAACAAGATTATCAGTTCTGTCAACAGACAGTGGTATCGTCAGAGACTGTGGGGATCCACCTCTTTCAAATGATGTGTCACCTGCAGGAGCCAATGAAAAAGAACAGACCAAGTTGGTCAGAAGACCCGGCATGAAGAAGAAAAGTTATGATTCAGACAACATACCGAGCTTTTTGGAGATTTATGATAATACAGTAACAGAAGCTAATATGAAACTTCAGCGGAAATTTGGTTGCAATACGATGTTTTTTAACTTCAAACAACAAAAGCCTAACACTGCACGTGTTATGGTGATTGGGAACGATTGCATTTTGGGAAGATTAGCAAAGGCTTTTCTTTCTTTGAGGTATTTTTTTGAGCATGGTTTATATAAACAATTTACAAAATAAGAAAAGTCCCCCTTTTTAGATGGTATCCAAATCTGCTTCTGGCTTTATTCTACTCCATATTTTTATCGAGTTTCCTGTTAAATTTTACACTGGCTTACATTAAAGCAGCAGTGTGTAATTTTATAAATTAAATGATTACTGACCCTCGTTCTTTTAGGTAGGCATTTTCATCTCTTTAATTTCTTCCCTCAACAGCTGCATTGTGCTAGGTAATTTTGTTCTGTAATCTTGTGGCATTCTCTGACACCTCTTACAATTGACAATGAATGTCAGTGGGCTACTTGACTGTGGTGAGCATCACAGCCCAGTTTAGTTCTAATTTTACTGATGTCCACACATGCACACTTTTCAGTTGAAGTCAATGGAAAGTCATCAGGAGTGGAAATTCTGATTTTTGTTTTTTGTGAGCTGCACCCTCTCCCTAGCCCAGGGCCACTTAAGTTAAGCTTAGCACCCTCTACAAACATCGCCCCAGCTGAGAATTAAAAATGTTTTAAGGCTCATTTGTGTCTGCTGGGTTCACATGTCACAACAGGTACAATTAGCCCCTGTGTGAAATTACAGCATGCTCAGAGTTTCAAGATGGTTGTTTGGCAGAACCGGAAATGAAGCATTGTCGGAGCTGTGCCAGGCCTGTCATCTTAAAACCTCAAATGCGCTGTGATTCAGGAATGTTTTATTATGCTTTATTATACTTCCCATTTAGTAATGCCACTGGTATAATCATCATGTTAATGATTCCTCTCCTAAAGTCACCTTGATTAAGAATTTCAAATGAAACTTTAGGTTTTTGACTGTATTCATAATTTTTGTAGAAATGTAACCAAAATTTTGTAGTTTCATTTCCATTGGTTTCTATTTATTTCTATTTATGTTTATGGTCGAACCAAATTTTTGTTCAGTTTCATGATTTAAGGCTGCCAAATGATTGCATTAAAAATCTTCTCAAAGTAACAAAAATATAGATTTATTAAAACTAACAATAGTAATGCAGTCAAAATGATCATGAATGCTGGGCTGTTGCTTAAAATAATGACAAAAATATTTTACTTTAAATTTGTTACTTAGGAAAAGAGAAACAAGAAGATGTATTCTGACCAAAAAACTAAACTTACAGTTCTACTACATCCCTGTTACAGATGAGAAGCAGATCCCAGTGTCTGCTGGTAAGGTGTGTGTCTGAGCTGTTTTTCAATTATTATTTTCTGTAAGATTAATTCTAATCTTCATATATCAGATCTGATTGGTCCCTGCTGACTACATGACTGATAATACCATACAGCTGACCCTGAACAAACCAGGATAATTTGCAATATAGCTGTGTTGAAGCCCTTTGATGGATTTGAGGGATGTGACAATTTACTGCAAAAATACAAGTCTTCTATTGACATTAAGTCCATTATATTGTTAAAAATTCTGCTTAGCTTACTACTAGATTAGTAAGAGCTAATCTCCATGTTTGAATAAGGAATTATGCCTCTTCATATTCTAATGTTATTGAAGATATATTGCTACAGACTTAATGTCGTTAACGTGAACTGTCTTGCAAACAATTACTAAATGACCAGAGTTACTCTTACCTACTTTAAAAAAATTAGACATACTGTCAGCATCTATAAATCAATAATAGTGAAAGTTCTTTTTGATACTTTGATTTAGGTCATCCCTTTATTGCATAGCGACCTTTCTTGTGAGGTGTCCAGGTATTTGGGTAGCATAGATCCTTGGTATAACAGCAACATCAACAGCCTGCGCAATATGATACCTGAACTGGCTAGAATGGTAAGAACATTTCAGATTTCACCTTTATTGTGCCCTATTGATATGCAATATGAAGTGAAAGACTGTTGTAGAAGGAACATAGCAGGCTACCTGTTAATTGCATATTATTGGGTATTTAATTGTATTCAGAAGGTAGACATTGAAGGGGACTGTTATGCTCATGTATACAGGAGCAGGCTGAAACTGTGTTTAAGATAAAAGCAAAATACTGTGGATGCTGGAAACCTGAAACAAAAACAGAAAATGCTGGAAAAACTCAGCAGGTCTAGCAGCATATGTGGAGAGAGAAACAGAGTTAACGTTTTGAGTCTGTATGACCCTCCTTCAGGTGCTGCTAGACCTGCTGAGTTTTTCCAGCATTTTCTGTTTTTGTTTGAAACTGTGATTGTTGTTTGGAGGTGCACAATATGTAATGTGCCTCTCTGTAAATAAAAGCCTTTACTTTTATTAGATGATTTAGATTAGGCTCCAGTTCTATCCTTCACTACCTGGCTACCCAAATTCTAACACTACCTGTTTGTGAACACAACCTTTCTCCCCTTACGTGAGTAGCCTTTGAAGCAGCCTTTGAAATATCATCAGAATATGGAGTCTGCACCTGCACTAAGTCCTAAAATCAGCAGACTGTATTCTAAATCAATTATATGGAATGCAGTGAATCAAGTGAGAAAAATTCACCAGTTAATACTGTTAATACTTTTGAAACAGGTTAACAAATCTGTTAAAATAGCAAAGGAAGTGGGAAAACTATTGGCAGAAGCTTCTGGCTGGCATGTGGGCGGCGGGTCAGCGTCAGCGCTTAAAATGTCGCGCGAGCACCCCGACGTCAGCTTGCGGCATCGCGATATTTCGGTCGGGCGGGCGCGCTATGCAGCCCGCCATTAATTAAAAGCCTCGTTAAGGCCCTTAACTTGCCAATCGTCCATGATTTTGAGGGGCCTGTGCGAACTTCGGCTCAGCGCACGGGCCCAACGGGCAGGCGGGTAGGTGATTTTTTTTACAAACCTCATCCAGTGGCGGGATGAGGTTTGATAGCAGTTTTTAAAAAGTTTAATAAAGTTTTTGTTTATTTCACTAACATGTCCCATCTCGTGTGACATTTTCACATGAGGGGGGCATGTTAAAGAATTTTTTATTGTTCTATTTTTTATATTTGCCAGCCTTTCAGCAATCTCCCTGAGGCAGCACTTTGCCTCAGGGAGATGTGTGCTCTTTCACGCGCATGCACGAAACAGCGCACTCTCTCAGTTGAGGAATCCCCTCCCCGCCCGTACAGGAAGTGCATAGCGGGGCCCATTTCGGCGGCGGTGACCCGGCCATCAAGGGTAAAATTCTGCCCTTTGTAAACCATTCATTTACTATCATTGTTGAAGGTGATTTCTAGCTCATAATAATTTAAAACTGTTGCATCATTTTTATATAGTGTTGGTTCCTAACTTGATCTTAACGTAATGTAATGTAAGCTCCTGTGGGGTGAAATCACACTGCAATTTTTACATATAAGCACATTAACCTGTCATTATGATATTTCTCTTCTTCTATCTTAACATGGACGTTACAAAAATAAGTTAACATTTCCATGAAACTAGCAGACTAAAGAATTTCATATTAACTTAAATTACACAATGTGGTTTCACCAGATCTGTTCCAAGTCATTTGTTTACCAATATAGCATTTTTTATACATAGCATTCAAGATACTGTAAAAAGTCTGATCTGCTTCTATCTTCTTGATTAAAAGGCTGTTTTATAATAGCCAAAGAACCAGTTCTCTCAGGTCACAGCTGTGTTTCCCTTTTCACCTGTAATTCTGACACAAGGTCCAACCAGAGATGGACCTGTACTGGGATGTGACTGGGCTATTGTAATGGACCCACCTACCAAATTTGAATGCGTATCAGCTAGGGCATGCAAAATGCCTATTGTTACAGACAGGAGGGAGGGTTTGATTTAGAACAGCCCATCCATAAACAAAAAGGTGTTTTAGATTTTTGATTCCCCCATTATAAGTATTTTCCCCAACCTTTCGGGTTTGGAATTATCCAATCCTCTATTAATAACCTCACAGACAATTCGAGATAAGGTAAAAATAAGAGGGGTAGCTTATTTTACACATAATGCGCAGGAAGGGGTTTCACAACGTCTGCCCCTTTTTGCATTTATACAATAAATGAGGGATACAAATAGTCGTTTGGTAGTACAGAACTTGAGTATTGCTGAAAAAAGACTTTTTGTCAAAGCTTTTTGTCCTGATGAGTGCAAGACAAAAAGCTTTCACAAAATGCCTTTTTTCAGCAATACAAGAGCAGGATAAGGGAAAGAAAGGGGATCAGAGCAAAGACCACGATAAAAATAAGAATTACGGTTTCAGTTGAGTTCAGAGTGCAAAATCAAAGTTCAATGAGGGTCTTCCACACAGTTCAACTGGCCCTAGACTGGTGGTGTAAGATTCGCTTTTCCAGTGGTGTTGATGCCCCAAGATGAAGTGGCACATAGAGGCTGAATCAGTTATGTAGGCGATAGTACAAAATATTCCCAGCAGAGTCAGGTTAGATGGGGGCTAGTTGTCCAACTTGGCCAGAGCTTGCTTCTGTATGGCCTGCCTGTTAGATGTTAAATAGCAGACTGAAGATGGAATCTGAAAGTTGTATAATTAAAGCAATTCAAACAGTTCAAGTTTCGGTCATGTTACAGGGTGGTTTCAGTTCAAGATATTCAGCTAATGAGACCTCTTGTTAAAACCCATTGTGTTTTGAGCAGGTAACTGTAGAAACTTTAGCACAACATTGGAGATGGAAAGTTACAAATAACTCTGCCTTTGTCCATAGCTGGCTGGTACAGACATCTCATCTACTATCCTTTGTGTTGGTTTGGTGGAATGTTTATACAATGCAAGGAGTGTTACATTCCAGGAGTTTGATGTGTTAGCCTTTGTCCATGTTTAAACTGCTTAGAAACTTCCAGAACTACTGTCATATGGTCAGCAGCAGCTATTGTATCAGTCCAGTCATTTGTCCATTAAAAAAAAACAGAATAATAATTTTATAAAGTAGCCAGGATGATATAGACATTTTTTTCCTCCCTGTCTTCTGGACAGGACACCTATCTACCTGTCAAGCAAGGTGAGAGGGGAGCCATATCTAGACCTACAAGTCTACAGCACAACCTTGCCTATAGCTTGACACAAAATAACATTCAATTTGCAATCTCACTCAAGCTCATGCAATTGGGCGCAATTTGTTTTGAGATGGATTGATATAGCCAGAGAAAAGTAGTACTTTGGTTATTATGAAGTAGCCTCCTGATCAGACTTTTAATAGTATCTTCAATGCTCTGTATAAAAAATAAAATGCTGTCTTAACAAATGACTAGGAAAGAACAGATCTGATGAAACCACATTGTGCAATTTAAGTTAACATAAAATGATTTAGACTCATTATTCAATAGTCATAAATATGAAAATGGTTTTTGAATGTGCGCTGATTGGTCTATACATTCCCACTACTTTATGTAATCATGGTTGGGAAAAGATAGACTAGAACTGGGAATTCAATTAATATTTGTAATTAAAACTGGAACCTTAACTTCCACAGAGAAATGTGGAATGCAAAGGAAGATAATATTATAAACATACGCATAACCAAAGACAGGGGAGCAGTGCATATGTAGCTTCAAAAGCAAAGGCAACTACAGTACCATTGTGATATTGGGAGGAATTGTCTGTGCCCATTGGCGTTGGGCATGTTTGGTGGCATGAGCGGACAATATGGCGAGAAGGCCAAAAATCGGTTTCATGACATCATGAAACCAGTTTGAGATCGTCTGCTCCACCTGCAGATGGTAAGCCACATTTCCCGCCATCAGACATCGGAAACCTCATTGTAATACACCTGCATATCATTATAAGCCCAGCCCGGCCGAATCTTACCTCCACCACGCTGGATCGTCCACTCACAATCATGACGACATGTTTTACAACAGCACATAAAAGGCGTGCACTTGGCGGGCTGCACTTTGAGGGGAACTCAGAGGTGAGTACACAGTAACGTTGTGGATCGCTTGCCCGAGTCGCCTGTTGGACTTCAAGGTTGAGGCAGGTTGTGGGGGGAGAGGAGGGGTGGGTGGGGGGGAGCGATGGCATGGTGGGGAGCAAGGGGCAAAGGCTGCCCTACGATTGAGGCCTCTCAGGGGGGGCAAGAGCTGCCCTGTGGTTGAGGCTCATTGAGACGGGGCAAGAGCTGCCCTGTGATTGAGGCTCATTGAGACGGGGCAAGGGCTGCCCTGTGATTGAGGCTCATTGAGACGGGGCAAGGGCTGCCCTGTGATTGAGGCTCATTGAGACGGGGCAAGGGCTGCCCTGTGATTGAGGCTCATTGAGACGGGGCAAGGGCTGCCCTGTGGTTGAAGGTAGTGCATAAGCACATGTTGGGTGGGGGTGTTGTAGGCGAGAGAAGTGGCTATGCATTAGGGAAACCTTGTATAAAGTGACCATTCCTCTGCAGCTGAAACAGTCCAGGCACAACCACATTGAACTGCTTGGAGTTGGGCCGCCAGCTTATCTGCCCACTCAAGCAACACAGAGGCATAAAAGTGCCATCAAGTGCTCCAGAGCTTTTCACCCCTTGGGCACAGACTGCAAACTAATGAGCATTTTAGTGGACTGCAGAACAGTTGGACATCTGCGCACGTTGTACAATCTCCTTGCTAAAGCTGACCATGGAGCAGTCACTGGTGAAGGTGCTCACAGCCCCTTGCAATGTCATCATCCCGGTTTGGACCAGTCACCCCCATGGTTCAAGCTAACAGGGCAGCCTTGCAGTGCGGGTTAGGAGAATGCCTGTGCCTGAGCTGAGAGCACAGCATGGAGTCCAATGGACAAAGCTGCTGCCAATCGGTCAGGTAGAGTGGGGCGGAGGTGGGTGGGGTTTTGGGTAGCCATGCAGCGCACTAATCTCTGGCCATCCAAGTGGTGGCCAGCACTCTCTGGCATGTGTTAAGGGGCCTTCAGACTTAACCAGGAGAGGTTCTTAGTACACCCCATGCTAACCCACGCATCTCTTTCTTTCACCCTGCATCAGGATCATGGAGCCTGGTGATCTAGCTGTATGCCTCGTGTGTACAGAGAGCCAAGATGAGCGAGAAGAGAGTGACTGAGGAGCCTGGCTGTGCAGAGGGAGGAGCAGCACCCTCAGGAAGAGGCTTGGGCTCCTGCAGACACCGCCAAAGTGCCAAAGCTGGTCGGCGCCTTGTGACACCCAGGGCGTATAGATGCCACCTTTTATTCCTGCAGATGACTGAGAACCAGTGTCACCGAAGATTGCGCATGTCTAGGGAACTGGTCAGCCACATCTGCCAGCTACTGCAGGATTTGGAACCATGGGGACATGGAGGGCATCCACTGCCAGTGACTGTGAAAGTGACCACGGCGCTCAATTTTTATATCAGTGGCTCCTTTCAGGGCTCCACAGGTGACCTCAGTGGGATATCACAAGCCTCCACCCACAAATGAGGTCATGGATGCCATCTTCGCAAAGGCACACAACTTTGTGCATTTCGCCCAGGACCAAGACAGCCAGGATGCAAGGGCGATTGGATTCACCCAGACCTCGGGTTTCCCACAGGAAAGGATACCAGCGATTATATTCGTGTGGCGTTCAGATCTTCATTGCAATATGTGGTCAACTGTGTCAACCACAAGAGATTCCATTCACTGAATATGCAGCTGGTCTACGACCACCACAAACACGTCCTGCAGGTCTGCGCACAGTTTCTTGGGAATGTCCACAACTCTTATATTCTCAGTCGGTCACAGATCCCTGACGTTTTCCAGAGTCCACAGAAGCTGCAGGAATGGCTCCTAGGGGACAAAGGCTACCCGCAGAGGACGTGGCTGATGACAACCATGCGGCAGCCTCAGACTGCAGCAGAGTGAAAGTATAACGAAGGCTCATGCTGCAGCTCGAAACTTAGTGGAGCAAACCATCGGGATGCTGAAGATGAGGTTCTGGTGCCTGGACCTGTCTGGTGGAGCCCTGCAATACCGTCCACAGAGGGTGTCATGCATCGTCGTCGTCTGCTGCGCCCTTTACAACCTGGGACTGCAACAGAGAGAGGAGCTAGCTGAGGAGGAGATGGAGGAGCTGGAGGTCTCCTCCGATGAGAAGGATGGTAATGGAGATGAGGGTGAGGAGGCCCTCGAAGGTGATGACGACGGGAATGAGGCCCTCGCTCTGGCCAGATGAGGCAGGCGCGCTTGGGAGGCCATCATAGCTGCCATATTTGTGGAGGGTGATGATGATATGCAGTGAGGAAACACCATAGATCCTCAAATTGCACCTTTGAACATTTGACTCCAGTCTGACTTATGACAGTGCACATACCCTCTATGAGAATGCACCTATCATGGAGACGCAGTGGAGGCCCTAATAGTCACTCGATTGCATGAGGATGATATCGACATGCAGTGAGGAACTCCATATATCTTCACATAGCCTCTGAGAGTGTCTGACTCCTGTCTGACCGAGGGCAGATCGCTTGTGCTCTGTGATCAGGGTCATATCATAGAGACGCAGCCATGGAACTTTAAAAGCATCTGATCCTTTGTCCACCTTCAGTACCTGAGCCCTTCAGGAGCAGAGTGTCACTGGTCACAGATGCTGAAGAGATGGGGGCCAGCCCCACCTTAAAGGTGCTGAGAGCACACAGAGAGAATGATGGAACTCTGTGGCACTTGCCCACTACATTCTGGCAGCAATGGCAAGCACCATAAAGCTGCAGGCATCAGTAATGTGTCCAGGGAGTGGACTGAAGGCTGCACAAAGCGCAGGGAAGAGACCCCTGACTGAGACACCTGCCTTAATCTTGTGCGGAAAGGTTTCACATCTGAGAGACACTAACACTGCTCATCAGAACAAGGAGCCATAGGCAGGGAGACATTCTTGGGAGTTTATTGACAATAGTGAACAGTATGTACAAGTGGTTAACACCGTGCCCAGGCTGTGCAGCTACATCATCTTAATTTTCCTAATCCTGCTCCCATGTCTTAGCATTCCCCGGGCATCCACAGCGGAGGTGGAGGCAGCCTGCTGACAGCTACGCCCTGTCTGTGATGACATTGGCAGGTGTCCTCTGGAGGGCCAAGACTTGGAGGGCCCTGGCCTGCTTTCGGGGTCCTGCTGTGTGGCAGTGACACTCTCCTTGGCCTGTGGAGCTGGAGCTGCTGAGGTCACAGGAAGAGGGGATTCAGATGAGCTGAACACATCCGGAGTGACCTTGATGGATGGCCCTGGGGCTACACCTGCTGATCCTCCTCCCTATGGGTGCCCAAGGGCCCTGGCTGACTCCTTGAGGAGAAGGGGTAGCTGGAGTGAGATCGAGCTGGCCTGCACCCCATCTTGAAATGACACTGTTGGAGACCAACCATGGCATCAGCGATGGAGTTAAGCCCGCGCAGCAGCGAAGGAGTGATGTCCTGGACCAAGGTTTCCATGACGGCCGCCATCCTATCAGTGTTGACCTTGGTGCATTGGCAAACCAGAACTATCACCTCAGAGTGAAGGCGGACAGACTGCTCCATTGTGCCTTGCAATCTGAGGAGTGCAGTGGATATCCCTTCCTGATGTTCCCAAATTTGTCTTTGCAGCTCCAGCAACTGTGACATGACCGAGTCCAGAGGCTCCTCATCCGACTCGGACTCAGCAAATTCCTGGCCTCCAGCAGCCCTCCGAGTGCCGGACACTTGGCAAGTCCCTGCCGCTGCCTGCAGTGGATCAGACAGTGCGATGCGCTCACCAGATTGTGATCCCAAGGCGACTCTAAAGCTAGGTCCCACCGAGGTGTGTGTCTCTGCGCTGGTGGAGGGTGTGGGTGAGCGCTGTGATGGGACTTCAAGGAGGGTGCCTCCAGATTCTTCTTCAGAGGTTTCTCTGGGGCTTGATTGGAAGCCCTGGGTCAGCTGTTTCCCAGATGTGCCTGTGGAAGCAGTGGGAGATAATTAGTGCATTGCAGTGGCCTGTGAAACAGGACACATCACTCACAGCATGGTTGTCTGATGGATGTTGCACTGCTGGATCCTTGCTTGGTTGAGCAGCGCCGACCTCACCGTCAGCACAGGACCAGTCCAGGTTGTCGCTGGCCAGCTGGATGGCTCTGGTTTCAAAGTCTGTGAGGACCTTGATTTCAGGCATTCCTCCACCGGTCAGCGACCTCCCCCTCTTGTTGTGTGCCAGCTTGTCCTGCATGAATAGAGATGGGGAGAGTGTAAGCAGGATGTCTGCCAGGCCAGATGATAAGATGCCTGGCATGTGTGGGTGGTGAGTGGTCCCATGGACAGGTTGAGGACAATGATGGTGAGTGTGAGAGAGTGAATGGTGATGTCCCTTGAACCGGCAGTGAGTGAGGGCCCTGTGGATGTGTGATGGGTTTGGGAGTGTGAGAGTTGAGAGTGATGAGAAGAGTGACTTACCCTGGTGGAACCGAGGACATCATTCATCCTCTTGCAGCACTGGGTGGCTGTCCTCTTTTGAAGGGCGTTGGTGCTGACCACCACTGCCTCCCAAGCTGGATTGGTGATGTTGCTGCCCATCCTGCAGCCAGAGCAGGGGTAGAGGACATCACGGCGGGCCTCCACTGCGCCCAAAAGGCCCTCGAGGGACACGTCATTGAACCTGGGGGCTGCAGTATTTTTGCCATGTCTTCATTGCAGCAGTCATGGGCTGGAAGCACTGAGAGGCATGTGCCCGTTGTGCTGAAGCGGCGAGGCGATGGCGCGATGGGCGAATGAGAGCCTGCCCATCATGGAAATGGCATGTTTCCCAGGAATTCCATAATTAATGCTGCAGGTTCGGGACAGCACGGCGCGAAAAGCTGCCATTGCTGACGGTGGGTAAAATGTCGTTTTACCCACCTGCTACTGCATTTAGTGCAAACCTGGGATGATTCTGCCCATGGTGTCTAATCTTAAATGCATGTCAGAACCTTGGAGATGGGATTGACCTGAAAGAAGAGATCATTTTATATGGATGATCTCATATGGAAGTAATTGTGTGATATAGAACACAACCTATTGCAGGTAGTTATATTTGAGGGCCTTTTTTGCATGATTTGAACAATACTTTTGATTAGACCTCATAGATAAACTCGTAATGAACATGAAAATCACATCCCTGAACAGTACTAAGCAAGCGAATTGATTCCCAGGGGTTGAAATCACAATGTTGATGCTTTCTTATTAAATTCCTTTGTTCACTATCCTAACAAAGGCATTAACCAACTTAAAATAAATGGTTGATGCAATTGTTAAAATGAAACAATGACCAATAATTTAATATGAATATTTTACATTGACTCCTAATGTATAGTGTTATTTCAATCTCTTCATTATTACACAGGTCCTCTTATTTTGTGTGCCTGGCTAGGTTTAATTAGGTAGTTCAATGTGTTTTTTGTGGTATATAAAGCTACAATGTTGGGAATTGTTGTACAGCAGCAGCTGAAGAAATAGCCCGTCTTTCAGAAGAATTGGTCATTGAAACCATAAGCTTGTTAACAATGAGCAATTGCAGTCCATTTCTAAGTTATTTATTTTGTGGAGATAGAATGGAGAAATGACTGGATACAAATAATAGTCAAACTACAATGTGAAAGAAAATAACAATTTAATGCAAATGGTGTCTGAATAAATTAATCTGCAACAAAAAAATAACTCAAAACCCTTATTGTTGATCATTTAAATGTATTTTAAGTCTCGAGCTTTTTGATTTCTAACTGTTAATCTGTTGGAAAATAACAAATTAAAGAATTGTTTTTTCCATTTCTAGCCACTTTTTAAGCTAACAGATTTAAACACTTTTCACAGTCAACGTCATTTGGACAACATGATCCATTTATTGTAGATGTTACCTCATACTATTTACGAATGGGATATCAGCCTGTTTGCTTTCAAATCTACAGTGTAGTGGTGAGTACTTTCATCTCTATTTCAAGTAATATATTTTAATCAGTTCCAGAATTCTACAATCACATTTCTGTTACATTAACCAAAAATTTAAACAGTGTGAATGCGGAATGCGATTTTCAAAGTATTACAAAATGCTATATTTTCACAGACAGTTATATTTTATAGATTGGTAATCTGGATTGGTGTACAGTGCCATATTTTGCTGCAAGTTGTGATATCTGGATTGTGTGATGTGTCCACGCATCCAAGTGTCTGTTCAGCTATCTACAGGCAAAGGCCTCTTCTGAACAGGATGTCTAATTTGAGTATAAAATTATTTCAAGTGGAGAATAGGAAGCAAGTTGGCTTAGCTTTGTGAACTGTACTTTCCATTTGTAAAGTAACAGTTCAGAATAAACTTCTGAATTACACTGATGTTTACTTAGTCAAGGACCAAATTGCAAGAGCTCAGTCAAATTTTATTTGTTATAATTGAATTGGTGTCTTTCTGTGTCACAGTTTACTTTTACAGATGAAACAGTTGAATGTGTGGATGATGTTTTTCTCATTCAGCTTGATGCAGACCTTCCAAAATTGAAGTGTGCTAAAGGTAAGTTATTTATGAGAAAATATTGGGCACCTCATGGCTATAGTAAAATTATTAATGTGTTTGCACATTGTAGAGTGGTCAGATGGGGGAAGCCAGTGGTGTAGCAGTGACATGTGATTTGGACAAGCTGAGTGCAGTATAGAGTGGTTAAGTATGAGGTCATCCACTTTGGCAGCAAAAACAGGAAGACAGATTATTATCTGAATGGCTATAAATTGAGAGAGGGGAATGTGCAGCGAGACCTAGGTGTCCTTGCACACCAGTCACTGAAGGTAAGCATGCAGGTGCAGCAGGCGGTAAAGAAGGCAAATGGTATGTTGGCCTTCATAACCAGAGGATTCGAGTACAGGAACAGGGATGTCTTGCTGCAATTATACAGGGCCTTGGTGAGGTCACACCTGGAATATTGTGTGCAGTTTTGGTCTCTTTATCTGAGGAAGGATGTACTTGCTATAGAGGGAGTGCAGCGAAGGTTTACCAGACTGATTCCCGGGATGGCAGGACTGACATATGAGGAGAGATTGAGTCGATTAGGATTATATTTGCTGGAGTTCAGAAGAATGAGGGGGGATCTCATAGAAACTTATAAAATTCTAACAGGACTAGACAGGGTAGATGCAGGAAGGATGTTCCTGATGGTGAGGGAATCCAGAACCAGGGGTCACAGTCTGAGGATACGGGGTAGACCATTTAGGACTGAGATGAAGAGAAATTTCTTCACCCAGAGAGTGGTGAGCCTGTGGATTTCGCTACCACAGAAAGTAGTTGAGACAAAACATTGTATGTTTTCAAGAAGGAGTTAGATATAGCTCTTGGGGCGAAAGGGATCAAAGGATATGGGGAGAAAGCGGGAGCAGGCTATTGAGTTGGATGATCAGCCATGATCATAATGAATGGCGGAGCAGGCTTGAAGGGCCGAATGGCCTACTCCTGCTCCTAGTTTCTATGTTTCTATGACATCACTGCATTAATAATCCAGAGGCCCAGGCTAGCGCTCTGGTGACATTGGTTCAAATCCCACCACGGCAACTGATGGTTTAAATTCAATTAATAAAATCTGGAATTGAAAGCTAGTCTCAGTAATGGTGACCATGACAACTATCATCAATTGTTGTAAAAACCCATCTGATTCATAAGTGTCCTTTAGGGAAGGAAATCTACCGTGCTCACCCGCTCCAGACCCACAGCAATGTGGTTATCTCTTAACTGCCCTCTGAAATGGATTAGCGAGCTATTCAATCCAAGGGCAACAAATGCTGGACTGGTGACTCCCACGTCCTATGAAAGAACAAAGAAAAAAAGGCAGCTGGTGCATTTCACTGTTGTAGTTCTGCATTTGTATATTTTTGAACAGCAGTTTAATATAGTTAAATTGGGATACACTGTGGAAATAGCTGTAAATTGTTATGAGCAAGGCTTCCCCTTTCACAAGTTATATATTTGCTTGGTTTTAATATTATAATTCAACTTTATCTAATTTTTGAATAACACCAAGCTCCAAATCTGGCTGGGATTTTCCAGCTCCGTTGTGGGTGGGACCCCCGTGGGTGAGGTGTCCCCCCGGCCAGGAGTCCATTGACTTGTGGTGGGACCGGAAGATCCCGGCGGCGGAAGGCTGTGGAAAATTCCATCCAATCTCTAAATGCAGAGAAGACAGAAGTGAATTAATTGGGTATAGATTACAAAATAGAGAGGTTTACATCTGTACATTTTCATAGAATGTCATCAAGTTGGCAATTTTCTTTGACTAAATTTTCCACTCATTAATATGAAGTTACACTGTTACCAATGTATTTGCATTCACCACATTTGTACATTGCTGACAACTGCCATCTACTGGCAAAAAGAGAACAATGGTGATGGTAAAATAAAAACAGGAAATGCTGGAAAAGCTCAGCGGGTCTGACAGCAGGTGTGGAGAGAGAAACAGAGTTAACGTTTCGAGTCTGTATGACCCTTCTTCAGAGTCATATCACAATGGTGATGGTGCCTGACTGGTTAAGTGACCAATTAACAGCAATAACAGGAAACCATGCGACTAATTGTCAGATACCTTATGGATCAATTTTGATCCGAGAACTGATTATTTCCTGAGAACATTAGTACAAGTTATTTTCAATTTAAAATCGATTACCAGAAGGATCCTGAAGTGCCTAAGTATATGTTCTACCTATTAACCCCACAAAACATTGAAATTATCAGAAGATTGAGCTATTTCAATTAGATTTAGTGTACCAAAATGCAATGGATTCTTATTATAAATTATTACAATGAATAGGCTCCTCTTACTGCTCACAGTCTGTCAGATTCAGCTTAGTTTTGCCGCAGGTTTTAAGACTATTAATGATGTTCAGTTATTGTTCTATTATTGATTTGCCAGATTTATGTTGGCATTCTCTGCCCATCTCCCTAACCACTTTTTTTTGGGGTCATCTCACTGTTCCTCAGATGATGTGAACAAGCAATTTGCTGCCAAGCATTTTCCAAATCCTCTCTAAGTATATTCTGGTGTGCCCTAGAGTGATTAAACCATTGAAAATAATGTTTTATGCACTAATGTACCTCCTGGCAGTAAAAGAGTGTACCTCTAGGGACACAACATTATGACAGAGAGAAATTTTAATTTGGGAGAAAAATTAAGCATCACAATGATGTCCGCTAGCAAGTGATATATTTCAACACATTCTACATTAAACATAGATTTAAGTTTGGCAAATAGATTTTCATGGAAGATGTGGTGCTTAGTTATTTAAGTTCAGGTTTGTTACCTTCCCAGTGACTATTCAGTTTCATACAATGATGATAAGAACAATTTGTACAGTTTGGCAATATTCTTACAGAAGTCACATTGACACGAAAGAAGATGACATCAGAAGGACTGGGGGTACAAGTTGCAGTTGCATACAAAAAGGTAAAAGTCAAAACATCCCAACCAATCAACAGCTGTTGTTGTGTTTATATACAAAGCAGACATCAGAATACCTGCAAAATAAAATCTATAATACAACAATGAATCCTGATACGTGCAATTGGCGATATGATGATCTTACATTATGGCCAGAATATTGCCGTCGGCATGCAGGCCTGACATGCCGACGCACAAAATGACGCGCGATGACGTTGGGCATGCATCCCGACATCATCGTGTGTCATTTAGATATTTCACTCAGTGGGCGCGCGCGAAAGGCAGCTGCGCACCCGACGAACTGTCAATGGCCGATTAAGGCCATTAAAAAACCAATTAAGCATGTTAGCAACACTGCCCGTCCAACCTTAAGGTTGGTGGGCAGGCAAAGAACCCAAGCAGCTCCGTGCCTCAGGGAGATTGCTGTGCTCTTGCGCGCACATGCGCAAAAGAGCACAGACTCCGACTCTCCCTCCTTCCCCCACCTGCACAGGCAGTGCTGAGCGCTACCGGCCGGGCGTCACACCCATGTAAAATGGCAGCGCGCAGCTGATCACGGGCAATGATCGACTCCGTGCCCGCCCCCACCCGCTACCGCCCAGCGCGCCCAACATAGGTAAGATGCAGCTGCTTGCATTCCAACAGGGGTGACCCTATGTTTCCAGCACTATGTGCTCACAGGGAGCACAAGTCAAAGAAATGGGACTACTATGTGTTAACTCTGTCTTCGACCCATGCTCTATGGAAGTGGTTTCCAACTGGAAGCAGAGGATCACTCCTCATATGATTAAGTACATCAAGACCTTTAATTATGCCAGAATGAAAGGAATATTATTGACCATAAAGAAGAAAATAGCATTTCAACATACGAAATGTGAGGTGTGTAGGATTGCTCAGTCATTATCCTGATTAAAAAAAAAGGCTACTAACAGGTAATGTAATTTCCTCATCATTTAGCTAATTGCACACATTGGGACTTTATTCATATGACTGGTTTTATATTCAAGTTTTCCCATATCGACCAATTTGCAGGAGATTATACTGAAGAGATAGCTTCATATCAGTGGACGTTTTTACTGAGAAATTTTTTCTAAAATTCATTCATGGGATGTGGGCTTCACTGGCTGGGCCAGCATTTATTGCCCATCCTTAGTTACCCTTGAGAAGGTGGTGGTGAGCTGCCTTCTTGGACCGCTGCGGTCCATGTACTGTAGGTACACGCACAGTGCAGTTAGGAAGGGAGTTCCAGGATTTTGACCCAGCGACAGTGAAGGAACGACAATATATTTTCAAAACAAAAACAGAATTACCTGGAAAAATTCAGCAGGTCTGGCAGCATCGGCGGAGAAGAAATCATTTAACGTTTCGAGCCTTCATGGCCCTTCGGCAGAACTGCAGAGAGAAATGGAAAGCAATGAAGGTGAGCAGGGCAGAAGAGACAGTCGGAAATCCTGTCGGAGGACAGAACCGTACTTCTTCAAAGAGGGCATTTCTTGAAGAGGGGTGGCAGTCAATTAAACACAAAGATAAAAACAAAAAGCTAAAAGCTACTGCGGATGCTGGAAATCCAAAACAAAAACAGAATTACCTGGAAAAACTCAGCAGGTCTGGCAGCATCGGCGGAGAAGAAATCAGTTAACGTTTCGAGCCTTCAAGTCAGGGTGGTGTGTGGCTTGGAGGGGAAATTCCAGGTGGTGGTGTTCCCATCTATCTGCTGCCCTTGTCCTTCTGGTGGTAGCAGTCGTGGGTTTGGATGATACTGTCTAAGGATCCTTGGTGAGTTCCTGCAGTGCATCTTGTAGATGGTACACACTGCTGCCACTGTGCATCAGCGGTGGAGGGAGTGAATGTTTCTGGTTAGGGTACCAACAAGCGGGCTGCTTTGTCCTGGACGATGACAAGCTTCTTCAATGTTGGTGGAGCTGCACTCATCCAGACAAGTGGGGAATATTCCATCACACTCCTGACTTGTGCCTTGTAGATGGTGGACAGGCTTTGGGGAGTCAGGAGGTGAGTTACTTGCTGCACTCCTAGCCCCTGACCTGCTCTTGTAGCCACAGTATTTATATGGCTAGTCCAGTTCAGTTTCTGGTCAATGGTAACCCCAGGATGTTGACAGTGGGGGATTCAGCAATGGTAATGCCATTGAATGTCAAGGGTCATCGCCTGGCACTTGTGTGGTATGAATGTTACTTGCCACTTGTCAGCTCAAGCATGGATATTGTCCAGGTCTTGCTGCATTTGAACATTGACTGCTTCACTCTCTTAGTCATTACAAATCGTGCTGGACACTGTGCAATTGTCAGCGAACATCCTCACTTCTGACCTTATGATGGAAGGAAGGTCATTGATGAAGCATCTGAAGATGGTTCGGCCTAGGGCACTACCCTGAGGAACTGTGATATCCTGGAACTTAGATGATTAATCTCCAACAACCAGCAATAGCAGACTTGTGCTCCAGAGCTTGCTGCGTCCCTAGCCAAGCTGTTCCAGTACAGCTACAACACTGGCATCTACCTGGCTATGTGGAAAATTGCCCACCTCACCTCTGGAGTTCAGCTCTTTTGTCCATGTTTGAACCAAGGTTCTAATGAGCTGGGTGACCCTGGCGGAACCCAAACTGGGCATCAGTGAGCAAGTGCCACTTGATGGCACTGTTGATGACCCCTTCCATCACCTGATTGATGATCGAAAGTAAACTGATGGGGCAGTAATTGGCAGGGTTGGATTTGTTCTGCTTTTTGTGTACAGGATGTACATGGGCAATTTTCCACATTGCTGTGTAGATGCCAGTGTACTGGAACAGCTTGGCTAGAATCACACAGTGCCTTTTCTTGGGTGAAAATCAGCTTTGAAGTGTCCAATATGGAATGTGGCATGCCTGCACTCATTCCACACCTAGAGATGCCACATGCCAGGCTGGTTAGGCTACCCTGGAGTCACCCAGGTCACACATCTGAAACTAGATTTGGCCCAGAGATAAAAACAAAAAGCTAAAAGCTACTGCGGATGCTGGAAATCCAAAACAAAAACAGAATTACCTAGAAAAACTCAGCAGGTCTGGCAGCATCGGTGGAGAAGAAATCAGTCAACGTTTCGAGGGTCATGAAGACTCGAAACGTTGACTGATTTCTTCTCCACCGATGCTGCCAGACCTGCTGAGTTTTTCCAGGTAATTCTAGATTTGGCCCATTTGCTTTGCAAATCTACGGTATAATGCCAGTTTCTCACATTCAATCACGTCTGATCATAGATTGTGCCTTTAATGGGAGGTTGCCACAAGAAGGTAAATATAAAGAAAAATGTCTCACCTGAAACTGGGTGAGCCGCTGCCATTCATCAAGACTCGTCTCCTCCTCCTGGACTCACCATGACTCCGCTGATTGACTTTCATCCTCTCCATGGCTAGTGCACTGCCTCCTGGGGCATGACTGGCAGCCATTATAGAAATTCCACGATGTTCATTTCCATTGAAATAATTGAAATGAAAATTGTCTGTTTCTATAGCAAGCAGCCAATCTGCAATACTAGTTTTATACACAGTCGCTAATTCCACCCTAATGTAAAGGAAAAGCCATTTCATACAAATGGAACAACTGATTCATTATTGATATCACTCAAGCCGATTTCAAACCCATAGGGCAAGATTTTAACTCATTCAAAACGCATCCACTAGCAACAGTTAAAATTGTGCCCTAGTCTTTGTTGTTTATTGAATGTATCCAAATTCAAAATTGACATTGCGACCAACATTTTCTATTTATTGTCACTGCAGATTGCATTGAGCAACAGGGAAAGTATGAGACAGTTTACAAGTCGTTGCAATGGTTTAATGATGAAAGCAATTCCTTCAACTGGGGCTGAAGGTATGATAAAAATCCATTAGCAGCAGCCATGACTTGGTTTGCAGTTCAGTTTGTTGATTTTCTTTGTGCTGGTTAAATGGTAGGTATTTAAGACCCTGGTGCCTCTCATTTTTGCAGTTGCTTGATTTTAGTTTTAGCTAATTTAAATATTATGAACTCCCCTTCTAACTCCTTTCTTACAGTGTCGCATGCTGTTCAACAGCAAAATGCCTGGAATCGATCTGCTCCCAGTTCTCTCCAATTGTTTCTCTTGAACAAACATTATGTGGTGTAAAAGAGGATTGGAAGAAACTCACCAACTTATTGGCCTAGTAGTTGGTTCTTGGCACCCTACTAAGCCAATTTAAAACTGTTCACCAAAAGTATGTGACAACTATTCCGCCCAAAGAACATTCACAAAATCAATCTATCAGTTCAAAATATTAAGACTTGTGCTATTTTTGTCATTGAATCTCTAAAGTCCTTCCAATTGTGAAGGAAACCTGAAAACTGGAGGTAGCGTTGACGATCAATAGTTTGCATTCTATAATTTTAAAGTTGACCTTCGTGTCTGCAGTTTACTATTAGACTCCTGTTTTATTTAAATTTATTCTCAATGTCTCAATTACCTATGTGGGTTTTTAATCTTGCACAGTTTGACAAAACCTACTTCTTCTGTCCCAGTCTCAGTAACTTTGACTCCAATGTTTGGATAACAGACCTAATGACATAAATATTACAAATTATGCTCCTGTACTTTGTCAAAGGTCTGTATAATACTGTTTTAAAGAGACGAAAAATTATTCATTAAGATGGCAAAAACAAATGAATATATTTGTCACTCTAAATTTATAAGAATATAGGATTAGAGATGTTTCCAACGATACTGTCACATGTTAACCTGTCACGATCAATTTAAACAAATCTTCAATGTTATGCAAATCTTCAATGTTATGAAAGCTAGACTGGTGGTTCCAACTATCTCTCATTAAAGTGTGATATGATCTTCTAAATGCCAGTTATAACTGAAGTGTTGCTAACGTCTTTTATTAGTTCAGTGATGATGATGGTAGCCATTGTCTTTTGTACAAGAAACCAATATTTGACAGGTTACATTGTGAAATAAATTGGAAGTTAGTAGAAAATTGTCTAAGAACTGCAGAATGACTGGAAGATTGTATAACATGGGCCAGAATTTTGAGTTTGGCAGGTGGGTGCAGTCGGCGGGCCCGGGAGTAGCCGGGAAATGGTCCGCCACCCACGATCGGCCCCCGACCACGATTTCATGCTGGTGGGCCAATTAACGGCCAGCCAGCGTGAAACACGCGCTGATATGCTCGGCGCTGCCTGGGTTGGGGGTGGAAGGAGGGCGAGCGCTGAAGTCAGCACTGGCGCAGGGGTGGCACAGAAAGCTCCCTGAAGGCAGGGAGCTGAAGACTGAAAAATAAAGATTTTTAAATCCGGTAAAAAAAAATGTCTACGCAACACAATCAGTCACCTGAGCATAGACATTATTAAAATTCTGTGCATAGATTTTTATTTTTAAAAATTTAATGACGGAAACCTCATCCCGCCCTTGGATGAGGTCATCGCGTGCTACTTTACGCTCGAGCGCTCACACGCCAAGCAAAAGATTCTGCCCATGGTGTTATAACTGAGTTTCATTAAAGCATAGACATAAAATGTTGTATAACCATTTAATTTAATAACCTCTGGGTATAATGCACTTCTGTTTTGCAGATATTGTTTGCCTGAATGTAAATATCTCAGGGGTAACGAACAAAATGAACTTATCTGGAAAAATATCTTTGGTAAGTGTAAACTGTTGTGCAACAGTAGCTATATCAAAAAACATGTGAAAAGTTTTTCACATAATGACTGACTTTTTGGAGTGTATTGACTAGTAATGCAGGAAACCTTTGTAGGTGTTTTGTGCTATCTATATCCTGTAGATAGCAATGAGACAAATGGTTTGATGCTGCTGTCTCCACCCTGCCTCAGTTAATCTGCTGTTGCAAGTCTGACCCATCTTTTTGTTATCTCTAGACTTGACCATTCTAGTGGCCTCCTGACCAGCCTCCCACCTGGCACCCTCCATAAACTTGAGTTCATTCAAAACTCTGTTCTAACTCACACCAAATCCCATTCATCCAGCACCCCTATGCTTACTGATGTACATTGGCTCCAATTCTGGCAACGCCTTGACTACAAAGTTCTCATCCTTGTCTTCAGAAGACAAGACACTGATTGTATCATATTTATGTTACTGGGCTAGTAATCCAGCAGGCTGAGTTAATAATCTTGAGACATAAGTTCAAATCCCACTGCAGTAGGAAGAGAAGGGAGGAGTTGGAGATGAAACATGTGAAGGCGAGGGAAGGGTGGGAATTAGAAGTAAAGTTTGGGGCAAGAGCAGAACACAACACCAGTGCTGTAATCAATATCTCAGAAAAAGAGGTGAAGGAGGAGACCTAAATTGAACTAGAACAAAGACTAGTCCACAGAAATAGCTAGAACCCACGCAGCTTCCCATTAGCAACAGTTTTTAATCTGATGAAAAGCGAGGGGAATGTTGATGTTCAGCTGGGGAAGCAGGGTGATGGGGCATGGGGACTGATTCGGCCTCCATTCAAGGATGAAGCACAGAGCCCTCAGGGCACCCTGGTGGGGGATGGAGATGTAGAGTGATTGGACATCCATGGTGAAAAGGAAGAGAGGTAGCGCTAGACAACTGGAAACTGTTAAGAAGGCCAACGGTTTTGGGAGAGTCATGATGTATGTGGGAACAGACTGTTCAAAGAGGAAAAAAAGGAGAGGCAGGATAGGCTGAAATGATGGGTCAATGATTGGTAGGCTTATTGCCCTGTTAATGATGATGCTGCAGTCACCTCCATTTTGAAAGGGCCTTGCCTTGCCCAAGTCAGAGCATCCACTTATTTCAGGCTGTAGGCCTCTTTGTTATGCAAATTGGGATCCTATGACTTCACTAGGATCCTGATTACAATTTTAAGGGACACTTGGACGAATGCTCCATCTGTGTATTCTGGTGTTGAGCAACTTAAAGCTGTGGTCCTTATCTATACAGACAAATGCTGGCTGTTCCTAAAACAATCCAAAAACTTTTACAACATGAATTATTTTATGGAGCAATGGAGCAAGATTCCAGAAACATATCATGGACACCACCCATCAGCCACTCAAAAATTCAAAACAATCCATTCAGAAACTTGACAAATTTCTGAAGATTGATCCTTGTCATCTTTCGCCATTTTGATTTTGTTCAATATGCTCACATTTTAATTGAGCAACTACGAACAGTTACAGAGAATGTGAGAAAATTAAAGGATGCTAATGGAGATTAAGCTAAAGATTAGCAGAGAACTATTACATTAAATGAATACTTCATTGAAGTATTAGCTAGAGAACATACAGCAACATTTTCTTCATGTCAGAAGTTATCAATAGAGATTTGGGGACTTTATCAATGAGATGGAGATCAGGAATTAAGTGTGTTAAGCATGAACAATCATGAAAAAGTCAAATGAATGTTGGACAGTTACCATTAGGTTGGAAAACAAACTAACATAACAAATATCCAGTTAAAAAGGGTGTGACAAATTTGATCCAAGCAACTACATGTCCTTTAGTATCTGGTGAAATAATGTCATCAATCATCAAAGGTCATCAAAGGCGAATAATAGAAATTATGCAAAACAATATTGCTTTTTAGATAGATAAGATCCTGCCTGGCAAACTTCCTTAATTTTTTTGATGAAATGTCATCTCAAATGGGCAATGAAGAACCAAATGACCAACTTAGAGTGGCTCCCAAATCAGATACAAAAACCCAAGAAGAGACCTTATTTGTAGGTGGGTTGAAGTTGGATTGGGGTTGGAATTCAGATTTTTAACCTCCCACTCAACCCAAACCTGCACATTTTTGGGGAGGGTTAAAATTCCTCCCTGAAAACTTGATTTAGCAAAATTATCAATCCAGATAATGTTGGTTCATAAAACAAACTGTAGTTATTGGTTTTGGTATTGTCCTTTGATGATCTAAACAATCCTTTTAAGAATTTCTGATTTTCTAATTTGACAAGTGTTAGCTTTTCAGCAACTAAGCTAATGAGCAACTATTCCTTACAGACTGAGGACATCAAGATCAAAACATCTCACATAAAGATTGAAGTCCAGGATAGCTGCGGAAAATCCTTGGTTGTTTGCCTGGACAAGGATTCTAGGAGAATATATAAGGATGTTGTCAGGTTGGTAGTAGACATGTACAGTTTAAATATTTAAATGTGTTGACCGTTTTAAACTTGTTTCAGGCATAAAGCTGTTTACTATAGTTATGCTTGGGTGCCGTCAGTTTTAAAAATTTAAATTAATCCATTTGGATTAGTAAGAAAATATTAAATTCCTCAAAAGGAACATTTTTCTTCATTCCAGGCCTACCGACTCCAAAAGTTGGAGACAGGCCTATGTCAATGACCTGCTGATACCCTTTTTCCACCTGGAATCTGTGCAGGGTGCTGTCTGCCATAATTTTCAACCATATAAGAAGCAATGACCCAGAAACAGGGGTCTCAGAGACAATAAGATATACTAAACTGGGGCCCTGTCTGCTCTCTCAAGTAGACATAAAAATCATTTGGCACTATTTCAAAGACCAGGGGAGTTTCCTGACCAATATTTCTCCCTTAATCAACTTCACAAAAACAGATTATCTAGTTATTATCACATTGCTGTTGGTGGGAGCTTGCTGTGTGCAAATTGGCTGCCGTGTCTCTGACATACTTCACTTTACTGACATGACTATACTTTAATAGCACTTCATTGATTGTAAAGCACTTTAGAATGGCTGGTGGTCATAAAAGGCACTATATAAATGCAAGTTTTTTTCCCCTTCGCCCACTGTGAATAAATGCCTGATGCAGTGCCCTGCCCAGTGCTTGTTAAACAAAAATCTTAAATTTAGTCCCACTTCATTCTCTTCTTCAGAGAGTAAAATCCCATGGTCGATAGTTTTTCCTTTACTCAGTTCTGTATTTTGTTGGATTTAATCTTCACCCTGACTTTTTTATATTTAAGGTTCAATTTGGCATTTTAAAAAAAAAATTAAGGAAATGAATGTTTGAATTTAAGAATTTGATAAATAATGCTCATTGATTTTATTTTAAAATAATGCAGCATTGAGGTGTCGCCTTGTCTGGAACCTGGATACTGCTTCCATAAAATGAGGTCATTGAGATTCAATCAGAATGAAAATGAAAACATTGGACTAACTAAGTACATGCCAAAATGCCTGTTGTTACCAATCAACACATTTGCAGGTATCCTGTAAGCTAATTCAACCTGGGAAACAGTTCACTTTGCTTGAAAAAAACAATCTCATGGTGCTGCTAGAACAGTAGAGTACAGAGTCACAATTAAAAGTTCAATTGTTCAGGAGGGTCCTTTATTTGTTAAGCATTGTTTAAGAACAATTGAACTGAACAATATTATGGACATTTCCTTCAAGCCTGGAAGGCCAAAGGAGGGAAAATGAATCTAATGAATAATACCGACTCTGGTTGGAGAAATTCAAAGCTAATTGAAAGTTATCAGCAGCATATCGTAAAAGAGGGGCATTGCTGTTGAAGTAAACTTTTCATCTGGGAATGATTTTTGACACTATGGGAAGGATCTTGCATTTTGGTTCAAGACCCTGATGTTGGGAGTCAAATGGGGGTCCCGACCCTGTGCTGTGTTGGGAGTAGTCACCCAACAATAATTTTGTCTGAATTGGCTTATCAGTGGCCAGAAGGTGTGATTGTCGTCCAATAAGGATGGGGGAGGACTCTTGAAGCTGGATAGCCAATGGAGGCCCTTCAGCATGGAAGTTGCTGCAGCCTACATACATATGAACATACAAATTAGTAACAGGAGTAGGCCACTCGGCACCTTGAGCCTGCTCCGCCATTTAGTAAGATCATGGCTGATCTGATTGTAACCTCAACCCCACATTCTTGCCTATCCCTGATAACCTTTCACCCCCTTGTTAACCAAGAATCTAGCTCTGCCTTAAAAATGTTCAATGATTCTGCATCCACCACCTTTTGAGGAAGAGAGATCCAAAGGCTCACAACCCTCTGAGAGAAAAGATTTCTCCTCATCTCTCTCTTCAATGAGTGATCCCTTATTTTTAAACAGTGACCTCTAGTTCTAGTTTCTCCCACAAGAGGAAATATCCTCTCCACATCCACCCTGTCAAAACCCCTCAGGGTCTTAAAGGTTTCAATTAAGTCACCTCTTACTCTTCTAAATTCCAGTGGATACAAGCCTAATCTGTCCAGCCTTTCCTCATAAACCCATTCCTGGTATTAGTCTAGTAAACCTTCTCTGAACTACTCCTAATGCATTTACGTCTTTCTTTAACTAAGGAGTTACTGTAAGCACTGTACACAATACTCCAGATGTAGTCTCACCAATGCCCTGTATAATTGAAGCATAACCTCCCTGCTTATGTAATCAATTCCCTCACAATAAATGATAACATGCTATTAACTTTCCTAATTACCTGCTGTACCTGCACACTAACCTTTTGTGATTCATGCACTAGGACACCCAGATCCCTCTGAATCTCAGAGCTCTGCAATCTCTCACCATTTAGAAATTAAGCTTCTTTTTTATTCTTCCTGCCAAGATGAACAATTTCACATTTGCCCACATTTTATTCCATTTGCCAGATCTTTGCCCACTCACTTAACCTATCTATGTCACATTGTAGCCTCCTTACTTCCTCTTCACAATTTACTTTCCTACCCATCTTTGTGTCATCAGCAAATTTAGCAACAATTTCTTCGGTCCCTTCATCCAAGTCATTTATATAAATTGTAAAAAGTTGAGGCCCCAGCACTGATCCCTGTGGCACACCACTCGTCACATCCTGCCAGCCAGAAAAAGACTCATTTATGCCAACTCTCTGTTTCCTGTTAGCTAGCCAATCTTCTATCCATGCCAATATGTTGCCCCCTACACCATGAGCTTTTATTTTCTGCAATAACCTTTGATGTGGCACTTTATCAAATACCTTCTGGAAATCTAAGTACAGTACATCCACCAATTTCCTTTATCCACAGCACATGTGACTCCTTCAAGAACTCCAATAAATTGGTTAAACATGATTTACCTTTTACAAAACATGTTGACTCTGCTTGATTGCCTTGAATTTTTCTAAGTGCCCTGCTATAATATCTTTAATAATAGCTTCTAACATTTTCCCCATGACAGATGTTAGGTTAACTGGCCTACAGTTTCCTGCTTTCTGTCTCCCTCCCTTTTTGAATAAAGGAGTTACATTTGCTATTTCCAATCTAATGGAACCTTCCCCGAATCTAGGGAATTTTGGAAAATTAAAACCAGTGCATCAACTATCTCACTAGCCACTTCTTTCAGGACCTTAGGGTGAAGGCCATCCAGAGCTGGGGATTTGTCAGCCCATAGCCCCAACAATTTGCTCAATAACACTTCCCTGGTGATTGTAATTCTCCTGAGTTCCTCCCTCCCTTCCATTTCCTGATTTACAGCTATTTCCAGGATGTTACTTGTGTCCTCTATAGTGAAGACTGAAGCAAAATACCTGTTTAATTCATCCGTCATCTCCCTACTTTCCAGTATTAATTCCCCAGACGCACTTTCTTTAGGACCAACACTCACTTTATGAACTCTTATTTAAATATCTATAAAAATTCTTACTATCATCCTAGCTGGCTTTCTCTCATACTCTAATTTTTCCCTCCTTATTCATCTTTTGTCATTCTTTGCTGTTCTTTATATTCTTTCCAACCTTCTGACCTGCTACCCGTGTCGAAGGAAAGGGAGAGAAAGTGCGACTCCATCTTGAGGTGCCCTCTCAGCAAGTTTAACAAATATGAACTAAAAAATGGCCACAGCTGCTGGGTCACTATTGTGGAGAGAGAACCCTTCCACAGGACAGCCTGTGGCTACAGCTATAGCCAGGTGAGCAGGAGGACCTCAAAGTAGGGTTGCCAACCCTCCAGGATTAACCTGGAGTCTCCAGATCAATCTCCAGGGCACTGCTGTGTGCAACCCTGGAAAAAAAAATCATCAGGCATCAAAAAAGTATTTTTTTGCATTTTCTTTGAACATTTTTCTCTACCAGATATAAAAATATTGAAAATTGTGGGGGCAGGGGAGAAGGCTGTTTGGCTGATGGTCAAGCATCATCCAACTGAGTAATGAGTCCTTTTTCTTTCTAATTGGCATAAGAAGGCAATGCATTATAAGGATGGATGTGATGGCCGACTAATGGCTGGAGCGTGAGGCAAGTCATTTGATGAAACCTCCAGGAATACATTTAAGCACAGTTGGCAACCCTACCTCAAAGGCATCCTGGAGTGCTGGCCCCTGGTCTGCTGCCAGGAGGCTGCCTCCAGTCGGCTCCTGATAATTGGCCTTAAATTATCCTAACAAGCTACCTGCTGCTTTTGGGTGGGTAGCTTTTTTTTATTCATTCATGGGATGTGGGCTTCGCTGGCTGGGCCAGCATTTATTGCCCATCCCTAGTTGCTCTTGAGAAGATGGTGGTGAGCTGCCTTCCTGAACCGTTGTAGTCCATGTGGTGTAGGTACACCCACAGTGCTGTTAGGAAGAGAGTTCCAGGATTTTGACTCAGCAATAGTGAAGGAACAGCGATATATTTCCAAGTCAGAATGGTATGTGGCTTGGAGGGGAACTTCCAGGTGGTGGTGTTCCCATGTGTCTGCTGCCCTTGGCTTTCTAGATGGTAACGGCCATGAGTTTGGAAGGTACTGTCAAAGGAATTCCTGCAGTGCATCTTGTAGATGGTACACACTGTGTGTCGGTGGTGGAGGGAGTGAATGTTTGTGGATGTGGTGCCAATCAAGCGAGCTGCTTCGTCCTGGACGGTGTCAAGCTTCTTGAGAGTTGTGAGCTGTTCCACCACCAAGCCCACCTGCAGCAAAATGGCTGAAGGGCAAGACGGTGTCAGCAAAAAATTACACACCTGCTCACATCCATTCTCCCCCCACTCCACTGATAGTGGGGTGAAAATCCTTCCCTATATTTCAAGAGATATGTCAGTATTCATCTCTGCATACAAAACTTGCGATATTTCTCTGTCAAAAGTTTGTCACAAAGCTTCAATACAGACAGTTAACTTAATCCAGAATGAATTAAGACCATCACAGTGGAATCAACCATTGTAAATAGAGTAATTGTGAATTGAGTTTATAACTATCAGTAGTATTCAGCCACAGTCTGAACCAACTACTGTAATCAGTCATCATTGAACTGTTCTTTTTACACACAGACTGTGTGTAATGAAATCCTCAGAAATTCTGCTTAGTTAGATGGAGTTCCAATGGCCTTCATGGGGAGGGAAAAATTATTTGGGAAGGCTTGAATAATCCAGAAAGTGTGCTTCCCCACCCCACAGACTGAGTCATTAAATATATTCAGGGCTGAAATAGACAGATTTTTGAAATATAGTGGAGTCAAATGTTATGGGTAATAGGCAAGAAAATGAAGTTCAGGAGGAGACCAGGTCAGTTATGATCTTGGTGAATGACAGAGCATGCTTGAGGGGCCATACTCTTGCTCCTATTTCTTATGTGCTTATTAAGAAAAATACAACTTTCAACAAAAAAGATCCTCAGAACTCATATGAAGTGATTTATTTTGTCTCAATTCAACTGAAAATAAAAGGTTTCCTCCAACCCTTGTATGCTGTTGTTTGCCCTGAAAAGGCAGGTGAAGATCTACGTTAGTCACCTATAGCTAGAATACAATTGCTAATACATTAGAACTATAGACTACAAAATAATCCTGTGGGGAAAAAATGACAAGTATTCGTTAAAAAATTGCAGGAACAAAAAGCATCAAAAATATAGGTGTTATATTATTGCAGCGATTTTAGTAAAAGACAAAGCATCTCTTCAGATTCAGAATGAATAGTAATGGACCATGTGACTGGAAAGTTACTTGACTTCACTACATGAGTTTAAATGCACTTGGGGTATGGGGGGCAGAGGATGATGGTAAGGGAGAAATTATTTCCTCTGTTCACTACTTGTAGTAAAGTCTTGAACACGCTCTTTTTGCTGGGAAGTGTGATTTCACTATAAATAATGAAAAGAGTAAATTTTTCTCCATGATGTTTTACACTGTTAATTCCATTATGCTGTTTGATTTACCCCGTGGCCACATGTCTAAAAACTAAGACTATGATATGTATTTGTGTGTCCTAGATGTATAGTATTTATTAAAGTATGTTTCTGTAAATAAAAGTATTTTTACATGGTTAAAATATAACCAGATTGTTTACTACTACTGAAAACCTTTGATTTTTTTCAATAAAACTACTTCGACTTTATCTTTCTGAATGTCTAAGTTTGAATTGATCCTGTGGCTGGTGGAACTTTCTTCAGTGACTGTGTCTCCAGAAGATAAAAAAGATGTGGTGTTACTCTGAGAGTCATCTCCGTCATCTGGGCCAGTTTGTGCTGTTCTTCTGGTGCTGTGCACTGCCTCAGCATGGCCACAAATCTGTGTGAAAGCAGAACACTGAGCAGCAATGAGTTTGTTTGAACTCTGATTCCCTAACATGGTAAATCTGGATAGGAAAAATAGGTGGTTATAAATGGGCTGTAGATACCTGTGGTGCCTAAGTCACAATGTTTGTTATAGAAGCTGTAGCTGAGGTTAGGAGTGGGTGTGATGCTCTTCTGCAGAGGGCCATGAAGCAGCCATTTTTCCCATGATGGGTGACAACTCATTCACAGAAGGTTGTAGCTCAGTCAGCCAGTCATGCAGCATTGCTGAAGATTATACATTCCCTCACACACCCATGCAGGCTGCTTGGCACACTGCCAAATGGCTGTCAGAATTGCTGATAACAAACTATGAAAATGAAATTGAACGTAGACCTCGAGGTCTGAACCCCTGTATTTGAAAACTGAAGAAGTCTTCAGGCTGGTGTACCAGCTCCCCATTTTACACCGTGGGCAGAATCTCAAAATAAAATGCATTTCCATAGTCCCTTGCTTGAAAGTGTTTCAACTTCATACCATTATTAGTTTAGAGACCACTTAACACAAAAACCAATGTTCCCATTTTCAAAAAGTGAGCATTTTGTAGAAAATATGCGGAAATTGAATGAAAAACCAGTGATGACATAATTGTGAGTGCCTTATATGACTAATCATAGAATCATAGAAAGTTTGCGACAGAAAGGCCAGAACACGAGCCACCCACCCTAATCCCACTTTCCAGCATTTGGTCTGCAGTCCTGCAGGTTACAGCATTTGAGGTACATATCCAGACACCTACATCTACTCCCCTTTCAGGCAGTGAGTTCCAAAACCCTCCTCCACTCAACTCATCTGCTTTGCAAAATCAGCCAATCACAATCTCTGTACTGCAAAACAATCTCAGTAAGAGGCCAAGATGGATCAGCCACTTGGTACTTCTGGCTGAAGATTGCTGCAAATGCTTCAGCCTTGTCTTTTGCACCGATGTATTAGGCTCCCCCAACATTGAGGATGGGGATATTTGTGGAGCCTCCTGTTTATTGTTTACTTGTCCACCACCATTCACGACTGGATGTGGCAGGGCTGCAGAACTTTGAACTGACCCGTTGGTTGTGGGATAGCTTAGCTTAATCACATGTTGCTTCCGCTGTTGGGCATGAAAGTAGTCCTGTGTTGTAGCTTCACCAGGTTGAAACCTCATTTTTAGGTATGCTGGCTGCTGCTCCTGACATTCTATCTGCAGTCCTTACTGACCCAAGGTTGATCCCTTGGCTTGATAGAGTGAGGGATATGCTGGGCCATGAGGTTAAAGATTGTGGTTGAGTACAATTCTGCTGCTAATAGCCCACAGTGCTTAATGGATGCTTAGTTTTGTTCGAAATCTATCCCATTTAGCATGGTAGTAATGCCTCACAACACAATGGAGGGTATTCTCAATGTGAAGACAGGATTTGGCTCCACAAGGAGCATGTGGCGTTCACTCCTACCAATCCTGTCATGGGCAGATGCATCTGCAGCAGGTAGATTGGTGAGGATGAGGTCACGTAGGTTTGTCCTTCTTAGTTCCCTCACCTCTGCCAGTCTAGCAGTTATGTCCTTCAGGATTCAGCCAGTATTGGTACAACTGAGCCACTCTTGGTGATGGATATTGAAGTTCCCCCACCCAGAGTATAACTCTCTCCCCTTGCTACCTTCAGTGCTTCCTCTAATTCATGTTCAACATGGAGGAATACTGACTCATCAACTGACGGGTGGGGTGACGGAGGGGGTGGGGGGGGGGGGGGAGGCGGAGCTGGTGGGTTAGCGGTACGTGGTAATCAGCAAGAGGTTTCCTTGCCCATGTTTAACCTGATGCCATGAGACTTCATGGGGTTCAGAGTCAATGTTGAGGGCGCCCAGGGCTTCTCAACTAAATACTACTGTGTTGCCACCTCTGCTGGGTCTGTCCTGCTGATGATACAGGACACGGGTGGAGATGGTGGTGTCTGGGACATTGGTCTGTAAAGTATGATTCCATGAGGATAGCTATGTCAAACTGTTGCTTGACTAGATTGTGCAAGTCTCCCGATTTTGGCACAAGCCTCCATATATTAGGAAGGAGGATGTTGCAAATCAAGAGGGCTGAGTGTGCTGTTGCCATTTCCGATAGCTGGTTGATGCCAGGCAGTTGTTCTAGTTTAAAAGCAAAATACTGCGGATGCTGGAAATCTGAAACAAAAAGTGCTGGAAGAACTCAGCAGGTCTGACAGCATCTGTGGAGAGAAAGACAAAGTTAACGTTTCGAGTACGTATGACACTTCCTCAGAGCTAAAGGGAAGTAGAAACGTGGTAAAATATCTACTGTTTAAGGGGAGCAGAACAGGTGAAGCTTGATAGAAGGCAAGCGATAGGTGGAGGCAAAGGAGAGATTGGGAAAGATGTCATAAACAAAAGGTCAAAGGTTTGTTAATAGTGGTGGTTCTGGCTAAAGGAGGTGCTAATGGTGACATTAAGAGTGGAAAGCAGAATGTGATAATGGCAGGACCAGGGTCAGCACTCTGGAAAGTGACAGGTGGCCCTAGTGGGGGTGGGGTGGGGGGAGGGGACAGTGGTGAGAAAAAAGATCGAAAAGGCTAAAAGCTGGGGATAAAGCAATGAATAAAAATGGAAATAAAAAATAATAATAATGAAAATAAGTGTGGGAAAAAAATAAAAATGAAGAAAAAAGGTGGGGGCGGGGGATGGAGGCGAGAGTTCATGAACTGAAGTTGTTGAACTCAATATTAAGTCCGGAAGGCTGTAAAGTGCCTAGTCTGAAGATGAGGTGCTGTTCCTCCAGTTTGCGTTGAGCTTCACTGGAACATTGTAGCAGGCCAAGGACAGACATGTGGGCATGAGAGCAGGGTGGAGTGTTAAAATGGCAAGCGACAGGGAGGTCTGGGTCATGCTTGCTGGCAGATCGCAAAGCGGTCACCCAGTCTGCGTTTGGTCTCTCCAATGTAGAGAAGACCGCATTGGGAGCAGCGAATGCAGTAGACTAAGTTGAGGGAAGTACAAGTGAAGTGCTGCTTCACCTGAAAGGAGTGTTTGGGTCCTTGGATGGTGAGGAACAGGGGAAGTAAAGGGGCAGGTGTTGCACCTTCTGAAATTGCATGGGAAGGCGCCGTGTGATGGGGGTGATGGAGGAGTGGTGGTGTCCTGGAGGGAACGGTCCCTGCGGAATGCTGGCCGGGGGGGGGGTGGGGGTGAAGGGAAGATGTGTTTGGTGATGGCATCATGTTGGAGTTGGCAGAAATGGCAGGAGATGATCCTTTGAATGCGGAGGCTGGTGAGGTGAAAAGTTAGGACAAGGGGGACCCTATCATGGTTCTGTGGGGGAGAGGAAGGTGTGAGGGCAGAGGCACGGGAGATGGGTCAGACACGGTTGAGGGTCCTGTCAACCACAGTGGGTGTGAAGGAAGACATGTCAGAAGCTCTGTTTTGGAAAGTGGCATCATCGGAACAGGTGTGACAGAGGCGAAGTTCTAGTTTCATTGCTTTTTGACTTTGTAGCAGTTTGGTACGACGGCGTTGCTTGCCTGGCCATTTCAGAGGATGTTTAAGAGTCAATCACATTGTGGGTCTGGAGTTACACATAGATCAGACCAGGTAACAGCAGATTTTCTTTCCATAAGGACATTAGAGAACCAGATGGGTTTCTACAACAATTGACATTGGTTTCATGGTCACCATTACTGAGGCTAGCTTTAAATTCCAGATTTATTAATTGAAATTAAATTCCACTAGCTGCCGTGGTGGAGTTTGAACCCATGGCCCCAGAGCATTAATCTGGGCCCAACTTGACCCTTGACATTGCCTCTGTGCTACCACACCCTCACAGGGATGGCAGATAGGAAACTAAAATAACCAGAGAGAAGGGGAATTGAGGCTAGAAATGGTGCATAAAGTGGGTATTAGGGTTTGAACAGGCAGGGAAGTTCAGACAAAATGACCAAACATTTAAACTGAATAGTAACACAAAAAATATTTGTATTAATTTGCAAATTAGTTTAATCCATTGAAGTTTGCAGTGTTTTTGACATAAAGCCAGTAATGCTGCATTTAAACAGCGCATGTGCAGCTACTGTTTCTGTTCTACTGATACAGCCTACAGAATGCGGTACTGACAGAGACGAGATCAGGGCATTCCTATGTACATGACCGTGATGCATTATCCCTCATCCTGAACCTGTTTGCAGCATTTAACATGACATACCTCCTCCATCACCACAGCCGCCTGCCACTGAAAACCTCAACCACCTCCAGGATTGCCCAACCTCCTACCCTCCATCTGCAAAAACTTCCAAAGCTCTGTCACCTGTATCTTATTTGGCCAATTCCCACTCTCGTTTCACTCCTGGGCTCACTACTCATTGGCTTTTCATCCTCCAAGCAATTTAAAATGCTCATCCTCATGTTCAAAGTTCCCCATGTTCTCACCCCTCCCTATCCCTTCCCCTCATCCTGGCCTCTGTGCATCCCCCAGATCGTTTGGTGGCTATGCTTTCAGATACCTCGGCCCCGAGCTCTGGAATTCCCTCCAAAATCCTCTTTGCTACTCTATCTTGCTCTCCTCCAAGTTTGTCCTTAAAACCTTTGCCTTTGATCAAGCTTTTGGTTACTAATATCTCCTTGGCTCAGTGACTGTTTTCTCTCGCACTTTCTCTAACTAACTTTTCCCATGAAACCCCTCAGGATATTTTTCTCTGTTACATGTTTTTCTCTCTAAGTGCGAGATGTTGCTGTTGATCCTGATGCCTGAGGAACAAAACAAGTCAAAGGCAGCGAGCGATTGACTGACTTCTGGTAGGAAAGTTGTAGTTGGTGTAGAAGAGTGGGCAGCAGAGTGTCAAGTAATGCCAGACCTTCCCACGAACACCGCAGCCCCCTAGAGAGAAACGAGAAACAGAAATCGAGCCTGAAATTGGCAGCAGTTCACCCTACCTCAGATTAATTTCATGGCAAGTTACCATGCTCACACATAAGAGAGTCTGAAGGTACCCATACATTTCATATAGGACCCATGAGCTAGCAAACACCTCACTGAATTGGACTGGGTTTGAACCCATGCCCCAGAGGTGAAGGGCATTGCGAAGACCTTTTTTACTTAGTCCCTCGTCCCACACTGGCTATTGTTTGATGTGCTTTGTTTCAGTATGCAGACAATGGTTTTATGAATAATAAAAAAGTTCTGGAAGAACTCATTAGGTTTGGCAGCTTCTGTGGAGAGAGGAACAGAGTTAACGTTTCGATCCCAATATGACTCTTCTTTAGAACCAGTTCCAAAGAGTCATATTGGACTCAAAACATTAACTCTGTTTCTCTTTCCACAGATGCTGCCAGACCTGCTGAGTTCTTCCAGCATTTTCTCTTTTTATTCCAGATTTCCAGCATCCACAGTATTTTGATTTTATTTTAGCGGTTTTATTAAGTTGCTGTCCCTCACCCAATATTATAAATATTAACTTAATTTAGGGATGGGAAACAAATCCTGGTCTTGCCAGTGATGCCCGAGTCCCATGAAGGAATAGAAATACTACTCAACCACTTGGACTCGTTTTGTGATTTGTGACATACACAGGTTGAAATTACTCCTAAATCAAAGAGTGATGAAAATTCTAAGAGCATCCACAAGTGGGGAAACATGGCTGGTTGTCCACCTCCCCAGTTTGAGCTCACACTAACCCTGCTGCCTCTGCCCCGGCTAACAGCAGCGAATCACTGCCATAAGACCATAAGACGTAGGAGCAGAAGTAGGCCATTCGGCCCATCGAGTCTGCTCTGCCATTCAATGAGATCACGGTTGATCTGATAATACTCAGCTCCACTTTCCTGCCTTTTTCCCATAACCCTTGATTCTCTTACTGATTAAAAATCTGTCTATCTCAGCCTTGAATATACTTAATGACCCAGCCTCTCCAGCCCTCTGCAGTAAAGAATTCCACAGATTGACTCCCCTCTGAAAGAAGAAATTCCTCCTTATCTCTGTTTTAAATGGGCGCCCCCTTACTCTGAGATTATGCCCTCTGGTCCTAGACTCTCCCACAACCTCTCAGCGTCTACTCTGTCAAGCCCCCTAAGATTCTTACATGTTTCAATAAGGTCGCCTCTCATTCTTCTAAACTCGCCAAAGCCCACCAACAGATAAGAAATCTGTAGGATGTCGAAAGGTAAACCTGCAAATTCGACCACTAAACAGCATTTTTCTCTGTTCCATCCAGTAATAACCAGTGATAAAACCAAAGATCAGGCTTGTATTTCCAGGGATGTAAAGCTCCCATTTCTGTGGCTCTGTTTAGTTCTGAGCAAAAAATCCAGGTCCAAGTTTGCATGGAGCCCAGAGGAGCCCACAGACTGAAACCTGCAGCTAACCCTGCATCGAAATTCACCAGCCTTACTTGCAAAGGGCTGTTGTGCAAAATTGAACCAAGTCACACTGGTGAGGTAGGGTGCACTCGCCTGAAGTTGGAGCTGATGGGCATAGATGAGATGGACAGTGTAGAGGGAGCTTTACTCTATATCTAACCCATACTGTAACTGTCTCGGGAGTGTTTGATGGGATAGTGGAGAGGCTCCTCACTGCAATGCCTCCAGGGCTCATATCTCTGACCTAAAATGCACACAGTATTCAAGGTGCAGTCTGGCCTACATAGATTGTACAGCACAGAAACAGGCCATGTAGCCCAACTGGTCCATGCCAGTTATGCTCCAAATTAGCCTCCAGCCACCTTATGTGATGTTATCTCATCAGCATAACCTTCTACTCTTTTCTCTCTCGTGTATTTAGCCAGTTTCCTCTTAAATGCTTTTGTATTGTTTGCCTCAATTATTCATGTGGCAGTGAGTTCCACATTCAGAATGTGCGTGTCTATGTCTGTGGCTATGTGCCAACGTGAGTGAGCATCATGGATGTGTGTGCTTGGTGTATGTGATTCCATGTGCTTGTCTGGAAAGGTCCTTTCACCATGCTAAAGGATGTAGAAATGAAGAAATTCCAACGTTTGTCATTACAGCTACTTGAATCTGTTACCTTCAGGCTGAATATAAGCCCACGCACTCTTTTTAGGGATTACAAACTACCATCACTGGGTTGCAGAGACAAGTTAGTGAAGAGTCACATTTCCAACTAGCAGTATCACTGTTTAACGGGCTCTGGCACATGTGATGGCACCATTTCAGATGGTAGAGTCACTGCCTGGTGTGACAGTTGGCTTTACAGAGCAGGAAGATCTTCCCTGGTTTTTACTGAGGTAGCTGGTGTCAGGCAGAGGAGCAGTTGAGGTTGCAATTTGTCTTAGCATTCCCAGATTGTAGGAGGAAATCAGCAATGATGCTAACTGAAGATGGGTGTAAGGTGAGGACAGGATTGGACTTGCCATAGTGGATTGAAATACTGAGGGGCGACTGTGGAACAATATCCCTGTAAGGAATCATGTTCAGGAGGAAAGCAGAAAAAAGCAATGCAGAGAGACAAAGAAGTGAATTCAGGCCTTAAACTTAGTCAATGGTTACTGTCAGAACACATCTTGAACAACTTCATTTTTTGCAAGTGAGTCTCTACTTTCCCCGTCCTGAGTTGAGCGCACTGAATGTAATGTGGTGGCAATGATAGAGGTGATAAATCATAAAGAACATCAAGAAACACGAGCAGGAGTAGACCATCCATCCCTTTGAACCTACTCCGCCATTCAAGTTGATCATGATTAATCTTTGGTCCCAACTCCACTTTCCTGCTGCTCCCCATATCCTTTGAATCCCTGGTAGACCAAAAATCTGTCCATCTCAAGTTTAAGCATACTCAATGATGGAACATCCACAACCCTCTGTGGTAGAGAATTCCAAAGATTTGTAACCATCTGAGTGAAGTAATTTCTCCTCATCTCAGTGAGGCCAAGCTTCTTCAGAATCTTGTATGTTTCAATGGCTTTACCCTTCAATCTTCTAAACTCTAGAAGTTATAGGCCAAATTTACACAGGGCAACACTCATCATTGAACAACCCTTTCAGCCTACGGATGAATCCAGTAAACCTTCACTGTATTGCCTACAATGTAAATATATCCTTCCTTAAATACGGTGACCAAAACTGCACACAGTACTCCAAGTCACACCAAAACCCCATACAGTTGCAGCAAGACTTTCTTATTTTTGTACCCCAATCTCCTTGCAATAAAGGCCAACATGCCATTTGCGTTCCTTATTGCTTGCTGTATCTACAGGCTAACATTGTGTTCCTTGTATGAGTACATTCAAATCTATCTGAACATCAACATTTAGAAGTTTTACACCTTTTAAAAATATTCTGCTTTTCTATTATTACCAAAGTGAATAACCTCATGTTAATAACCACATTATACAACATCTGCCATCTGGTTGCCCATTCACTTAACCTGTCTATATCTTTTTGCAGCCTCTCTATGTCCTCCTCTCAGCCTCTCTGTGCCCTCCTCACAGCTTATATCCCCACCTAACTTAATATCGTAAGCAAACTTAGAGACATTATTCTGTTTCTTCATCTAAGTCATTAACATAGATTGTAAATAGTTAAGGCCCCAGCACTGATCTTGTGGCACTCAACTAGCAGGGGCCTGCGAACTTGAAAATGCTCCATTTATCTCTACTCTCTGCTTCCTGTCCGTTAACCAAGCCTCCATCCTTATTACCCCCAACCCCATGATCTTGCACCTTTTGTGTAGCACCTTATTGAATACCTTTTGGAAATTCAAGTAGTCCACATCTACTGGTTCCCCTGCATCCATTCAGCAGTTACATCCTCAAAAAACTCTAAAAATTTATCACACACAATTTCCCTTTCATAAAACTATGTTGACTTTGGCTAATCATGCTATGATTTTCTAAGTGCATTGTTAAAACTTCCCTAATAATAGATTCCAGTATTTTCCCTGACAAAATATGGAAGGTTAACTGGTCTGTAGTTCCTTGTTATTCTCTCCTCTTCTCTTGAATAGCAGGGTTATATTTGTTAACTTACAAAATTTTCTAGACTCTGGAACTGTCCCAGTAGATTGGAAAAATCATAACTAGTGCATCCACTATCTCTGAAGCTTGCTCTTTTAGAATCGTAGGCCATCAAATTGGATATTAGTCCCTTAAGTTTCTCCAATGATTTTTCTCTGCTGATATTAATTACCTTAAATGCCCTCCTCCTATTAACCACTTGGATGCCCTTCACTTTTGTTATGTTAATTTTCTTCTACTGTGAAGAGGGGCACAAAATATTTATTCAACGTCTCTACCATTTGCTCATTCCCATGATAATTTCTCATGTCTATTTGATAAATGAGCCATCCAAAATATATTACATAAAGAGAACAATAATTTTCCTAAGTGATATACAGTCCTTGAATTAAACAGCTCAGATAAGTGAGGAACATTCTAAAGTGACTCTCAGCCAATAATTTTCAAATGTAGTCACTGTTGCAATGCAGGGAGATGTCACAGCCAAGCCACATTCAGCAAGGTCCCACAAACAGCAATGCAACAAACAGTTAGACAATCTACCCTAGCAATATTGGTTGAGGGATTCATTTTAGCCATTTTAGCATGGGGAGAACTCCCTGTTTCTTTTTAAAATCATGCCCTGGCACCACCCAAAGGGGCAGGCAGGCTATGATGTCTCATCTGAAAGATGGAACCTCTGACAGCGTTCAAATCTCTGGATTGGCTTCTGACTTAGCACTGAGAAAGCTACCACTGAGGCAAGGCTGGTTGATACACAGGAAAATGATTCTTTTCACAGCTGACTATTTATCCAGATAATTAACTTTGACTTCAGTGCTGTCGAATTAGAGAGAAGTAGACAGCTGGAGATTATGCAGAATAGTCTGCAATATATTCCACTCAAATAACTTTCGATGGGAATTCTGGATCTGGTATCATGGTGACTAACTAAGTAAATAGCAGATATTAAACTCCAGGCCAACTGACCAAACTCAATCATTAGGTGTAGAAATATTGGTGGTAGACAACACATGGCAGTAGTTTTTAACAACACAATCTAATGCTGAAATTTTAGGAAAGCTGAATGTAAGACATAGGGAACACAACCTGCTCAAAAAGGAAAATAAAAGCCCAAATGCTGGAAATATTTAACTTGCAAATTCTCACCACATTACATTTTATTGTAATCCCCAGTAAAATAGCCAATACTGGACGAGTGGGGCTGAATCTGCTCTTGTTAAAATGTGACATTTTGCACTATAGTATAAATCTTTTAAGAGTTGCTACATGGAACAAAAGGGATTCCAAAGGAGAGGAATTAGAAGCAGTGATTGGAGAAATAGGTAGGTTTTGAGTAACTTTCCAAAAGAGACATATGGGAAGTAGAAAAGTGGAAGGAGGAAATTGAGAAAAGGATTAGGCATGCTCAAGGTTCCACCACTCATAATGGGAGACGAGACAGTGAGACGCTCAGGAAGTCAGGATCAAAAGGTTGGAGCATGTGGGAGGAAGGGCAAGTGTCATGGAGTTAATAGCGGTAGGTTGGAGCTATGGCATGGAAGCATTCAAAGACTTTAAATTTAATATGCTGAGGAACAGGACCCACATCATCACAGATCAGCAGAAATGGGGTATATTGTGGGGCAGGAGTCAAGCTTGGGGTGCGAGGTGGGGGGCAGATGGAGCCTGGCCAGAGATGGGATGGGGAGGGGGGCGCAGTACAAGAGGTGCAGTGTAAGTCACAACATTTTCCTGTATTATGTATAAGAGCAAAGTGCTGTGGATGCTGAAAATCTAAACTAAAAGCAGAAAATGCTAGAAACGTTCAGCAGTTCAGGCTTCTGGAGACAAAGCGAGAATAACTGTGTCTCTCTCCACAGATGCTGCCTAACTTCCTAAGCACTTCCAGCATTTTCTGTTTTTATTAAACATCAGAGACAAAGTTAGTCAATGATTCTGAGCTGATCACTCTCTGGTGGAAAGTGCTTTTTAATCTCTGACTTGGACATTGAGGTGGCGGGGGTGGGGTGGCGATTAGGCCTGGTGAGGCTCTGCTTCACCTGTTGAACATCTTATCAATATTCACTAGCTACACCCAATCAAGAATGACTGTTTGAGGTGAAAGATTGGAGAGCTGGACTGTCTGTGGGAATGTATCCTGAAAAAGTGACATCTCCTCCTAGAGGGGACAGGGAGCAAAACAAATTCCACAGAAAAAAAATCTTCAAGATTAGAAAATAAACCAGCAGCGTTTACCTGTCATCCAGAACAAGCAGCTGCTCCTCCAGGTACTGCTTCACTTCAGCTGTATCCCCCAGTGCCTCCTGTAGACTGAAGCCAGGTGAACACTGCAACCACAACTGGCAAACAGAAGCTTTTCAAAATGAGTCACAACTGAAGAGAGAACAGCATGCTGATATCACCCAAATCTCTTTCCATCAACCCACTGCCCCACCTTTCCTCTCGTAACCCTCATTCATCCCCATCTGCCTTCATATCTCTCAGCACCTTCTCCCCGTAACAAGTTGTATTTATGTAGCACATTTAAGGCAGTAAAATATCCCAAAACTTCACAGGAAAGTTTGCCAATAAAATTTGACACTGAATCACTTAAGGAGATGTCAGGACTGGTGATCCAAGGCTTAGCCAGAGACGTAGGCTTAAGATGGGGCTTAAAGGAGGAGAGAGGGGCAGTTAGATTAGGGAGGGAATTCTAGAGCATGGGAGCCAGGCATGGCCATCAATGCCAGAGTGATGAAACTGGGGATTAAGAGGCCAGGGCTGGAGAAGGGCAGAGGTCTTAGAAGAGATTACAGAGATAAAGAAGGTGGCTGTGGAGAGGTTTGAAAACAAAGGTGATCATTTTTAAAAGTTGAGACCTTGCCAGGCTCTCACCTATACGTATCCTTCATCCCCATCATATCCTCATATCCCTCAACCCCAAATACCCACCGTCTCCCCATATCCCTCAATCCCACCCAACCTTTCTTCTCCCCATATGCCTCACCACAATATACCCACTTTCTCCCCACATCCCTCATCCCTATGGGACTGACTTGATTACATGACAGGGGGCCAACATGGACTCGTTGGGCTGAATGACCTCCTTCTGTCCTATAATAATTCTATGACTCTATCTCATCACTTTCTCCTCAAATTCCTCAGCCTCTTTCTCCAACAATCCAATTTGCCCATGGCCCCATTGAGACTGGCTGCTTCAATAGTCTTCTCTAATAATTTATTCCACACCTGTACCCCCATGATTAACAATTCCTCCTGAATTCTCCTCTTGGTCTCAAGTTCCGTTTCCCTGGCAGTGAGCAACCTGCCCAAATTCCTGCTCTCAATTCCTGCCATAATCTTAAAAACTTCCATTAGTTCAACTGAACAACTCCTTGTTTTCAGGGAAGACAAATGCGATTGCCCTAATACTAAAATAAAATACTGCAGATGCTGGAAATCTGACATAAAAACAGAAAATGCTAGAAACACTCAGCTGGTCAGGCAACATCTGTGGTGAGAAACAGAGCTAATGTTTCATTTGATGAAGGTTCATTGATCTGAAATGGTAACTGCCTCTCTCTCTACAGATGCAGGCTGGCGTGCTGAGTATTTCCAGCATTTTCTGTTTTTATTCGAGATTTTCCTACATTTTTCCTCATAATTTAAACTCTTGAAACTCTGAGAACTTGGGGGATGTTGAGATAGATCCATCTCTCATCAGCTTTCCCTGGATATTTGCCTCATTACAAAAGTTCAACTGATGTGCGGGGGGTGGGGCACAGAGCATAGTGTAGCTGCCGGACACCCCACTCCCTTCCATTTGTCCTTGTCCCTCCACCCTCAGCCAGGCCTGGGTATCACTGAAGCATGGTGGCTGGGGAGGGCCATCATTTAGCTGAGCATTGTTAATAAGGAATAACTGAGCTGGAAAAGAAGTTTTGGCTTTTTTCCCAATTCATTAAATTTAACAGTTAAAACAGGAAAAACACTTCAGGTCCATCATCATTTAAAAAATACATTCAGGTGGAAACATCTAGCCAAACATCAGTGGAAACATTCTTACTGTCTTGTGGACAGTAAGACTATCAATTTGCAGTTTAAAACAGTGCCTCTGGTCACAAGAGTGTCTGGGAGTTCAGACATCACTCTTGTAAGAAATTGGGGTCTTGAATAAACATATTTTTTGCAAAATATAACACCCCCTGAAAAGCTTTCTAAAAAGGCAACAATTTTTAAACAGTCTGTGGAAACAGGCAAGGTCACTTAGTTCATGTTGACATTCCTAAGTTAAGATGATGTCTACTGAACCCCTCATCTATGCAATTGTTTAAAAAGGGTCAGGATATGACCCTCAGCAAGATGTAAACTAAAAAGCTGACCTCGAGCGGGGTGACTCACAAACACCCTGATGTTTGGAGTACCTGTCCTGGATCCACTGGTCAAAATAGATAGATGGTTGACTACCATCCCACCTACCAGCCCACAAAAGGGGTGTGTAGATTGGTGTCATACTGTGATAGTGGGCTGTTAGGCTGCGGGGCTGCTGAGGTGGCAGTGCTCGTTGGGCAGCTGCCTTCTTCAGATGGAAGATGGACCAGAGGAGGAGGAGGAAGTTCAAGAGGTCGAGGGAAGAGTTTGCTTTGACTAGAGAGCGGAATGCTGTTATCACAAGCTTTTAACGGTCGTATACTTGATTTCCTGTCTAATTAGTTAATGTATCATATCTAAACTGCCGTTTCTTAACAAACTCAATAAACTATCTTAAAAATACTTATGACTAGTCAACTGCCTATTTAGTTATCTGTGGTGCGAACTCTGAAATCGTACACTCTAGGTGGGGCTGTCAGACGAGGCTAAATATGAACCCTAGATTTTCACTATGAAAAACACTCTGAGGTCAGTAACACAGGGAAGGGGAGGTTATATGAAAATCAGACATTGTTGAGCACAATACCAAATAAATATACTTCTACTAATAGCACTGCACTACTGTCACTAATCAGCAGGGAGAGCACAGGAACACATTAAAGCCACCCTTCCCAAAGACTCTGGTTTTCCCACAAGTACTTCAGAGAGGCAAATTTGAGGAGTGGGGGCATTCTCTGGTTCAAGGTGACAGACATGACCCGTCCCATCTTATCTAACAGTGGATAGCTTAGGGACATAAGGTGTCAGCAGGCAGTTGGTAGCATTCTTTCCTGAGTCAGAAAGTCATGCATTCGAAACCCTCTCTAGGCCAAGACTCCCTGTGTAATACTGAAGGAGCTCTGCACTGTCAGAAGTGTTGTCTTTCAGATAAAACATTAACCCAAGGCCCTATCTGCCCTCTTAAGTGAATATAATTAACACTATTTGAAGAAGAGCAGGGGTGTTATCACAGGTATCAAGGCAAAGTTGCCAATGAAACAGTTCTTTCTAGGGCAAACCTGCAAAGCTAATCAAGCAAAGGCGGCTCCAATGGCTAGAGAATGTGCACAGGATGGAAGATGGCTGTATCCTCAAGGATATGCTTAAACAGGAAGGTAGCCCATGCAAAGAGGCCAAAGAGTCCAAAGCTCTGATTCAAAGATGCTGTCAAAAGAGAAATGAAAGCCCACAACCTCAATCATGAGAGGTGGGAAATTCTGATAACTGATTATCAGCTAAAAAGCTGATAACCAATGTAAATGGCGACACCAGCTCTGGGTAGGAGTTTGCTATCATGATGACATGTGCTTTCAGAAGCTCCAAAGAAGATGCCTGCCCTGCAAACAAGGTGTCAGCAGAGATCATCCCACACCACCGGCAAAGGACAACTTGCATACATGGTACTTGTGGAAAACTTTGCTTTTCCAGAATTAGCTTGTTCAGCCATCAAAGGAAGTGCAGCAGATGGTCTCATCTGACCTCACCAAGGTTCTGAGGCTGCATTCTAGTCATCTCTCACAGATGGAAAGATGTTAAATTCTGGCCAATATTTATCCTCAACCAACATCACTAGAAACAAATTTTCTTGTCATTAATCTCATTGCAATATGTGAAGTCTTGCTGTGTGCAAACTGGCTGCTGATATTCCTGCATTACAACAATGACTACACTTCAAAAGTACACCATTGGCTGTAAAGCACTTGGGACATCTGGAGGTTGTGTATAAATGCAGGTCTTTACTTTAAAAAGAAACAACTTGCACATCTGAAATGGTGCATCATTGTCCTGGTGTGTAAATGCAGGGTGATTGCACAAAAACAAGCAAATTATGTGAAACCTTTATAAAAGAAACGGTTAGGCCTCAGCTGGAGTAGTGTCCAATTCTGGGCACCACATCATAGAAAGGATTTGAAGGCTTTAGAGAGGGCACAGAAAAGATTTATGAGAATGGTTCCAGGGATGAGGAACTTCAATTGTATGGAGAGATAGAAAAGCTGGAATTGTTCTCGTTATAGTAGAGAGGGCTAAGGGGGGATTTAATCGTGTTATTTAAATGTATGAGGGGTTTTGATAGAGCTGTTAGGGTGAAACCGTTTCCATTAGCAGGAGGGTCAGAAACCAGAAGAGACAAATTTAAAGTAATTGGCCGAAGTACCAGAGGAAAGATGAGGAGGTTTTCTTTTTACAGTAAGTTGCGAACTGGAAGATGCTGTCTGAAAGGATGATGGAAGCAGATTCAGCAGTAATTTTCAAAAGGGAATTGGATATATACTTGAAAAGGAAACATTTTCAGGGCTATGCAGAAAGAGCAGAAAGTGGGACTAATTAGATAACTCTTTCAAATAACCTGCAGACACATGAAGAGCCTAAAGGACTCCTTCTGCGGTGTGTAATTCTTTGATTGTGCAAATGTGAAATTGGGTGTGATTGCTTCTGTGTGAACACAAGTGCACTGACTTCTTAAGCACATATAAAGATTATCAGTATCACTTGATATCACTGCCACCACACTTAGGCTCTGAACCAGTCACCTTACACTAGCTGAGGGTACATAACCCAGTGAGCATCGAACTGAATTGCTGTTGCGCAGTGTTCAGACTGTAGTTTGCTCAGTCCATAACTGGTGGAAGTCACAGCAATCAGGATTAACAGATTTAAAGATTTCTCATCCCAATTACCTGGTGTGTGATTCCCTCGTTCATTCGAAGTCCCATCACCAGTAATTCCTCCAATCTACAAGAAACACACATAAAAACTCCAAGTTCAATTTGATGAGGATGTTCATGCTGTGAATTGAATAATTTCCACTTCACGCAGCTAGTATGAACAATCACTATCTGGACAGTTATTGCACAGGTAAAATACAGAGTAAAGCACCCTCTATATTGTCCCATTAAACACTCCCAGGGCAGGTACAGCATATGTTAGATACAGAGTAAAGCTCCCACTCCATCATGTAATCAAACACTCTCAGAGTAGGTTTTGCCAGTTGTTTGTGTGACGGGCAGTTGCTTTCAAATGTGGCCAATAGTCATTCACATCCAGGAGATGTTTGAAACTGTTTTCAGGAACATTCAAGAAGCTGGAACCATTCAAAATTCAGAGCTATTCTGGAACAAAGAGATCATGACCAGACTGGAAGAACTCTCAATGGGAAAATGCACTGCAGTAACTCGCCAAGGCTTCTTCCGCAGCACCTCCCAAATTCTCAACTTAATCTACCTAGAAGGGCAAGGGCAGCAGATGCTGGGAACACCACCACCCCAAGTTGCCCTCCAAGTCTCTCACACTGTCTGAAGTTGGAATCGTATTGCCTTTCCTTCCCTGTCACTGGGTCAAAGTCTTGGAACTCCCTCCCTAACAGCACTGTGGGTGTACCTACACCACATGGACTGCAGCAGTTCAAGGCGGTATCACCACCAACTCCTCAGGGATAATTAGGGATGGGCAATAAATGACTGGGCCTCCAACCAAAGAATAACAACTTTTTTTTAAACGGCTCTTATAACAGTTATTTATAAAAGAATGGATTTGTATTGATTGCAATATTTCATTTTCCTTTCAAGAGAGGTATTTCTGTTATCATATAGGATTACATGAGATAAGAGGCATATAAACAGACCACTTGGCCCTCAGCCCATGCTGGTGTTTATGCTCCACTTCAGCCTCCTTTCCCTTCTCCTTCAGTTGTTTCTCTAGCTTCCCCTTAAATCCACCTATACTATTCACTTCAACCACTCCCTGTGGTAGCAAGTTCCACATACTCATCACCCTTTGGATAAAGAAGTTTCTTTCCTGTTCCATGTGGGAACTCTAGGATGCTTCTTGTGTACTGGATAACCATTGTGGTCAGTTGCAGCAGATTGAGCTCCAGATTTTGGAGTTTAAGCAGCAACTGGCATCACTGCAACGCATCCATGGGATTGATAGCTTTGTGGATAGCACTATTAGAGATGTAGTTACCTGCTGCTTGAGAGTATGCAGGGACAGAAGGAACAGGCAGGTAGAGCGTAAATCCCCTGAGTGCATCTCACTCTCCAACCAGTATTCAGTTCTGAATACTGATGAGAGTGATAGTACATCCGGGGAGTGCAGCCAGAGCCGAGTCCATGGCACTACACGTGGCTCAGCTATACAGGGGGGTACAAGGAAGACTGAAAGAGCAATACTGGTGAAAGATTCAATAGTTAGGGAAACAGACAAGTGTTTCTGCTGCTGCAGATGTTAATGTGTATGTTGCTTCCCTGGTGCCAGGGTCAAGGGTGTCACTGAATGGCTGTAGTGCACTCCCGGGGCAGGGGGTTGGGAGGGGAGAACATCAAAAGTAGTAATCTCTGGAGTGGTAGTGAGAATAGAAATAGAAGGATAGAGCAGATAAATGTATGGCTGGAGAGATGGTGCAGGAGGGAGGCTTTAGATTTTTGGGACACTGGGCCCAGTCCTGGGAGAGATGGAACCTATAGAGGCCAGATGGGTTGTACCTAAACAGAACTGGGACCAATTTCCTTGCTATTAAGGAGGGTTCAACCTATTTCGGCAGCGGTGTGAGAACCAGGATGTAATACTAGAGGGGGACACCGAGGTACGCAAAGAATTGGGAGATGCAGATGTAGAATAGATATAGAATAGGAAATAGTAAGAAATTACATGGGGCCAGAGTGAGAAAGTAATAAAGACTAAATTAGCATACTGTGCATGGATGTTAATGCGTGGAGTGTGGTAAATAAGGTTGGTGAGCTGCAGGCACTAGGATAGCCACATGGAAATATGATGTGTTGATAATGGAGACCTGGCTCAAAGAAGGGCAGGACTGGGTATTAAATATTTCTGGATACAACGTGCTCAGGAAAGATAGGGAAAGAAAAAAAGGGGGAGGGGGGCATGTTTGAACTGTTTAAGGAGAACATTGCCATGCTGGAGAAAGAGGATGCCCCTGAGGGGTCAAAGGCAGAAGCTATTTGGCTAGAACTAAGGAACAAAAAAGGCACAATTATACTGCTCGGTATATTCTATAGGCCACCAACTAGCGGGAAAGATTCTGAGGAACAAATTTGCAAGGAAATTAGAGAGAAGTCCAAGAATTATAGATAATGGGGGACTTTATCTGAATATAAATTGGGATAGTAGTAGTTTAAAGGGCACAGAGGGGCAAGAGTTTCTAGAGTGTGTTCAGGAAAATGTTCTACATCAGTTTGTTTCCAGTACAATGAGAAAGGAGGCACTGCTGGATCTGATTCTTGGGAATTAGTTGGGACAAGTGTATCAAGTGACAGTAGGACAACATATAGGAGACAGTGATCATTGCATAAGATTTAGATTGATTAAGGAAAAGGACAAGAAGTGATCCAGACGAAGAAAAAAACCTGCAACCTCTCCCACCAAGGGCAGCAGATACATGGGAACACCACCACCTGCAAGTTCCCTCCAAGCCACACACCATCCTGACTTGGAACTATATCGCTGTTCCTTCACTGTTGCTGGGTCAAAATTCTGGAACTCCCTCCTTAAAAGCACTGCATGTTTTTCTACAACACATGGACTGCAGTGGTTTAAGAAGGCAGCTCACCACCACCTTCTCAAGGACAATTAAGGATGGGCTAACTGGTCTAGCCAGCGATGCCTGCGTCCCATAAATGAATGGATTTTAAAAATTGGAGCAGAACCAACTTCATTAGAGTGAGAATAGATCTGACTCAGGTCAACTGGAATCAAATGTTGTCAGGCAAAACTGTACTGAACAATGGGCTGCCTTTACATTATATTAATGATTTAGATGAGGGAATTAAATGTAATATCTCCAATTTGCAGATGACACAAAGCTGGGTAGGAGAGTGAGCTGTGAGGAGGATGCAGAGATGCTTCAGTGTGATTTGGACAATGGGTAAGTGCATTGCAGGTGCAGTATGATGTGGATAAATGTGAGGTTATCCACTTTGGAAGCAAAAACAGGAAGGCAGATTATTATCTGAATGGCTATAAATTGAGAGAGGGGAATGTGCAACGAGACCTGGGTGTCCTCGTACACCAATCGCTGAAGGTAAGCATGCAGGTGCAGCAGGCGGTAAAGAAGGCAAATGGTATGTTGGCCTTCATAGCGAGAGGATTCGAGTACAGGAACAGGGATGTCTTGCTGCAATTATACAGGGCCTTGGTGAGACCACACCTGGAATATTGTGTGCAGTTTTGGTCTCCTTATCTGAGGAAGGATGTTCTTGCTATAGAGGGAGTGCAGCGAAGGTTTACCCAACTGATTCTTGGGATGGCAGGACTGACATATGAGGAGAGATTGAGTCAATTAGGATTATATTCGCTGGAGTTCAGAAGAATCAGGGGGGATCTCATAGAAAGCGATAAAACTCTAACAGGACTAGACAGGGTAGATGCAGGAAGGATGTTCCTGATGGTGGGGGAGTCCAGAACCAGGGGTCACAGTCTGAGGACATGGGGTAGACCATTTAGGACTGAGATGAGGAGAAATTTCTTCACCCAGAGAGTGATGAGCCTGTGGAATTCACTACCACAGAAAGTAGTTGAGACCAAAACATTGTTTGTTTTCAAGAAGGAATTAGATATAGCTCTTGGGGCGAAAGGGATCAAAGGGTATGGGGAGAAAGCAGGAGCAGGCTATTGAGTTGGATGATCAGCCATGGTCATAATGAATGGTGGAGCAGGCTCGAGGGGCCGAATGGCGTACTCCTGCTCCTAGTTTCTATGTTTACAGAAGAGATAGTTCAGGTACAGTCAAGGTATATTCCCACAAGGTGGAAGGTTAGGGGAAACAAATCCAGAGCTTCCTCGATGACGAAAGAGAAAGAGTGAAAGGAAGCAGAAAAAGGGTGCATATGACAATTGTCAATTTAGAATCAGGTTCAATATAGAAGGTTCACTGGGGAATTGAATGGCAAATAAGAGAAGCAAAGAGAGTGTGAGAAGAGACTGTCAGAAAACATACAAGGCAACCCAAAAATCTTCTTTCAGTGTATAATAATAAAAGGGTGGTATAAAAGGGCCAATTAAGAACCAAAAAAGGTATCTACACTTGAAGGCAACGGACATGGCTGAGGTACTAAATGCATACTTTATAACTGTCTTTACCAAGGAAGAAGGTCCTGCCCAGGTCATGGTGGAAGAGGAGCTACCTTGGATGTCAGTATAGAAGTCGGCCTTTGAAACCTTGAAAAATCCCTCCAAAAACAGGAGTTGACTTATATGCCAAATATAAAAGAGAACCGTGAAGTGTGGGTGGTCACCATTTTGAAATGTCATCAGCATCTGATGCAAAGAGTGACCATCTTAAACTCCCATTCATCTTTGCAACACAGCCCTGCTTGATCCTGTGTGCCCAGTTATAAGGTAAAGTAAAACATACATTTGTGGTAAAAATTTGAGGCTGACTACTAATTGAGTATAGCATAGTGTGGCTGAAAAGCGGGGGTCAACTTATGCAAAAAGGTGATGTTTGGGACTGGAAAAATAGTGTCATCTTATACACCAGGTTGATTATAAGCCAGGATTTACGGTAGTTCGTACACTTGATTGGTTTAAAATTGATAAGGATGTGATATTGAATAGGCTGACTGTACTTAAATTTGATAAGACATCAGGGCTAGATGAGATGCATTCAAGGGCACTGAGGAAAGTGAGGGTCCAAATTGTGGAGGCGCTGGCCATAATTTTCTAATCATCCTCAGATGCAGAATTGGTCTCAGAGGACTGGAGAATTGCAAATGTTATATCCTCGTTCAAAAAAGGGTGTAAAGGTAAGCCCAGCAACTACAGGTCAGTCAAGTTTAATCTTGCCAATGGGAAGCTTTTAGAAATGATTTGGTTCAAAATTAATAGTACAATTTTAAAAGGGGTGCAGGAGTAGAGGGACCTGAGGCATATATGTGTATAAGTTACTGAAGCTGACAGGACAGGTTGAGAGTGCAGTTAATAAAGCATACAGGATCCTGGGCTTTATAAATAGGGACATAAAATACAAAGGCATGAAATTATGATCAACTTGTATAAAACACTGGTTCGGCCTCAACTGGAACATTGTGTTTAGTTCTGGGCACCACACTTTAGGAAGGATGTGGAGACATTAGAGATCATGAAGAAAAGATTCATGGGAACAGTTCCAGGGATGAGGAGCTCCAGTTATGTAGATATATTGGAGAAGCCGGGACTGTTCTCCTTGGAGATGAGTAGATTGAGGAGGTTTGATTGTGGTATACAAAATTGTCAGGGATCTGGACATAGTAGATGGAGAGAAACTGTTCCTATTCATGAAAAGATCGAGAACCAGAGGGCATAGATTTAAGGTAATTGGCAAAAGAAGTAATAGCGACATGAGGCAAACCTTTGGTTAGGATCTGGAATGCACTGCCTGAGATTGTGGTGGAGGTAGATTCAATCAACACATTCAGCAAGGAATTGGATCATTATCTGAAAAGGAAAAATTTGCAGGGCCACAGGGAAAAGGCAGGGGAGTGATGCTCGGTGAATTGCTCTCCCACAGAGTTAGCCTGGATATGATGGGCCAAATAGCCTCTTTCAGCAGTGTTACCGTTCGATACTTCTATGAATTCCCTATTGTATTTCTTATACTGATGGCCTTTGGTTATGCTCTTTCCCACAAGTAGAAATATTCTCTCTGTAACCACTCTGTCAAAACCTTTCAGAATTTTAAAGACCTCGGTCACCCCTCAGCCTTCTTTTTTCAAGAGAGAAAAAGATCCAGCCTACTCAATATTCCTTTCCTGATATAAATACCCAACATTTCTGATATCCTTGTAAATCTCTGACCCCTCTCCAGTGCCTCTATATCCTTTTTATAAAAAGCCGACCAGAACTGCACGCAGTACTTTAAGTATGGTCTAACCAAGGTTCAATGCAGGTGTAGCATAACTCTCTGTCCCTCTAGAAATAAAATCTAGGACATGGTTTGCTTCCTTATGGCCTTGCTAACTTGAGGTGCAACGTGACCTGTTACTAAGATGCTCATTTGTTTCTTTTATTCTTTCAGGGGTGTGGGTGTTGCTGTCTAGGGCCAGCCTAATTGCCCTTGAGGTGGTGGTAATGAGCCACCTTCTTGAACAGCTGCAGTCCATGTTATGTAGGTACACCTACAGTGCTAGTAGGAAGGCAGCTCCTGGATTTTGATCCAGCAACAGTGAAGGAATGGTAAAAACAAAACAAAAACAGAATTACCTGGAAAAACTCAGCAAGTCTGGCAGCATCGGCGGAGAAGAAATCAGTCAACGTTTCGAGCCCTCATGGCCCTTCGGCAGAACTGCAGCATAGTTTCAACAAGGGAGAAATATAAATTGGTTTAAGGTGGGTGGGGGTGGAGGGGGGGGGGGAAGAGACACATTGAGGGTGTGGTGTGAGCAGATAATAATCAAAAGGTGTCACAGACAAAAGGGTCAAAGAGGTGTTGAAGGTGGTGGTCTTTGTCTGAGAAAAGTGCTAATTAAGAATGGAAAACAGGATATTCAAAGTACAGCTCTAGTGGGGGTGGGGTGGAAAGACTAAAGGTTTTAGTGTTAGATTTAAAAATATTTGTTTTGTTTTGGATTTCCAGCATCCGCAGTAGCTTTTAGCTTTTTGTTTTTATCTTAGTGAAGGAATGGTAATAGTCATGATGGCATATGGTTGCTGCCCTTGTCCTACGAGGTGTAGAAGTCACGGGCTTGAGGTGCTGTTGAAGGAACACTGGTGTGCTGCTGCAGTGTGTCTTGTAGATGGTACACACTGCTGCCATGGTGCGTCGGTGGTGGAGGGAGTGAATGTTCAAGGTGGTGGATAGGGTGCTAATCAAACAGGCTGCTTTATTCTGGATGGTGTCAATCTTCTTGAGTGTTGTTGGAGCTACACTCATCCAAGTGGAGAGTATTCCATCATTTTTTTTATTCATTCAAGGGATGTGGGCTTCGCTGGCTAGGCCAATATTTATTGCCCATCCTGAATTGCCCTTGAGAAGGTGGTGGTGAGCTGCCTTCTTGAACCACTGCAGTCCATATGGTGTAGGCACACCCACAGTGCTGTTAGGGAGGGAGTTCCAGGATTTTGACCCAGCGACAGTGAAGGAACGGTGATATATTTCCTAGTCAGGATGGTTAGTGGCTTGGAGGGGAACTTCCAGGTGGTGCTGTTCCCATGTATCTGCTACCCTTGTCCTTCTAGATGGTAGTGGTTGTGGGTTTAGAAAGTGCTGTCTAAGCAGTTTTGCTAAGTTTCTGCAGTGCATCTGTAGATGGTACATACTGCTGCCACTGTGCGTCAGTGGTGGAGGGAGTGAATATTTGTGGGTGGGGTGTCAATCAAGTGGGGCTGCTTTGTCCTGGATGGTGTCAAGTTTCTTGAGTGTTGTTGGAGCTGCACTTACCCAGGCAAGGGGAGAGTATTCCATCACATTCCTGACTTATGCCTTGTAGATTTCAGACAGACTTTGGGGAGTCAGGAGGTGAGTTACTCGCCGCAGGACGCCTAGCCTCTGACCAGCTCTTCTAGCCACAGTACTTATATGGCTAATCCAGTTCAGTTTCTGGTGACCCCAGGATGTTGATAGTGGGGGATTCATATATGGTAATGTCATTGAATGTCAAGGGGTGATAGTTAGATTCTCTCTTGCTGGAGATGGTCATTGCCTGGTACTTCTGTGCTGCGAATGTTACTTGCCGCTTGTCACCCCAGCCTGGATGTTGTCCAGGTCTTCCGCTGCATTTGGACATGGACTGCTTCAATATCTGAGGAGTCACGCATGGTGCTGAACACTGTGCAATCATCAGCGAACATCCCGCTTCTGACCTTATGACGGAGGGAAGGTCATTGATGAAACATTGGTGGTTGGGCCTAAGTATGACTCCAACCAGCAGAGTTTTCCTCCGTTTCCAATTGATCGGTTCTGAGGAAGAGTCATATTGGACTCGAAACATTGATTCTGTTTCTCCCTGCACGAATGCTGCCAGACCTGATATCACCACCTTCAACACCTCTTTGATCCTTTTGTCTGTGACATCTTTTGATTATCTGCTCCTATCACTGCTTGCTTGTCCCTACAACCACCCCACCCTCAACTTCTCTCCCCCCACCCCCCACCTTAAACCAGCTTATATTTCACCCCTCTCCTAACTATACTCAGTTTTGTTGAAGGGTCATGTGGACTCGAAACATTGACTCTTTTCTTCTCCACCGATGCTGCCAGACCAGCTGAGTTTTTCCAGGTAATTCTGTTTTTGTTTTGGATTTCCAGCATCCGCAGTAGTTTTTTGTTTTTATCTCTGATGTTTTCCAGCATTTTCTGTTTTTATTTTATTTTTTAAGTATGCCTGGTGCTACTCCTGGTGGAGCTCCTGCATTCTTCATTGGACCAGGGCTGATTCCCATGGCTTGATGATAATAGTAGAGTTGGGGCTATGCCGGGCCGTGAGGTTACAGACTGTGGTTAAGTACAATTCTGCTGCTGTTGATGTCCCACAGCGACTCATGGATGCCCAGTTTTGAGTTGCTAGAACTGTTCAAAATCTATCCTATTTAGCACGGTGGTGGTGCCACACAACTTTGGATTGGATATCCTCAATGCGAAGATGGGACTTTGTCTCCATAAGGACTGTGAAGTGGTCATTCCTGCCAATACCGTCACGGACGGATGCATCTGTGACAGGTAGATTGGTGAGGAGGAAATAAAGTAGGTTTTTCCCTCTTGCTGGTTCCCTCACCACCTGCCAAAGACCCAGTCTAGCAGCCATGTCCTTTATGATTCGGCCATCTCAGTCAGTAGTGGCGCTACTGGTGACGGACATTGGAGGCCTCCACCCACTGTACACTCTGTGCCCTTGCCACCCTAAGTGCTTCCTCCAGGTGGTGTTCAACATGGAGGCGTACTGATTCATCAACTGAGGGGAGGCAGTAGTCGGTAATTAGGTTTCCTTGCCCGTGTTTGACCCGATGCCACGAGACTTCATGAAGTCCAAGTCAATATTGAGGAATCCCAGGGCAACTCCCCCCAACTATGCAGCACTATGCCACCACCTCTAGTGGGTCTGCCCTGCCGGTGGGACAGGACATACCCAGGGATGGTATTGCTGGTGTCTGGGACATTGCCTGTGAGATGTGATTCCGTGAGTATGACTATGTCAGGCTGTTGCGTGATGTTGGTAAGGAGGGGCTTTGCAGGGTTGAATGTGCTGTTATCATTTCCAGTGTCTAGGTCAATGCCGGGTGATCTATCCGGTTTCATTATTCAATGTTTTTGTAGTGGTTTGATACAACGGAATGGCTTGCTGGGCCATTTCAGAGGACATTTAAGAAACAACCATATTGCAGTGGGTCTAGAATCACATGTAGGCCAGACCAAGTGAGGATGGCAGATTTTCTCCCTTAAAGCGAACCAGATGGGTTTTTAAGACAATTGACAACAGTTTCACAGTCACCATTACTGAGACTTATTAATTGAATTTAAATTCCACCAGCTGCCTTACTCAATTAATCAATAAGGTGAGCCTTACGTCAGTGGTAGGGAAATTATTGGAGAAGATTCTTAGTGACAGGATTTACTACCATTTGGAAGCAAATGGGCGTATTAGTGAGAGGCAGCATGGTTTTGTGAAGGGGAGGTCGTGTCTCACTAACTTGATCGAGTTTTTCGAGGAAGTGACAAAGATGATCGACGATGGAAGGGCAGTGGATGTTATATACGTGGATTTCAGTAAGGCCTTTGACAAGGTCCCTCATGGTAGACTGGTACAGAAGATAAAGTCACACGGGATCAGAGGTGAGCTGGCAGGATGGATACAGAATTGGCTTGGTCATAGAAGACAGAGGGTAGCAGTGGAAGGGTGCTTTTCTGAATGGAGAGCTGTGACTAGTGGAGTTCCGCAGGGATCAGTGCTGGGACCTTTGCTGTTTGTGGTATACATAAATGATTTGGAGGAAAATGTAACTGGGCTAATTAGCAAGTTTGCAGACGACACCAAGGTTGGAGGAGTTGCAGATAGTGAAGAGGATTGTCAAAGGATACAATGGGATATAGATCGGTTGGAGACTTGGGCGGAGAAATGGCAGATGGAGTTTAATCCGGACAAATGCGAGGTAATGCATTTTGGAAAGTCTAATACAGGCAGGAATTATACAGTAAATGGCCGAACCCTTAAGTGCACATGCTTGCCTTCACTGGCAGGGGTACTGAATATAAAAGCAGGGAAGTCATGCTGCAGCTGTATAGAATCTTGGTTAGGCCACACTTGGAATATTGCGTGCAATTCTGGTCACCACATAACCAGAAGGATATGGAGGCGTTGGAGAGGAGTTTACCAGGATGCTGCCTGGTCTGGAGGTTATTAGCTATGAGGAGAGGTTGGAGAAACTCGGATTGTTCTCACTAGAGTGACGGAGATCGAGGGGCGACTTGATAGAAGTTTACAAAATTATGAGTGGCATGGACAGAGTAGATAGTCAGAAGCTTTTTCCCAGGGTGGAAGAGTCAATTATTAGGGGACATAGATTTAAGGTGAGAGGAGAAAACTATAAAGGTGATGTGCGGGGCAAGTTTTTTACGCAGAGGGTAGTGAGTGTCTGGAATTCGCTGCCAGAGGAGGTGGTGGAAGCAGGTATGATAGTGAGGTTTAAGAGGTAGCTTGACAAATACATGAATAGGGAATAGAGGGATACGGACCCTGGAAGTGCAAAATGTTTTAGTTGACGGGCAATATGATCGACGCAGGCTTGGAGGGCCGAAGGGCCTGTTCCTGTGCTGTACTTTTCTTTGTTCTGCCATGGTGGGATTTGAACCAGTGTCCCCAGAGCATGATTTGTTACATTTAATATCATAAAACCAACACATACAGCTCGAGGAGTCTTTACTTTGATTAGGATTGGAAAGAGTACATTCAGCCCCCAGTGAAATGTGAGCACCTGTTTTAAAGAACTGATTTACAATTATTCCCATATCTATTTCATTAAATGTAAAGTATACACACTCACATATCCAGCTCGCTCTGCTGCACTCTCTTCCTGGTTCCATGACCAAACCGTCTCACCTCCCTGAGCCAGTTACTAGGTTCCAGGGTCTGTATCCTGGCTTCTCTCTGTGTTTTACCCTCACCCAAGGGTACAAACCTGCCATGAGCACCTAAGAGGAGGGACAGACAGACTGGCATTGATATAGCACCTTTCACAACCTCAGGATGTCCTGAAGCTCTTTCAGCCAATTAGGTACTTTCAAAGAGAGGGACAGGAGTGGGAGAGAGGCCCATTGTACTGTGTCACTGATACCAGGGAGGTGACGAGGGCTGTGGCCATAACGCTGCCGCCATGATCGGTTACGTGCCGGCTCAGGTACTGACCACCTCCACTGAGGAGGAGGAGTATATTCAGGCCTAAGAGGATATTTTGGTGATATACAAAGATGGGCATGACAGCGTGCAGAAAAAGACATTCACAAAATGGATCAACAAGCATCTCGTAAAGCAGACAGAGTCTAAGTTTAGAAGTTTAAGTTTAGAGGCTGGGATGGATGTAAGATGTTGGAGCATAGTGGTGACATGGGAGTTTACATTGCTTATCATTTCAGTTTACTTCCTTTAAGTTTTCATCGATTTTTAAATCAGAGTCAGATTTTTGTGATGGTGTAATTTTTATTTTTCATTGTATGTGATTTTTGGTGAACAACAGACATATCCACAATGAATTTCCAAATGGACAATAAAGTTTGAATTGAATTGAAGTGGAGTCACTGTTGTAACGTAGGAAACATGGTGGCCAATTTGAGCACAGTAAGCTCCCACAAGCAACGTACTTGGCTTCATCCTCACCAATCTGTCTGCAGATGCACCTGTCCATGATAGTATCGGTAGGAGTGATCACCACACAGTCCTTCTGATGAAGTCCCATCTTCACACTGAAGATGCTTTCCATCATGCTGTGGGGCACTACCACCGTGCTAAATGGGATAGACGCAAAACAAATCTGAAAGCTCAAAACTGGACATCCAAGAGGCGCTGTGGGCCATTCGCAGCACTAGAATTGTATTCAACCAGCCAGCATATGTCTCACTCAACCATTACAAAGGGGCCAATGAGGAATGTAGGTGATGATGCTAGGAACAGCATCAGGCATTCTAAAACTGAGGAGTTGTAGCTTCACCAGGTTGGCAGCATTCTAAAGATGGGAGCTAAGCAATCCCACAACCAATGGATCAGATCAAAGTGCTGCAGTTCTGCCACATCCAGTGGTGGTGGACAATTCAGTAACTAACTGAAGGATGCAGCTCCACAAAGATGGGGGAGCCCAGCACATCAGTACAAGAGATAAGGCTGAACCATTTACAACCATATCAGGAAATGGCTGAGTACAAATGGCTGAATACACTGGATACAACAGAGACAATGTTGTAACAACATCAAGAGGCTATGCTTGACATCAAGGTAGCATTTTACAGAGTGCATCTTCAAAGAGCCCACGCAAAATTGAAGTCTATGGGGGAACTCTCTGCTGGTTGGGGTCATACCTAGAACAAAGGAAGATGGTTGTGGTTGTTGGAAGTCAATAATCTCAGCCCCAGGACATTGCTGCAGGAGTTCCCCAGCGTAATGTCCTAGGCCCAACCATCTTCAGCTGCTTCATCGTAAGGTCAGAAATGGGGATGTTCACTTATGATTGCACAATGGTTAGCACCATTTGCGACTCCTCAGACACTGAATGAGTCCATATCCGTATGCAGGAAGACATGGACAACATTCAGGTTTGGGCTGATAAGTGGCAGGTAACATTCCTGCCACGCAAGTACCTGGCAATGACCATCCCCAACAAGAGAGAATCTAACCAGCTCTCCTTGATATTCAACTGCATTCATCACTGAACCCCCCACCATCAAAATCCTGGAGGATGTCATTGCACTGAAACTGAACTGGGCTAGCCGTATAAATTCTATGGCTACAAGAGCAGGTCAGAGGCTGAGAATTCTGCAGCAAGTAACTCAGCTTCTGGCTTCCAAAGCCAGTCCAGCATCTACAAGGCACAAGTCAGGAGTGTGCTCAAATATTCCCCATTTGCCTGGACAACAACACTCAAGAAGCTCATCACCATCCAAGACAAAGGAGCCCGCATGATCAGCACCATTCACCAGCTTAAACATTCACTCCAGCATATACTGCAGCAGTGTGCAGTATATTCCAAACCCACAACTTCCACTATCTAGAAGAACAAAAGGCAGCAGATGAGTGGGAACACCACTATCTGCAATTTTCCCTTCATATTACACACCATCCTGACTTGGAACTATAATCGCCATTCCATCAGTTACATGATCCTTCATGCAAAATCCTGGAACTCCCTTCCTAACAACACTGTGGATATATCTACACTAAATAGACTGCAGCTCCCTACCATCTTCTCAAAAGCAATCAGGGATGGGCAAAGAATGGTGGCCTTACCAGTAATGCCCTCATCCCAAGAATGAATAAAAGAAATAAATGGGATAGTGACCAGATAATCTGTTTTAGGTGCTATTTATTGGATAAACTTTGGCCTTGTATACTGGAAAGAATTCCCCTGGCTCTTCTAATAATGACCTGGGATCTTTTACATCAACCTGAGTCGGCAGGGGCCTCAGTTTAACGTATCAGCTGGAAAACAGTGCAGCACTCCCACAGTACTGCCGTGGGAGAGTCTGCCTAGATTGTGTGCTCAAGTCTCTAGAGCAGGCAACAAAAACAACCAGAACGAAAGTGAATATAAGAAGGCTTCATGTAATAGTAAAAGATTCTTCAGCTATCTAACAATTTTTAACACTTTAACACATTTCTAACACTGAGTTCAACGTTATGTGGTCTCGACTTAACTTCCATTAATCATTCTCGCAATCAAGGGATCCTTGAGCGTAAGGTCAGATGGAACATTCCTGCTCCTGCATCACACTGATATAAGTAATTTTGCCTTCTTTGTTGCTGAGGATCCCTGGAGCTGGTTTCTGATGAAGCTCACTGGTGACCTAAAGTAGGCAAACAGTCTAAGGCTGGCTTCCAGATGCCTCTAATTGTCTTTACTCAATATGGCAGGCAGTGCATTCCCAATTGGCAACGTGCCTGTGCTGTCCTGCCTGCTATTTTGGGAATTTTGCAGATCACATAGCACCTGAAATATCAGTGCTACAAGTCTCAATTTCTCAACCTTGGTGCTGACTTAAGCTAAGTTTGTGCTGGGAGTCCATGTCTGGCACAGCCTGACCACAGACTGTTCAAACCAGGTCCACTTGTGAGCCTTCCAGCTGCCGGTGGGAGGTGGGGGATTCATTCCAGCAGCCTGGGCTGGAGCTGAAGCCTGGTGCAAGAGGGTAAGGACAGGTGTGTAACATACTGCCCACTGTTCACCACGTGATCCTTGTATACACTTCAAATTCCACAAGTGATGTGCAAGGAATGTACATTGAAGTAGTGGATAACTGACCTGGACCCACACCGAGATACTGCCTTCCTCTCCAATAGCCCAGGTTATGTAGACACACAGCTCCCTGGGAAATAAACAGACCACTGGTAAGCAGTGTAACAGCACAAGAGACAGCCGCAGTTCTGTCAGGAACCCATAACTCACTGAAAGGATACCATATACAGACACATCAGAGGGTGCTGTGAGACAGAACAGATCAGAAGCCTAAAGGGCAGACACTTTATTATGGAATGCCACTTTTCAATAGGAAAGATTGTTAATAATTTTTCTTTATTCTTTCATAGGATGTATGTGTCGCTGGCAAGGCCAGCATTTGTTGCCCATCTCTAATTGCCCTTGAACTGAGTGGTTTGCTAGGCCATTGCAGAGGACACTTATGAGTCAACCACATTGCTGTGCGTCTAGAGTCATATGTAGGCCAGACCAGGTAAGAATGGAAGATTTCCTTCCCTAAAGGACATCAGTGAACCAGATGGGTTATTACAACAATTGATGATAGTTTCACAGTCACCATTACTGAGGCTAGCTTTATATTCCAGATTTATTAACGGAATTCAAATTCTACCAGCTGTTATGTGCTAGAACATTAGCCTGGGTCTCTGGATTACTAGTCCAGGAGCATTACCACTATGCCACTAACTCCCCTTAGAGATAGGTAATGGATAGATAATGAGTACTGTTCAAAGAACCAGACACAGGAGGAGGATCTTTGGCTTATCATACTTGTCCTGGCCCTTTGTTCTCCAATTAATTCCACTCTGCCCTGTAAATGTTTTGCCTTCAAGTATAAATACAATTCCTCTTTGAAAGTTCATATTGAATCTGCTTCCAATGCCCTTTCAGGCAGCACATTCCAGATCATGGCAACTTGCTGTATAAAAACGTCTCATCTCCCCTCTGGTTTCTTTGCCAATTACCTTAAATTTTTGACCTCTAATTCTGGACTATGATCTAACTGAATGGCAGAGGGGCTGAATAGCCTACCCTTTTTCCTAACCTACTCCCCTGCTCTTCTGAAGGTGCAGATACTCCCTGGAGGGCAGTCTACACAAGTATGGGCTACTCTCTGCTGCCCCACCCGCCTGTCCCTTCAGTATGCAAGAGGCAGGACTAGGGTGTGTTCAAGCATGCATTGCCTGGTGGGAATCACGGGGCAATGGTGGGGAGCAGGATTGTGGCCAATTTCTAACATTGCATTAGCCCGGGGTTACTGAGGCCAATGATGACACTCCCTTTACCCATCACTGCTCAAGCCGAAATCAGCTAACTCAGCAGCGAACACTGCCAATTTCCTGATCTGTGGGGCTCAGTACTGACCAGGCAATGCATTCACACGCTGAGTCATTGTGGAGGAAGAATAGGGAGGGGCTCGGGGGGGGGGGGAGGGGGTGGTATGTTGATGACACAGGGACAAGGAAGGTCTCTCTCCTTTTAAATGCTTTCCCTATTTTTATCTACATTACACTACCAAGGGTGCCCAGTTGCCAGGCTCACCCTACCTTGAGAAGATGACCAGTCGCCATCTTCCAGAGCTTTGTCATTGAGTGTTCAACATCTTTTCTTGTGTCACCCAACTAGACCACTCATTAAACAAGTGTCCCAGTATCTACTTCCTCTTCCAAATGAATCTTCAGGTACAGCACAGGTTAGATAGAATAAAGCTCCCTCTATACTCACAGTATCTTTACAATGCAGAAGGAAGCCATTCGGCCCATTGAGTCTGCACTGGCTCTCTGAAAGAGCATTCCACCTAGTCCCACTCCCCTGCCTCATCCCCGTAACCTGGCACATTCTCACTTTTTAGGTAGAAATCCAATTCCCTTTTGAATACCTCAATCGAACTTGCCTCCACCACCCTTTCAGGGAGTTTGTTCCAGACTCCAACCACCCTGAGTGAAAAAATGTTTTCCTCACTTCACATTTACTCCTTTTGCCAATTATTTTGAATCTGTGGCCTCTAGTTCTCGATGCTCGCGAGTGGGAATAGTTTCTCACTATTTACTCTGTCTATACCCTCAGGGTCTTGAATACCTCTATCATGTCCCCTCCCAGCTTTCTTTTCTCCAAGGAAAACAGTCCCAACCTCTCCTATCTATCCTCATAGCTACAGTTCTTTATCCCGGAATCAATCCTGTGAACCTCCAATGTACTCTCGCCAATGCCTTCACATCCTTCCTTAATTATGGTGTCAGAACTGGAGACAGAACTCCAGATGAGGCCTAACTAATGTCTTCTACAAGCTCAATATGACCTCCTTACTCTTGCACTCAATGCCCCTATTAATAAAGCCTAAGGTGCTATACGCTTTATTAACTGCTCTCTCAACATGCCCTGCCATCTTCAATGACCTGTGTACATATACACTGAGGTCCCTCTGTTCCTGCACCTCCTTTAGAGGCTCTCCCTTTATACTGTCTCACCATATCTTTCCTGCCAAAACGAATCCCCTCACATTTCTCTGCATTGAACTTCATCTGCCACTTGTCTGCCCAATCTACCAATATGTCTATGTCCTTTTGAAGTTCAAGACTATCCCCATCACAGCTGACAACATTTCCAATCTTCATATCATCTGCAAACTGTTGAACATACTGTTCTAACAATGTGCCTCCACCCCATGGAATAGAACTGTCCAGACTTTATAATCTCCTGGTGTGCAGCTGGTGCTTCAAAATGCCTCAGTGACATGCCCCCATTTAGTGGCCCCAAAGTAAGGTGGGCCCAGGGGCAATAGGAATCAACTACAGGCTGCCCAAACAGGCCGTTCCAGACAGAGAATTACATCCTGGATATGAACACAGCTCCGACAGGCGAAGGGCGAGTGTTGAGCATACTGCTCCACCCAGATGCCGCTACACAGCCATCTCTTACATTTTTAGCAAAGTTTGACACTTCGTATTGAAGGAATCCTGCCTTCCTCAGAATGCTCCTTGCTGCCTGGTACATCTGTGCCATTGCCTCTTGCTCAGGCATGCTCAGAACCTTCTCCTGGACCTGCTTGTAAAGAGCTGTCCCCCTCTCTAATGTCAGCTGATAGAGCGACACATGATGGTCACACAGTGCTAGCAGCTCCTCCAGCTCCTCCTTCCATGATTCCACATTCTGGCCTGGGCGCCCAAATATGATGTCAACAGATGTATGACCGGGAAAGAGTTTGCTGGCCTCCTCCAGGCTCCAAAGGGCTTCTTGGGCCGTGTGGTCTCTTCCCAGAATCTTCAGATCATGGTCACATAAAGCCTATAATTAAATAAGAGAACAGTGTGCACAATTAGACAGTGAGCTGGGTACTGAGTTACATACTTGCCTTTCACAGGCAGGGGCTAGCTTCAGGTCCAACCTGAGACCACCTACTGCATTAAAGGTCCTATGTGAGTGAGTTTCTGCCCAGTTCCTGGACCCCTGGTCTACATCAGTGGAATGTGATCACACTGCGCCTGTAGGGATACTCTCCGAAAATCAGGCCGGGGTTTTGTTGGGGTGGAGCAGAGGAAGAGAGTTCAATCAGGATTCACAAAGAAGCCACATTTACAGAATTGTTCTTACAATGAGTGCTAGTTAAAGTCTTGCATGTAGTTTACATTTCCTGTCGATGTCACACTGAGTTCCCATGATACTCTCCTGATCTCACATCCTTTGTAAGGCCCCTGTTATAAATCAGGGAATCCTCCCTTGACAGACAGATCTGAATCATTTTTAATGTTTACATTTACTGGCTCCAGGTTTGAGGCTCAATCACATTAAATCTGTGTCCTCTGGTTACAACCCCTCTGCCACGAGAAACACTTTCTCTTTATTTACTCTATCAAAGCCATTAATGATTTTGAACATCTCAATCTCCTCTTAACCTTCTCAGCTCTGTGGAGAACAACCCCAACATCTCTAAGATAAAAGCAAAAAACTGCGGATGCTGGAAATCCAAAACAAACATAAAAATACCTGGAAAAACTCAGCAGGTTTGGCAGCATCTGTGGAGGGGAACACAGATAACGTTTCGAGTCCGCATGACTCTTCAACAGAACTAAGCGGACTTGAAACGTTAACTGTGTTCCCCTCCGCAGATGCTGCCAGACCTGCTGAGTTTTCCCAGGTATTTTTATTTTTGTTCCCAACATCTCTAAGCCTTTCCATGTAACTGAATTCCCTCATCCCTGAAACTATTCTAGCAAATCTCCTCTCCACCTTCTCCAAAGCCTTGGCATCCTTCCTAAAATGTAGTGCCCAGAATTGAACACAATATTTCAGCTGAGACCTAACCAGTGATTTATAAAAGGTTCAGCATAACTTCCTTGTTTTTGTAGTCTGTGCCTCCAATAATGAGACAGCCAAGGGTACTATATTTTAAAATTACTTTTTTTATAAACAGCCTTCTCAACTTGTCCTACCATATTTAAAGATTTGTGTACATTTACCCCAAGGTCTCTCTGTCCCTGTACCCCCTTTAGAATTGTACTCTTTGTTTTATGTTGTCTCTCCTCATTCTTCCCACCAAAATGTATCGCTTCACACTTTTCTGCATTAAATTTCAACTAACGTGTCTATTTTGCCAGTCTCTGTCCTCCTGAAATCTGTTACTATCTCAATTTTTAAACTTTGAAATTATGCCCTGTAGACCCAAATCCAGGTCATTCATACATATCTCAAAGAGCAGTCCCTGGGGAATAGCGCTGCATACTTTCCTCCAGCCCAAAAAACAATTATACATCACTACTCTCCACTTCTTGTCTCTTAATCAATTTTATATCCATGCTGCTGCTAATGTCCCTTTAATCTGATGGATTTCAATTTTAATAACAAGTCTAATATGTGGTACTTTTTTAAATTCCTATTAACAATATCAATCGCACTACCCTCATTAACCCTCTCCGTTACTTCAAAGAACTTGATCAAGCTGTCGATATGGCTTTTACCTTTACAAATCCATGCTGGCTTTCATTTATCAGCTGACACTTTTCTAAAAGCAATTACTTTTATCCCAGATTACTGTCTTTAAAAGTTTCTCCACCACCGATGTGAGGCTGACTGGCCTGTCAGATTTATCCCTGGCTCTTATTTTTTTAACAGAGCTGTAATATTTTCAGTCATCTAGTCCTCTGGCACCAACCCAGAGGATTGGAAGATTGTAGCCAGGGACTGTCACTCTGCTTTGAGGATTGTCAACCTTTTAAGTATTTCCTCCTTATCTATTTTTATCCTATCCAATATCAGATCTGCACCCTCCTTTACTGCTATATTGCATCTATCTCCACTGGAAAAGAGAATGCTGCCAAAGAACTCATTTAGTACCTCAGCCATGCTCTCTGCCCCCATGTGAAGATTTCCTTTCTATCCTTAATTGGCCCCACTCTTTCTTTGACTATCCTTTTACTATTTCTGTATTATAAATGATGTTTGCGTTCCCTTGTATGTTAACTACAAACTATTTTTGGTTGAGTTGGTTAGCAAGGTTAGAGAAAGCTGGGTTTGTTCTCCTTGGAGCAAAAGAGATTGAGAGGAGATCTGATAGAGATGTACATGATTGTGGCAGGTTTGGATAAGGTAGGTGAAGAAAAACCATTCCCATTAGCTGATGGTACAAGGATTAGGGGACACAGATATAAGGGGGAATGTGAGGAAGAACATTATTATGCAGTTAGTAGCAAAGGCCTGGAACTTGCTACCTCCATGGATGGTGGAAGCAAAAATGATCAATGATTTCAAAAGAAAATTGAATGGGTACTTGAAGGAAACAAACATGCAGGGCTATGGGAATAAAGCAGGGGAATGGGGCTGACTGGATTGCTCCACAGACTTGATGGGCTGAATGGCCTCCTTTTGCGTTGTAAATAGTTGTATGCCTCTATTCTCACACTGTTTTTCCTGCGTATCCTTCTTATTTAGTGCATCAATATTCAGTGCAGTTCTCCACTGTATTATGAACTTTATAAATAGCATTGCTTTTCCTTTCTCATTTTAACTTCCAAATCCTTAGTCACACAGGGAGCTCTACCTTTGGATGCTCTTCTCTTCCCCTTCATAGGAATGCATCTACTCCGTACTGAACCATTTTCTCTCTGAAGGCTTCTCATTGTTCAATAACTTTGTTATGACCAATTATTGATTCCAATCCACCTGAATCAGATGCTTTTTATGTCACTGAAGTTATCATAAAAGTCAGAGTTATACAGCACAGAAACAAGCCCTTCGGCCCATCGTGTCCATGCCAGCCACCAAGCCCCAATCTATTCCAATCCCATTTTCCAGTACTTGGCCCATAGCCCTGTATGCTATGGCGTTTCAAGTGCTCATCTAAATATTTCTTAAATGTTGTGAGGGTGCCTGCCTCTACCACCCCCTCAGGCAGTGTGTTCCAGATTCCAACCACCCTCTGGGTGAAAAAATCCCACCTCAAATCCCCTCTAAACCTCCTGCCCCTTACCTTAAATCTATGTCCCCTGGTTATTGACACATCCGCTAAGGGGAAAAGTTTCTTCCAATCTACCCTATCTATACCCCTCATAAGTTTGTATACCTCCATCAGGTCCCCCCTCAGCCTTCTCTGCTCTAAGGAAAACACCCTCGCCTATCCAGTCTCTCTTCATAGCTGAAATGCTCCAACCCAGGCAACATCCTGGTGAATCTCCTCTGCACCCTCTCCAGTGCAATCACATCCTTCCTATAGTGTGGCGACCAGAACTGCACCCAGTACTCCAGCTGTGGCCTAACTAGCGTTTTATACAGCTCCAATATAACCCCCCTACTCTTATACTCTATGTGTTAGCCCCCTCCAAGGAAGTATGTTTATGCTTGATTGTACCTAGCCCTTTTCTTAATTATCCTCAATTATGATCACTTTTCCCCACATGGTCTCCCACTGAAACTAAGGATTATGAGGCTAGTATGGGAAGATGGATCGAGGTAGAAGATCAGCTATGTTCATAATGAATGGTGGAATAGGTTTGATAGGACAAATGCTCTTATGAAACATGCTTCACTTGCCCTACTTCATTCCTGAGAAATAGATGCAGCACAGTGTCCTTCCTCATCAGGCTAGAAACACACTTATCAAGGAAGTTCTCTACTTAATATTCAGGGATTCCTTCCCTTCTTTGCTCTTTACATTGTTACAGTCAGAATCTATATTAGGTTAATTAAACTTCCACATTATCACTACTCTGTAGGTATTGCATCTTGCTGTAATTTCTCTCAAATTTGCCCCTCCATTTGCTTCCACTGTTTAGTGGCCTATATTAAACATGCAGCACTGTAATACCCCTCCAGTCCGTAAATCTAAATCTGTGTTCACAGCTCTAACCCCCAACAGTGTTCACCCCCTCCCTCACCCCCCGACAGTGTTCACCCCCTCCCGCAGCCCCGAGTGTTCACCCCCTTCCTCACCCCCCGACAGTGTTCACTCCCTCCCTCACCCCCCGACAGTGTTCACCCCCTTCCTCACCCCCCGACAGTATTCACCCCCTTCCTCACCCCACGACAGTGTTCACCCCCTTCCTCACCCCCCGACAGTGTTCACCTCCCTCACCCCCGACAGTGTTCACCCGCTTCCTCACCCCGACAGTGTTCACCCCCTCCCTCACCCCCGACAGTGTTCACCCCCTTCCTCACCCCACGACAGTGTTCACCTCCCTCACCCCCGACAGTGTTCACCCCCTTCCTCAGCCCCGAGTGTTCACCCCCTTCCTTACCTCCGAGTGTTCACCCCCTTCCCCACCCCCGACAGTGTTCACCCCCTTCCTCAGCCCCGAGTGTTCACCCCCTTCCTCAGCCTCGAGTGTTCACCCCCTTCCTCACCCCCGAGTGTTCACCCCCTTCCTCACTCCCGACAGTGTTCACCCCCTTCCTCACCCCCCGACAGTGTTCACCCCCTTCCTCACCCCCCGACAGTGTTCACCCCCTTCCTCACCCCCTGACAGTGTTCACCCCCTTCCTCACCCCCGACAGTGTTCACCCCCTTCCTCACCCCCCGACAGTGTTCACCCCCTTCCTCACCCTCGACAGTGTTCACCCCCTTCCTCACCCCCGACAGTGTTCACCCCCCTCACCCCCCCCGACAGTGTTCACCCCCCTCACCCCTGACAGTGTTCACCCCCTTCCTCACCCTCGACAGTGTTCACCCCCTTCCTCACCCCCCGACAGTGTTCACCCCCTTCCTCACCCTCGACAGTGTTCACCCCCTTCCTCACCCCCGACAGTGTTCACCCCCCTCACCCCCCCCGACAGTGTTCACCCCCCTCACCCCTGACAGTGTTCACCCCCTTCCTCACCCTCGACAGTGTTCACCCCCTTCCTCACCCCGACAGTGTTCACCCCCCTCATCTTCTGACAGTGCTTATCCCCTCACCCCCGACAGTGTTCATCCCCTCACCCCCGACAGTGTTCATCCCCCTCACCCCCGACAGTGTTCACCCCCTCACCCCCGACAGTGTTCACCCCCTCACCCCCGACAGTGTTCATCCCCTCACCCCCGACAGTGTTCATCCCCTCACCCCAGAAAGTGTTCACCACACCCCTCACCCCAACAATGTTCACTACCTTCCTCATCCCCCCAACAGTGTTCACTCCCCTCACCCCCTATAGTGTTCACTCCCTTTCTCACACCCGACAGTGCCTACCCCTGTCACCCATTGACAGTCACCCATCGCCCACCCCGACAACAGTGTTCACTCATCCCTCACCCCACCCCCCCCAACCAAGTGTTTACCCCCTACCTCACCCCTCAACAGTGCTCACCCCCCCACCCCTGCCAGTGTTCACCACCTTCCTCACCCTCGCCAGTGTTAGCCTCATTCTCGGACAATGTTCACCTCTGACAATGTTCATTCCCCTCACCCCAACAGTATTCACCCCATTCCTCACACCATGACAGTGCTTACCCTTTCCTCACCTACCAACGGTGTTCACCCCCTTCCATAGCCCCCTGATAGTGTTCACCACCATCCTCACCCCTTGACAGTGTTTACCCCCTCAGCCCCTGGCAGTGTTGGCCCTCTTCCTCACCCACCGACAGTATTCACCCCCCGACGGTGTTCACCCCCCGACAGTGTTTACCCCTTTCCTCAGCCCCGACAGTGTTCACCCCTCCCTTACCCTCCATCGGTGTTCAACCTCGCACAGTGTTAAGCCTCCCTCAGCCCCAACATGCCATGAAAATACTCAACTCTCCCCCTCACTCCCCGCCAATGACGACTGTTCTGACCTTGGCAGGACAGAAACCAGGGATTCTAGGAAGTGACTCCGGAGGGAGGAGTGTGGGAGAGGCTGAGCACTGTCCGGGGTGGGAGGAGAGGGAGCACTGCCAAGATGAGGACTGTCGGTGGGAGGCGGGGCAGGGATAGTGGCCGAACAGTGCTGGCAAGTGGGTGGTGGGGGAGTGAACACTGCCAGGAGGGAAGGGGGTGGCAGTGTTCACCCCCTTCCTCACCCCCCCACAATCTACAGGAGATGGCGGAATTTGAATACAATAAAAATCTGAAATTAAACGTCTAATGATGACCATGAAACCATTGTCGATTGTTGTAAAAACCAACTGGTTCACTAATGTCCTTTAGGGAAGGAAATCTGTTGTCCTTACCTGGTCTGGTCTACACGTGACTCCAGACCCCAGCAATGTGGCTGAGTCTTAAACGCCCTCTGAAATGGCCTAGCAAACCGCTACAAAGTCACAAAAAAGGAATGAAACCGGATGGACCACCCAGCATCGACCCAGGCACTGGAAACAACAATGACAATCTCAGCCCTGTCGACCCTGCAAAACCCTCCTTACTAACATCTGGGGGCTAGTGCCAAAATTGGGACAGCTGTCTCACAGATTACTCAACCAACAGCCAACAGCCTGACATAGTCATCCTCACCGAATCATACCTTACAGATAATGTCCCAGACACCACCATCACCATCCCTGGGTATGCATGGTCGGGACAGACCCAGCTGAGGTGGCAGCACAGTGGTACACTGTGGGGAAGGGATTGCCCTGGGAGTCCTCAACACTAACTCCAGCCCCCATGAAGTCTCATGGCATCAGCCCAAACATGGACAAAGAAACCTCCTGCTGATTACCACGTATCACCCTCCCTCAGCTGATGAATCAGTGCTCCTCCACGTTGACACCACTTGGAGGAAGCATGGAGGGTGGCAAGGCGCAGAATGTACTCTGGTTGGGGGACTTCAATGTCCATCACCAGAGTGGCTCGGTAGCACCACTACTGACCGAGCTGGCCGAGTCCTAAAGGACATAGCTGCTAGACTGGGCCTGTGGCAGGTGGTGAGGGAACCAAGAAGAGGGAAAAACATACTTGACCTCATCCTCACCAACCTGCCTGCCACAGATGCATCTGCCCATGACAGTATCGGTAGGAGTGGCCACCACACAGTCGCTGTGGAGACAAAGTCCCAGCTTCACATTGAGGATACCCTCGATCATGTTGTGTGCCATTACCACTGTGCTAAATGGGATAGATTTTGAACAGATCTAGCAACTCAAGACTGGGCATCCATGAGGTGCTCTGGGCCATCAGCAGCAGCAGAATTGTACTTGAACACAATCTGTAACCTCATGGTCCGGCATATCCCCTACTCTACCATTACCATCAAGCCAGGGGATCAACCCTGGTTCAATGAAGAGTGCAGGAGGGCATGTCAGGAGCAGCACCAGGCAAACCTAAAAATGAAGTGTCAACCTGGTGAAGCTATAGCACAGGACTACCGGCATGCCAAACAGCATAAGCAGCAAGTGATAGAAAGAGCTAAGCGATCCCACAACCAACGGATCAGATCTAAGCTCTGTAATCCCGCCACCTCCAGTTGTGAATGGTGGTGGACAATTAAACAACTCACTGGAGGAGGAGGCTCCACAAATATCCCCATCCTCAATGATGGGGGAGCCCAGCACATCAGTGCAAAAGATAAAGCTGAAGAACTTGCTACAATCTTCAGCCAGAAGTGCCGAATGGATGATCCATCTCGGCCTCCTCAGGAGGTCCCCAGCAACACAGATGCCAGTCTTCAGCCAATTCAATTCACTCCACGTAATATCAAAAAACAGCTGAAGGCACTGGATAGTGCAAAGGCTCTGGGCCCTGACAATATTCCGGCAATAGTACTGAAGACTTGTGCTCCAGACCTTGCCGCGCCCCTAGCCAAGCTGTTCCAGTACAGCTACAATGCTGGCATCTACCTGGCAATGTGGAAAATTACCCAGGTATGTCCTGTACACAAAAAGCAGGACAAATCCAACCCAGCCAATTACCGCCGCATCAGTCATCAGTAAAGTAATGGAAGGAGTCATCAACAGTGCTATCAAGCGGCACTTGCTTAGCAATAACCTGCTCACTGACATCCAGTTTGGGTTCCGCCAGGGCCACTCAGCTCCTGACCTTGTTACAGCCTTGGTTCAAACATGGACAAAAGAGCTGAACTCCCGAGGTGAGGTGAGAGTGACTGCCCTTGACATCAAGGCAGCATTTGACAGAGTCAAATCAAGGAGCCCTAGCAAAACTGGAGTCAATGGGAATCAGGGGGAAAACTCTCCACTTATTGAAGTCATACCTAGCACAAAGGAAGATGGTTGTGGTCATTGGGGGTCAATCATCTCAGCTCCAGGACATCACTGCAGGAGTTCCTCAGGGTAGTGTCCTCGGCCCAACCATCTTCACTTGCTTCATCAATGACCTTCCTTCCATCATAAGGTCAGAAGTGAGGATGTTCACTGATGATTGCACAGTGTTCAGCACCACTTGCGACTACTCAGATACTGAAGCAGTTCCATGTCCAAATGCAGCAAGACCTAGACAATATCCAAGCTTGGGCTGACAAGTGGCAAGTGACATTCGCGCCACACAAGTGTCAGGCAATGACCATCTCCAACAAGAGAGAATCCAACCATTGCCCCTTGATGTTCGATGGCATTACCATCACTGAATCCCCCACTATCAACATCCTGGGGGTTACCATTGACCAGAAACTGAACTGGACTAGCCATATAAATACTGGCTACAAGAGCAGGTCAGAGACTAGGAATCGTGCGATGAGTAACTCATCTCCTGACTCGCCAAAGCCTGTCCACCATCTACAAGGCACTAGTAGGAGTGTGATGGAATACTCCCCACTTGTCTGCATGAGTGCAGCTCCCACAATACTCAAGAAGCTTGACACCATCCAGGACGAAGCAGCCCGTTTGCTTGGCACCACATCCACAAACATTCACTCCCTCCACCACTGACGCACAGTAACAGCAGTGTGTACCATCTACAAAATGCACTGCAGGAACTCACCAAGGCTCCTTAGACAGCACCTTCCAAGCCCACGACCACCACCATCTAGGAGGGCAAGGGCAGGAGATACATGGGAACACCACCAGCTAGAAGTTCCCCTCCAAGTCATTCACCATCCTGACTTGGAAATATATCAATGTTCCTTTAAGGTGGGGGTGGGGGGAGGGGGCACAATGAACACTGCCAGGAAGTGGGGGAGCACGGTGAACACTGCCGGGGACGGGGGGAGCACGGTGAACACTGCCGGGAACCAGGGGGGGGAGGTTAACACTGCCGGGAACCGGGGGAGCACGGTGAACACTGCCAGGAACGAGGGGAACACGGTGAACACTGCCGCGAACGGGGGGAGCACGGTGAACACTGCCGGGAACGGGGAGAGCACGGTGAACACTGCCAGGAACGGGGAGAGCACGGTGAACACTGCCGGGAACGGGGGGAGCACGGTGAACGCTGCCGGGAACGGGGGGAGCACGGTGAACACTGCCGGGAACGGGGGGAGCACGGTGAACACTGCCAGGAATGGGGGGAGCACGGTGAACACTGCCGGGAACGGGGGGAGCACGGTGAACACTGCCGGGAATGGGGGGAGCACGGTGAACACTGCCGGGTACGGGGGGAGCACGGTGAACACTGCCGGGAATGGGGGGGATGGTGGTGAACAGTCGGGAAGGGAGGGCGATGCTGAACGCTGCTTGGCAGGGGTGGGGGGGGGGGGCGTGGTGAACACTGCCGGGAAGGGGAGGGGCGGTGCCGGTGAACACTGCTGGGAAGGGGAGGGGCGGTGCCGGTGAACACTGCTGGGAAGGGGAGGGGCGGTGAACACTGCTGGGAAGTGGGAGGGGCAGTGAACACTGCTGGGAACCGGGGGAGCACGGTGAACACTGCCGGGAACGGGGGGAGCACGGTGAACACTGCCGGGAATGGGGGGAGCACGGTGAACACTGCCGGGAACGGGGGGAGCACGGTGAACACTGCCGGGAACCGGGGGAGCACTGTGAACACTGCCGGGAATGGGGGGAGCACGGTGAACACTGCCGGGAAGGGGAGGGGCGGTGCCGGTGAACACTGCCGGGAAGGGGAGGGGCGGTGCCGGTGAACACTGCTGGGAAGGGGAGGGGCGGTGAACACTGCTGGGAAGGGGGAGGGGCGGTGAACACTGCTGGGAACCGGGGGAGCACGGTGAACACTGCCGGGAACGGGGGGAGCACGGTGAACACTGCCGGGAACGGGGGGAGCACGGTGAACACTGCCGGGAACGGGGGGAGCACGGTGAACACTGCCGGGAACCGGGGGAGCTCTGTGAACACTGCCGGGAATGGGGGGAGCACGGTGAACACTGCCGGGAATGGGGGGAGCACGGTGGACACGGCCGGGAACGGGGGGAGCACGGTGAACACTGCCGGGAACGGGGGGAGCACGGTGAACACTGCCGGGAACGGGGGGAGCATGGTGAACACTGCCGGGAACGGGGGGAGCATGGTGAACACTGCCGGGAAGGGGAGGGGCGGTGCCGGTGAACACTGCCGGGAAGGGGAGGGGCGGTGCCGGTGAACACTGCCGGGAAGGGGAGGGGCGGTGCCGGTGAACACTGCCGGGAAGGGGAGGGGCGGTGCCGGTGAACACTGCCGGGAAGGGGAGGGGCGGTGCCGGTGAACACTGCCGGGAAGGGGAGGGGCGGTGCCGGTGAACACTGCCGGGAAGGGGAGGGGCGGTGCCGGTGAACACTGCCGGGAAGGGGAGGGGCGGTGCCGGTGAACACTGCCGGGAAGGGGAGGGGCGGTGCCGGTGAACACTGCCGGGAAGGGGAGGGGCGGTGAACACTGCCGGGAAGGGGGAGGCCGATGTTTCCGTGGTTCTCACCATCTCATCCCACTGTTGTTGGAATCACAGAGCAATCCGAGTTGGGTAAAACTGGCAATGAAAGTTTGAACTTCCCACGTAAGTACCTCGGTTGTGTGCACATTGGGACATAAGTTAAGTTGGAGACCTCTCCCCACATCTGAAGATTTGGACTGCTGTCATAGTCTATGTGGTGACTTAATGCAGCTCATCAACCTTACTTACCATGTTCCCTTGCACTTACAAACATGCCTTCCAAACCCATTCTACACTGCTTTGCATTTGCTCCCTGTCAGATCGCTCCTAATTCTGAAGTATTCTTTAGTGTTATTTGCCTCTCCCAGTCTGCTGTGCACCCTGTTTCTCCTCTCTAATGTTTCATCCTTGTGCCCTCTCCCACAGCACTTATCAGTTTTCCTGCCCATCTGGGGTGGTGCCACCTGTCCCTCTTGAACAGGCCCTTCCTGTCCCAGAATTTCTCCAAATACCCTTGAATCTGAAGTCCTCCCTCTTGCACAATTTCTCCAGCCAAGTCTTTCCCTATTTTATCCTGCTATTCCCAAATTCATTATCACAAAAGGCTGGAAGTAATCCAGATCTTTGAGTCCTGCTTTTTAATTTCCTCCCAAGCTCCTGAAACTCTGACTTCAGGGCCTCAACCCGTTTCCTTCCAGGGTCATTGCTTCCCATATGGATGACAGATTCTGCACCCTCTCAGTGAAGTCCTTCCCTCTCGCACACTCTGAAAGATTTACATCAAGGGAAAATAGAATTTAGGGGCAGGAGTAGGCCATTCAGCCTTTTGAGCCTGCTCCACCATTCAATAAGATCATTTCTGATATGAATGTAGTCTCAATTCCACTTTCCCATCTTCCCCCATAACCCTTGACTCTCTTGTCTATCAAAAATCTAACTCAGCCTTGAACATAGTCAATGAGCCAGCCTCCACTGTTTCCTGGGGAAGAGAATTCCACAGAATAATGACCCCCCAAGAAAAAAAAATTCTCCTCATCTCAGTCTTAAAATGGAAGCCTCTTATTCTTAAAATGTTTCCCCTAGTTCTAGTCTCCCCCACAAAAGGAAACATCCTCCCGGTCTCCAAGTCCCCTCAGGATCTTCTATGTTTCAATAAGATCACCTCTCATTCTTCTAAACTTCAGTGGATATAGGTGAAACATTTCTTCATAAGATGACTATGTCATCCCGGAGATGAGTCAAGTGAACTTTTTCTGAACTGCTTTCAACACAATTATATCCTTTCCAAATAAGGAGACCAAAACTGTACAGTACTCCAGATGTGGTCTCACTAATGCCCTATACAGCTGCAGTAAAACTTTTATATTCCATTCCCCTTGCAATAAACATTCCATTTGCCTTCCTTCCTCACTTGTCACACCTGCATACTCATTTTTTGTGATTCATGTACCAGGACATCCAGATCCCTCTGTACCCCCGAGTTCTGCAATCTCTCTTCATTTAAATAGTTTACTGCTTTTCTATTCTTCCTGCCAAAGTTGAAAAGTTCACATTTTCACACATTATACTCTAACTGCAAAATTTTTGCCCACTCACTTAACCTATCTATATCCCTCTGCAGACTCTCTACCTCCTCTTGACAACTTACTTACCTACCTAGGTGTCAGTGGCAAATTTAACTACCGTACGTTCCGTTCCTTCATCTAAGTCTTTGATATAGATTGTAAATAGTTGAGGCCCCAGCACTGATCCATGTGTCACCTCACTAGTTACAGCCTGCCAACCTGAAACAGTTGCAGCCACCCCACTCCCCTGACTATAAAAACCCCCTATGCCTGTTCTATCATTTGCTTGGTCCCATTGGGCAGTCCTTTGTCCCACACAGCCGTGCAGTGTTTAAGACTGCACTCCCCCCAAGATGTCAATACCTTCACCAGTATCCAGCACTGAAAGTCTGTTTAAAATGCCACACTCTCTGAGGATTCCAGCACTGCCTGTCTCTTCCTGCCCTGTCAGATTGTCATGCAACTAATATCCTGCTGAATCCTGTGTAACTGCAGAGTGACCACCTCCTGGAACCTGCAGTCCAGGAACTTCTCAGCCTCCTGTATGCCCCACAGTGACACTGACTGCTCCACAAGCTTAGAAACCCTGAGTAATTACAGGCACCTCCTAACACATGGCTATCCCAGTAAAGCATCCTGGTGTTCCCACATGGCACAGAAACTGCAAATGGTGGGCCTCAGCCTTCTCTGTCAAAACATTCAGCTGCGAGTAGAGGGCTGCAGGAAACCCTACCACAAGAGGCAGAAGCTTCAGGACAGAGTGAGAGAAAAACACAGAGATCCAATCCTGTCCCTGTCCCCTTCCAATGTTCAGACATATGGTCCAACCTCACCTGGACCCCAAGGGAAAGTCGTGTTACCCCGGCTGCCTTGAACTCAGCCAGCCTGGAAGCTGCAGCTGATGTGGGATTGGCCTCCATGCTGACCTCCAAGTTGTGAGGGAAGTGGGTCGCTCTGGCAACAGTCTCCAAGACGCTGGCGATGGTGGATGGTCGGGCTAGGCTTGGCGTCCCCCCACCAATGAATACTGAAGTGATCCTGAAAGTAAATCACAGTGAGCACAACAGCACCTCATGGGGGAACGGGCTACAGTCTTTATAGCCATTGTACTGTGTACCAACTGGCTGCTTTGTTTTTCATACCCTGCTCACTCCCTCATGGTTCAATCCCTCAGCCACCTGATCAGTCACAGCAAGGCCCAGGCAGCAGGTAAGGATTCCAGCAGTGAATGCTGACAGATGATTTGGAGCTGCCAAGCGAGTGGGTGCTCCAAACACTGGATTGTGATCAATGGTGGGAACTCTGGCTGACTCTTTACGCTCCATACTACAGGGGCATTGAGGCCAATTATGAAGCCCTACAGACCGTCTGGCTAACATCAGTGAACTCAGTGCAGCCAGGAATGAACCTGATGTGTTTAGATCAGTTTCTGCAGCGCTGGAGTGCGTCCGATGGGGGGTTAGAGACAAGAGGGTGCAGTGGGGGGCAGAAAATCAAGAGAACACTATGGATTCATGCTAGTAATAAACCTTATACAACTCAAACAGTAAGTACATCACCAAGGAGCAGGATATATCCCAATATTGAAAGAACCATCAATGGTCTGATATTGAACCACATATAGGGATAAGGAATCTCTACTCTGTATCTAACCTATGCTGTTATCTGTCCTGGGAGTGTTAGATGGGTCAATATGGAGGGAGCATTATTCTGTGTATAACCTTGTCCTGTACCTGCCCTGGGACTGTTTGATGGGGCAGTGTAGATGGAGCTTTACTCTGTATCTAACCTGTGCTGTATCTGTCCTGAGAGTGTTTGATGGGTCAATGTGGAGGGAGCATTATTCTGTGTATAACCTTGTACTGTACCAGCTCTGGGACTGTTTGATGGGACAGTGTAGAGGGAGATTGTGTATAACCTTGTACTGTACCAGCTCTGGGACTGTTTGATGGGACAGTGTAGAGGGAGATTGTGTATAACCCTCTACTGTACCTGCCCTGGGACTGTTTGATGGGACAGAGTAGAGGGAGATTGTGTATAACCCTCTACTGTACCTGCCCTGGGACTGTTTGATGGGACAGTGTAGAGGGAGCTTTACTCTGTATCTAACCCTATATTGTACCTGTCCTGGGAGTGTTTGATGGGACAGTGTAGAGGGAGCTTTACTCTGTATCTAACCCTGTATTGTACCTGCCCTGGGAGTGTTTGATGGGACAGTATAGAGGGAGCTTTACTCTGTATCTAACCCTATATTGTACCTGTCCTAGGGCTGTTTGATGGGACAGTGTAGAGGGAGCTTTACTCTGTATCTAACCCTATATTGTACCTGTCCTAGGGCTGTTTGATGGGACAGTGTAGAGGGAGCTTTATTCTGTATCTAACCCTATATTGTAGCTGTCCTGGGAGTGTTTGATGGGTCAGTGTAGAGGGAGCTTTACTCTGTATCTAACCCTATATTGTACCTGTCCTGGGAGTGTTTGATGGGACAGTGTAGAGGGAGCTTTACTCTGTATCGAACCCTATATTGTAGCTGTCCTGGGAGTGTTTGATGGGTCAGTGTAGAGGAAGCTTTATTCTGTATCTAACCCTATATTGTAGCTGTCCTGGGAGTGTTTGATGGGTCAGTGTAGAGGGAGCTTTACTCTGTATCTAACCCTATATTGTACCTGTCCTGGGAGTGTTTGATGGGACAGTGTAGAGGGAGCTTTACTCTGTATCTAACCCTATATTGTACCTGTCCTGGGAGTGTTTGATGGGTCAGTGTAGAGGGAGCTTTATTCTGTATCTAACCCTATATTGTAGCTGTCCTGGGAGTGTTTGATGGGTCAGTGTAGAGGGAGCTTTACTCTGTATCTAACCCTATATTGTACCTGTCCTGGGAGTGTTTGATGGGACAGTGTAGAGGGAGCTTTACTCTGTATCTAACCCTATATTGTACCTGTCCTGGGAGTGTTTGATGGGTCAGTGTAGAGGGAGTTTACTCTGTATCTAACCCTATATTGTACCTGTCCTAGGGCTGTTTGATGGGACAGTGTAGAGGGAGCTTTACTCTGTATCTAACCCTGTATTGTACCTGTCCTGGGAGTGTTTGATGGGACAGTGAAAAGTGCAGCACTCCCAGGCTTGAACTCAATCTCCTGACTCTGAGGTGAGAGTTGCAACCAACTGAGCCAGGGTAAATCTGTCCCACAGTCATTGACTTGCATCTAATTACCTCTTCTCAATTTCTATAAGCCTCTCCATCACTCTTTCAGCCTGGTCGTGCAGGCCTGTCCTGTGTCTCACCCCATGATCCACTAGCCCTGTCCTCATGTACAACTTACTCCTTCACTTGGCTGTTCCTGAGCAACGTTTCAGTCTCTCGTACCAGGCCATCCCTCATTGCATCATGATCGACACTGGGGGAGATGTATTTGTTAAAGTTACAGTACGTACACCTCTTTTCACAGTACGGCCACTGAAAGGCAAAACACATGTAAATTATATATCAAAACACTTCACTGCAATTGTGTCTCTGGCCCAGACTATTCCCATCAGAGAAGATGGACAGAGCTCACCCTCCCACTCTTCCATCAGCCATGGAAGGGGCTGATCTCCCCCCACAGCTCACTGGGTAAAGGCAGCACCATGTGTGGTCCCTGATTCAAACAGACCAGAGAGGTCCTGGGTCCAGCTAACTGGTCAAAGCCAGAGTGACACTCAGGCCACCAATGACCACAGTGCCCCTGGGTTAGGGACCGGGGTGAGGGGGTTGGAAATCAGGCAGGAGTCTTACTCTTGGTCATTTACTGCCTCCTGCTGCAATAGCTCAGGTGTACAGATGCGGGATATAGAGATTGAGCAAGAGCATGGGATGGGCGGGCAGATAGCACGTAGACGGGCGGGCAGAGAGCACATGGACGGGCGGACGGGAGGGTAGAGAGCGCACGAACGGGAGGGCAGAGAGCGTGTGGACGGGAGGGGAGAGAGCGCGCGGACGGGCGGACAGAGAGCGCGCAAAGGGGCGGACAGAGAGCACGCAGACGGGAGGACAGAGAGCGCGCGGACAGGAGGGCTGAGAGCGTGCGGATGGGCGGACGGGAGAGCAGAGAGCGCGTGGATGGGTGGACAGAGAGTGCGCGGACGGGAGGGCAGAGAGCGCGTGGATGGGAGGGCAGAGAGCGCGTGGACGGGAGGGCAGAGAGCGTGTGGACGGGAGGGCAGAGAGCGCGCGGACAGGCGGACAGAGAGCGCGCGGACGGGAGGGCAGAGAGCGCGTGGATGGGCGGACGGGAGGGCAGAGAGCGTGTGGACGGGAGGGAAGAGAGCGTGTGGACGGGAGGGCAGAGAGCGCGTGGACCGGAGGGCAGAGAGCGCGCGGACGGGAGGGCAGAGAGCACGTGGACGGGAGGGCAGAGAGCGTGTGGACGGGAGGGCAGAGAGCGTGTGGACGGGAGGGCAGAGAGCGCACGGATGGGAGGGCAGAGAGCGTGTGGACGGGAGGGCAGAGAGCGTGTAGACGGGAGGGCAGAGAGCGTGTGGACGTGAGGGCAGAGAGCGTGTAGACGGGAGGGCAGAGAGCGCACGGTCGGGAGGGCAGAGAGCGTGAGGACGGGAGGGCAAAGAGCGCGCGGACGGGAGGGCAGAGAGCGTGCGGACGGGAGGGCAGAGAGCGCGCGGACGGGAGGGCAGAGAGCGTGTGGACGGGAGGGCAGAGAGCGTGTGGACGGGAGGGCAGAGAGCGCGCGGGCGGGAGGGTAGAGAGCACGCGGACGGGAAGACGGAGAGTGCGTGGACGGGAGGGTAGAGAGAGTGTGGACGGGAGGGCAGAGAGCGCGCGGACGGGAGGGCAGAGAGCGTGTGGACGGGAGGGCAGAGAGTGCGCGGACGGGAGGGTAGCGAGCGTGTGGACGGGAGGGCAGAGTGCGTGCGGACGGGAGGGTAGAGAGAGCGCGGACGGGAAGACAGAGAGCGCGCGGACGGGAAGACAGAGAGTGCGCGGACTGGAAGACAGAGAGCGTGCGTACGGGAAGACAGAGAGCACGCGGACGGGAGGGCAGAGAGCGCGCGGATGGGCGGACGGGAGGGCAGAGAGCGCGCGGACGGGAGGGCAGAGAGTACGCGGACGGGAGAGCAGAGAGCGCGTGGATGGGTGGACAGAGAGCACGCGGACGGGAGGGCAGGAGCACGCGGACTGGAGGGCAGAGAGCGCGCGGACGGGCAGACAGGAGGGTAGAGAGCGCGCGGACGGGCGGACAGAGAGCGCGCGGACGGGAGAGCAGAGAGCGCGCGGACGGGAGGGCAGAGAGCGCGCGGACGGGAGGGCAGAGAGCGCGTGTACGGGAGGGCAGAGAGCGTGTGGACGGGAGGGCAGAGAGCGCGCGGACAGGAGGGCAGTGAGCGTGTGGACGGGAGGGCAGAGAGCGTGTGGACGGGAGGGCAGAGAGCGTATGGACGGGAGGGCAGAGAGCGCGTGGATGGGCGGACGGGAGGGCAGAGAGCGTGTGGACGGGAGGGAAGAGAGCGTGTGGACGGGAGGGCAGAGAGCGCGTGGACCGGAGGGCAGAGAGCGCGCGGACGGGAGGGCAGAGAGCACGTGGACGGGAGGGCAGAGAGCGTGTGGACGGGAGGGCAGAGAGCGTGTGGACGGGAGGGCAGAGAGCGCACGGACGGGAGGGCAGAGAGCGTGTGGACGGCAGGGTAGAGAGCACGTGGACGGGAAGACAGAGAGTGCGCGGGTGGGAGGGCAGAGTGAACGCGGACGGGAGGGCAGAGAGCGCGCGGACGGGAAGACAGAGAGCGCGCGGACGGGAAGACAGAGAGCGTGTGGACGGGAGGGCAGAGAGCGTGTGGACGGGAGGGCAGAGAGCACGCGGACGGAAGGGCAGAGAGCGCGCGGACGGGAGGGCAGAGAGTGCGCGGACGGGAGGGCAGAGAGTGCGCGGACGGGAGGGCAGAGAGCGCGCGGACGGGAGGGCAGAGAATGCGCGGACGGGAGGGCAGAGAGCTTTGATGAAACACAGTCTTGAGTTGAAAGAACCAAGGTCTTTATGTGTGTTTTAATTTTGATTGGATAGTATAATTATGTATACAGCCTTTAGAATAATTGGTTAGCAAAATCACATGTTTATGTACCCAATAGGATAGCGATAATGGAACTGGTGTGTCAGTTACCGATTGGATGTATTCAAATGTATTATGATAAGAAAAAGTACAAAAGTAGTGAAATGTAATCAGTCTGGGAGCTGGGTCTTCATTCTTAGGAATGATTGTGGCTCCCTTGCATATGCTTGAATAAAACCGGTTAAAGGAAGCCTGAGTGTGGTGTGGTGGTTGCGGGATCGGAGAGTGTAACATCTCCTCTTCAGTACCAGTGACATGGGGAGAATGAGGGCTGAGGTCCTGCAGGCAGAGTTTCGGGTTGTAGGAGAGATTGAGTATTGAGTACAGATTGGTGAGGCAGAAACCCTCATAACATTTTAAAAATCACTTGGCTATGCACTTGAGCTGCTGTAACCCACAAGGCTGTGGATCAAGAGCAGGAATATGGGATTAGGCTCGGTAACTGTTCAGCCAGAGACACTCGGCCTCCTTCTGTGCCATATGTTTCTATGTTTTTCAGCGTAAGCCTGGTACCGCACTCCCTCTCATTACTCACATGAATATACAATGCCGCTCGGTGTAAAGTGGTCTCGTCCAGGTGTCTCTGGCCTGGTGCCTGCTCCCCAGCTAATCCCCAGCCCGAGGTGTGGCCTGATCCCCTGACCAGTGGTGGAGACACCAGGCGATTTACAGCCCTTCGCAGAGGCTGACCCAGGGCAGCAGCTGTGCCAGGAGGCAGCATGTCTGCCCCGCTAACCACAATCACACTCAGCCCATTCTCTCCCCCATGCTCAGTGACTCTCTCACGCTCCTTCACCATGGAACTGCTGCTGAAGAGACTGTAGCTCAGAGAGGGGTCAGGCAATGAGCAAACACATCCAGTCACTCCCTACACCACCACCTACTGCCCCGGAGCAGCATAGCAACCTGAACACCCCTGGCTGCAGTTACCATCGAGCGATATATCTCCCATACTCTTTAACATCCCACCCAGTTTAATTCCACTCTGCTGCTCAGTCCCGATAACAAAGCATTTACTATTCCACCCAGGCTAATCCCACTATTCTGTTGCAAAACAGGCTGCACAGGGAGGAGTCAAGGGGCACGAGGGTCTCTTCAGGACGCTATTAATGTCAGGACTCATCTGATTCAGGCATGTTCCAACTGAGCTCCTCTAACTGAAGGCACTTTAATCTGCCTGTTTTAACACTTCCATTAAAGGCTCAGCCTGAACATGTAAATTCTTACCACCAATGAATGATCCATGTCTGTCCAGTGGTTTTAATGCTGATCCCCTTAAGACCTTTGCTTCGCCTCACCACCTCTTCCCTCTTTTTCTGTCTCACCATTAAAGAATGGAAGCTCTCATGTCTGGAGTCATGTGTCAATATTTATATTGTGTTGAAAAAAAGAAGTGCATATTTACAGGTGAGGTAAATCCCAGTGAACCACTCAGTGCTCTACCCAACACAGGGACCTCCACTCTTGGCCACTTCTATGCCGTTCTCCCCTTATGGCCTCGAATGTGTAGGAGGCAGTCTGCTCAGCTCAGCTTATGGCTGAGATGCCCATTGTCGTTGCCTCATCGTGGAGGTGCTCATGGGGACATCTCCAGAGGCTGCCGTACCAGCGTCATTGTAGGAGTGGCCTCTGTCACTGGATCCTTCACTCAGAGGGGTCAAGGAAGTCAATAATGACGAAGGAGCCCCACGAGGGGTTGCTTCATCATCCTCCTTGGTGACTGCCTGAGTTGTTGATGGGCACTCCGGATGTCTGGAGGGGAGCCCCAAGCTGGGGATGCAACTAGCATCCCCGCCATACATTTCTACACCACCAGCGACACTGGCTGGTCCATGCTAAAGACCGTGGCATTGATTCTATGCATGTTAGTGTGGCTGTTCCTGCATCACAGAATCCCAGAATTCTTATGGTGTAGAAGGAGGCCATTCTACCCATCGTGTCTGTACCAACTCAGTGAGCACTTTAACTTAGTCTCTTCAGGATGCCATTAATGTCAGGACTCATCTAACTCAGGCATATGACTCTCTACGAGGTTGGCCACTCTCCCATTGGTGGAGCTCATGTGCACATGACCTGACCCAGTTGTGGTGCACATGAGCCAGATGCACTGCCTCAGGGAACTCTGACGTGTGGGAACAAATCTGCTGCTGTTGATCTAAAGAGAAACTCCTTTCTTGTGATTCCTGCCCTACATCTGCGTCCAGCTGAGCAGGGTCGTGTCTGTTCTCTATCCTCTAAAAGAGGCTGCCTCTGTCTCTCTCACCTCCTCCTGCTCACTCATGAAGTGCTCTTCACCCTGTTGCACGGCCACCTACCAAGGTGAGTGGGTCTGAGGGTGAGATGGTAAGATGTGACAGTGCCTGCTCTAATGTTTTGAGTTCCACAGAATCAGAATCACAGAATCACACAGTGCAGAAGAGGCCCTTCGGCCCATCGAGTCTGCACCGACACATGAGAAACACCTGACCTACCTACCTAATCCCATTTACCAACACTTGGCCCATAGCCTTGAATGTTATGACGCGCCAAGTGCTCATCCAGGTAAAGGATGTGAGACAACCCGCCTCCACCACACTTTCTAAAGGATGTGAGACAACCCGCCTCCACCACCCTCCCACACAGCGCATTCCAGACCGTCACCACCCTTTTTCCTCACATCCCCCTAAACCTCCTGCCCCTCATCGTGAACTTGTGCCCCCTTGTGACTGACCCTTCAACTAAAGGGAACAGCTGCTCCCTATCCACCCTGTCCATGCCCTGATAATCTTGTACACCTCGATCAGGTCGCCCCTCAGTCTTCTCCGTTCCAACGAAAACAACCCAAGTCTATCCAACCTCTCTTCATAACTTAAATGTTTCATCCCAGGTAACATCCTGGTGAATCTCCTCTGCACCCCCTCCAGTGCATTCACATCCTTCCTGTAATGTGGCGACCAGAACTGCACACAGTACTCCAGCTGTGGCCTCACCAAGGTTCTATACAACTCCAACATGACCTCCCTACTTTTGTAATCCAGCGCTTTCCCCAGTGCAGGCACAGGATTCTGTCCTTCCCCTTCTATGTCAGAATCTGTGGGAAACACAAGAAGAGATCATGGAGAATGGAAACGTCTGAGGCTTTCCAAAGCAGCTGAGTCTTTGGGTGGAATTTTCCATGCCCGTTGGTGGCGGGCATGTTTGGCAGCATGAGCTGACAATATGGCGAGAAGGCCAAAAATCAGTTTCATGACATCATGCAGTCGTCCGCTCTGCCCATCAATGGTGGGCCACATTTCCCACCGTTGGACGTCGAGAACTTCATTGTAATACATCTGCAAATCATTATAAGCCTCAAGATGGTGAGGGCTGAGGAGGCAGTCTCCAGAGGAGATGAGTCCAGATGGAGATGTGAGGGTGTGTGTGTGAGAGAGTGAGTGATGATGTCAGTGAATGTGTGATGGGCTTGTGAGTGTGTGACTTTAGAGTGATGAGATGGTTGCCTTACCCTGGCGCCAAAGATGAGATCATTCATCCCCTTTCTGCACTGGATGGCGAACCTTTTCTGTGTGATCGCCATTGCCATTGCCAACCAAGCCAGAGTGGTGACACTGATAGGCCTCCCACGGCCAGAGCGGGGGTAGAGGACATCACAGCAAGCTCCAACAGTGTCCGGAAGGAATCCCAGGGATGCATCACTGAATTGGGGGGCTGCAGACTTCCTGCCCTTTGGAACCATGTCTTCTGTGCAGCAGTCCTAGGCTGGAAGCACTGAGAGGTGTGCGTGCGGCTACATGTTAAATATGGCGCTTGGCATGAGGAAGCTGCGAGGTGATGACATGCAGGTGAATTGAAGGGCACCCGCCAGCAAAACGGCATGTTTCCTGGGAATGCATATTAATGAGGCAGGATTGGGATGATATGGTGCAAAATCCCACCATTGCGGCTGGTGAGGAAAACATCCCTTTTCCCACCTGCGACCACACTTAGTGCAAATCTGGGATGATTCCAGTCTTTGATTACTGTCATTACTGTGCACTCTATAATATTCTTGGTCTCATTGTGCTAACACAGAATATTTACAGAGTCTGCTGAGGTAAGGAAAATGTTAACTTTATTAAGAAACATCTTACAGTGACTTCATCTTTCCATGTGGTCAACAAGAGCGAGTGATACATCATTTCCTTCATACTCATTAATAGCTGCCCTGGTGTGTTTCAATGAAAACTGCACCTTCACAGTCCCACCTCAATCTTGCCCCCATGGCTACTGCTTGCCACCCAACCCACCCTCCAGCCAATGAGCCACCTGACCCTGAAAATCTGTGGCTGTGACTACTTCCCCCAGAACTTCCTTCAGTTCTGAAGAAGAGTCATACTTGATTTGAAATGTTAACTCTTGTTTCTCTCTCCACAAATGCTGCCGGGCTTGCTGAGTATTTCCAGCACTTTCAATTTTTATTGCAGCACCTTACACTTCTCTGATCAAATTGGGCAGTGGCATAGTGTCACTGGGCTAGTAATCCAGAGGCCCAGCCTAATGTTCTAGGGACACGGGTTCAAATCCCACCACAGCAGCTGGTGGAATTTAAATTCAATTAATAAAATCTGGAATTGAAAGCTAGCCTCAGTAACAGTTACACTGAACACACTTCCTGTCACTCCCACTCCCACTTGAGCAAAAGGCCACAATTAAGTTCAGCAGCTGTTTGGAAATGGTTGATAATACCCATGATATAACTGAATGGAAGAAAAGTCTCAAGGGGCTGAATAGCCCATTCCTGCTCCAATGATTCCTGCACTTGGTGTGAGATTGAGGTACTGAGGCAGACACTGATCTGTAACAATGAGCAGAGATATTAGCCTGTCCCCTTTGCATGGTTCAACAAGTCTGAACTCATTGCTGAGGGGAAACTCTTACTCTCATTGGTAAGATGTGGCCAGTGGGCCTGAATTTTCAATCTGGGATTGGGAACCTGGCTGCCAGATCAGTTCTGGCTGACCCCACATTGTGTCAGCGTGATCTTCAAGTGGAAATTATCTAATTGACGCGCGATTAATTCCTAATCCACGGCGCTGAGAGAGGGCTGGAGGTGGGCTGTGGACCAGAAGGAGACCTAGGGTGAGCAGCAGCCATGACTGGGCCTGCTGCTTGCTGAGGACATGGCTGTGAAGGGAGAGGGCAACCCAGGGCTGGCAGGGGCAAACAACCATGACTGACCCCACAATTTTCAGGTTCCTCCTTGGAGGTCTGAGGGAGGCTGTCACTGAGAGATGGGAGATTATCTTCTGGCAGGAGAAACCCCACCCCCAGGCAAACAAAAGGGTCTGATTCGAAGTGGTAGCAGAGAAATAAGCAGTCATGTTGTGACCAGGAGAATGTGGGTCCAGTACCACAAGAGGTTCAATGACCTCATAAGGTGACTGATAAATGACACCCAGGTGACAGGCCGCTAACTCCGTGTAAAGCAGCTTGCACAAGAGCTCAGCAAACTGTGAGCCCATAGAGCTCCCTAGTGTGAGTACTCACTCAGTGTGAGTGCCCAGTTGCATCACTGAAGCTGTCAGCCACCCTGACATGCGGGGCGAGAATGAGAAGGAGCCACCACTGAGTGCAACAGCTCGTGTCAATGCCTTACAGTGAGAGTTGAGGGAGGCAGTCTATTAAAACCTCATTCTCCCCTCACCCTGAAGGAGAAGAGAGCTCACAATACCTGAGAGATGATGTGCAAAGGAGTGCCGGACTTGCACCAACTCACAGCTATGGAGGCAGCGCTGGACAATGCGTGGGTGCCATTGTGCAGGACATCAGCGATAGCAAGACTGGGAGCCAAAAATAGTAGAGTAATTTGATAGCTTTATCTTCATGTGAAGGGAATGGGAAAGACTCCTGACTACTGTAGACTGTGCCTCTCCGACTGCTGTTAGCTATGAACTTGGTTGTGCTGATGCACCTGCTGAGTTGGTGAGTTCTTATCAACACCTTCTTCTTCTTTTCTCTCCTGCAGGGCCTACAGCCTGGGTCACACAAGGGTGGCCAACGTGAACATCACTGGCCTCCTTGACATGTGAAGACTCCACAACGCCAACAACGTCACATCCTAACTCCACACCAACCAGCAGTGCAGATACAATCGAGGTTATAATGGGAGGCGCTGGGTGAGCAGCACATCACCAATGAGCAGGAGGAGGAGAGTGAGGCAGAGTCAGCTGTGGGCAGTCCCCTTCAGGAGATGGAGGATAGACACAGCCATGCTCTGCATGCTGAAGATGCTGGACCTCACATATCAAATACCTGGAGAACAGGGACAAGGAGCCATGGGCAATCAGTGGAGGAGTTCAAAATAAAAACAGGAAATTCTGGAAACACTCAGCCAGTCCATAGCATGTGTGGAGAGAAGCAGAGTTAACGTTTCAAGTCAAGGATGACTCTTCATCAGAACTGAGGATTTTGCTTTTAAGTTGAATGAAGGATATCCATGTAGCACGTGCGCTCAGGGATTTGAGCACATGAGCTCCTCCAGTGAATGAGTGGCCACCCTCATGGAGAGTCATATGCATAACCACTCAGAGTGGGTGCAGGAGCACGTACTGACATGCGCAGGAAGAGTGAGTCTTTCTGTAGCATTAATTGCTCAGCGTTGCTGGTGGGCCAGAGATGTGAGGTGTGGATGCCAGCCGCATCCAACTGGTGGCCTCATCCAACAAGGATGCCATAAAAGGGCTGAGGCAATCGAAAAGGATGATGAGGCCACGCCTCAGGCATCGTCTCTCAGTCCTGCCGACTTAGGAAACAAACCTGCTGCAGGCAATGTGACAGAGGCTGCCCCTCCAATGAGGCAGGTGCAGCAGCCTGTGGAAGATCTTCATGGCCACCTCCAAGATGAGGACAGAAGCCATGGGAACTGAGCCTGAAGTAAGTACAATGGAGCAGCCTGCCTCCTGCTCATTCTCAGCCACTGGGGAAGTAACCTGTAGGACTGGGCATGTGTGCAAGGTACCGACCTGTTAGCTACACTTGATGGATCACCTGGGTAATGTTTGCTCTATTTGTTCCTTTCTCATTTGAGTTATATTGTTATAATAATATTTTTTGATATTCTCCAAATTCTGTTGTTCACGGTTTGTGGTAGAGACTGTAAAGTAGGCTAAGGGGAGATAGGGGTGGGGAGTCCAGGGCTTGTTGCAGGTGCCAGGTCTGTGAGGTGGGGGAGCGGTGGTGGAGGAGAGCCCAGGTTCCACGTTTGTGGATGACACTGAGATTATCCATATAAGTATGCTGGCTGGAAAACCTGTCCCCGTGGTGCAAGTTGAGATTGGAAGTCATCTGCCATGGGCCAGGGAGCCCCTCAGTTAAAGGATGGATGAATCAATGTGGTCTTTGCAGCCATGCCAGCCTGCCGATTGCTGAGGGAACCGACATGGTGTTGGCACCCTCTCTCCAGAGCTTCACCCTCCTCTTCCTCCTCCCCATCCTCCCCCAAGGAAGAGTAGTGTATCATTCCCTTTTTGTCATCCAGCACCAGGCCTCTTCGAATAGACATGTTGTGCAGCACACAGCAGACAATCACAATACGACACCTTGGTTAGCTTGAACTGGAGGGCACCATGTGACTGCTCAAGGCAACAGAAACACATCATCAATATGCCGATTGTCCGCTAGGTCCAGGTACATGTTGGAGATGATTTTTATTGTAGTGCCTCTCTGGCTCCATGTTTGGGTACCGAACAGGTGTCAAGAGCCACCTCGTCAGAGCATAACACTTATCCCCCTGAAGCCACTCACAAAGTCTGGATATTAGCCTGAAGAGCTGTGGCACTTGGGACCCTCGCAGTATGAAGGAATCATGATAACTACCCGGGAACTGAGCATAGACCTGTGAGATATGTTGTGTATGGTCACAAACTAACTGGGCATTCAGTGAGCAGAAACCTTTTTGCTTCAAGAATCTGGTTGGCTGGTCCATTGGTGCCCTAATGGCTATGTGGGTACAATCAATGACCCACTGGACCTAAGGGGATCCATCGATGGCAGCAATCCTCAATGCCCTCTGTGCCTGTGCTGACCCTTCCTTGTCAAAATGGATAGAAACATAGAAACTGGGAGCAGGATTCATTACGATCATGGCTGATCATCCAACTCAGTAGCCTGGTCCCGCTTTCTCCCCATACCCTTGATCCCTTTCGCCCCAAGAGCTATATCTAACTCCTTTCTGAAAGCATACAATGTTTTGGTCTCATCTACTTTCTGTGGTAACGAATTCCACAGGCTCACCACTCTCTGGGTGAAGAAATTTCTCCTCATCTCAGTTCTGAATGGTCTACCCCATGTCCTCAGACCGTGACCCCTGGTTCTGGACTCCCCCACCATCGGGAATATCCTTCCTGCATCTACCCTGTCTAGTCCTGTTATAATTTTATAGGTTTCTATGAGATCCCCCCTCATTCTTCTGAACTCCAGCAAATATAATCCTAACCGACTCAATCTCTCCTCATATGTCAGTCCCGCCATCCCAGGAATCAGTCGGGTAAACTTCGCCGCATTCCCTCTATAGCAAGAACATCCTTCCTCAGATAAGGAGACCAAAAGTGCACACAATATTCCAGGTGTGGTCTCACCAAGGCCCCGTACAATTGCAGCAAGACATCCCTGTTCCTGTACTCGAATCCTCTGTATTCCCACTCCCTGTGGAATAGGAGCTGATGGCGTGATTAGCTGTGACCACTCAGGTCAGTTTCAGGCTGATCCCTGGATAAATAAAAACTCTGAACCAGGGTGATCTTGATAGCTTTAGGTAAGGGATGGCCCATGGGGGCTGCAAGGCATGACATCATTGTCAACCAGAGCAGAAATGTCCGAGACCAACTGCCTAGATAAGTGCACTCTCCTTCCGCACTGGTGCTCTGTCATTTTCAGGTAACTGACTCGTGGGCAGTACACCCGATGTCTTAGGTAGCATCGTCTTCAGCCTTGCAGCCCCTGTCTATGCTCCTGTGCCTCCTCCTGACCAGAAGGATGCCTTTGCTGAGGCTCCTCCTCACTGCTCTGCCCTAGGCCTGTTCCCATCTCCAGTCCCTGAGCTGCCGATGGTTTGAGCAGCAGGGGCTTCCTCTTCAAGCCTCTTCTGTGCTGGTGATTCCAGCAGCTTTACACCCCACTCAGGACTTTAACCTCTCACTGTTGAGAAATACAAGCCCCTCAGCACCAGCGGTGGTGACTCCGTGTCACTGGTTGAGCAGCTGAGCGTGATAGTCCAGTGTCTCCATTATTCCTGATGGCTCCTGGCTTTGTACATGCCAGGTTCATTCAGACATGGTTCAGAGACTGTGTGTTCCCCATGCCTGCTGATTGAAAATCCCAAACTGATTTAATTGGCTCCACAAGGAGTTTAACAGGCACTTAATTGATGCATGATGTACCCCACCATCCCTTCAAAAATTTCATTGCATTCTGGAGGCAGCAGGATCCAGTGCCACCCTCTGGGAATGTGATTTTCAAATTGCACACACACCCGTTGCCACCCCCACTGGCAGTTGAAAATTCAGCTCCTGGGGTCCCGCGAGGATCTGTGTTAGAGCCTCAACTATTTACTGTATTCATTGGAAGTGATGCCATTTAATGTGGACTCAGAGTGAAGAGCCAGTGCACATTAGGGATGGGCAATAAATGCTGGCCTAACCAACTGATGTCCACATCACATGAATTAATTTTTAAAAACATGCATGGGTAGCAGTCCTCTGCATTCGGGAACATGGCCACATTCATTCGGGAGATAATTGTGGGAAAATTCTGATACATACCACTGCCTGGTTCTTGGGGAGAAATCTCAGCACTGGAAAACCTTTTCAGGAGAAGGAACAATATCCAAGCTATGCACATCAGGAACAGTTAAATAAAATTAAAACTCACGACCGCGTCAGCAGTTATTGCCCTTATTCAGAGGGCATTTAAGAGTCAACCACATTGCTGTGGGTTTAGAATCACATGTAGGCCAGACCAGGTGAGGGTGGCAAATTTCCTTCCCTAAAGGACATTAGTGAACCAGATGGGTTTTTACAACAATCCACAATGGTTTCATAAAAACAAAAAACTGCGGATGCTGGAAATCCAAAACAAAAACAGAATTACCTGGAAAAACTCAGCAGGTCTGGCAGCATCGGCGGAGAAGAAAAGAGTTGACGTTTCGAGTCCTCATGACCCTTCAACAGAACTGAGTAATATTAGGAGAGGGGTGAAATATAAGCTGGTTTAAGGTGGAGGATGGGGGGTGCGGTTGGGGGGAGAGAAGTTGGGGGGGCGGGGTGGTTGTAGGGACAAGCAAGCAGTGATAGGAGCAGATAATCAAAAGATGTCACAGACAAAAGGATCAAAGAGGTGTTGAAGGTGGTGATATTATCTAAACGAATGTGCTAATTAAGAATGGATGGCAGGACACTCAAGGTACAGCTCTAGTGGGGGTGGGGTGGAAAGACTAACAGGGCATTACAGTTATAAATTTAAAAATAATGGAAATAGGTGGGAAAAGAAAAATCTATATAAATTATTGGAAAAAACAAAAGGAAGGGGGAAGAAACGGAAAGGGGGTGGGGATGGAGGAGGGAGTTCAAGATCTAAAGTTGTTGAATTCAATATTCAGTCCGGAAGGCTGTAAAGTGCCTAGTCGGAAGATGAGGTGCTGTTCTTCCAGTTTGCGTTGGGCTTCACTGGAACAATGCAGCAAGCCAAGGACAGACATGTGGGCAAGAGAGCAGGGTGGAGTGTTAAAGTGGCAAGCGACAGGGAGGTTTGGGTCTTTCTTGTGGACAGACTGCAGGTGTTCTGCAAAGCGGTCGCCCAGTTTACGTTTGGTCTCTCCAATGTAGAGGAGACCGCATTGGGAGCAACGAATGCAGTAGACTAAGTTAGGGGAAATGCAAGTGAAATGCTGCTTCACTTGAAAGGAGTGTTTGGGCCCTTGGACGGTGAGGAGAGAGGAAGTGAAGGGGCAGGTGTTGCATCTTTTGCGTGGACATGGGGAGGTGCCATAGGTGGGGGTTGAGGAATAGGGGGTGATGGAGGAGTGGAACACGGTGTCCCGGAGGGAACGATCCCTACGGAATGCCGCCGGTGGGGTGAAGGGAAGATGTGTTTGGTGGTGGCATCATGCTGGAGTTGGCGGAAATGGCGGAGGATGATCCTTTGAATGCGGAGGCTGCTGGGGTGATAAGTGAGGACAAGGGGGACCCTATCATGTTTCTGGGAGGGAGGAGAAGGCGTGAGGGCGGATGCGCGGGAGATGGGCCGGACATGGTTGAGGGCCCTGTCAACGACCGTGGGTGGAAAACCTCAGTTAAGGAAGAAGGAGAACTTATCAGAGGAACTGTTTTTGAAGGTAGCATCATCAGAACAGATGCAACGGAGGCAAAGGAACTGAGAGAATGGGATGGAGTCCTTACAGGAAGCGGGGTGTGAGGAGCTGTAGTCGAGGTAGCTGTGGGAGTCGGTAGGCTTGTAATGGATATTGGTGGACAGTCTATCACCAGAAATTGAGACAGAGAGGTCAAGGAAGGGAAGGGAAGTGTCAGAGATGGACCATGTGAAAATGATGGAGGTTGGAGATTGGAAGCAAAATTAATAAATTTTTCCAGGTCCAGACGAGAGCATGAAGCAGCACCGAAGTAATCATCGATGTACCGGAGAAAGAGTTGTGGGAGGGGGCCAGAGTGGGACTGGAACAAGGAATGTTCCACATACCCCATAAAGAGACAGGCATAGCTGGGGCCCATGCGGGTACCCATAGCCACACCTTTTATTTGGAGGAAGTGAGAGGAGTTAAAGGAGAAATTGTTCAGTGTGAGAACACGTTCAGCCAGACGAAGGAGAGTAGTGGTGGATGGGGATTGTTCGGGCCTCTGTTCGAGGAAGAAGCTAAGGGCCCTCAGACCATCCTGGTGGGGGATGGAGGTGTAGAGGGATTGGACGTCCATGGTGAAGAGGAAGCGGTTGGGGCCAGGGAACTGGAAATTGTTGATGTGACGTAAGGTGTCAGAGGAATCACGGATGTAGGTGGGAAGGGACTGGACAAGGGGAGAGAGAAGGGAGTCAAGATAACGAGAAATGAGTTCTGTGGGGCAGGAACAGGCTGACACGATCGGTCTGCCGGGGCAGTTCTGTTTGTGGATTTTGGGTAGGAGGTTGGGCGACTATCAGGTTGGAAGCTGTGAGAAGAAGATCTCCAGAGGAGATGAGGTCAGTGACAGTCCTGGAAACAATGGCTTGATGTTCAGTGGTGGGGTCATGGTCCAGGGAGAGGTAGGAGGAAGTGTCTGCGAGTTGACGCTCAGCCTCCACGAGGTAGAGGTCAGTGCGCCAGACAACAACAGCACCACCCTTGTCAGCGGGTTTGATGACAATGTTGGGGTTGGACCTGAGAGAACGGAGTGCAGTGAGTTCAGAGAGAGACAGATTAGAATGGGTGAGAGGAGCAGAGAAATTGAGACGGCTGATGTCACGCCGACAGTTCTCAATGAAAAGATCAAGAGAAGGTAAGAATCCAGAGGGAGGGGTCCAGTTGGAGGGAGAATATTGGAGGTGGGTAAAAGGATCCGTTGAACAGGGAGAGGACTCCTGCCCAAAGAAGTGAGCACGGAGACGAAGACGGTGGAAGAAGAGTTCAGCATCGTGCCGAGCCCGAAATTCATTGAGATGAGGGCGTAAGGGTATGAAACTAAGTCCTTTGCTGAGCACTGAACGTTCAGCGTTGGAGAGGGGAAGGTCAGGGGGTATAGTGAATACACGGCCGAGGCTGGGATTGGAAGATGGGGTGGGGACGGAGGGACAGGCAAGGTTGTTGGTGTCGATGAGTTGTTGGAGCTTGCGTTCCTTAGCACTTGAGAGAAAGAGAAAAAGTTTCTTGTTGAGGCGTCGATGAGACGAAGAATAAAATGAAACTGGGGGCACATGCAGCTTTGAAAAAGGGTGCGGCGGTGCTGCTGGAGGGAGAGGTCGAGTGTGTTCATATGGCAGCGCATAGCACTGAGTGTGGATCTCAGAATGCGATGGGAACAGCAGTCCGAGAAACGTGTTATGTCCCGGAGATACCTGTAATCCTGGGTGGGTTCAAAACAAGAGGGATGGAATTTCAGTTGAAATCCACGTGGGGTAAGTCGGAGACGGAGACAGTCACTGAGAAAGGAAATATGGCTGTGAAAGCGGGTTTTAGTAAACACCATGTCAAACACCAGGAGAGATTTATTTTTAAATCTATACCTTTTATGCCCTATTAGTCTTTCCACCCCACCCCCACTAGAGCTGTACCTTGAGTGTCCTGCCATCCATTCTTAATTAGCACATTCGTTTAGATAATATCACCACCTTCAACACCTCTTTGTTCTTTTATCTGTGACATCTTTTGATTATCTGCTCCTATCACTGCTTGCTTGTCCCAACCACCACACCCCGCACCCCCCCCCCAACTTCTCTTCTCCCCCCCACCCCTCCCCCACCTTAAACCAGCTTATATTTCACCCCTCTCCTAATATTACTCAGTTCTGTTGAAGGGTCATGAGGACTCGAAACATCAACTCTTTTCTTCTCCGCCGATGCTGCCAGACCTGCTGAGTTTTTCCAGGTAATTCTGTTTTTGTTCACAATGGTTTCATGGTCATCATCAGACTTTTAATTCCAGATTTTTTTATTGAATTCAAATTTCACCATCTGCCATGGCAGGATTTGAACCCAGGTCCCCAGAGGATTACCCTGGAATCGTTGGAATACCAGTCTATTGACTATGCCACTGCCTCCTCTCACCCATATGTGGTGTGAAAACATGTTGCCAGGTTCAGAAGAAGTTCATGGCGCAACTGGAAAAGGTGACCAAGAAGGCTGGATCCATGAGCAGAGCTGAGAACTGATCTGGAAAGTATGTCTTTTGGTGAAAATTATACCTGTACAATACAAGGGGAGTGAAGTTGTTGTCGGATTGGAATCGGTGGCTACAGCTTGGAAGGAGAGGAGCTGGAATTTTACTGGAGGAAGTTCAGAGCTTTGAAGGGCTTTGTGGCTGGAATTGGTGCCATATATGTTAAATGCACTGCTTAGTAAATCAGTGAGATCTATCTTTGTTGCATCTGTTATTAAAAGTGTAATTTATAGTTTATATTGACCACAATTTGTCTGTTACTTCATGTCTAATTTAAGTCGATTTGGATTTGATTGTTAAAATACAAGTTATAAAAAGTTCAATCTTATCCATTGGTTTTTCATTTGGGTCATTTAATAAATTCAGTTCTTTTAGTTTGTTGGTTTCCACAGGGATCATAACATCATTATTGGCAGGGAGGGTATGGGGAGTCACATATTGCCAATGACACAAAACTGTAACAAATTAATTTCAATATAGGCAAACATCAGGCCTTCAAACCCACACTCCTCAGCTGCCCCTTAATCTCGCACAAGCCCCCTCACATGACCCCCCAGTTCCATTTTTTTCTCTAAATGAAAGCTACAGACCCATTTTTCAAATTTAAAGGGAAGTGCACATTTAAATCACTTCAAATAATGACAGATAATTCCATTATGAATACATAATAGAACTTTTCCAATGGGAAAAGTACTCTAATGCATTTCAACATCTGAATACTTACACAATGATGATTAATGTAATGGTTAACTTGCCTTTGCAAGACAGAGCCTTACAATCAATCACTGCAGTAAAAGCATCTAATTTGTAATATAGCATCTAACTATTGACACTAAAAGAGAAGATTGCACTTCAGACCTAAAAACAATAGAAGACAGTACTTTCTAATTGGTGAAAATCTAGAAACAGTGGAGGTGCAAAGAAATCTTAGGGTAGTGGTTCCACATACACAGATCAGAAAAATGTAATGAATGGTACAAAAAGTTAATGGAATGCTGGCATTTGTGTCTGAAGGACTAGAATACAAGGGGGTACATATCATCCTTCACCTCTAAATGCCCTGGTTAGACCACACCTGAGGTAATGTGAACAGTTCTGGGCACCACACCACACCTTAGGAAGGATATGTTGGTCTTGGAGGGAGTGTAGCCTAGATTTACCAGACTGATCTCTGGACTTCAAAGATTAAATTACGAGGAGTGGAATTACAGAAAATAAGATAATAAGATAAAACAGAAAATGCTGGAAATACTCAGCCAGTTAGGCAGTGTCCGCGGAGAGAGAAACAGAGTTAACAGTCCAGATTTTCAAGTCGCGCTGACTTGGGAGCCCTTTAAAATTGGTGGACAGGACCCAATTCTGGGATTCCCATCCCCATTCTTGTTTCCAACAATTTTTTCTGGTGCAGGTTAAGGGTACGGGTAGCCTGTCACACATATAGCACTTCTGCTTTTGCTGGTTCCATTGCGGAGGTGTCCAGTTCAAACTCCCCAACCCACTCCCCCCCCCCCACAATTTTCATGGAGATAGGGCCCATCCGCAAGTAGACATGGGGGCACCTCAGAGGAATCATGAACTATAGGGGAACCCCTGTTACAAGTAAGGAACCAAAAAAAAAGTTACCTTCTCCTGGAATCTTTCATTCACAGGCTTTGGAATATATGAAACAATCTGCATTCTCAGTTTCAATAGTTAGATGCTGTATTATAAGTTAGATGCTTTAACTGCAGTGATTGATTGTAAGGCTCTGTCTTGCAAATGTAAGTCGACCATTACATTAATCATCATTGTGTAAGTGTTGGGATGTTGAGATGCATTAGAGTACTTTTCCCATTGGAAAAGTGCTATTATGTATTCAAAATGGAATTATCTGAAATTATTTAAATGTGCACTGCCCTTTAAATTTGAAAAATGGGTCTGTAGCTTTCATTTAGAGAAAAACTGGATGGGGGGTCATGTGAGGGGAGTTGTGGGAGGTTGATGGGCAGCTGAAGAGTGAGGGTTTGAAGGCCAGATGTTCATCATTACAACTGGACCAATGTCCCAGTAAACAGAAGTAGGTATTTTAGCCTACCGGTCTTCCAGACTCAACATTGGGAATTCAACAATTTCAGACCATAACCTCTGCCGCTATTTTGTTTCCTTTTCTTCGCAATTTTAGTCTTATTGGCACCCTGGTTGGCCTTGCACCACCAAACTTTTTTCATTTATTCGCTTCTGCCCTCCAACCTATAACAGATTTTCCCCTTTGTTCTTTATCCAACTCTCCCCCTTTTCACTTGTTAATTTTCACTTGAGGCCTCAACTGGACTATAGTGTGCAGTTCTGGTCACCACATTACAGGAAGGATGTAATAGCTCTGGAGAGAGTGCAGAGGAGGTTTACAAGAATGTAGCCAGGGTTAGAAAAGTGTAGCTACGAGGAGAGATTGGATAGGTTGGGGTTATTTTCCTTAGAACAAAGAAGGATGAGAGGTGACTTGATTGAGGTGTACAAAATTATGAGGGGAATAGATAGAGTGGACAGGATAAAATTGTTTCCCTTGGTGGAGAATTCTAGATCCAAGGGACATAGATTCAAGATAAGTGGCAGAAGGTGTAGGGGGGACATAAGAAAGAACTTTTTTACACAGAGGGTAATGGGTGTCTGGAATTCGCTGCCCAAGTTGGTGTTAGAGGCAGAAACTTTAATCTCTTTTAAAAAGTACCTGGATCTGCACCTTAAGTGCTGTAAACTGCAGGGCTATGGGCCGGGTGCAGGAAGGTGGGATTAGAAAGGGCACCTGGGTTTCCTCGGGCTGGCATGGACAAGATGGGCTGAATGGCCTCCTTCTGTGCTGTAACTTTTCTACGGTTCTATGGTTTAAAACCAATTACATTTCTAATCTTTTCCAATTCTGATGAAAGATCATCAGCCTGAAATGTTAACTCTGTTTCTCTCTCCACAGAAGCTGCCCTAGTTGTTGTATATTTCCAGCTTTATCTGTTTTTATTTCAAATATACAGCATCCACAGTACTTTGCTTTCTGAGTTACACAAACCTGGATTGTATTCCAGGAATTTAGATTGTTAATTAGAAGGGTAGTTTGATCAAAGTTTTCAAAAAATTAAGGGGAACAGTTAATACAGATAGAGAAAAACTATTCCAATCGGTTGGGGAGTCTAGGACTCGGGGCCATAGCCTAAAATTAAAACCAGATCTTTCACGAGTGAAGTTAAGAAAAGGTTCTCACAAATGGTGTTTGAAGATTAGAACAGCAATTAATGCTGGATCAATTGTTAAATTTAATTCTGAGATTGATAGGTTTTTGTTAACCAAAGCTATTGAGGGATATTAGGCAAAGGCATGCATTTGGAGTTTGGTCACAGGTCAGCAATGATCTCACTGAATAATGGAACAACCTCGAGGGCCTCCTCTTGACCTTATCTTCCGAGGCACAATGTTCAGGCACTGAACGGCACAGAGTAGTTTACAAGTTATTCTGAGTGACTGAGTGACATTTTCCTGGTAGCTGAGTGTTACGTATTTCCTTTCAGGTTTTGTGGTTTTAGTCATCATGCTTATGATGCCAGATGTTAGTATTAATAACAGCTAAAACAGGAACTGGAAGTGTAACAAAGTTCACTATGAAATTCTGGGAGCGTTTTTAAAATTTATTCATTCATGGGATGTGAGCATCACTGGCTAGGCCAGCATTTACTGCCCATTCCTAATTGTCCTTGAGAAAGTGGTGGTGAGCCACCTTCTTGAACCACTGCAGTCCCTGTGCTGTAGGAACACCCACAGTGCTGTTAGGAAGGGGGTTCCCAGATTTTGATCCAGTGACAGTGAAGGAATGGCGGTATAGTTCCAAGTCAGGATGGTGTGTGGCTTTGAGGGGACTTTGTAGGTGGTGGTGTTCCCATGTGTCTGCTGCTAGGTAGGGGAATCTTAAAGTAGGAGAGAGCAATAGAGATACAGAAAGAGTTAGGGATGGAATTCCAGAGCTTAGGCCCAAGCTGCTGAAGGCATAGCTGTCAATGGTTAGTAATGGAAATCAGAGATGGACAAGGGACCAGAATTGGAAAAGTGCAAATGTCTTGTGGGGTTGTGGAGCTGATGCAGAAGAGGAGGGGCCAGATCTTGGAGGGATTTGAAAACAGGATGAGAAGGTTACAGGAAGCTTAATTTTAGATGAGCTGAAGTTTACAGAGTGTTGAAGACGTGTGGCTGGCCAGGAGACCATCAGGATAGTCAAGTCCAGAAGTAGCAAAAGCATGGATGAGTATTTCAGTAACAGATAGGCTGAGGCAGAGGACAGGGGAGTTGGGTGGTATTACAGAGGAAGCAAAAAATGGAGCTGGGTTGACAGTGTTGATTAGGGAAGACATTATAGTGTTAGAAAGAGAGGATGTCCTTGAGGGGGCAAGGGCAGGATCCATTTGGTTAGAGTTGAGAAGTAAAAAGGGGGTGATCACGCTACGTTGGGTGTTCCGTAGATCTCCAAATAGTGAGAAAAAGAGAGACAGAGAGAGAGAGAGAAAGTGAGTGAGAGATGAAGAGAGACCCACAGACAGGGATAGAGAAATAAATTGGCAGGGAAATCACAGAGCTGTGCAAGAACTATAGAGTGGCGATACTGGGGGCTTTAATTACTCAAATATTGATTGGGATAATGTTAGAGTAAAGGGTGAAGAGGGGGAGGAATTTCTGAAATCTGTTCTGGAGGATGTCCTTGACCTGCATGTTCTCAATCAAACTAGGAAGGAAGCATTTCTGGATCTGATGCTGGGGAATGTGGACCAAGTGTCTGTGGGGGAACTCTTGGGTAAGCTAATTGTATCATAAGGTTTAGATTAGTAATGGAGAAAAGCAAGGAATAATCTAAAGTAGAAGTTCTAAATTGGAAGAGGGCTAACTTCAATGGGGTCAGAGAGGACCTAGCCCAGGTAAAATGGAACCAGACACTGACAGGAAAAACTGTAATGGAACAAAGGATGGATCTTTAAGGAAGAGTTGTTTCAGGTACAGGGTAGATACATTCCAAAAAGAGGGAAAAGCAGGAAAACCAAAAGCAGGGCTCTTTGGATGACCAGGGAGATAGAGATCCAAAAAGGGATTTACACATAGAGGCAAGAGGCATGGCTGAGGTATTAAATGAATGCTTTGCATCGGTCTTTACCTATGAGGTAGATGTTGCCCAGGCCGTGGTGACAGAGGAGGAAACTCAGTCACTAGAAGTGTTTAAAATTGATAAGGAGGAGATATTGGATGAGCTGTCGGTACTTAAAGTTAATAAGGCAGTGAGACCAGCTGAAATGCATCCAAGAATGTTGAAAAAAGTGAGAGTGGAAATTGCAGAGGTGCTGGCAATAATCTTTCAATGTTCCCTGGATTCGGGGGAAGTGCCGGAGCACTGGAGAATTGTAAACATTACGCCCTTGTTCAAAAGAGGTTGCAAAGATCTGCCCTGCAATTACAGACCAGTCAGTTTAACTTTGGTGGTGGGGAAACTTCTAGAAACAATTATTTGGGATAGAATTAATAGTCACATGGAAAAATTTGGATTGATTCAGAAGAGTCAGCATGGATTTGTTAAAGGAAAATTATGTCTAACTAACTTACTGCAGTTTTTTGAAGAGGTAACAGAGATGGTTGATGAGGGCAAGGCTGTTGATGTGGTATATATGGACTTCCAAAAGGCGTTCGATACAGTGTCACACAACAGACTTGTGAGGAAAGTTATGGGTCATGGAATAAAAGGGACAGTAGCAACGTGGATACAAAATTGGCTGAGGGACGGGAAACAGACAGTAATGGTTAATGGGTACTTTTCGGGCTGGAAGAAGGTTTGTAGTGGAGTTCCCCAGGGGTCAGTATTGGGACCCTTGCTCTTCCTGATATATATATAAATGATCTAGATCTTTGTGTGCAGGAGAAAATTTCAAAATTTGCAGACGACACAAAACTTGGGAGAATTGTAAACTGTGAGGAGGACAATGTAGAACTTCAAAATGACATTGGCACATTGGTGGAGTGGGCAGATAGGTGGCAGATGAAGCTCAATGGGGAGAAGTGTGAGGTTATACACTTCGGTACAAAGAACATGGAGACACAGTATAAAATAAAGGATACTATTATAAAGGGCATGTAGGAGTAGAGAGACCTGGGTGTATATGCACGTAAATCATTAAAGGTGACAGGACAGGTAGAGAAAGCTGTTTCTAAAGCAGTATTCTAGGCTTCATTAATAGAGGCGCAGAGTACAAGAGCAGGGAGGTTATGATGAACTTATATAAGACACTAGTTGGACCTCAGCTGGAGTATTGAGTACAGTTCTCGGTGCCACACTATAGGAAGGATGTGAACACATTGGAGAGAGTGCAGAAGAGGTTTATGAGAATGGTTCCAGGGATGAGACACTTCAGTTATGAGGAATGATTGGAGAAGTTGGGACTGTTTTCCTTGGAGAGGAGAAGGCTAAGAGGAGACTTAATGGAAGTTTTCAAAATCATAAGGGGCCTGGACAGAGTAGATAGATAAACTGTTCCTGCTCGTAAACGGATCGAGAACCAGAGGACACAGTTTTAAAGTGTTTTGCAAAAGAAGCAAATGCAGGGTAAGAAAAAACTTTTTCACACAGCGAGTAGTTAGGGTCTGGAATGCGCTGCCTGGAAGTGTGGTGGAGGCAGGTTTAATTGAGGCATTCAAGAGGGCATTAGATGATTATTTAAATAGAAACAATGCGCAGGGTTACAGGGTAAAGGCAGGAGATTGGCACTAAGTTAAAATGCTCAGAGAGCCGGTGCAGACACGATGGGCTGAATGGCCTCCTTCTACACCGTAACAATTCCGTGATTCTGAATATAATGAAACAGAAAAAAAAGGTGTATGCTACATGTCAAGTGAACTCTTGAAATGAAAGCCAGGCCAATAACAATAAGTTGAGAGGGCAAGTGTAGAGAGAATCTGAGAATAGAATGGCAGTTAACAAATAAGGGAACACAAAAATCTTCTACCAGCATGTAAATAGTAAGCAGGAAAAGGCTAGAATGTTTAATGAGAACCTTGTATCAGCTGTTTAGTAAGAGGATGCTGACAATACATCGGTAGAAGCAGAAATGGCAGTTTATGGATGGGGTGAAAATTGATAGGCAGGATGTATACAAACATGAACAAGGAGCAGGAGTAGGCCATTCAGCCCTTTGAACCTGCTCTGCCATTTAATAAGATCCTGGTTGATCTGATAGTAACCTGAAATCTGCATCCCACCTACCCCTGATAACCTACCACCCCCTTGCTTACCAAGAATCTATCCACCTCTGCCTTAAAAATATTCAAAGACTCTGCTTCCACCACCTTTTCATACTGGAAAGGCTGACTATGGTTAGAGTGGATAAGTCATCTGGTCTGGATGCCTTGCACCCAGGTTGCTAAAGGAAGTGGGGGTGGGGATAGTAGAAGGACTTGGCATAATCTTCTGTAGATGCAGGGGAGTTGCCAGAGGATTATAGAGTGGCTTATTCGAGAAAGTTTGTAAGGACATTCCTGGTTAGTGCAGGATGGTCAGTTTCATATCAATGGAAGGTTTTGGAAACAATAATCGGGGAACCAACAGACAATTGAAGAAGTTTGAGTTAATTAAAGGTTAACCCAGCATGGATTTGTAAAATGCAGATCATGTTTGCCTAATCTTTTTTTGATGAAGTAATGGATAACTGATAAAGAGAATGCAATGGATGTTGTTTAAATGGACTTTAAGAAAGCATTTCACAAAGTACCACACATAAGGTTGACTAACAAAATTGAAGCTCATGGAATAGGAAGGTCAGTATCAGCTTGGATAAAAAATTTGGCATAATGACAGAAAACAGTAAGTCGTGGTAAATGGTTATTTTTCAGACTGGAGGATGATAGTTCCTGGTGATGTCCCCAAAGGGTCAGTGCTAGGACCAATGTTAATCTTACCATGTACAAATGATTTGGATTTTGGAATGCAGAGTAAACTTTCAGATTTGCCGTTAATACCAAGTTTGGAGGAATGGTAAACAATGAGGAGGATACTAATCAACTGCAATGGAATTTCAAAAATGGCAGGGCCAATGGGAGATGGAATTAAAGGCCAAAAAATGCTATGTGAGATGCATCACCAACAAAAAGGATCCACCAACAGATAGCTTCAAACTCTGTAATCAAATTCTCCAACCATAACATAACATCCAAAGCAAACAGAGTTCTTGGATTTCTGAGGAGGAATCTTTGGTTTTGCAAAAAAAAATCAGAGTTTACCAAACATTTGTTTGCTCAATCCTGGAGTAAGCAGGCTGTGTGTGGCATTCTTATAATGCGAGAGATATAAAGTAGATTGAAGTAATTGAAAGACGTGCTGCTTGATTCTGCACTTATCAGTTTGGGAAATACACCAGTGCCACATCCTTGATCAAAGATTTAGGCAGGAATTTTCCGGCCCCATTGGAGTCAGATGTCATGTTGGGCGGAGGCGGGGACAATATGGCAAGGCAGCCAAAAATCGGTTTCACGCCGGCGTGAAAGCACAGAGGGATCATTCGATGGTGTCTGCCATGGCGGAACGCCAATCCCACTGCAGGCTGGCATGAACCCACTTTTTTCCCACAAATGAGATACAAAGTAAGGCCCGACTGGAATCATCTCCCTGCACCAGATTTACCATGACACCGGCGGGAAAACACACAGGCCCAGAACACATCTGGACAAGTGGGATATGCAGAAGTTGGGACTTACCATTAGGGGCTTGCTTAGATCATGGATGTCCAAGGAGAACAGGATACTTGAGCCCTATAGCTACTGGACCCTGGAGGAACATGAGCATCACATGTTGGGGGGATTCTCATGGACATGGCTCCGCTGCAAACAGCTCATGGAAGGTGAGAGGTCTCTGTTGATGTCTCGGGTCTGCTTCAAAACATCACGGCCTTGGCCATGGCTGCTACGGATGATCAGCAAGGGGGAGGAGAGGAAGGTGTACCAGTGGGGGTGGGGGGATGTCGATGGGAGAGGAGGGTCTAGGTTTGACTGGGAGACAAAGGTGTGGGTGGAGAGGTTGGGGATGGGGGGGTAACAAACGTGTTGGGGTGGGTGAGGTTGGGAGGGTAGGATGAAAGTGTCAGGGGGTTAAGGTTGGGAAGGGGAGGAAGGAGTACAGGGGGAGGGGGTGTAATGGGGGAGAATGCAGCACATGGGGGGAAGAAGGTGTAATGGAAGAAGGTTGGAGGGGGGAAGGTGTTTGAAGGGGGGAAGGACGTCGGGGGAATAAGGATTTTGGAGGGGGAAGGATGTTGGAAGGGGCGGAAGGACTTCAGGTTGAGTAAGGAGTTCGGAGGGGTGATGGAGTAAAGGTGGAGTGGGAAGTAAGGGCGGAGGAAGGAGTAAGGGGGGGAATGTCAAGGTGGACGTGTAAGGGAGGGGTCTGTGAAGTTGATGACTGCCACTGGGGAGTGAACTGAGGGTGGACATGGTACGAGGCAATGATGAGTATGAGAGGGGCAAAGTGAGCCGGAACAGTGAGAGGTGAGGGTACATGAGCAACCGTCAAAGGGATGGCAAGGGTGGCTGGTGGGGACTCGAAGGCAGACATGGATCCAGGGAGTGGAAGGAGAAGGCCGGGGGAGCTCAATGTGGATTGGGATGGGGTACGGAACATGCATGTTCACCTGGACATCCTGCAAAGAAAAGGGTAGGTGACGGTGGGGAGGTGGAAGGTGATGCCGGGAGGATCAACAGTGATTGGGGGAAGGGAAAGGATGGGGGAGCTGACAATATCCTTGACCACAACCATGGTTGTCAAAATCAAAAGTGAGCGGAGTGTTGTGTTTGACAGGCACAGGTGCTTCACGGGAGTGTGATCATTGGGTGGGTGGAGATGCAGGTCAGCTCAGATGGACAACTGAAAGTGAACCCCAGCAGGCAGCATTGAAAATGCTTGGGACATTGAGATGAGTGTGATTGAGGAAGGCACCATGAATGTGGGCGAATGCCTGCACGAGGCTCAGAAAGGCTCTGCCACACACACACTTCTCCCTCCAGAATCAGTCCTGGTCCAGCTGATGCAGCTGAACTGCTAGTGGGGGACTATGAAGGGGGAGGACTCGTGAAGCCTGTAAATGAAGCTGAAAGACAACATTACACATTATTCAGTGAAAGTGAATATATTTTCAGCTTATTAAGTGACAATATTTGTTCACCCGTTCAAACACTTGTGATCAGAATTCCTAAAATTTTCTAGACTTCCAATTCTTCTAGGAGCTGCCCTGACATCCACAGGAAGGGTGGAGACAGCCTGTGCAATGGTTCACCTTGCTGCCTTTGATGGCATTAGCATGCGTTCTTTGGAGAGCCGAGGCCTTGAGGCCCCAGCTTGCTTTGGCCGTGCTCCTGTGGGCCAGCGACTCCCTCCCTGTTTCAGGGAGTGTGTATATATACCCACCAGCCTCCGCATTCAAAGGATCATCCTCCGCCATTTCCGCCAACTCCAGCATGCTGCCACCAACAAACACATCTTCCCTTCACCTCCCCCTGGCGGCATTCCGCAGGGATTGTTCCCTCCGGGACACCCTGGTCCACTCCTCCATCACCCCCTACACCTCAACTCCCTCCCACCGCACCTTCCCATGCAACTGCAGGAGGTGCAACACCTGCCCCTTCACTTCCCCTCTCCTCACCGTCCAGGGGCCCAAACTTTCAATTGAAGCAGCATTTCACTTGCACTTCCCTCAACTTAGTCTACTGCATTCGTTGCTCCCAATGCGGTTTCCTCTACATTGGAGAGACCAAACGCAGACTGGGTGACCGCTTTGCAGAACAGCTTCAGTCTGTCCGCAAGTATTACCCAGACCTCCCTGTCGCTTGCCATTTCAACACTCCACCCTGCTCTCATGCCCACATGTCCGTCCTTGGCCTGCTGCATTGTTCCAGTGAAGCTCAACGCAAACTGGAGGAACAGCACCTCAGCTTCCGACTAGGCACTTTACAGCCTTCTGGACTGAATATTGAGTTCAACAATTTTAGATCATGAACTCTCTCCTCCATTCCCACCCCCTTTCTAATCCCCCCCTTTTTTTCCAATAATTTATATAGATTTTTCTTTTCCCACCTATTTCCATTATTTTAAAATGTATTTCCACCATTGTTTTATCTCTACCTTTTAGCCTTTTTTGATTCCTTCACCCCACCCCCACTAGGGCTATCTGTACCTTGTTTGTCCTGCTTTTTATCCTTAATTAACACATTCCTTAGATAATATCACCACCTTCAACACCTCTTTGTTCTTTTGTCTGTGACATATTTTGGTTATCTCCACGTATCACTGGCCCTCTATCCAGCTCTACTTGTCCCACCCCCCCTTAAACCAGCTTATATTTCACCTCTCTTCTATTTTTACTTTGTTCTGTTGAAGGGTCATTCGGACTTGAAATGTTAACTGTGCTCCTCTCCGCAGATGCTGCCAGAGTTTTTCCGGGTATTTTTGTTTTTGTTTTGGATTTCCAGCATCCACAGTTTTTTGCTATTATCTTAGTGTGTATATGGTCCTGTATCAGGGAGTGTATACATGGTCCTGTTTCAGGGAGTATGTACATGGTCCTGTTTCAGGGAGTGTATTCATGGTCCTGTTTCAGGGAGTGAATATATGGTCCTGGTTCAGGGAGTTTGTACATGGTCTTGTTTTAGGGAATGTGTACATGATCTTTTTACAGGGAGTATGTACATGGTCCTGTATCAGGGAGTGTATAAAAGGTCCAGTTTCAGGGAATTTGTACATGGTTACATTTCAAGGAGTGTGTACATGGTCCTGTTTCGGTGAGTATGTACAAGGTCCTATTCCAGGGAGTGTGAACATGGCCCCCTTTCAGGGAGTGTGTATATCGTTCTGATTCATGGTGTGTGTACATGATCCTGTTTCAAGAAGTGTGTACATGGTCCTGTTTCAGGAAACATGTACATTGTCCTGGGACAGCGAATGTGAACATGGTGCTGTTTCAGGGAGTCTGTACATGTTTCTATTTCAGGGATAGTTTACATGATCCTGTTTTAGGGAGTGTGCACATGGTTCTGTTTCAGGGAGTGACTACATGTTCCGGTTTCAGGGAGTGTATACATGGTCAACTTTTGGGGAGTGTGTACATGGTTCCTGTGTCAGAGTGAGTGTACATGGTCCTACTTCATGGAGTGAGTACATGGTCCTGTTTCATTGAGTGTGTACATGGTCCTGTTTCAGGGAGTGTGTACATGGACCAGCTTCAGGGAGAAGATACATGGTCTTGTTTCAGGCAGTGTGTACATAGTCCTGCCTCGGGGCATGTACACATGGCCCTGAATCAGAAGGTGAGTACATGGTCCTGTGTCAGGGAGTATGTACATGGTCCACTTTTGGGCAGTGTGTACATGGTCCTGTATCAGGGTGAGTGTACATGGTCCTCATTCGGGGACTGTGTACATGGTCCAGTTTCAAGGAGTGTGTACATGGTCCTGTTTTGGCGAGTATGTACAAGGTCCTATTTCAGGGAGTGTATACATGGTCCTGTTTCAGGGAGTGTATATCTGGTCCTGTTTCAGGGAGTGTGCACATGGTCCTGTTTCATGGAGTATGTACATGGTCCTATTTCAGGGAGTGTGTACATGGTCCTGTTTTAGGGAGTGTGTACATGATCCTGTTACAGGGAATTTGTACATGGTTCCATTTCAAGGAGTGTGTTCATGGTCCTGTTTCATGGAGTATGTACATGGTCATATTTCAAGGAATGTATACATGCTCCTGTTTCAGGGAGTATATATGTGGTTCTGTTTCAGGGAGTGTTTTTTTGGTCCTGTTTCAGGGAGTGTATACATGGTCCTGTTTTAGGGAGTGTGTACATTGTCCTGTGTCAGCGAGTGTGTACATGGTGCTGTTTCTGGGAGTCTGTACATGTTTCTATTTTGGGGAGAGTGTACATGATTCTGTTTCAGGGAGTGTGCACATGGTTCTGTTTCAGGGAGTGACTACATGTTCCTGTTTCAGGGACTGTATACATGGTCAACTTTTGGGGAGTGTGTACATGATTCCTGTGTCAGGGTGAGTGTACATGGTCCTCCTTCATGGAGTGAGTACATGGTCATGTTTCAGGGAGTATGTACAAGGCCCTATCTCGGAGAGTGTATACATGGTCCTGTTTCATTGAGTGTGTATATGGTCCTGTTTCAGTGAGTGTGTACATGGTCCTGTTTTAGGGAGAATATACATGGTCTTGTTTCAGGCAGTGTGTACATAGTCCAGCTTTGGGGCATGTATACATGAATCAGAAAGTGAGTGTATACATGGTCCTGTTTCATTGAGTGTGTATATGGTCCTGTGTCAGGGAGTGTGTACATGGTTCTATTTCGGGGAGAGTGTACATGATCCTGTATCAGGGAATGTATACATGGTCCACTTTTGGGCAGTGTGTACATGGTCCTGTGTCAGAGTGAGTGTACATGGTCCTCATTCGGGGAGTGTGTACATGGTCCTCATTCGGGGAGTGTGTACATGGTCCTGTTTCAGGGAGCGTGTTCATGGTCCTGTTTCATGGAGTATGTACATTGTCCTATTTCAGGGAATGTATACATGGTCCTGTTTCAGGGAGTGTATATATGGTCCTGTTTCAGGGAGTGTATATCTGGTCCTGTTTCAGGGAATGTGTACATGGTCCTGTTTCAGGGAGTGTATATATGGTCCTGTTTCAGGGAGTGTATATATGGTCCTGTTTCAGGGAATGTGTACATGGTCCTGTTTCAGGGAGTGTATATCTGGTCCTGTTTCAGGGAGTGTATATCTGGTCCTGTTTCAGAGAGTGTATATCTGGTCCTGTTTCAGGGAATGTGTACATGGTCCTGTTTCAGGGAGTGTATATCTGGTCCTGTTTCAGTGAGTGTATATCTGGTCCTGTTTCAGGGAGTGTATACATGGTCCTGTGTCAGGGAGTGTATATCTGGTCCTGTTTCAGGGAGTGTGTACATGGTCCTGTTTCAGGGAGTGTATATCTGGTCCTGTTTCAGGGAGTGTGTACATGGTCCTGTTTCGGCGAGTATGTACAAGATCCTATTTCAGGGAGTGTGTTCATGGCCCTGATCCATGATGTGTGTACATGATCCTGTTTCAGGGAGTGTGCACATGTCCCTGTTTCAGGGAATTTGTACATGGTCCTGTTTTGACGAGTGTGTACATGGTCCAGTTTCATTGAGCGTGTATATGGTCCAGTTTCAGGGAGTGTGTGCATGGTCCTGTTTCAGGGAGAATATACATGGTCCTGTTTCAGGCAGTGTGTACATAGTCCTGCTTCGGGGCGTGTATACATGGCCCTGAATCAGATAGTGAGTACATGATCCTGTTTCAGGGAATGTATACATGGTCGAGTTTTGGGCGGTGTGAACATGGTTCCTGGGTCAGGGTGAGTGTACATGCTCCTCATTCGGGGAGTGTGTACATGGTCCTGTTTCAGGGAGTGTGTTCATGGTCCTGTTTCATGGAGTATGTACATGGTCATATTTCAGGGAATGTATACATTGTCCTGCTTCAGGGAGTGTATATCTGGTCCTGTTTCAGGGAGTGTGTACATGGTCCTGTTTTAGGGAGTGTGTACATGATCCTGTTACAGGGAATTTGTACATGGTTCCGTTTCAGGGAGTTTGTACATGGACCTGTTTCGGCGAGTATGTAAAAGATCCTATTTCGGGGAGTGTGAACATGGTCCCCTTTCAGGGAGTGTGTACATGGCCCTGATTCATGGTGTGTGTACATGATCCTGTTTCAGGGAGTGTGTTCATGGTCCTGTTTCATGGAGTGTGTACATGGTCCTGTTTCAGGGAGTGTGTACATGGTGCTGTTTCATGGAGTGTGTACATGTTTCTATTTCGGGGAGAGTGTACATGATCCTGTTTCAGGGAGTGTGCACATGGTCCTGTTTCAGGGAGTGTGTACATGGTGCTGTTTCAGGGAGTGTGTACATGTTAGTATTTTGGGGAGAGTGTACATGATCCTGTTTCAGGGAGTGTGCACATGGTTCTGTTTCAGGGAGTGACTACATGTTCCTGTTTCAGGGATGTCATACATGGTCAACGTTTGGGGAGTGTGTACATGGTTCCTGTGTCAGGGTGAGTGTACACGGTTTTCCTTCATAGAGTGAGTACATGGTCATGTTTCAGGGAGTGTGTACAAGGCCCTATCTGGGAGAGTGTATAGATGGTCCTGTTTCATTGAGTGTATATATGGTCCTGTTTCAGGGGGTGTGTACATGGACCAGCTTCAATGAGTGTGTACATGGTCCTGTTTCAGGGAGAATATACATGGTCCTGTTTCCGGCAGTGTGTACATAATCCTGCTTCGGGGCATATGTACATGGTCCTGTTTCAGGGAGTGTGTACATGCTTCTATTTCAGGGAGATTGTACGTGATCCTGTTTCAGGGAGTGTGCACAAGGTTCTGTTTCAGGGAGTGTATACGTGGTCAACTTTTGGGGAGTGTGTACATGGTCTCGTATTAGGGTGAGTGTGCATGGTCCTCCTTCATGGAGTGAGTAAATGGTCATGTTTCAGGGAGTAGTACATGGTCCTGTCTCGGGGAGTGTATACATGGCCCTGTCTCATTGAGTGTGTATACGGTCCCATTTCAGGGAATGTGTACATGGACCTGCTTCAGGGAGTGTGTACATGGTCCTGTTTCAGGGAGTGTGTTCATGGTCCTGTTTCATGGAGTGTGTGCATGGTCCTGTTTCAGGGACTGTGTACATTGTCCTGTGTCAGCGAGTGTGTACATGGTGCTGTTTCATGGAGTGTGTACATGTTTCTATTTCGGGGAGAGTGTACATGATCCTGTTTCAGGGAGTGTGCACATGGTCCTGTTTCAGGGAGTGACTACATGGTGCTGTTTCAGGGAGTGTGTACATGTTAGTATTTTGGGGAGAGTGTACATGATCCTGTTTCAGGGAGTGTGCACATGGTTCTGTTTCAGGGAGTGACTACATGTTCCTGTTTCAGGGATGTCATACATGGTCAATGTTTGGGGAGTGTGTACATGGTTCCTGTGTCAGGGTGAGTGTACATGGTCTTCCTTCATGGAGTGAGTACATGGTCATGTTTCAGGGAGTGTGTACAAGGCCCTATCTGGGAGAGTGTATAGATGGTCCTGTTTCATTGAGTGTATATATGGTCCTGTTTCAGGGGGTGTGTACATGGACCAGCTTCAATGAGTGTGTACATGGTCCTGTTTCAGGGAGAATATACATGGTCCTGTTTCCGGCAATGTGTACATAATCCTGCTTCGGGGCACGTGTACATGGTCCTGTTGCAGGGAGTGTGTACATGCTTCTATTTCAGGGAGATTGTACATGATCCTGTTTCAGGGAGTGTGCACAAGGTTCTGTTTCAGGGAGTGTATACGTGGTCAACTTTTGGGGAGTGTGTACATGGTCCCCTATTAGGGTGAGTGTGCATGGTCCTCCTTCATGGAGTGAGTAAATGGTCATGTTTCAGGGAGTAATACATGGTCCTGTCTAGGGGAGTGTATACATGGCCCTGTCTCATTGAGTGTGTATATGGTCCCATTTCAGGGAATGTGTACATGGACCTGCTTCAGGGAGTGTGTATATGGTCCTGTTTCAGGGAGAATATACATAGTTCCTATTTCAGGAAGTGTGAACATGGTCCTATTTCAGAGAGTATGTATATGGTCCTGTTTCAGGGAGTGTATACAAGATTTTGTTTCAGTGAGTGTGTACATGGTCCTGTTTCAGGGAGTGTGTACATGGTCCTGTTTCAGGGCATGTATGCATGGTTCTGCTTCAGGGAGTCGAAACATGGTCCTTGAAAGTTGCATTACGCATTTGGTCACCTTCAGGTTAACATATACACATATGAGGGATTCGAGATGGAGAATGTAGGAATCCAAGGGCTCTATTTTATGGGGCACTGTGTTCCCTGTGCCCTGTGCCACTTGGTCACTGGTCAGCGATTTTAATGGTTTGGCAGTGGGCAGGCCACCCGCTGGATTTTGAGCCCCCCACCATCAAGCTCCAGTGTAATATTCAGCCCCATGTTTTAACGGCAAGCACAGTTTGGATTCTGAATATATCTTGCTGAATTTAACTGTTTCTTTCCAGGAACTGCACAATCTTGTTTCAGGAAAGTTGAACATATCTTGGTTAATTAATTTCGCAATCACCTTTGGAATCTTAAGTTTTAACGTGCCAATACTGACTAATCCATTTGAGGGAGGAACTATGTTGTTTTCCTTCTTGGAATTTCCAGCTACGTGTGAATGCTCTCTTTTAAAAGACCATCTGTGCAGTAATTCAGACTGTTCCTTCTTCACCAGTTCTGTATTTGCTGGTATCAAGGCTTCTGATAGAATCATTGCTCTACTGACTTATTGTGTGTGAATCACTGTCATTGATCATGAGTCCATTTGAGGTAAGAATGAATAGTTTTTCCTATTTGTTTGTTGAAATGTTGCTTCATGTTCTTCTTGAATGTTTGAGCGATGCTCTTAACTCTCCCACATTTCGTGTTTGGTGCTCTGGCCAGGTAGTAAGTACAATGGTTATAGGGTATTCAGACAAGATAGAGAGGGGGATAGAAGGGGAAGTTGGGTGGGGGGGGGTGGGGTTGCAATATTGATCAAGGAATCAATTATAGCAGTGATGAGGGATGATATCCTGGAAGGATCATCAAATTAAGCCATATGGGTAGAAATAAAAAACACAGAAGGCAAACATGCTGCTGGGTGTTTACTATAGGCCCCCAAACAGTCAGGGAGAGATAGAGGATCAAAGATGTAATCAAATTTCAGAGAAGTATAAGAATAATAAGACAGTAATAGTAGGGGATTTTAACTACCCAAATATCAACTGGGATAGTTTTAGTATGCAAGGTAGGGAGGGAGCAAAATTCTTAAGTTGCATCCAGGAACTTTTTTAGCCAGTGCGTAGAAAGCCAAACAAGGGAGGGGGCAGTTCTGGGCCTAATATTCAGAAATGAGCCTGGTCAGGTGTACGGCATATCAGTAGGGGAGCATTTTGGAGATAGTGACTATAACTCAGTTAGATATAGGATTGGTATGGAAAAGGATAAAGTTGGGCTGAGAATAAAAGTTCTAAACTGGGGAAAGGCTAATTTTACTAAGATGAGATGCGATTTGGCCCAAATGGACTGGAAGCAGCTATTTGCAGATAAAACAGTGTCAGAGCAGTGGGAGGCATTCAAGGAGGGGATAGTGAGAGTACAGGGCAAATATGTTCCCATAAAGTCAAAGGAGGGGATCAAGTCCAGGGAACCCTGGATGTCAAGGGACATAAAAGTTAGGATTAAGAAAAAAAGAGAAGCTTATAGCAGATACCGAGGGCTCAATACGGCAGAGTCCTTAGAGGAGTATAAAAAGTGCAGATGGGGATCTTAAAAAGGAAATTAGGAAAGCTAAGAGAGTATATGAGAATGTATTGGTGGGTAGAATAAAGGAAAAACCAAAGGGGTTTTTTAAATATATATGTGTGTGGACGCAGAAGACATGGGTGCGGTCCTCAATTAGTACTTTGCGTTAGTCTTCACAATGGTTTTAATGACTGTGAAAATGCTGAGAGATTACTGCTTTCAGTGGGAGGATGGGGCTTAACACAGAATAGACTACTGCACAGATAAACTTGGTTATTAAAGAATGGACGTCTTCAACTAGTACGGGAGATGGACAGTCTATAGAGATTAGCAACTTGGCATGTTGGGCAGACTAGAGGACCCTTCAAGGTAAAGGTGATTGTAGACTCATAGACATCTACAGCACAGAAGGAGGCCATTCAGCCCATCGTGTCTGCAGATATAGACAACAGGGTGGAGGACTGTGAAATATTAGAGGAAGTTAACATAGAGAGAAAGGGGATACTAGTGGTTTTAACGGCCTTAAAAGTACATAAATCTGCAGGCCAGGATGAGATGTATCCCAGGCTATTGGGGGAGGCAAGGGAAGAGATATCAGGGGCCCTGGCAGTAATTTTCAAATCCTCACTGGCCACAGGTGAGGTGCCAGAGGACTGGAGGACTGTTAACATTGTCTCATTATTAAAAAAGGGAGGAAGGGATAGACCAGGAAATTACAGGCCAGTCAGTCTAACCTCGATGATGGGGAAGTTACGAGAAAGAATTCTGAGGGACAGATATATCTGCACTTGGAGAGACACAGATTAATCAGGGATAGTCAGCATGGATTTATTAAGGGAAGGTCATGTTTGACAAATTTGACTGAATTTTTTGAGGAGGTAACCAGGAGTGCTGATGGGGGTAATGCTTTTGATGTGGTCTACGTGGATTTTAGTAAGGCTTTTGATAAGGTCCCTCATGGCTGACTGGTCAAGAAAGTAAGAGCCCATGGGATCCAAGCCAAAGTGGCACATTGGATGCAAAATTGGCTGAGAGGCAGGAAGCAGAGGGTGATGATAGAGGGATGTTTCTGTGACTGGAAGTCTGTCCCAGTGGGGTTCTGCAGGGCTCAGTACTGGGGCCCTTGCTGTTTGTGGTGTACATAAATGATTTGGACTTAAATGTAGGGGGTATGACCAAGATGTTCGCGGATGACATGAAAATTGGTAGGGTGGTAAACCGTGAGGAGGATAGTCGTAAACTGCAGGAGGATATCAATGGACTGGTCAGGTGGGCAGAGCAGTGGCAAATGGAATTCAACCCAGAAAAGTGTGAGGTAATGCACTTGGGGAGGGCTAACAAGGCAAGGGATTACACTATTAATGTTAGGACCCTGGAAAGTGCTGAAGATCAGAGGGACCTTGGTGTACATATCCACAGATCCCTGAAGGTAGCAGGGCAGGTAGATAAGGTGGTTAAGAAGGCATATGGGATACTTGTCTTTATTAGCTGAGGCATAGAATACAAAAGCAGGGAGGTTATGCTGCAAGTGTATAAAACGCTGGTTAGGCCACAACTGGAGTACTATGTGCAGTTCTGGTCACCACATTATAGGAAGGATGTGATTGCACTGGAGAGGGTGCAGAGGAGATTTACCAGGATGCTGCCTGGGCTGGAGGGTCTGAGCTATGAGGAAAGATTGGATAGGCTGGGGTTGTTTTCCTTGGAGCAGTGAAGGTTGAGAAGGGACCTGATAGAGGTGTATAAGATTATGAGGGGCATAGATAGGGTGGATTGGAAGGCACTTTTTCCACTAGTAGAGGGGTCAATAACCAGGGGGCATAGATTTAAGGTAAGAGGTAGAAGACTAAGAGGGGAGTTGAGGAGAATTTTTTTCAGCCAGAGGGTGGCGGGAGTCTGGAACTCACTGTCTGAAAGGGTGGTTGAGTCAGAAACTCTTGTAACATTTAAGAAGTATTTAGATATTCACTTGCGTTGCCATAGCCTCCAGGGCTATGGGCCAAGCGCTGGAAAATGGGATTAGTGTAGTCAGATCTTTGTTGATCAGTGCAGACACGATGGACTGAATGGCCTCCTCTGTGCTGTAGACGTTTAAGAGTCTACAATCACCTTTACCTTGAAGGGTCCTCTAGCCTGCCCAACATGCCAAGTTGCTAATCTCTATAGAGTGTCCACCTCCTGTACTGGTTGAAGACGTCCATTCCTTAATAACCAAGTTTATCTGTGCACTAGTTTATTCTGTGTTAAGCCCCATCCTCCCACTGAAAGCTGTAACCTCTCAGCATTCACAGTCATTAGGACCATTGTTGTTGTTCAAGTAGGTGACAGATGTGGTGTGAAGAGGAATGTAAGAGACTCCAGGAAGAAACAGATTAGGACATTGGGCAGATAGTTTCTAGAGAAATGTGAGGTGATACAATTTCTTTGCATGAGCAGAAGCAGATATTGAATGATGAAACTTTAAAAGCAGCGGAGGAGCAGAAAGACCGATTTTAACTTAGTCGAAACCTTCTCATTTGCAGAGAGTTAAAATTGGGTGTATCTTGGGTTCAGATTCACAAATGTTTACCATTGAGAGGACAAGGTTTTGAAGCTCTATAAAGAAAAGCACAATTGGGTCCTAGTTTAAAAAGAGTATTTTAGACAAAGGGAAACAGGCGATGTCAAATTATACAAGTGATTCACTAAGCTGCAGATGGAATATAGTGTCCAGTTTTGGATTTTACTTTGGACATCAGGCCATGGTGAGGGCTCAGAAGAGACTTTCTAATGTGATCCTAAGGACAAGAGGCTTTTAAACCTGAGGAGAGACTAGAGCCTTTTGGCCTCTGTTCACTGGAGTAGGCCAAGGGGAGATCAGAAGTGTTCAAAACCATGAGGGCTTGTTTGATAAGAGAAAATCTATTTATACTGGTTGGCATATGCTGGTCCGGTACTGGAGGAGTGGATAAATATGGGCAGTTAGATAGCAAGGGCATAATCGTAGTTGAGTTAGTGATTGGAACACTCATTCAAGACAAGCAGTGCAATGGTCAAAGGCAGAGAGCATCACAGTGAAACGCTGAGCCAAATAATCACTAACCTTCCTCTGATCAGATATATCAAGTACCCTGAACATTGAGAAGGGTGTGAGAGCTTTAAGGAGATTAGAGGAAGGTATAAAATGAAATGAGTGAGAGGTTTGGTGTGGAACAACCCGGATGCTGAGTCGTAAGAACATAAAAAATAGGAGCGGGAATAGGCCATTCAGCCCCTCAAGCCTGCTCCACCAGTCAATAAGATCATGACTGATCTGATGTAACCTTAACTGTACTTTCTGGTCTGTCCCCCATAACTCATTTGTCAATCAAAACGTCTGTCTACCTCAGCCTTGAATATATTCAATGATCCAGCCTGCATTGCTCGCTAGGTGAGAGAATTCCAATCACTAACAGCCCTCTGAGAGAAGAAATTTCTCCTCATCACAGAATCACAGAATCTCACAGTTCAGAAGAGGCCCTTCAGCCCATCGAGTCTGCACCAACACGTGAGAAACACCTGGCCTACCTATCTAATCCCATTTACCAGCACTTGGTCCATAGCCTTGAATGTTATGATATGCCAAGTGCTCATCCAGGTACTTTTTAAAGGATGCGAGGCAACCCGCCTCCACCACCCTCCCAGGCACCGCACCACCCTCTGGGTAAAAATGTTTTTCCTCACATCCCCCCTAAACCTCCTGCCCCTCACCTTGAACTTGTGTCCCCGTGTCTGACCCTTCAACTAAGGGAAACAGCTGCTCTCTATCCACCCTGTCCATGCCCCTCATAATCTTGTACACCTCGATCAGGTCGCCCCTCAGTCTTCCCTGCTCCAATGAAACAAGCCAAGTCTATCCAAGACTCATATCCGTCTTAAATGGGAGACCCCTTATTTTGAAACTGTGTCCCCTAGTTCTTGATTCCCCCATTATTGGAAACATCTCTATCTACCCTATCAAGCCCCCTCAGAATCTTAGATGTTTCAATAAGATCACCTCTCATTCTAGGTGTAGTCTCACCAATGCCCTGTACAATTGTACCAAGACTTCCTTCCTTTTTAACTTCATCCCCCTTGCAATAAAGGTCAACATTCCACTTGCCTTCTTGATTACTTGCTGTACCTGCATGCTGACTTTTTGTGATTCATGTACAAGGATACCCAGATCCCTCTGTACTACAGCATTCTGTAGTCTCTCTCCATTAAATAATATTCTACTTTTCTATGCTTCTTGCCAAAGTGGACAACCACACTTTTCCCACATTATACTCCATATGCCAATTTTTTGCCCACTCACTTACCCTATCTATATCCCTTGACAGATTCTTTGCATCCACCTCACAGCTTGCTTTCCTTCCTATCTTTGTATCACCAGCAAATTTGGCTACAATACAGTCAGTCTCTTTGTCCAAGTCATTAATATAAATTGTAAGTAGTTGAGGCCCCAGCATTGATCCCTCTGACACTCCATGAGTTACAGTTTGCCAACCTAAAAATGACCCATTTATGCTGACTCTCTGTTTCCTGTTAGTTAGCTAGTCCTCTAACTATGCTAATATATCACCCCCAAAACCATATGCTCTTATCTTGTGTATCTTACTATTCATGTGGCACCGTATCAAATGCCTTTTGAAATCTACTCGTTCCCCTTCATCCACGCTGTTTGTTACATCCTCAAAGAACTCTAATAAATTTGTCAAACACAATTTCCGTTTCACAAAACCATGTTGACTTTGGCTGATTGTATTATGATTTATTAAGTATTCTGCTATAACTTCCTTAATAATGGATTCTAGCAATTTCCCCATTACAGATGTTAGGCTAACTGGCCAATAGCTCCCTGTTTCCTGCCTTTTTTCTTGAACAGTTGTGTTACATTTGTGATTTTCCAATCCACTGGGACCTTTCCAGAATCCAGGGAATTTTGGAAGATTACAACCAATGAGTCCACTATCTCTGCAACCTCTTCTTTTAAGACCCTAGGATGCAGGTCACCAGACCCAGGGGACTTGTCAGCCTTAAGTCCCATTAGTATTCCCATTACTTTTTCTCTAGTGTTAGTGATTGTTCTAAGTTCCCACCTCCCTTTTACCTCTTGATTTCCAACTATTTTTGGGATCATTTTGTGTCTCCTACTGTGAAGATAGTTATAAAATACTTGTTCAAAGCATCTGTCATTTTCTTGTTTCCCATCATTAATTCCTCAGCCTCACCCTTTAAACAGCAATGCTCACGTTAGCTCTCTTTTCTTTTCTATATACTTGTAGAAGCTTTAATTGCCTGTTTTTATATATCTTGATAGTTTTCGCTCATACTCCAATTTCTCCCTCTATTATTTTTTAGTCATCGTTTATTGGTTTTTAAAGCCTTCCCAATCTTCTTCCCTATCACTAATTTTTGCAGCATTATACACCTTTCCTTTCAATTTGATACCACCCTTAACTTCCTTAGTTATCCACAGGTGGAGCATCTTTCTGGTAGAGTTGTTCTTCCTCAATGGAATATATCTTCGCTGATTGTTATGAAATATCTCCTTAAAGGTCCCTGCCACTGCATCTCCACTGTCTTACCATTTAACCTGTTGTCCCAGTCCACTTTAGCCACGTTCGCCTTCAGACCTATGTAATTGCCTTTATTTAATTTTAAGACGCTAGTTATGGACCCACATTTCTCACTCTCAAACTGAATGTGAAATTCCATCATATTATGGTCATTCTTGCCTAGATGATCCTTTCCTATGACGTCCTTAATTAATCCTGTCTCATTACACATTACCAGGCCCAAAATAGCCTGCCCCCTGGTAGGTTCCAGCATGTACTATTATAAGAAACTGTCCCGAATATGCTCGACAAACTCATCCTCCAGACTACTGTTGCCAATTTGATTTGTCCAATTGATGTGAAGATTAAAATCACCCATGATTATCACAGTACCTTTCTTAAAAGCCCCGATTATTTCTTGATATATAGTAATCTGTAGCAACTTTAGGGGGCCTATAAACTACCTCCACCAGTGGCATCTTTCCTTTGCTATTTCTTATCTCTAACCGAGCTGGTTTTACATCTTGATTTTCTGAAACAAGATTGTTTCTCACTAATATGCTGGTCTCATCCTTCATTAAGAGAGCTACCCCACCTCCTTTTCCTTACTTCCTGTCATTTGGAAATGTCAAATACCCTTGAATATTCAGAACCCAGCCTTGAGCACATTGCAACCACGTCTCTGTAATGGCTATTATATCATATGCGTTTATTTCTATTTATGCTATCAATTCATCTATCTTGTTATGAATGCTGCAAGCCTTTAGAGAGCCTTTAATTCTGTCTTTTTACCATGTTTGCTTATTCTGACCTTATTTGCTGGTGCGCACTTAAGTTTGTACGCTCTGTTCATTCCTATCACATTCTGGTTATCATCACCTGTATCATTACCCTGCACTATTGTCTTATCCCTTCTCTTTAACGTTCTGAATTGCCCCTCATGTGAACCTTCCACCCTCCCCACAACATACAGCAGAATTTTATGTCTCATGGGCGGGTGCATGCCCGACCAGAACAGACATGAAATAACGTGAGATGATGTCGGGCGAGCATCCCAACGTCATCTCGCATGCGAGCAATCCTCAGGTCGGTGGGCACACACAGATGTCAGAGCTGTGCCTGCCAACAATTAAAAGGCCACTTAAGGCCATTAAAAAAGCAATTGTTTGCGATTTTACATTGCCTGTGCAATTTTGCGCTCGTCGCACGGGCAAAATGGGCAGGCAAGCAGCCCACTTTTAACGAAACCTCATCCAAGGGCAGGATGAAAAGGGTCAGCAGCATTGCCATTGTGGTCAGTGAGGAGTTGAGGAGATAGTTTGCTGCTGGTTGCCTATTTGAACTTGACAGCTTCATCTCAGCTCTGAGCTTCATCCTTAGCATTTCCAGGCTTCATTTCAGGACTTATTGGTGTCTCCAAGGCCCCCGGAGGATTTTGACCATGTGGACCCTTCCAGGTATCAGGCAGCCTTCCGTTACCCTGGGAATGGGGATTGTGGTCTCCACTGGAGGCACCTCCCCTGAGGAGGAAGAGAGGGGCAGAAGGGGGAGGAGGCCAGGTGTCTCTATGAAGCTTCCAGGGAGTGACCTGTGGGAGGAGAGGTGCAGGCACAAGGGGCACAGGGACCAGCAGGTGGTCCAAGGCAGAAGGGCCGCAGAAGATGCCACTATCCTGCTGCCAGGGTTTACAGGCGGCGATGCAGCTACCTCAATATGTCCAAGGTACAACGCTGAAGGAGGCTCTGCCTCTCCAGGGAGACTGTGACCTCCATTTGTCAGATGATTGGGTTTAAAATCACCCCCAACAGTGCGGGTGGACACCCCATGCCTGTGGCCCTGAAGGTCACAGTGGCCCTCAACTTCTTTGCCTCTGGGTCTTTCCAGGGGTCAGTGGGGGTCTTTGTGGAGTCTCCCAATCAACTATCCATAGTTACGTTAAGCTGGTAACAGAAAATCTGTTCAGGCAGATACTGACATTTATTCATTTTCGAACAGACGAGGCCAGCCAGGCTGAGTGAGCCAGAGAGTTTGCAGCGATTGCTGGGTTCCCCCGCATCCAGGGTGCCATCGACTGCATCCATGTGGCTATCAAGGAGCCAGTATGTCAGCCAGGTGCCTTTGTCAACAGGAAGGGATTCCATTTGATGAACATCCAGATAGTTTGTGACCACAAGATGAAGGTTCAAGGCTATTCTGTGCTGCAGCTTGACTAGATGGATGGCTGCTGGGTGACAAGGGCTATCTACTGAAAAGATGGCTTATGATACCTCTCCACCACCCAAGGACAGAGGCAGAGCAGCGTTATAATAGGAGTCATGCCTCCACAAGGATGGTCTTCATAGGTCTTCTGAAGATGCGCGTCCAATGCCTGAACCGTTCAGGGGGCGCACTACAATACCCTCCAGAGCGGGTGTCACTGATAGTGGTTGGATGCTGCGCTCTCCACAATCTGGCACTGGCAAGGGGAACCCACTGGAGGAAGAGGATCTTGAGGCAGCTCCACAGGCCACAGAGGATGAATCCAGTGGTGAGTCAGAAGAGAAGCACGGTGAGGAGAACGCTGAGGGTGTGGATGCAGACCTCTGATCCTTCAGGGAGGCAGAGACACCAGGCATACCTTGATCCAACGCTCCTTCAGCTAGGCTGCCAAAGATCTGCTTCCACCTCATGCCAGGGCTGCCGCCTCCATCCAGGATATCTGAAATGGCCCTCTCATTTGAACCAAAAGTCCACTCAGTACCTGTGCAATAAAGTTCAGAGCCACTCCAGTCCAGCATGAGATACTGGCGTGCCCTGCACCTACAAAACAAGTGAAGCATACTCAGGCCGTTAAGACACAAGCAAAGTTTATATCATGTTGGCACTCACACTGAATGAACACAACAATATATGGTCATACCAGTAAACATATTAAAACATGGCAGAACAGAAAATCATTCGTGAACAGTCCCTCTGTGCTCATGGTGCCTTAAACTTACGTTTGTGTGTGCAGCGTCTTGTTGTCCCCCACCTTGCTGGCAATGGCATTGGAGACAGCCTGCTGACTATGCTATCCTGTTGGCCTTGATTACCTTGGTGGTCATCCTCTGGCCAGTGGAGCCTGGTACTGACCCTGCCTGGGAGGGAGCGGCCAGTGCAACGGCTGGCATCTCCCTAGTCGCCACAACCTCAGATGCCACAGTCACTGGCAGAGGGGCAGAGGAGCTGCTGCCATCAACCAGAGCATCCTGAAAGGAGCCCACAGCGAAGACAGGCAGCTCATGCGCCAATATAGGGTAACTCTGGACCTCCGTGCTCACCATTGATGGACGTAGGCACCTAGCTAGAATACTGGGTGCCTCATCCATCTCCCACACTGGCACTGACCACAAGGTCAGTGCCTGTGTGAGGGCTTGCAAGTCCGGGTGTAACCCCAGGAACCCCTGATTCTGTCCCTGGAGCTGCCTCTCCATGAGAGTCGCCACTCTCTCAATAGAGGAGGCAGTGCACTCGACCGTGACGGTCAACACAGTGCTCATGCTCCGCATGGGCTCCTCCACAACACAGACCATAGCACGCAGACCTTCCCCAGATCCTCCTGCACATCCCGCTGGACATCCAGTATCTGCCATCTAATGGACAACTCCTGACTCTCGTCATCTGCCTTTGATTCAGCATTGTCCTGTTCTCCGGCAGTCCCTCAACTGCCGGTGCCCTGGTCACTCTCTGCCTCCACCCGCTCCTCAAGCAAGTGTGAAGTGTCCTCACTGCTATGCACCGACAATCTAGCCGATGATCTAATGCCCACCGAGGTGCCGGTATCTATGCTGGTGCTTGGTGCAGAGAAGGGGTGTGACGAAGGTGCATCTAAAGGCACGGGGTCCTCTGGCATCAAGGGCGGCTCTTTGGGGTCCTGCGTTCAGGGGCGAGCTGGCAATTCGAGCGGGGACCGACATGTCATTAGTTTAAGTCATCACACCGTGTGCATGCCAGGCGCCCTGGTGAGACAATGGACATCATGGTGCCCTTGTCTTCCAATGATCAAAGGGTTTGAGGCTCCCATTAATGATGAGACTACACAAGAATGTTTGCACAATCCAACACTCTCACCTCTGTGCACTGCACTCTTACCTTCGCCAGAGACCCCTTCCTCTCCACAATGGGCTGACTGAGGTGGGTAGTGGCACTCCAGCTCCAAGGCATCCATTTTGTACCTCATCAAAATTAGGAGATTTGGGGGGACATCTGCCTGTCCTTGACCTCTCGATGGTGTTATGGCTTCTCTTCTCCTGAAAGGACAGAGGAGCATTGATTAGTCCACTCTCTGCCTGTAGCACCATTGCAGTCTGGCCAACCCCACCTGAGGAACACTTTGCAGGGCACCTCCGAGTCATGGCCCTCGACCCGCAAGTGCTCACCCCCTTGGCCAACTCCGGTGTCATTGACAGTTGCCACTCAGAATCTAACACCCCTGAGCTCCATGGTGGGGGGACAGCCAGCCCTCAACAACTTCTCCACACTGATCCATGCCAACTCAGTACTCACTCTTGCCAAGCGCAGCAGGTCGTTGAACCTTTTGTGGCACTGCGCCCATGTACGCCGCACAACATTGTGGCCGTTGACCTCGGCTGCCACCTCCTCCCAGGTTTTTTTGGTCAGGTCCGATGGCCTCCTCCTGCCATCCCTGGGTACAAGAGTGTCCCACCTGACACCGGCCTCCTCCACGAGGACCGCGAGGCACTCGTCCAAAAGACAGGGGGCCGAATGCCCACCCAACTTACCCACCTGCTTGATGTTTCCTGCTGCTGGTGAGGCCATCGTTCCAGTCTCCAGATGGACTCTAAAGATTCTCCCCTGGCAGCCTTCAGGGAGCTGCCTTTGGCGGTTTTAAAGTGCCTGTTGGGTCGCCATTGGACTCAGCGCCTGACAGGCCCCCGCCCGGCCCTTCCCGACCATTGAGAAGACGTGTTTCACACTGGGTGGACCTTAATTGGCCATCCAGCATGAAATCGCGTTTGCAACGTGACTGCAGCCGGGGGTGGATTCCACAGCCGCTTCCACTCCCGCCAACTTGGGTGAAATTCAGGCCAAAGTTTAAAGCCCTCTTTACAGTCCTGTTTATACAATTCACTAGGACATTCATTTAGATGAAGGCCATCCCAATGGTACAGTTCTCTCTGTCCCCAGTACTGGTGTCAGTGCCCCATGAATCAAAACCCATTTCTCCCACACCAGTCTTTGGCTCAAAGATTTTTCCCCTACCATTCCAGTCCCGAGGAGGTGTCCTTAACTCTGGCAACAGCCAGGCAACACAGCCTTCAGGACTCACGCTTTCAGCTTCAGAGAACTGTATCCATCTCCCTAACTATACTGCCCCATACTACAACTACATTTCTTTTAACTTCCCCCCATTTGAATGGTTTCCTGCATCACGGTGTTGTAGTCAGTCTGCTCATCCTCCTTCAGTCCCTGCTCTCAGCTACACAAGCTGCAGGAACTTCAAACCTGTTGGACAATTACAAAGACTGAGGCTCCTCCAGTGTTATCAACTGGATCCCCATACCAGCGTGATTCACAGTCACACCCTCGGGACACTGCCCGTGAACCAAATTCAAAGTACCCAGCCTGAGGGGTGTAAATGCCCTCCTGAAACAAAGAGTCCAGGTAACTTTCTCCCCCATGATGCATTGCAGCGTCTGAAATTCAGACTCCAGCTCATCAGCTCTGAGCCGAAGTTCCGTAAGCTGCAGAAACTTACTGCAAATGTGGTTGTTGTGGATCTCATAGATGTCCAACAGCTGCAACACATCAGCTCCCCTGCCATCTTTATTGTGTCTTATTTAATTAATTAAGTTTAGAAATATCATTCAACTCATTTCTTCCATAAAGAGCTGGAGAAACAATTGTGTGGGAATGGGATATGTCACAGGGACATATGACTATTCTGGAGTTTTGTTGCATTTACCTTTCAACATCAGAAATGGGGGTGGGTGCAGGTAGAATCCATGATAGGAGAACGTGCAAGGTTTGTAGCAGCAGATTAAATGAGTGGGTAGAGTCTATGACTAGAATTGTGGAAGGAGATGGATTTATGGACCAACTAAACTCCTCTTAAATTAAGTTGTATTTTGTTATTTCAGATAACTCCATCACACGAGGTAACCAACAAAGCTTGCAAGCGAAGAAACTATGCTGTTCTTACGCATGGTATGGATCTACTTCCCTTATTTTGCACATTCCCACAAAAACCCATCTTTTCCTTTATAATGAATTTTGGGTTTAAGCTGAGGATGTTAATGCTTTTGAATATTTTGCCTCCCCTCTTGTTCAACAATGATGTCAGTCTTCAGCCATCATGGAACACACTTGTTTTCATCCTGTTCCTTCCATCAACTTCCATCCCCATCTCCAAAAACTTCTTTGAGACTTATCCTTCCAACAGCCATTTAGTCACTTGCACCCACTCCTTTGACACTGTCCCTGTTATTTCATGAAGAACTGCAGGACATTTTACCATGTTCAAGGTCCAAATTAGAGTAATCTCAATCACACTGTGTCAATATCAAACACTCTCAAGGTAGGTACAGCACAGATTTGATACAACAACAGCTTGCATCTATATAGCACCATCAACATGGTAAAATAACCCATGGGAACTTTTCCAAACAAAATTTGGTACCAAACCACATAAGCAGATCTTAGGGTAGATGACCAAGAGCTAAGTTAAATACATTCATTAAGGAGTTCTTAAAAGAGGAAAGAGGGGAAGAGAGAAGAATAAGTTTACATGGGGAATTCCAGAACTTAGGACCTTGGCAGCTGAAGACAGAGCCAGCAATTGTGATTAAAATTGGGAATGTTCAAGAGGCCACAGTTGTATGAGGGCAGATATCTTCGGGGTTGTGGCCTAATGCAGTGCTTTATAAAGGTTCAGCATAAATCCCCTGCTTTTGTATTCTTGGCCTATATTTATGAAGCCCAAGATCTCACATGCTTTGCTCACCACTCTCTCAATATGTTCTGCCACTTTCAAAGGCTTATCCACTTACCAGTTCTCTCTGTCCCTGCACTCGTTAGAACAATGCCATTAAGCCTATATTCTCTCTCCCTATCTCTTCTTCCAAAATGCATTACGTCACACTTCTCTGTATTAATTCCCTCTGCCACTTGTCTGCCCATTCTACCAGCCTATCTATACTTCAGTTGCAATTGATTAATATACTCCTCATTGCTTGCCACTCCTCTCCACCAAGCTCAGTATAATCAGAAAATTTTGAAATTTCACTCTGTATTCCAATATCCAAGTCATTTACAGATCTTGCAAATAAACAGTGGTCCTAACAATGAACTTTGGTGTTACCACCATCTATTATCCTCCAGTTTGAAAAATAACCATTTGCCACAACACACTGTTTTCTGTCCTTAAGCCAATTTATTATCCAATTTGATCCTCCCATTCCATGAGCCTCAATTTTGTTAACCAGCCTCTTAAGTGGTACCTTGTCAAATTCTTTCTTAAATCCATTTAAAAAACACCCATTGCATTCCCTTTATCAACTCCCTCTTCATCAAAAAACTCAATTAGATTAGTTGAGGAAAGGTTGGAACAGTATGGCAAGCCCTATCACTATCTCCATTCCCACTTCTTTAGCAGTTTGGGATGCAAGCCATCTGGACTAGGTGATTTATCCACTCTTAAACATAGCCAACCTTGCCAGTACTTCATGCATTATCTCTACAATGTCTGCTTCTGCAGATATTTTGTTAGATTCTTCTTCCACAGTAAAGATTGATGCAAATTCTTTTTGCTTTGCACTGTACATTAAAGCATAGATCACCCTCTTTGTCCCTAATAGGACCAACTCCACCTCCTTCTACTTGCTTACTACTTACATGCCCTCAGAAGATTTCTGAGTTGCTTTTTATGTTTACTGCCATTCTATTCTCATACTCTCTCCTCGCTAGTCTTATTTTCCATTTCACTTACCCTCTTCAATCTCTCTCTTGATTAATTCATCTGACTTGTGTAATACACCCTATTGTTTTAGTTTTATCATATTCTTTATCTCCCTTGTCACCCTTGGTTTTAGTAGGGATTAGTACTTTATACTAAACCCCAGAGTAAGAAAATTCTTGTCAAGGAATAACCATATTGGCAAAAGAGACAATCACTAATTTAGAATGCAAACTAACAAGGTTTATTGGGCAATAAAGTTTGATACTTAACATTTCACTAGTTGAGGCATAGCACAATAAACAAGTTCAACCCATGTGGGTTTGTCTTTCTTGTAGACACTGGGATTTCTAGGGTCTTCTCGTCTTGGTTCTTTGAACTTGTTCTCTTGACTCATGGCGTCCTTCACAATTTTAGTTTAGCCAACCTAACTCTTACATCCTTTTGCAACTCCAAGACTTCAATTGTAGTGGATTCTTTTTCAACCCACTACTTCCCAACCTTAGCTGCTAAAGCTTCCAGTCCACCTTAACTGCTACACACTTCACAGTTGCCTGCTGAATGTTTCCCTCTCTCTCTGTCTCTCCCTTTCTGATAAAGACAGTTTCCTAACAAAGACTATTCAACTCTCTCTTAAAAGCAATTACTTTAGCTTTAATACTAGATCCTAAAACTTATCTCTATGCTGGATTCTTGTAACAATCCTCAACCTGTGACAATTACTTTAGTCACTTCTGGGTTCTTATGGCAACCCCTCAAATTGGGACAAATAACTGTTGACCACTAATGTCCTTTGCTGATGCTAACTTCTTAGCAAGTACCCACTCCTAGCTCTCTTCCAACAAATGGAATTCCAATACAAATGTTAAGTGAGTCACTTCATTTTTGATTTCATTTCAAAACTGATTATACTATTAAATTACATCTCTTACATTCATACAATATAAATGCCAAAGTTAGTCTAATTTCATTTTTAAAAATCATTCAGCTTAACTTTAAAAGTGGCTGTGACCACTTTCCTGACCATAACTTCACTCTTTTTTTCTCAAAGCTACATCAACTGTATTTGGCATTTAAAGACACACCAACTTTAAGACTTCTTACAACATATTACAAAACTAACGAATTATCCTAATCATGCATACAAATTAAGACTTTTCATCACAAAACCAATGTGTAGTACAATTTGATAACTTAGCCCTATTAGTCACACAAATGAGGTGACATCTAACACTTTGGTTCTCCTATCTTTTGCCCTTGTTGGAAAGTATCTAGCTTGTACCAGAATCATCTCTTCTTTAAAGATCTCCCATTGCTCCGTTGCAGTTTTTTCCTGTCAGTCTTTGGTTTCCTTTTACCATGGCAAGATCTCTTCTCAGTCTATTGAAGATAGCCCTCTTCTAATTTAGACATTAGATTGCTTCTTTCTCTTCTCCATTACTAATCTAAACCTTATGCTACAACGATAGTTCTTATGCAAATGTTCCCCCACAAACACTTGGTACATTTGGCCCACCTCATTTCCCAGCACTAGATCCAGCAATACCTCCTTTCTAGTTGGGCCAAGAACATACTGATCAAGTAATTTCTCCTGAACATGTTTCAGAAATTCTTCCTAAAGCAAAACTAAAATACTGCAGATGCTGGAAATCTGAAATAAAAACAAAGTGCTGGAAACACTCAGCAGGTCTGGCAGCATTTGTGAAGAGAGAAACAGAGTTAAGGTTTTCAGTCAAATATGACTCATCTTTAGAAGTGAAGAAAGGTAGAAATGCAATGAGTTTTGTGTTGTTGAAAGAGGGAAGGGGAGGAAGAACAAAAGGGAAGGTCTGGGATAGGTTTGAGGGTGGGAGAGCTTAAATGCCAAAGATGTAATGAAACAAAAAGCAAAGGGTGTGCTAATGGTTATAGTAAAGAAACAAAGCATTTATCCAGAGTGAGTGTGAAAGGCAGAATAACGAGTAGCTCTGTCCACAAACATAAATGTCAAAGACAAGAATCGGATTGGCACATGGCAAAAAGCAGAATCAAAATTCACAAGGTTCATGGATTGAAATTGCTGAACTCTATGTTAAGTTCAGAAGACTGTAAAGTGCCTAATGAGAAGATGAGGTGCTGTTCCTCAAGCTTGTGTTGAACTTCACTGGAACAGTGCAGCAAACCAAGGACAGAAATGTGAGTGTGACAGCATGATGGGGAATTAAAATGGCAAGCAACTGGAGGCTCGGGATCATGCTTGCAGACTGAGCAGAGGTGTTCTGCAAAGCTGTCACCCAATATGCATTTGGTCTTCCCAATGTAGAGGAGACCACATTTTGAACAGCAAATACAGTATACTAAATTAAAAGAAGTACAAGTAAATCACTGCTTCACCTGGAAGGAGTGTTTGGGGCCCTAGACAGTGAGGAGAGAGGAAGTAAAAAGGCAGGTGTTAAACCTCTTGCGATTGCAAGGGTGTTGGGGGTGATTATGGAGAGACCAGGGTGGAGGGAACAGTCCCTTTAGAATGCTGACAGAGGAGAGGAGGGGAAAATGTTTTTGGTGGTGGCATTATGCTGGAGGTGGGGGAAATGGTGGAAGATGACCTTTTGAATGTGGAGATAGACAGGGTGGAAAGTGATGACAAGAGGAACCCTATCATGGTCCTGGGAGGGAGGGGAAGGAATGAGGGTAGATATCTGGGAAATGGGTTGGGCACAGCTAAGAGCCCTGCCAACCACAGTGGGGGAGAATCCTCAGCTGAGGAAAAAGGAAGATGTATCAGGAGCATAGTTGTGTTTTTTTAAACACCAGATAATCTCATTAATAATGTTGATTAAGGGATAAATATTGGCCAGGAGAAATCCCTGCTCTTGTTTGAATTGAATCATGGGATCCTTTACCCTGGGCGGGTAAAGCTCCCTCTACATGTGCCTCAATATTAATCTCATATGATCACTCACACCCCACCACCCACTTCCCCCACACTCTTGTTTCAATGTGGTGCTGTTCCATTGGCCATATTATTTATACAATGGTCTCTTGCTGAATGAACTGGGGACAGTGAGGAGATTGTCCCTGGTTAAAATTTTGACTGAAAATTTTGATTATTAGAAGTAATAAATATTCCCCAGTGCCTGTGATTTTGGATGGATATGTATGGGATTGGCTAACACTCAGGTTGAACAGAGTGTAAATTTGGGGGTTAATCTGGTGAAATTGTAAGATTAACTGACTTTTTCTTTCTGCCTGTAAAAGAGAAAGATTTCTAAATAGTGCTGTCATTTTTTTCAGGATCACTTGGAGTACTAAATTACAATTTATTCAATCTCCACTTCCATGGGTAGGAGGCACCTGGCTTCATGGCATCTTTACAATGTCGTTTGTCAAGTTCAATTAGCAAACAATGTCTTCAGAACTCCAAAACATTCACCTATACACATCCCCAGATCAAAAAAAGCCCAGCAGATCAGAACATCAAGACAGAAGAAGCAGAAAAAAACATCAAGCAAAGTATCCATCACATTAAAGTATCTCCTCCCAAAGTTCTGATATACTCCCATGGACTATACGCAGCCATTTAATCTCCTGTGGGAAACTTCTATATATATATATAAACTCCCTGATCTCTAATAATAATTGAATAAAACTCTAGGATTTCTATTTATTCTTTCATCTCCACCCTGACAGTTGTCCTTTCTGTGCTCACTTACCTTAGTACTTTGATAAAAGCAAAATACTGCGGAAGCTGGAAATCTGAAACAAAAACAAAAATACCTGGAAAACTCAGCAGGTCTGACAGCATCTGTGGAGAGGAATACAGTTAATGTTTCGAGTCCGTATGACTCTTCACCAGAACTCTGGGGAAGAGTCACACGGACTCAAAATGTTAACTGTATTCCTCTCCGCAGATGCTGTCAGACCTGCTGAGTTTTCCAGGTATTTTTGTTTTTGTTTGCCTTGGTACTTTGTTCGGGCAGGAACAGTGCAAGGAAAAATCACCTCATTGAAACTTTGTTTTGGAATAGATATTATTGGAGCTCGATGTTGAACTGACAGATGACAATTTGGGAGCTTACGTAATTTTTTAGTAGCTTCTGCTATGAATGGTGTAACAATGGGCTGTCCAGCCCAGTGTGGAGCATGGTTAGGAAAGTATATTTAGCTTGCCTGTGAAAAGATTCTTCCTTACAATTTGTAGCTGGTGGGACATATTGTGATGTTAACATAATAAACGTGATGTTGCAATAAATTTGAAAGATTTTTTTTAGTGGATTTGAGGAACATTGAAGACATTAAAATTGAGCCTATGTCTGGAATTTCATCCAAGCTATTCTAGTTCCACTGTAGGAGCCATTAGGGTGGGAGAAGAGGATCAGCCTCAAGGAAATTCCCAGCTTCTGGAATTTTAATTAACGCCATGTTCCATCACCGGTATTCTCCCCTTGCTGAGGTTTGGGCACTCATCCTGGTGACCCTTGGTACACTATTCCACCACAAGGGCATCACAGTTCAGGCCATTCTCAACTGCCATTCAATCACCGTCATTTTCCCACACATGTGACTGGATCCTGAGCCTGACTGGTTTTGCTTCTGTTTCCCAGGCCAATTTCAGCCTCCCAACTGCTGAACTGACTAAGCTCTGCCAATTCGGCTCAGACCAGCAATTGTAAGGGGCGATGCAGAGTCCTCATAAATATTGAGGGATCAAAGAGCAGAAAGGTTAATTGGGCCCCAACCTGATTAGAGCTATTGTTTGCAACAGTGTCACCCATTTCTGGAGCTGCCAGTCAAACAGGGAGCAGCAACTAAAAATACAAAACATATGGACATATGAGCAATGGTGGATAGGGAGAAACCTTCTCAGCCATCCAGACTGTCCCACACAATTGCCATACCTTGTGTATCACAATACCCCTGGTATTCAATAAATAAACCACATGATCACCTGGGGGAGGCACAAAAGCCAGGTAAAAATCAAGGCCAAAATGGGGAAAGAAAATATGAGAAGATCCTATTCAACCAATCCAGTTATTATAATATTACCTCTGTGATCAAGGAGGTCCATCCCAAGGTCTTCCCATGACAGACACTGGTCTTGAAGGAAAGGAATATGACATATGACGATGGATAGCACTAGTAATACTGTTTGATATAATCTCTTCCAGCAACCTTGCTGGCCACCAAACAGAATATCTTGCTCTACCTCAACATTTTGTGATGCCCAAATGTCCTGTGTACAATTGTTCCAGTATATCGAGTCTCAGAACTCTCAGAATGACCAATCTCGTGTCATAGATGAGTAAATCATCAACTACATTGAGACATCCACTCTGTTCATAGTACTGTCTGAGAATGGGATTGCTTGGCATGTATGCTGGCCATCCTTTGACACAGTACTCTCTGACCCGAGCACATTCATCGGATTTCGGTGCATCTCCGATTTCATTTAGTTGCTGAATTGTTGCTGGTAGAGTTGTGGTTGTTGTCAATGCAAAGGGCTACATCACATTGTTCCTGTGTTATGGGACAATGCATCTGCTGTTTTACTGGAACAAACCTTATCATCCTCAGTCTGAATCATTGTACTCGTGGAAGCACTTTTGCTAACTCCTTAGAATTTAAGAATGCCAATAAGGGTTTGTGGTCTGTCTCTGTCTTGAAGTGAAGATGAAGAACATAATCTGCAAACTTTTCACAAGCCCATTATTATAGAGTTGATTTTCCAGGCAACTTTTCTTGGTGGACACATTGAACTTTATTTACAAGACAGCAGCAGCTACATGTGCATCTAACTCATAACTAAATAAGAACTCTCTCACAGAGGTTCCCCATGCTGTTAACACATTGGTTTGCACAGATCATGTGATCTTACAACACAGGATTATTCTTAAAGCTACAGTCCTACGTTTCCCAAAACTATACTTACATTCCTCCCCTTTTAACTTTTCTGTACATATTGTATTTACAAGGATATTTATCTCATGACATTACAATATTTACACAGGTCATGAAATTACAAGTTCAGTCTTTCAGGTGGTTTCCTGATCCGTGTGGAACGTTGTAGCTCCACGACTTCAGATTTTTTTGTAGGAAACACATTCTCTGGAACCACATTAACATCAGGTACCTCATTAGGCACATGCAGTTCAGTGTCTTCCACTCCAACAGAGACATTGGGCATGTCTGTCCTTGGATGAGCATCTTCAACAAGAACCAGTGGTTCTGTAAGGGTCACAGGTAGAACATCATCGTGTTGTGGTATCTCTCTTTTTCTTAAATGATCAACAAGCTTATGGGTCACCCGGCGCTCCATTTCCACGTGGTATGACAATGGTCCAATCACAGAGCTCACTTTACCAGGTAACCACTTTGGTCCTCCATCGAAATTCTTTACACATACTGCTTCTCCAACAGTAAATTGTCACTCACGACTATGCAAATCATGAGTTGCTTTTTGGTTCCCTTGACTTTTCTCCATGTTCCCCTCCAAACTGGGAATATTAGGCTAGGTCTTGTACGGAGACGGCGCCTCATCAGTAATTCTGCAGGTGTTGCTCCTGTCGTAGTGTGGGGGGTTGTTCTGTAGTGAAATAGAAAACAAGCATGTTTGGTCTCCAACGAATCACCAGTTAACTTTTCATTCCCATCTTAAAAGTTTGTACTGCCCTTTCTGCTGGTCCGTTTGATGATGGATGGTACGGTGCAGTCTTCACGTGGTTGACACCGTTGAGGCTGACAAATCGTTGGAACTCAGTAAATGCTCGTAAATGCAGTGCTATTCAGGGGAGGCGATGGAGTAGTGGTATTGTCATTGGACTGGTCATCCAATGCTGTGGGCACCTGGGTTTGAATCCCGCCACAGCAGACAAAAATAAAAATCTTCAATTAAAAGTCTAGTGATGACCATGAAACCATTGTCGATTGTTGTGGTCTGGCCTACATGTGACTCCAGACCCGCAGCAATGTGGTTGACTCTTAACTGCCCTCTGAAATGGCCTAGCATGCCATGCCACTCAGTTGTAACAAAGCGCAAAAAAGAATTGAAACTGGACGGACCACCCGGTATCAGCCTAGGCACTGGAAATGACAACGGCAATCTCAGCCCTGTCGACCTTGCAAAGTCCTCCTTACTAACCTTGGGGGGGCTAGTGGCAAAATGTGGAGAGCTGTCTCACAGATTAGTCAAGCAACAGCCTGACATAGTCAACCTCATGGAATCATACCTTTCAGATAATGTCCTAGATTCCATCATCACCATCCCTGGGTATGTCCTGTCCCACCCGCAGGACAGACCCAGCAGAGGTGGCGGCACAGTGGTATACAGTCGGGAGGGAATTGCCCTGGGAGTCCTCAACATTGACTCCCGACCCCATGAAGTCTCTTGGCATCAAGTCAAACTTGGGTAAGGAGACCTCCTGCTGAGGTACCACGTACCGCCCTCCTTCAGCTGATGAGTCAGTGCTCCTCCATGTTGAACATCACTGGAAGGAAGCACTGAGGGTGGCATGGGCGCAGAATGTACACTGGGTGGGGCACTTCAATGCCCATCACCAAATGGCTCGGTAGCACCACTACTGACCGAGCTGGCCGAGTCCTGATGGACATAGCTGCTAGACTGGGTCTGCGGCAGGTGATGAGGGAACCAACAAGAGGGAAAAACAAAACAAAAACAGAATTACCTGGAAAAACTCAGCAGGTCTGGCAGCATCGGTGGAGAAGAAATCAGTTAACGTTTCGAGTCTTCACGACCCTTCGGCAGAACTGAAGCATAGTTAGGAGAAAGGTGAAATATAAGCTGGTTTAAGGTGGGGGGGGGAGAGAGAGAAGTTGAGGGTGTGGTGATTGTGGAGATAAGCAGGCAGTGATAGGAGCAGATAATCAAAAGATGTCACAGACAAAAGGATCAAAGAGGTGTTGAAGGTGGTGATATTTGTCTAAGAAAAGTGCTAATTAAGAATGGAAGACAGGACACTCAAGATACAGCTCTAGTGGGGATGGGGTGGAAAGACCTAACAAAGTTTTAGTTTTAGATTTAAAAATAATGGAAATAGGTGGGAAAAGAAGAATCTATATAAATTATTGAAAAAAAGGGAGGGGGGAGAAACGGGGTGGGGATGGGGGGAGGGGGAGTTTAAGATCTAAAGTTGTTGAATTCAATATTCAGCCCGGAAGGCTGTAAAGTGCCTAGTCAGAAGATGAGGTGCTGTTCCTCCAGTTTACGTTGGGCTTCACTGGAACAATGCAGCAAGCCAAGGACAGACATGTGGGCAAGAGAACAGGGTGGAGTGTTAAAATGGCAAGCGATAGGGAGGTTTGGGTCTTTCTTGCGGACAGACCGCAGGTGTTCTGCAAAGCGGTCGCCCGGTTTGCGTTTGGTCTCTCCAATGTAGAGGAGACCGCATTGGGAGCAACGAATGCAGTAGACTAAGTTAGGGGAAATGCAAGTGAAATGCTGCTTCACTTGAAAGGAGTGTTTGGGCCCTTGGACGGTGAAGAGAGAGGAAGTGAAGGGGCAGGTGTTGCATCTTCTGCGTGGGCATGGGGAGGTGCCATAGGTGCGGGTTGAGGAGTAGGGGGTGATGGATGAGTGGACCAGGGTGTCCCGGAGGGAACGATCCCTACGGAATGCCGTCAGTGGGGGTGAAGGGAAGATGTGTTTGGTGGTGGCATCATGCTGGAGTTGGCAGAAATGGCGGAGGATGATCCTTTGAATGCGGAGGCTGCTGGGGTGATAAGTGAGGACAAGGGGGACCCTATCATGTTTCTGGGAAGGAGGAGAAGGCGTGAGGGAGGATGCGCGGGATATGGGCCGGACACGGTTGAGGGCCCTGTCAACGACCGTGGGTGGAAAACCTCGGTTAAGGAAGAAGGAGGACATGTCAGAGGAGCTGTTTTTGAAGGTAGCGTCATCAGAACAGATGCGACGGAGGCGAAGGAACTGAGAGAAAGGGATGGAGTCCTTACAGGAAGCGGGGTGTGAGGAGCTGTAGTCGAGGTAGCTGTGGGAGTCGGTAGGCTTGTAATGGATATTGGTGGACAGTCTATCATCAGAAATTGAGACAGAGAGGTCAAGGAAGGGAAGAGAAGTGTCAGAGATGGACCATGTGAAAATGATGGAGGGGTGGAGATTGGAAGCAAAAATTAATAAATTTTTCCAGGTCCTGACGAGAGCATGAAGCAGCACCGAAGTAATCATCGATGTACCGGAGAAAGGGTTGTGGGAGGGGGCCGGAGTAGGACTGGAACAAGGAATGTTCCACATACCCCATAAAGAGACAGGCATAGCTGGGGCCCATGCGGGTACCCATAGCCACACCTTTTATTTGGAGGAAGTGAGAGGAGTTAAAGGAGAAATTGTTCAGTGTGAGAACAAGTTGAGCCAGACGGAGGAGAGTAGTGGTGGATGGGGATTGTTGGGGCCTCTGTTCAAGGAAGAAGCTAAGGGCCCTCAGACCATCCTGGTGGGGGATGGAGGTGTAGAGGGATTGGACGTCCATGGTGAAGAGGAAGCGGTTGGGGCCAGGGAACTGGAAATTGTTGATGTTACGTAAGGTGTCAGAGGAATCACGGATGTAGGTGGGAAGGGACTGGACAAGGGGATAGAGAAGGGAGTCAAGATAACGAGAAATGAGTTCCGTGGGGCAGGAACAGGCTGACACGATCGGTCTGTCAGGACAGTTCTGTTGTGGATTTTGGGTAGGAGGTAGAAGCGGGCCGTCCGAGGTTGGGCGACTATCAAGTTGGAAGCTGTGGGAGGAAGATCTCCAGAGGAGATGAGGTCAGTGACAGTCCTGGAAACAATGGCTTGATGTTCTGTGGTGGGGTCATGGTCCAGGGAGAGGTAGGAGGAAGTGTCTGCGAGTGGGAAAAACATACTTGACCTCATCCTTACCAACCTGCCTGCCACAAATGCATCTGTCCATGACAGTATCGGTAGGAGGAACCACCACACAGTCATTGTGGAGGCAAAGTCTCGCCTTCACACTGAGGATACCCTCCATCGTGTTGTGTGGCACTGCCATCGTGCAAAATGGGATAGATTTCAAACAGATCTAACAACTCAAGACCGGGCATCCATGAGACGCTGTGGCCCATTAGCAGCAGCAGAATTGCACTCGAACACAACCTGTAACCTCACCACTGGCATATGCCCCACCATTACCATCAAGCCAGGGGATCAACCCTGGTTCAATGAAGAGTGCAGGAGGGCATGCCCGGAGCAGCATCAGGCATACCTAAAAATGAGGTGTCAACCTGGTGAAGCTATAACACAGGACTACTTGCGTGCCAAGCAGCAAGTGATAACAGAGCTAAACGATCCCACAACCAACGGATCAGATCTAAGCTCTGCAGTCCTGCCACATCCAGTCGTGAATAGTGGTGGACAATTAAACAACTCACTGGAGGAGGAGGCTCCACAAATATCCCCATCCTCAATGATGGAGGAGCCCAGCACATCAGTTCAGAAGATAAGGTTGAAGCATTTGCAACAATCTTCAGCCAAAAGTGCTGAGTGGATGATCCATCTCAGCCTCCTCCGGAGGTCCTCAGCATCACAGATGCCAGCCTTCAGCCAATTCGTTTCACACCACGTGATATCAAGAAATGGCTGAAGGCACTGGATACTGTAAAGGCTCTGGGCCCTGGCAATATTCCAACAATAGTATGAAGTCTTGCGCTCTAGAACTTGCCGCACCCCTAGCCAAGCTGTTCCAGTACAGCTACAATGCTGGCATCTACCCGGCTATGTGGAAAATTGCTCAGGTATGTCCTGTACACAAAAAGTAGGACAAATCCAATCCAGCCAATTACCTCCCCATCAGTCTACTCTCGATCATCAGCAAAATAATGGAAGGGGTCATCAACAGTGCTATCAAGCAGCGCTTGCTTAGCAATAACCTGCTCACTGATGCCCAGTTTGGGTTCCGCCAGGGCCACTCAGCTCCTGACTTCATTACAGCCTTGGTTCAAACATGGACAAAAGAACTGAACTCCAGAGATGAGGTGAGAGTGACTGCCCTTGACATCAAGGCAGCATTTGACCGAATGTGGTATCAAGGAGCTCCAGTAAAACTGGAGTCAATGGAAAAAGGGGGAAAACTCGCCACCAATTGGAGTCATACCTAGCACAAAAGAAGATGGTTGTGGTTGCTGGAGGTCAGTCATCTCAGCTCAGGAGATCACTGCAGGAGTTCCTCAGGGTAGTATCCTCGGCCCAACCATCTTCAGCTGCTTCATCGATGACCTTCATTCCATCATAAGCTCAAAAGTGGAGATGTTCGCTGATGATTGCACAATTTTTAGCACCATTCACGATTCCTCAGATGCAGCAAGACCTGGACAATATCCAGGCTTGGGCTGACAAGTGGCAAGTAACATTTGAGCCACACAAGTGTCAGGCAATGGCCACCTCCAACAAGAGAGAATCCAACCATTGTCCCTTGATGTTCAATGGCATTACCATCACTGAATCCCCCACTATCAACATCCTGGGGGTTACCATTGACCCGAAACTGAACTGGACTAGCCATATAAATACTATGGCTACAAGAGCAGGTCAGAGACTAGGAATCATGTGATGAGTAACTCACCTCCTGACTCCTCAAAGTCTGTCCACCATCTACAAGGTACAAGTCAGGAATGTGATGGAATATACCCCACTTGCCTGGATGAGCGCAGTTCCCACAACACTGAAGAAGCTGGACACCATCCAGGATAAAGCAGCCCGCTTGATTGGCATCACATCCACAAACTTTCACTCCATCCACCACTGACACACAGTAACAGCAGTGTGTACCATCTACAAGATGCACTGCAGGAATTCACCAAGGCTGCTTAGACAGCACCTTTCAAACACATGCCCGATACCATCTAGAAGGGCAAGGGAAGCAGATATATGGGAACAGCACCACCTGGAAGTTCCCCTCCAAGTCACTCACCATCCTGACTTGGAAATATATCGCTGCTCCTTCATTGTCGCTGGACTCCTGGAACTCCCTCCCTAACAGCCCTGTGGGTGTACCTACACCACATGGACTGCAGTGATTCAAGAAGGCAGCTCACCACCACCTTCTCAAGGACAACTAGGGATGGGCAATAAATGGTGGTCCAGCCAGTAAAGCCCACTGGCTGTGAATGAATTTTTCCCGTGAATGAATTTTTAAAAAGCCAAGACGATTACCTTTGGCAATCCATGGGTGGCGAAGCTCTGGTGTAGTTTTTCTATAGTAGTGCTGGGCATTGGCAACTTTACCTCATAAATGTCTAACCACTTGGCATGAGGATCTATAATCAGTAGAAACATGATTCCAAGGAAAGGACCGATGTAGTCAATGTGCAATTGCACCCAGGGTCTGCCAGGCCGCTCCCATGGGTGTAATGGGGCTGCCACCGACAACTTTTGTAGCTGCTGACATTGCAAACAGTGTTTTACCACATTTTCAGTGGGCGGAGTTTTCCGTGCACGCTGGCAGCAGGCGTGATAAGTGGCATGCCCGGACAATATGGCGCGATTGGTTTCACGATGGTGGGAAGGCTGGTTACGAATGTCCACTCAGCCTGCCAATGGCAGGCCACATTTCCCGTCAACGGTCGTCAGGGAGCTCATTGTAATAAAAACAAAAATTGCTGGAAATGAGTTTTGCTGAGTTGCAGGTCTGACAGCGTCTGTGGAAAGGAAGGCAAAGTTAACGTTTCCGGTCCGAATGACTCTTCATCAGAACTGATGATTAGTTCTGATGAAGAGTCATATGGACTCGAAACGTTAACTCTGTCTTCTTTTCCACAGATGCTGTCAGACCTGCTGAGTTTTTCCAGCAATTTTTGTTTTTGTTTCAGATTTCCAGCATCTGCAGTATTTTGCTTTTAGCTCATTGTAATATATCAGCATATCATTAAAGGCCATCCCACCAGGCTCTTGGATCCCTGCTAGATCATTCGTCCATGTCGGTGGGAAAGCAGGTCGACATGTTTCACAACAGCACAAAGGCAATGTGCACTTGACGGCCTTCACGTTGGGGGAACTGGAGGTGAGTGAACAGCATCATTCTGCAGAGATCACCAGGGTCGCCTGTTGCTTTACAGGTTTCGGGGTGTTAGGGGGCCGGGGTGAAGGGCTGCCCTGCCAGAGGCGACTGTTATCGGGCGGGGTTGACTGGAGGCTACTGCTGTTCAATCTTGGAGGTGATTGTTGTTGGGGCTGGGTATCCGGGAGCAACTGCTGCCCAGCCGGGGAGGCAACTCTTGTCAGGTGGGTGGGTGGACTGCTGCCTTGGCCTTAGATCCCACGCACAAGAAATCGAGGTGGGGGACAGGGCAGGTGAGGGAAGTCATTAGGGACACTTGTATAAACGGACCATTCCTCTCGAACTGAGACAGTTCAGGTGCAGCCACAGTGATATGATTGTGGTTGGCCTCCTAGGCTGCCCACCCATGCAAGCAACATGGAGGCACCAAGGTGCCACCAAGTGCTGCATATCTTACCCCCCACCATCCCAGCATCCGCGACCACTTTACTGGACCGTAGAACATTTGGACTGCACACATTGTACAATCTCCTCGCCAACATTGGCCATGTAGCAGTCACTGCTGGAGGGACTCACAGCCCCTTGCAATCTCAGCATCCCGGATAGGAACAGTATCCCCCGTGTTGCAGGCTGACAGGGCAGCCATGCAGCGTACTCATCTCTGGCCATCCAAGGGGTGACCAGCACTCTCTGGGAAGCATTAAGGGGCAGTCACACAGGGTCAGGAAAGGTGCTAAGTACACCCATGCTAACCATGTCTCTCTCTCTCTTTCATGCCGCAGGAGGACCACATCAGAACCATGGATCCTGGTGACCTAGTTGTATGCCTGATGGCCTACGGAGAGTGAAGAAGATGGAGGAGAGAGTGACTGAGCCCTTAAGGAGCTGGAGCACAGCATCAGTGTTACAGATGCTGAAGAGATGAACAGCAGTTGTCCCCAAAATTGTGGGCTGGTTGTAGTCAGCTGGGTCAGTGTACAGAGCGTCCATTGAATATGGCCCAGACACTGCATTGCTGCAGTGAAGTTTAATAGAAATATCATTATATATTTAGATTAGAAAATACACCTGAACAGATGGGAGCTATTGGATCAATTTTTATTTTATATAAATTCAATCTCATAAATGATTGTAGGATGTGAAGCTATATAATTTACTCCCAAACACAGAACAATACACATTAGCAAGAACAAATTATTATAGTTTTTAGCAGATCATTTCAATGAGTTGAGGCCACATCAAATATGTATTAGTAATACAAGCCCAACATGATAAAATGAACCACATCTTTGTAATTCACTGATTTCATTTTATCAATCTTTATTTATAGGTAAGAGGTGTGTGAAAAGGGTCTGTAAAAGGCTCTGTTTTAAAGAGGTGGCAGCCCAGGTCAGCAGCCATGACTTTGTGCCGTGCCATAAAAGGTTTAACGACCTGCTGCGCTCAGGAAGGGTGAGTACTGAGTTGGCATGGATCAGTTTGGTGAAGTGTTGGGGGCTGACTATCCCTACCGTGGAGCTCAGGGGTGTTAGAGTCTGAGTGCCAACTATCAATGATGCTGGAGGTGGCCAAAGGTTTGAACCCTGGCTGCTTGGACTGAGTGCCTTGTGGCTCGAGGGCCACGACTGGGATGTGCCCTGCAAAGTGTTCCTCAGCTGGGGTTGGCCAGGCTGCAATGGTGCTGCAGGTAGAGCGTAAACTAATCAATGTCCCTCTGTCCTTTCAGGAGAAGACAAGCCATAACAACATTGAGAGGTCACGGACAGTCGGAGGACCCCAAACCTCCTAATCCTTACGAGATTCAAGCAGGACCCCTTGGAGCTGGAGAGGCTGGGGTGGTGGGGAGGCACCAAGACATGGCACTTGTCAACGTAAGTTTAAGGCACCATGAGCACAAGAGGGACTGGTCACGGGTGATCTGATCTGTAATGTTTTGTGTAAGTTTACTGGTGTGGAATTGAACACCAGAGAAGGTTATGTTAATTTGTTTTGATTGTGAAAATTACATAAATTTTGTTTTTGTCGTAATGGCTTGAGTGTGCTTCACCTATTTTTTGGTGCAGGGTATGCCAGTATGTAATGCTGGACGTGAGTGGCTCTAAACTTTATTGCACAGGCACTGAGTGGGTTCAAATGAAAGGGTCATTTCAGACATTGTGGATGGAGGTGGCAGCCCTGGCATGAGGTGGAAGCAGATCTTTGGCAGCCTAGCTGAAGGAGTGTCAGATCAAGGTTTCCCTGCCTCCCTCAAGGATACAGAGGCCTGACTCCATGCCCTCAGCGTTCTCCTCACCATGCTCGTCTTCTGACTCACTACTGGACTCATCCTCCGTAGCCTGTGGAGCTGTGTCAAGATCCTCTTCCTCCAGTGGATTCCCCCCTTGCCAGTGCCAATTTGTGGAGAGCGTAGCACACAGCCATTATCAGTGACACCCGCTCTGGGGGTATTGTACTGCTCCACCTGAACGGTCCAGGCATCGGAAGCGAATCTTCAGAAGACCTATGGTCCTATCACTGCCTTTGTGGAGGCATGACTCCTATTATAACTCTGCTGTGCCTCTGTTCTTGGGTGGCGGTGAGGCGTCATAAGCCACCTTTTCAATGGCTAGCCCTTGTCACCCAGCAGCCATCCTTCCAGTCGGGCTGGAGCACTGAAGAGCCTCGGCACCTGGGAGTGTCTGAGGATGTAAGTGTCATGGGAGCTGCCAGGGTACCTTGTACAGACTTGCAGAATCTGCGTCTTGTGGTCACAAACTATCTGCACGTTCATCAAGTGGAAGCCCTTCCTGTGACATCCGGGTGATGGCCACACCTATGCAGTCGATAGCACCCTGGATGCGGGGAACCCAGCAATCATTGCAAAGCCTCTGGCTCGCTCAGCCTGGCTGGCCTGTCCATACGGTAAAGAATAAAGGTCAGTACCCACCTGGACAGAGCTTCTGTCACCAGCTTGATGCAACTGTGGGCAGCTGATTGGGAGACTCCACAAAGATCCCCCACTGACTCCTGGAAAGAGCTGGAGGGATGAAAGTTGAGGGCCACTGTGACCTTCAGAACCACTGGTATGGGGTGTCCACCCACACAGTCAGAGCTGATCTCAGGCCCAATCATCTGACAAATGGAGGTCACGGTCTCCCTGGAGAGGCGGAGTCTCCTTCGGCATTGCACCTCAGACATATTGAGGTAGCTGCATCGCTGCCTTTAAATCCTGGAAGCAGGACAGTGGCATCTTCTGTAGCCCCTTCCGCCTTGGACTCCCTGCTGGCCCCGCACCCCTTGTGCCTGCGTCTCTCCTCTCACAGGTCGCTCCCCTGGAAGCTGCATTGGGACACCCGGTCTCCTCTCCCTTCTGCCCCTCTCTTCCTCCTCAGAGGAGGTGCCTCCAGTGGAGACCACAATCCCCATTCCCAGGGTAACAGAAAGCTGTCTGATACCTGGAAGGGTCCACATGGTCAAAATCCTCTGGGGGTCTTGGAGACACCAATGAGTCCTGAAATGAAGCCTAGAAATGCTAAGGATGATGCTCAGAACAGAGATGAAGCTGTCAAGTTCAAATAGGCAACCAGCAGCAAACTATCTCCTAAACTCCTCACTACTCACACTGGCAATGGTGAAGACCCTTTTTATCCCGCCCGTGGATGAGATTTTGCAAAATGTTGGCTGCCCGCCTGCCCGTTTTGTCCGTGCAATGAGCGCAAAATCGCATGGGCAATGTAAAATCGGGATCAATTTGGTTTCTAGTGGCCTTTTAATTGTTGGCTGGCCCGGCTCTGACACCCGGGCGTGCCCGCCAACCTGAAGATTGCGCACATGCGGGATGATGTCGGGATGCTCGCCTGACATTTTCTTGCGCTATTTTATGCCCGATCGGGTTGAGTGTGAGCCCGCCCACGAGGCATAAAATTCTGCCCCTAATGTAAAGGGAACAACAATTTATACTTTCTTCACATCTTGCTAATGTCCTAATGAGTGTAAGATGAAAATCTTCGATATGCGTTTTCTTTCAGCGATGCTCAAGTTCTGCATTACCAAACGACCATTTAAATGACATGTCATATAGTGGCGTTGGAGAGCTGATGTGAAAGATGACAGGCTAAGGATTGAATATTGGAAATTGGATGATGAAGGGATGAATACTCTGCGAAGGGGCATTGGAAATCAGGGAGAGTTTAGACAAAGGATTGAGTAGAGCCCAAGCTGGAGTAGGGCCCATGATGAAGTAGGGCCCACAATGGAGAAGAGCCCAGGGTAGGGGAGGGGAGGGTATGACAGGGGAGGATTGTCCATGACAGGGGAGAGTGGTCTATGTCAGGGGAGAGTTGTTTATGACAGGGGAGAGTGGTCTATGACAGGGGAGGATTGTCCATGACAGGGGAGAGTGGTTTATGACAGGGGAGAGTTGTTTATGACAGGGGAGAGTGGTCTATGACAGGGGAGGGTTGTTTATGACAGGGGAGAGTGGTCTATGACAGGGGAGAGTTGTTTATGACAGGGGAGAGTGGTCTATGACAGGGGAGGGTTGTTTATGACAGGGGAGCGTGGTCTATGTCAGGGGAGAGTTGTTTATGACAGGGGAGAGTTGTTTATGACAGGGGAGAGTTGTTTATGACAGGGGAGAGTGGTCTATGTCAGGGGAGAGTTGCTTATGATAGGGGAGAGTTGTTTATGACAGGGGAGAGTTGTTTATGACAGGGGAGAGTGGTCCATGACAGGGGAGAGTTGTCAATGATGGGGACGGTGCTCTATGACAGCGGAGGGGGGTCTATAACAGGGGAGCGTGATCTATGACAGGGGAGGATTGTCTATGATAGGGGAAGATTGTCTATGATGTGGGAGGGTGGTTTATGATGGGGAGGACGGTCTATGATGGGGCAAGGTGGTCTATAATGTGGGAGGGTGAGCCATGATGTAGGAGGGTGGTCTATGATGGGGGGAGGACAGTCTATCATGGGGAGGGTTGTCTGTTATAGGGAAGGGTGTCTATGAGGTTAGTCGACAATAGGGGAGGGTAGTCTATGATGGGAGGGTAGTCTATGAAAGGGGAGGGCAGACTACGATCTGGGGGGAACGGTCTTTAATAGGGGAGGGTGGTATATGATGGGAAGAGTAGACTATGGTGGGGAGGGTAGTTTATGATGGGAAGGATGCACTATGATAGGGGAGGATTGTCTATGATAGGGGAGGATGGTCTATGATAGGGGAGGATGGTCTATGATAGGGGAGGTTGGTCTATGATAGGGGAGGATGGTCTATGATCTGGGAGGGTGGTCTATGATGGGGAGATGGTATATGATGGGGGAGGGTGGTCTAAGATGGGGAGGTGGTCCATGATGGGGTGGTGTATAATAGGGGAGGGTGGTCTATGATGGGGGAGGGTGGTCTATGATGGGGAGGCGGTATATGATGGGGGAGGGTGGTCTAAGATGGGGAGGTGGTCCATGATGGAGTGGTGTATAATAGGGGAGGATGGTCTATGATGGGGGAGGGTGGTCTATGATGGGGTGGGTAGTCTATGAAGGGGGAGGGTGGTCTATAATGAGGGTGGATGGTCTATGAAAGGGAGGATGGTCTGTTATAGGGGAGGGTAGTCTATGATAGCTGAGGTTAGTCTACAATAGGGGAGAGTAGTCTATGATGGGAAGGGGTAGTCTATGATAGGGGAGGGTAGTCTATGATAGGAGATGTCAGACTACGATAGGAGAGGACGGAATACAATAGGGGATGGTCTACGATAGGGGAGGGTGGTCTACGATAGGGGAGGCTGGTCTATGATAGGGGAGGATAGTCCATGATAGGGGCTGGCAGACTACGATAGGGGAGGGTGGTCTACGATAGGGGAGGGTGGTCTTTGATAGAGGAGAATAGTCTATGATAGGGAGGGTAGTGTATGATGGGGAGGGTGGTCTATGATAGGGGAGGCCAGCTTATGATAGGGGATGTCAGACTACAATAAGGGAGGACGGATTACAATAGGGGAGAATGGTCTATGATAGGGGGTAGCGGTCTAAGATAGGGGAGGGTGGTTTATGATAGGGGAGAGGAGTCTATGATGGGGGATGACAGACTACGATAGGGGAGGACGGATCACGATAGGGGAGGGTGGTCTATGATAGGGGAGAATAGTCCGTTATAGGGGAGGGTAGTCTATGAAAGCTGAGGTTAGTCTACAATAGGGGAGGGTAGTCTATGATGGGAATAGTAGTCTATAATAGGGGAGGACGGACTACAATAGGGGAGGATGGTCTACAATAGGGGAGGATGGTCTATGATAGGGGAAGGTGGTCTACAATAGGGAGGATGGTCTATGATAGGGAGGGTAGTCTGTTATAGGGGAGGGTGGTCAATGAAAGCTGTTAGTCTACAATAGGTGAGGGTAGTCTATGATGGGAAGGGTAGTCTATAATAGGGGAGGACGGAATACAATAGGGGAGGATGGTCTACGATAGGGGAGGATGGTCTACAATAGGGGAGGATGGTCTATAATAGGGGAAGGTGGTTCATGATAGGGGAGATTAGTCCATGATAGGGGAGAGTAGTTTGTGATAGGGAGGGGTGGTCTGATAGGGGAGGGTGTTCTATTATAAGTGAGGGTAGTCTATGATAGGGAAGTGGTCTATGATAGGGGAGCAGTCTATGATAAGGGAGGCTTGTCTATGATAGGGGAGGGTAATCTATGATAGGCAATGTGTCTGGGTCAGTAGGATCAAAGCATTTTAAGGACGAATGGTGTGCTCTGGTCTTCCTCAGTGACAATGGTGTGAGCTTCCCTCACTTAGGCGCAAGTCCCAGTTCTTTTTCCATTTTCTCTTTCAGTTTGGCTTTTTGAATCTATAAGAACAGAAAAAAATATTAATTCAAATAAGACATTCTCCAGAAAGGAACAATTGAATTGGAGCTAACAAGCATATCACTTTCCACAGAGCAATCACACCCGCCAACCTTTGACGCATAATCCCCAACCGCATCTTGTCCCCATAACGCACAACCAGCACCCAACTTCTCCCAATTTCCCTCAATCCCACCTTTACCCTCATAACTCATCTTCCCAACATGTCTCTTAAATCACTGTGCGGGAGTGGCACATTGTGTTGGGATTTGAATACTGGGTTCCAGAGTGAGACATTGTGTTGGGGTTTGAGCACTGGGTCACTCAGATTGGGACATTGTGTTGGGGTTTGAGCACTGGGTTCCAGAGTGGGACATTGTATTGGGGTTTGAGCACTGGGTCTCTCAGATTAGGACATTGTGTTGGGGTTTGAACACTGGGTTTCTCAGAGTGGGATATTGTGTTGGGTTTGAGCACTGGGTCCCAGAGTGGGACATTGTGTTGGGGTTTGAACACTGGGTCTCTCAGAGTGGGATATTGTGTTGGGTTTGAGCGCTGGGTTTCTCAGAGTGGGATATTGTGTTGGGTTTGAGCGCTGGGTCCCAGAGTGGGACATTGTGTTGGGGTTTGAACACTGGGTCGCAGAGTGGGACATTGTGTTGGGGTTTGAACACTGGGTCGCAGAGTGGGACATTGCGATGGGGTTTGAACACTGGGTCCCCGAGTGGGGCATTGTGTTGGGGTTTGAACACTGGGTCCCAGAGTGGGACATTGTGTTGGGGTTTGAACACTGGGTCTCTCAGATTAGGACATTGTGTTGGGGTTTGAACACTGGGTTTCTCAGAGTGGGATATTGTGTTGGGTTTGAGCACTGGGTCCCAGAGTGGGACATTGTGTTGGGGTTTGAACACTGGGTCCCAGAGTGGGACATTGCGATGGGGTTTGAACACTGGGTCGCAGAGTGGGACATTGCGATGGGGTTTGAACACTGGGTCCCTGAGTGGGGAATTGTGTTGGGGTTTGAACACTGGGTTTCTCAGAGTGGGATATTGTGTTGGGTTTAAGCACTGGGTCCCAGAGTGGGACATTGTGTTGAGGTTTGACACTGGGTCGCAGAGTGGGACATTGCGATGGGGTTTGAACACTGGGTCCCAGAGTGGGGCATTGTGTTGGGGTTTGAACACTGGTTCTCTCAGAGTGGGACATTGTGTTAGGTTTCGAGCACTGGGTTCAGATTGGGAAATTGTGTTGGGGTTTGAACACTGGGTCCCAGGGTGGGACATTGCGATGGGGTTTGAGCACTGGGTCTCTCAGGGTGTGAGGCTGTGTTGAGGTTTAAGCACTGGGTCCCAGGGTGGGGCATTGTGTTGGGGTTTGAGCACTGGGTCCCAGAGTGGGATATTGTGTTGGGGTTTGAGCACTAGATTCCAGGGTGGGATATTGTGTTGGGTTTGAACACTGGGTCCCAGCATGGGATATTGTGTTGGGGTTTGAGCACTGGGTTCCAGAGTGGGACGTTGTTTGGGGGTTTAAGCACTGAGTTCAGATTGGGACATTGTGTTGGGGTTTGAGCACTGGATTCCAGCGTGGGACATTGTGTTAGGTTTGAGAACTAAGTCCCAGAGTGAGATATTGTGTTGGGCTTGAGTACTGGGTCCCAGTGTGGGACATTGTGTTGGGGTTTGAGCACTGGGTTCCAGCATGTTACATTGTGTTGGGGTTGAGTACTGGGTCCCAGAGTGGGGCATTGTGTTGGGTTTGAGCTCTGGATTCCAGAGTAGGGCATTGTGTTGGGGTTTGAGCACTGGGTTCAGATTGGGACATTGTGTTGGGATTTGAGCACTGGGTTCAGATTGGGACATTGTGTTGGGGTTTGAGCACTGGGTTTCAGAGTGGGGCATTGTGTTGGGTTTTTTGGTCCTGCAGGGCTTTTGAATGTGGTTTCTTGTGGCGGGCGTGTAGTGAATCACAGGGCAGTGGGAAACAGTATCATCACAACTTTGGCACTGAGTCCAATTGTAGCTCCTGTCCTGTCTCAGCGCCCTGGAGATGATCAGTGAACTCAGTAGAGATGATCAGACCTGGTCCAGTTCAGTTCCTCACAGCCTGAGCTATTGTAAATATCCATCATGTTCTGTTCTGTTCTGTTCTGTTCCCAGGGAAGGTCTAAATTCAAGTTTGATACATAAGGTGCTTGGGCCATATTCAAGGCTGCCTTCCTATTGTTGCTCTCAGAAAGTACCTTCTCCCATGCGTCGCAGAAGTTTAAAGTGGCTCACCTACCCTTAACAATGCAGAAGGAAGGAGGGGGGCACTTATACCAATTGGACCCAGTAGCCCACCTGAATGTCAGTATTCAGAACTACCAGTGTTACTGACAAAGTCTGGAGCCTTCTGGCTCAGAGATGAAAATACTGCTTCTGAGCTGAAAAGTAACTCCATAATAAATGCAATAAAAGTATTTTAGTTCCACCCATTAGTATATCATGGAATGAAATTACAGCATCAGCCTTGGAATCCTTACATTAATTTTAGAAGCCAGAACACAGGTAAATGTTTTCTATGTCCTGATGATGATATAAAGTATTCCTCTTTTACACTTTCAATTATCAGAAACTAATGTTGCTTTTTCAGGTTTACCACTATTGTACATACCTTCCCACTGGGGGTCTGAGGGAATTCATCCAAAAACACTACATACCGCGGAATCTTGAAGTGGGAGATCTGTTAGGAGCAAAGAGATTGGACAGTTTTAAAATGCTACTTAAATTTTTCTCTCTGTTCTTCTCATTCACTCCAATCGCAAGACACCAATCCCTTCTCATTCACTCTCACCTCAGTGCTCAGCACACTAGGTCATCAGCTTGTGCCCACAATCTACAATAATTAAAGCAAAATACTGCAGATGCTGGAAATCTGAAGAAGAGTCATATGGGCTCGAAACCTTAACTCTGTTTCTCTCTCCATGGATGCTACCAGACCTGCTGAGTTTTTCAAGCATTTTTTTTTAATCCCACAATCTGCAAACTCCTGCTCTGCTGTTTGCTGGATTAATGTTGACTCTCTGATGTAAAGATGTGACCAGTTGGTGATTTACATCTCCATCCCAAAGAATAGGACGAGATCCAAACCATCCAAAGCTTTTCTGAGGAGGTGGCTTCTACCTTTATAGGGGACCAAATGTTTTGCAAATTTGAAAAGGAATGTGATAAATTCCCTGAGACACACAGCCAGCTGCAATCTCACTGTTTGCAAAATCAATCGGAGAATTTAGGGTGATTTTGGTTTCCTACTTACCAATTTTAGTGGCTGTAAAAGTGTGCAGAATTTAATGTTCCTGATGCGGATGCTGCTTACCGGTAGCTGAACTGATGGGAAACACACATCGCTTCCACAGGGGAGACCGGACCGAATTTGGCGCCTCTCAGACATTCAATGGGCCAGTGCTGGGCCTTCTCTGCGATTTAGGGCCCTGGTAACAGAAATCCCACCCACCGAGAGCTGCCAGCCAATCAGAGGCCAGCAGCTCTCCATTGCCAGCAGCGCCACCGGGAGTGGTGCTAGCTTCTGCCGATAGTGCTGCAGGGATTTCATGTCGCTGGATCCATGGCCTCAGATTTATGAGGGTGGGGTGGTGTGGTGGGGAGGACCAGGGGTGACAGGAGGGAAGGTCATGGGGATGGGGGAGGTTGGAGGCTAGGGCAAAGGGTGGGTCTCACCGTCCCCACCCTCACGAAGCCGTAACCCTCAATCAGGCACAAGGTGCCTGACAATGAGGGACTGACTAGCAGGCTACTGGAAAAATTGGCAGTGAGGCACGAGAATGTCTCCCAGCTCTGATTTAACCCTTGAGCCACCACTAAATTCTGAAGGGCTCAAGGATAACTGATCTTAAATGGCTCATTAATGACATCCTGACATGAGTGAGCGAGTTCCCCACATGTGGTTTCTTGTGGTAGGTATGTAACGAATCATAGGGCAGTGGGAATCAGTAAGATCACATCTTGGCACTGAGGCCAATTGTAGCACCAGTCCTCTCCCAGCACCCTGGAGATGATCAGTGAACTCAGTAGAAATGATTTGGCCTGGT